>NW_023270871.1:1256270-1987504 GCF_011800145.1 Mirounga leonina | reverse complement strand
CTATCTATCTATCTATCTATCTATCTATCTATCTATCTATCTATCTAATTTCAGACACCACCCCATACCTCCGACTCTGCAGTTGGGGCCCAGGAATCTATCTTTATGACATTCCCAGAGTAGTTACTCACCAGGTTTAAAAATCGAGGGCTTAGATTTTCAAATGCACTCCCAAATCCTACTCATATTTTTAGGTTTAAATCTATTTCTTTCTCCTTTCTCAGGTCTTTATATTCACAGAATGAGTGTTGAATAATTTCTTGCATTGCTTACTAGAAGTTTGTTTCATTTGACAAATGAAGACACAAACTCAGGGATGTTAAGTACTTGGTTCAAGGTTACACAGTACACTAATGGAGTGCCAGGGCTAGAAAGCTGTCTGTTTTAGCCTCTGTGGTTAGTTGACTTTCCTTTTCCCTTCTTTTCCTCAGCTTTATATCCATGCATAAGGAAAATGGAGGCACCTAGGGGCTTCCTTGAAAAATCAGACATAAATCAGGGTAAATGTAGATATTAATCTCTAAGCAACACTTTCTCTCAGAGAGAAACCTACAGAATGAAAAAGACTTATGACACATATCAACTAAAGACAGTGTATGGACATTGGGGTCCCAATTTGAACAAAATGTAAATTTGTTTTTAAATTATGGGACATCAGGAAAATAAGAACACCATCTGAATATTCCATTACATTAAGGAATTGTGTTTAAATATTAAAAGGCTGACAATTTCATTATGGCTCTGTTTTTCAAAGTCCTTGCATTTAAATACTTATTGTAATATTTATGAATGCAACAATCTCTGGGAAGCTTCAAATCCAGTGGTGGGGTAGGGGGCAGGAGTAGCTGTGATGAGACAGATTTGAAATAAGATTGACCATGAGCTGATAATGATTGAATCCAAGTGATGGTGCACAGGACTTATTATGCTATTCTTTCTACCTACTCACATATATGTTTTAAATTTCTCACTATAAAACTTTTTTTTAAGAATCCATTTCTCTCAAGGGCTGGCTTACAATTTTGTGGGTTATTTGACTTACCTATATAATAATAGACTTATTAGTGAGGTCCACAACTTGATAGAATATCAATAGCTTTATGCCTTCACCAGCCTTCCACCATGACTGTAGGAGATAAATGCCAACCATTAAAGCAGAAACTATGGTTCTCTAGTAACAGCAATCTCTTTCCAAGCAGCTACATACTTCTATAACCTGTTGCACTGTGAGAGACCTAAAACTGCAATAGGTAAACTATTAAAATGATGAAAACAGTTTAATAAATAATAGTAATTGTGAAAGAGCAATCACACAGATCATAAGAGTTTTCATAACTCAGAGTATGCTTGGGAAATTGTTGTTAACTGTGTCAAAGTAGAAGGAGGATGCACCCAGATCTGGCTAGGGGGTAACCTAGTTAAGGTGTCAGGTTTAGCACCAATTTCCAATATGCCCAGGAAGCTGCAGCACCCAGACTTTGAGGCTGAATACTCTGCCTTTCTCCTTTGTCCCAGCCCACCACCTCCATTCAGAATCTACAGAGCTGTGAATCTTAAAGGGCAGGATCTACTAGCATTCATTACAACTTCAGAGGTAGCAGGGTTCCCAGTTAAATGAAAGGTGTTCAGGGTTTGTTTTTTAAACAATAATTAAATATTATTTCAATGAATATTTCAATGAAATATGCTATTTCAGCACAGGAAAACCCTGGAAAAAGCTTTGTTTTATGACCTAGAAGTGGAAATAGAGAGTCTAAGGGGAAACAGAGGTAGATTTCTGGGAAGATAATGTTTCATGTGTTTATTTGTCTTCCAGAACTCCAAATAGTTGCGTTGGCAGGCAGGCTGCCCTAGAACTGCTCCCTTCTGAAGACTCAGAGGTGTTTACAGAAACTGAAAGTTCCAGCAGTATATTTCCATGAGCTCATTACCCGTTCCGATGATATCCTTTAGATGTTGCATGTGCAAATGAATATCCATGCAGTATAAACCCCTGCTCTGAGCTTTTGTTTTAATTACAAAGTAGCAGAAGTTAGATATGTGATTACTGTAACATCAGGGCATCTTTTTAGAATCCCTGCTTTGGTCACTATTATTCAAAGCAACTCCAATGCCATTTCTTGCCTGCCTCTTTATGCTAATCAGCCTAGCTCACTCGGCTCCTCCTCCTTCAGCTTCCCTTAAGAACTGTTCACTTTCAGCTGTCACGGAGGGTAACTCAGACCAGGCTTAGAAATCACTTGATTTAACTCAGCAGCACTTTTTAAATTTTGTGTCTATTACTCTAGCAGTCCTCTCTAAATACCAGAGGCATTAGGTTTCATGTCAGCAGATGAGTCAAAAATTGCCAAAACGGTAATTGGTTAGAAATAGTTATTTTGTAGCATTTTACCCTGGGGGAGGAGGGGGGCGGGAAGCTTCAAAGTGCTTTGAAATGAAAGAAGAATTAAGTTGTGTTTTTATCCAAACGAATTGGCATCTTTATTTGTAGGGGAGGTTATACTGGTAAATATTTATTTCAAGAATCATGACTTGGAAGCGCTTGGAAGTTTATTAGAGAGGTAAATGTTTTACACTCACGGACAGGATCTGCATGTACCTCTGTGGCTCTGGGTGTCTGGTGAGGACCATTTTAGGTGACTGACCAAGGGAAGGAAATGCCTTAGTGAGACTGGAGTCACAGCCATATTGCCACCACCATGTCTACCATACAAAGAAAAGGCAGAAGCCACCTGTTTAACAGTTTGTACACCTGTAAACTGAAGCTTCCAGAAGACCAGCGACAGCAAGGTGAGTCAGCCAGGCTAATGGGCTGTGTGTTCGGTGATCTCCCAGCCATTCGCATTCCAGGAAGAATGGTAAGCTGGGGAAGTACCTGGGGAATCTCTGGTTGTGAAATGCTTTATGATCTTTGATTTTTTTAACTCTGAGAATAGATATACTAGTGATGCATAAGGGTGAGTTCGCTTGGATTCACTATTGGTTTTTAAAGGACTATGGGAGGCGCGCCTGGGTGGCTCAGTCGTTAAGCGTCTGCCTTCGCTCGGGTCATGATCCCAGGGTCCTGGGATGGAGCCCCACGTCGGGCTTCTCGCTCTACGGGAAGCCTGCTTCTCCCTCCCCCACTCCCCCTGCTTGTGTTCCCTCTCTGGCTGTGTCTCTCTCTGTCAAATAAATAAAATCTTTAAAAAAAAAAAAAGATTAAAGGACTATGGGAGACTATCAAGAATGCATATTTCTTGGACTTGTCATTCTGCAGCTTATGGGCTTAAACTTCAGGCCACTGTCATTTTTCTAGAGTATGCTAGACTTGCGTAATTCAAAACGTCCATCCAGGCAAGGCGGCATCAGCTACTGGGGGAATCTGCTGAGAGTAGCTTTAAGTGAGCCTGGAACTATCTTCCCTGTCCTGTCACTGATGGCTCACTTTGGGATTTCAAGTTTAAACCTCATTTTTGCCCAGGTCTCTGACTCATTCATTTGTGGGAAAAATAAATATATTTTTGACTCTTCCTGTTAGGATGTAGGAAGAGCTGGAGACAGACAGGGAAAAGTGTCACATTTCACATGCTGGGTCCTCATTCAGACTCAACTATCTATCTGGCAGTCCCATTTTCACCATCAGTCTTTATAAAATTTCAAATCCACTACCCAGCTGCATCGAGTAGTGGCAGAGGGTGGACATGAATAGACCAGATGATTCCTCCAATCCATTCTGTCATGGACAGCAAAGGACACTTGAGAAAAAGGCAGGGTTCTGTCACAGATGACATCGTCACTCCCCAGAGGCTAAGGATTGGTCCCAGACATTTCTAACTTGCCCTCAATAACGACTGATGGATCTGTCTGTGTATGGATCTAGGCTACCAGCTCTTTATTTACTTTTCCATAGACACAGTTTTAGATTTTAGTGGCCTGGAAAGTATTGGCTCATGGGCTGAAACCTCCCATTGCCAAGGTGGATCTGTGTGCTGACATTTGCAAGACAATGTCAGGCCACCTCCCTGCATTATTCTGGACTTCATGCTGTACAAGGCTTGGCACAGTGTGGGTAGAAAATACTTTATAAGAAATGGAAACAGCAAAAACTTGTAAGACCATTCTGTATCATCAGGGCTTCTCTAAATTATTTTAAACTAACTGCCTTAGCATGTCAAGTCCCGGACTGTGCCAGGGTTCAATTATAGCGCTGTAAAATTTTTACCCTTCTGTTAGTAAACTCTAATTCATCATAGGTTTTTGTTGGCTTTTCATTTTGTTTTAAATGCTTAAAGTGACCTCCCCCCTCTATTGCTAGTATAATATTTATTATATAAAATTTGCCAGGGGGAGAATTAAGGAGGTGGTAAAAATCATCAGCCAAAGATAGTTGCTATTAACATTTTAATGTATATTCATATACATTACAAATAAATACATATACAAATAGTTATTTTATATATAGTTGTTTTGTAAACTGCTTTTTAATTTAATAATTGATTATGAACAGATTTCCATGTCATAAATTCTTCTACAACCTTATTTTTAACAGTTGTATACTATTCCTTTAAATGTAGGTAGCAAAATTCCTCAGACAGTTCTCTATGATGAGACACTTTATTTCTATTTTTTCACCAATACAAACAACACTGTGTTTCACATAAATCATTGCAGAGATAAGATTATTTTCTTGGATACATTCTTAGTGGTAGAACTGTGAAGCCAAAGGATATGTATATTTTTAAGATTTTGTGGGTTTTTTGGCTTTTTTGGTTTTTTTGCCAATTGGTCCTCCAATTAGAAGTTTAGGGGTATATTCTCAGTAATACTGGGTAATATTTTTAAAAGCTTTTCCCAATTTTATAAGTGGAAATACTATCTCACTGTTGTTTTCACTGAAGGCAGGCTGTCTTAATATTCTCTCCTCTTATTGGCCATATCCAGAGGACACTGGAAAAATCATTATGATGACATACTTCCCAAAATACCAACAAGACAAGAAGTCTGGTTTCTTTTCTCAGGCTGAAGCTTTGCCTAGAATGTTTTGAAAGCAACCATATTCTTCCACAACCGAGTCTCAAAATATCAGCCCGCATAAACCACAATCCATAAAGTTGAAAAGCATGTTAATGCAATCCAGACCGGCCACTGACTGCTACAAGGACTGTCATCTAGAGATCTGAATTGACAAGTGACACTGGGCAGTGTTTGCTATGCTGCTAAATAGCATTCTACTTACTGTTCGGGAGTTGAAAAGTATTCATTGAGTGTAGTATCCTCCAAGCTATATTTGCACCTTGCTATTATACAAACTTCAGCAAAGGTCCAAGAAAGCAAAGCCGTTAGTTTCAGAGAGTGAGGTCCGCCTGTGGATTTATTCACTGAGGCATTCTGAGTCTGTGGCTTTGGCCTACCCCCAGCCACACCAAGGTTCCAGCTTTTTAACTTAACATACGGACGTGATTAATTGGCATTTAACTCTTCCGAGGGCACAACCAGATTCAACACATACATACTTTCTAGTCCTCCACACTATATGTTGAAGCGCTTGTTGTTGTAAAGCTGTACTTTTTGGGTTATCATTTACATAAAAGTCACTTGTTCTTTAGCAACTATCTGAACAATGACTATGCAAAGCACTGTGCCAGTCACCGGGTACATGAGTTGAATCAAACCAACTAAGCCGTGGTTTCCAGTCCACACAGTGTTTACCTGCTACAGCAACAGATGCTCTAGAGTCCAGAATAGTAGTCCAGGAGGCTCCTCTCTCTACTTGTTGCTGTCTGATAGCTTCTTCTGTGAGAGTTCAAATCTGCTGATCTATAACTCTGATCTGAGACCACATTTGTCAACATTAACATGTGTCTGCAAAAACCTCAACAACGTTCAGTACGCATTACATTCAGGTACTAGGCAAACTTCACCATATTTATGTTTTATAATGCTGTATACTTTAAAATTTACAAAGTAGATTTCTAAAATGCTTTAAAAATTACAAAATTTTCAATACGTGACACCTCATTTAATTCTTACAATATCAAGTGAGGTGGTATATTAGTCAAGATTCTCCAAAGAAACAGAATCTATGGGGGATGTGTGTGTGTGTGTGTGTGTAGATAGATAGAGATAGAGACAGAGATAGAGATAAAGATAGAAATTTATTTTAAATAAATAAAACCTGGGTCGCTCAGTTGGTTGAGCATCTGACTCTTAATTTCAGCTCAGGTCATGATCTCAGGGTCCGGGATCAAGCCCCGTGTGGGGCTCTGAGCTTGGTGTGGCATTTGCTTGAGATTCTCTCCCTCTCCCCTGTCCCTGCCCCCACTTGCATGCTTGATCTCTCTCTCTCTCAAATAAATAGTCTTTAAAAATTAAAAAAAAAAGAAATTTATTTTAAGATATTGCCTCACACAATTAGGGAAACTGACAAGTCCAAAATCCTCTGTGTGGGCCATCAGGCTGGAGTCCCAGGCAAAGAGCGGACCAATGTTGCAGTTAAAATCTGAAAGCACTCTGTTGGCAGAATTCCCTCTTGCTCAGGGCAGGTCAGTCTTTTGTTATATCCAGACCTTCAGCTGATTGGATGAGGCCCACCAACATTCTAGAGGGCAATCTGCTTTACTCATAGTCCACCAGTTTGAATGTAAATTTTATTCAAAAGCACCCTCACAAAAACATCCAGAATAATGTTTAACCAAATATCCAGCACTGTGGTGCAGCCAAGTTGACACATAAAATTAACCATTATAGGTAGGCATCATTTTCCTCAATTTCAAAGATGTGGAAACTGGGAATCCTCAAAGTCAAGTGATTTTTCCAAGGCTATATAGTTATTAAGGCCTACGTTCAATGTGCTTTCTGCTATATATAGCTGTCTCATAAAATCCATGTTTCCTAGTGTTATAGTGTTTAATTTTTTCCATTGATCCATATCAAAGTAACTTCTCTGCAAACAGTCAAGCTGCATTAGGATTCCTTCTGATTTTGTTTGTTCTGACACCAACTAGGTGTGCTACAATTTAATTCAATTCTGACATTATCCAGAGTTAGTGAAGATTCCAAAACTTACAGGCTCAGTCTCATGAGACTGACAATTTCAAATGCCAGCTACAAAACTTCAGGTGTCTCCAGGCCATCTGCATTTGTGCCTGGATGATTACAAATGCAAGTCATCCCACAACTCTCCCAGGTTTGAAAATTTGCTAGAATGATTCATAGAATCCAAGAAAGATCTATAGCATTTTATTATAAAGGATACAAATGAACAGCCAACTGAAGAGATACATAAGGCAAGGTGTGGGGGGGTTCTGAGCACAGGAGTTCTGTCCCCATGGAGTCTGGGTCTACCACTCTCCCAGGACATCAGTAAGATCACCAACTAGGAAGTTCCAGTAAGCATGGGTGTCCAGAGTTTTCATATGTGATTTCATTACACAGATGTAATTGATTAAATCATTAACTATGATTGAACTCAATTTCCAGTCTCTCTCCCTTCTCTCCCCCAGGTTGGGGGTAGGAAGTAGGGCTAGAAGTTCCAACTCTATACTTGCTTGGTCTTTTTAGTGTGGCCAGCCCCTCCCTGGAGTCACCTCATTAGCAAAACAGACACCTGACTCTCAGTCAGGAAATTCAAATGGTTTTGAAGCTCTGTGCAAGGAATAGAGAACAAAAACCAGACCTATTCTTTATTACATCACACTTTGGCCATGATTTTCTGGATGAATTCTGTCCTTAATGTCAGGACAGGTTCCTGAAAGTCAAGAAACATAGATTAATGCCTTCAACCATTTACTTATTTAATGCAGTTTTTACCAAGTGCTGGATGCTGTATTAAACACCAGAAATGCAAAGATGTTTTTCTCCCAGGCTTGTTTTCTATCATGTGTTTTTTAAGAGGAATTCTGTAATAAAAACTCAGCTAATGATACTTTTTCAACATTTTGGATGAAAGAAAAAGTGATTTGATTCTATAATGTTCAGACTTTGCTGCATTCATCCTCATTCTTTGTATTTTAGCCACACTCCTCTTGAGGGTTTCAGAAGGCATTTAATTTACTTTTGAACTTAGTAAAGATAAATATAAAGGTTAAGTGGGGCCTAGTTACTGTGTGATCTAATTTGCTCTGAATCTAAACCATATAATTAGACTGCTGCAAATGCACTATTTCCCTTCAATATATTCTGTAAACATTTATGAATGTACTTAATTTAGAACACCTACAAAATTTAAGTGCTAAGGATTGAAGACACGACCATGAGAAAGGGAGCCCAGTAGTGGCAAATAATGAAATAATGCCTCCAATATGAAAAGATAATGTGAAATATGTATATTTTGCTTCTCAAAATAGATTTGTATTGGCTTTCCTTTCTGTGATTCTAAAACTGTGATACGGCCTAGACAACATGACATCTTTTGGGTGATACATGTCTAAATGAACAAGGATCAAAGAAGAAGACATACACATATTTCTGTTTTTCTTCCACCAAAGGGAGCCTCAAGGAGGCTAGAATGAGTTTTGTTCTATCTGCAAAACCATTTTACTCGCATTTAAAGGCACAGATTGATGGAAACAAATATAGACCACTTTAAAATAATTAGAAAGGAGAAAGTTCATATTCTATTAGATTTGATCATATTCAAGCTCTCACCCAGTACAGGAATCCTTTCCATTAAAACCTCCTTAATAGATGAAACATATATAAGGATTTGGAAAATATATGTAATGGCTTAAACTTCATTTTCCCACCTCACGGTCATTAGGATGGCTACCATCAAAAGAAAAAAAAACACCAGAAGATAACAAGTGTTGGCAAAAATGTGGAGAAATTAGAACCCTTATGCACTGTTGGTGGGAATGCAAAATGGTGCATCTGCTGTGGAAAACAGTATGGCAGTTCCTCAAGAACTAAAAATAGAATGATCATGTGACCCAGCAATTCTACTTCTGGGTGTATACCCAAAAGAAGTGACAGCAGGGACTCAGACAGATACGTGCACACCAATGCTCATAGCAGCATTATTCACAAAAGCCAAAAGGTGGAAGCAACCTATCTGTCCATTGACAAATGCAACATAATGTGGTATATACATACAATAAAATATTATTCAGCCTTAAAAAGAAAGGAAATTCTGACACATTCTATAACATGGATAAATCTTGAGGACATCATGCCAAATGAAACAAGCAAGTCGTGAAAAGATAAATACTATATGATTCCACTAATATGAGATTGCTAGAGTAGTCATTCATGGAGACAGAAAGAATGGCAGTTGCCAGGGGCTGGGAGGGTGACTAGGGAGTTATTGTTTAATGGTATGGAGTTTCAGTATTGCAAGATGGATAGGTTCTAGAGATTGACTGCACAAACATGTGAATGCAGTTAGCACTATTGAACTGTGCACTTAAAAATGATTAAGATGCTAAATTTTATGGCATGTGTATTTTACCAAAATTATTTTAAAGCCATGCTGCCCAAATTCATCCCTAATTACATTTCTGAATTTGGACTTAAAAAAACAAAAACAAAACAAAATAAACCTTCATTTTTCTTATTCCTAAAACCAAAACTAGAAAGAAATATCCTTCTCATCTCTGATTCCCAAAAGTTATTTCTTTGAAAACATTAATAAAATTAATAAACTCCTAATTTCCATAAAAAAGAAACAAAGCATTACCAATATCAGAAATGATAGTGTCATTATAGATCCTATGGCCATTAGGAGGATGATAAAGGAATATTATGATTAATACTGTGCCAGAAAGATGCCCCCCCCACAAATTCAACAGCCACTCATGTAAAAAATCTAAAAGGAATTAAAATAGAAGGGAACTTCCTCAGCCTGATAAAGAATGTTTTCAAAGAACTGACAGCTAACATAGTACTTTCACTATCAATGAAAGACTTAACACTTTCCTACTAAGATTGGGAAGAAAACAAGGATGTCCATTATAATCATTTCTATTCAGCATTATGGAATAAGACTGAAGGTTCTAGCCAGTGTAATAGGTTAAGTAAGAGAAATAAAAGTCTTAAATATCAGAAAGAAGAGTTAAAACTATATTCACAGATGAATGATAGTCGGTATAGAAAAACCTTTAGGAATCTACTAAAAGAAAAAATACTAGAACTAATAAATGAGTTTACCAAGGTCACAGGATAACAGCATACAAAGTCAATATACAAGAAAAAAATTGTATTTCTATATATTAGCAAAGAATAATTGGAAATTGAAAAATTTTAAGTATTCTTTTAGTAGTAACTTTTTTATAAAAAAAACTTAAGGATTAATTTAATAAAATATGTGCAAGACCTGTACACTTAAAACAAATAAACATTGCAGAGAGAAGTTAAAGAAGATTAAACTAAATACACAAATTGGAAGGCTCAATATTATTAAGATACCAATCTTCCTCAAATTGATTTACAGAGTCAAGGCCATCTCAATCAAAATTCCAGCAGACTCTTTTCTTTTTCATTAACAAGCTAATTTAAAATTTATTTTTAAAAGATGTTATTTATTTATTTGACAGAGACATAGCTAGAAAGGGAACACAAGCAGAGAGAGTGGGAGAGGGAGAAGCAGGCTTCCTGCTGGCAGGGAGCCCGATGTGGGGCTCAATCCCAGGACTCTGGGACCATGACCTGAGCCAAAGACAGATGCTTAACAACTGAGCCACCCAGGTGCCCTGCTAATTTAAAATTTATAAGGAAATGCAAAGAACCTAAAAGAACTAAATGAAAAGAAGAACAATGTTGACAACTTATGCTTTGGATTTCAAGCTATAATAATCAAAATGGTGTAATATTGGTATAAAGATAGAAAATTGATTATTGAAACAGAAGAGGGAGCCCAGAAATTGACTCATTTATTTTTGGCCAATTGATTTTTGAAAAGATACCAAGATAATTCAAAAAAGGAAAAGGTAATATTTTTTGTAATAGCTCTGAAACAAATGGCTAAACATGTGACTAAAAATGGACCTCATTATCCTCCTCACACAAAAATTAATTTGAGATGAAATATGAAAATACAAAAGCTTAGTCCATAAAGCTGCTAGAGGAAAACATAGGAAAATATTTTCACAAAATTGGAATAGGTAATTTTTAGGCACAAAAAATAAGTAAACTAGACTATCAACATAAAAAATTGTTGTTGTTTAAAAGACAGCATTAATACAAGAAAAGAGAAGAGTGAGGGTGCCTCAGTCGATTAAGCATCTGCCTTTGGCTTGGGTCATGATCCCAGGGTCCTGGTATGGAGCCCCCCGTTGGGCTCCCTGATCCGTAGGGAGCCTACTTCTCCCTCTCCTTCTTGCTCATGCTCTCCCTTGCTTTCTCTGTCTCTCTCTCTCAAATAAATAAATAAAATATTTTTTTAAAAAAAGGAAAAAAGAATATGTATATATGATATATAGATCTGAAAAAAAGCTTGCAATCAGAATATGTAAAGAACTCAATATAAACAATTTCATTTAAAAATAGGCAAATGATCTGGCAGACACTTTAGAAAAAGGATATACAAAGGTTCAATAAGCACATCAAAAAATGCTCAACATAATTAGTCATCAGGGAATGCAAATTAAAAACACTATGAGATATCACTTTACATCCACCAGAATGGCTAAAATTAAAAACACCAATGATACTGTGTTTTGGAGAACGTGGAGCAACCAGAACTCCCATTTACTGTTGTGAAGTGGTATGACCACTTTAGAAAATAGTCTGGCAGTTTCTTTTATATATAGTTAAATCTGTGCCTACCTTATGATACTCAGTTACATTCTTAGGTATTTTCCCAAGAGAAATGGACATGATATATCCACAAAAAGCTTGCAGAAGAATGTTCATAGCAGATGTTATACCTATGCGCTCCAACATGTGAACAACCCAAATGTACATAAGCAGGTAAATGGACACAAACTGTGGTATGTCCATAGAGTAGAATACTACCCAGTAGTAGAAAGGAATGAATTACTGATACACGTAACCACACAGATGAATCTGAAATTGCATATTTTGAGGGTGAAGACAAGAGGCTGAGCCTATGGGATGAAGGACCGTGAGCCCGGCACACAGGTAGCTCATAGGGTGCTGCTTCACATGGGCTGGAAGCCCTGCCAACAGCATACATTCTAACCACGAGGCTGTGTTACAGAAGGCCATCTACTGAGGATGCTGCAGACACCTCAGATGGTAAGTTCTCCTAGGAGACCTATCAGATCCCTTTCAAAACTAAGATACTGTGATGTGCCCCTAATTCTTTCAGTCATTTGGATGTTGCCTCCTCAATTGTGTTGTACAAGCTCTTGGGGAGCAGTTACCTGGGTTTATACCAGGAACCAAGCACAGTGCTCAGGTGTCACCTATAAACAAATCACATTTTGTATGTGTCAGGCACTGTTTTAAGCACTTTGCATGTGTTAGCTCATTTCTTTATGAAAGTCCCGTGAGGTAGGGAACATCAAGACCTCACAATTGGGGTCTTGAGCCAAGACCCCAACCCAAGAACATGCTTTAACACATGTTCACTTCCTCCTAATGGGGGCACAAGATAGATGCTCCACTAAGTACCTGCACATGATCTGAGTGATGGCTGGCCCATGAATCAGTTTGTGGTTCAGTTTAAAATGTGTTGTTATTGAAGTCACCAATCAATTCCTATATAAACTGCTCACCACATCCAGCTGTCTCCCAAAAGGGTGTAGTTGACCCTAAACCAAACAGAAAGAAAATGCAGCAGTATGGTGCAGACATAGCAGCCCAGAGCAAGTTGTTCTGCTTACTGGGCTGCAGTTTTCACTTAAATCTAAGTACCTGCACGGTCTCCATGTCTTACACTGCATAAAGTGTGAAAGATAGCAATGTACCACTTTTGGAACTGGGCCGATATGGCCTTGGAGAGATGATTTGAGTTTTAACAAAATACACAAGAGGTATCGAAAACTCCAAATTAAAAAGGGGCTAAAGAATTGTCATTATTATCATTCGTTTTTTTATTTAAACTGAGGACTCTATTCAAAGTGCTGGCTCAACTATTACATTAAATCATTAACTTGAAATCTTAACATTTAGGTAAAGTAAGTTTCACACCTGAGTGCTTTTTAATGAAACCTGTTGGTAAAATTAGCATGATATCCGAAAGTCAGGATTCAAAATGCAGTAAATACCAGTGTTCGGTAAGAAGCTGCATTCCTTCTACCCAATGATCAGATGACTCGCCAATAAGTAAGCACGAGGTCATAGGAGTAAGATCTAGACTACTGGCAAAAGATGATAGTCTGAAGGTGGCTTTTGATACTAACTAAAGCCACGTCAAAAGAGCATGAAACATGCATCTGTGTGTTGAGCCAGAAGGAGATAGGAGTTAAACTCTAACTGAGGAAATGAAAACGGACCTATATATTTAAACAGGAGAGAGAAGAAAGAGATTTTGGTAAGTGGCCTGTATCACTGCAGGATGGGCTTCAGGTCCAAAAAGAACCCAAGGCTAACGGGACACAAATTCCTTTCCGTCAGCAGATGCAGAGAAACTACCAGACTTCCAGACACTATAGCTCAGTAACTTGATTGTCCCTCTCAGGTAGGCATCTGTAATGACTGGTTTAAATAATGGGCACCAATGTTTCTTGTTTTGATAAAAGGAGGTAATTCATGAAGAAGGTATGTGACCATCTGGAGAGGAAAGAATTAAGCAGGGAGAGCGCCTTCTTGTTGGAAATGGACATTTTTGGTCTAGGGCTGTCTGTCTTGCAGAGAAAAGGAGTCGCAGATAAAGATTTGTGCGCGTATGTGTTTTTATAAACTGAGCATGGGTAAGACTCATACTGACGCTACCGATTATGAGGAGCTCTTTGTCCAGCAAGACCAAAGAACTTCATTCTCAAGTATGGATTAATGTTTTGGTATTATTTGCCATTTTTCTTTCTGAAAATTGAAAAAGCTAAAGTGAATTAGTAGACGTGATTGTTTTGATAGTAGGATGAAGCAAAGTAGATTTTGAGGGACTTGTAGAAAACAACTCTAGCTACAAATATACAGAGAAAGAAACATAAAGATTTGGAAAACAAATCTTCAAAAAATACCATAATAGAGGTATCAAATGTCTTTCTATCTTTGTAGACATTTCTCACATTTTAAGGCTTAAATTCAAAATATTGTTATTGCCTATTACCTTGCTCATAGCAGGCAAGTAATGTTTATTAAATGAATCAATACTTCTTTTCCCCAAAAGTTCATCCAAGTGATTAATATTCCTCAATCACTGAATGTTAGAGCTTCAGATTCTACTTAGTCCAACTGATCTTCACTAGAAAACTGAAACCAGAGGAGAGAAATGACTTACTCATAGTTAATAGTTAGGGCGAAGAGCTCATACTGTATTCCTTCTACATCTATCTGAGAATTTCATGATAAAAGGGCCAGCATAAGAAAAAGTATCTAAAATGGGTAAAAAATTAAGACAAGATAAACTTGCATTTTATCTCATTTAAAAATACCCATGGAAAGAGTATTTATTTGTGTAATAATCCTAATACTAAGCATGTAGATAAAATGATGAGTACATTGGGTGGGGGAGAAACAGGAAATGTGGAGGGAGGGAAACACGTGGGGGGGCAAGGAACCAGGCACTAGAGAGAAATATGCAGCCAAATGAGAACAAGTAAAGGAGAAGGCAAATGGAAAAAAAAAAAAAAGACAACTGATTATAAAAAAACGTCCAAAATGTGCTACATACATACACTGGGATATTATTTGACCTTATAAAGGAATGAAATTCTTCATGTATGTCAGCACAGATGAACTTTGAAGATACTATGCTCAGTGAAATAAGTCAGATATAAAACAACAAATATTGCATGATTCCACTTACATGAGATGTCCTAGAGCAGTTGGACTCACAGAGTGAGAGAGTTGAGTGTGGTTACAGGGGCTGGGGGGGATGAAATGAGGGGTTAGTTCTTTGTGGGCAGAGTTTCAGTTTGGGATGATTAAAAAGTTCTTGAGATGGATGGTGGTGATAGTTACACCTCAATGGGAATATACCTAACGTCACTGAACTGTACATTTTAAATGGTTAAAATAGTAAATTTCACGTTATGTATATTTTCCCACAGTAAAAAAAAAAAAACCGTGAAGAAAAAAATGAATAAATTTAAAGGATTGTTCTCTGTTTTCTTGAGAATTTTTCAAGTCATATAAATTTGAAAAGTGTTTTTCTCTTATAGCATGGTGAACAAAATGTTTCTGGTAAGTTTTACAAATTGCTACCTGGCCTTCACTTCTGCCAAATCAGCTCTAAATCAGTGCAATAAGGTATCTGCAGCAGGCATCATCCTAGTCCTGTCCAGTTCTGTGCCCGAGGGCCAGCAGGGCATTTCAGTGACGATGAACGCCCTCCTGCTGGCTTCTGTGAGTTCCCAAGAAGAGAATGAGGTCCGGGCCTTCTGGGCTTATGAACGCCTTGGGTGGGCAGCTCTGCTCCTTTCTTCTGGCCTAGGCCTCCAAGGTCTTGTTCTCAGGGGAATAACATCCATTTATTCCTGTGGAAACAAGGAAACAAGGAGCCTTTTCTCCTGCTTGCTCAAAGGCTCAAAGAGGCATAAGTTTAAGGAAAAGAGATTTGGAATTAGAAGAAATTGCAATCAAACTTCTCCATCCGGCCTGTGTCCTTGGAATCCATGGAGGAATTTAAAAATAGTGTGCTTCTTTACTGAAGAGGAAAAGCTTAAATTTATCTGAATTCAAAGTATGAAGCTATGCTTCAGCCATATTGACTTATTAATAGTCTGTGTGACGAGTGACTTAATTCTTACTAATATGATACTTTGTGTCAAAATCACCTCTTTAATTTTAGCAGCCCAGAAACACTGGAGAATTACTTAAAATAAAAAGATACGATTTTAAACCTGTGCATGTGCCTGTTCAGTATTAATCTTCAGCATGTCATAAAACCTAGATGATATTTCTCTTCGCCCTCCTTCAGCAAAATTGAGACACCCATTTCTAACATATGGAAGCAGTTTCACACTGCAAGTTATTCTGAAGGGAAAATACGTGATTTATAAATGCTGTCAAATGAAATATGTATTTCCAAATGGTACCAAGCTGACCAAGCACATCCTAGGACACATTCCACATCTTTATTACCCCATGGGCATAAATGAAGGAACAGTGTCGAGAGAGAAACAAACAGTCCCTTTTGGCATTCTCAATCCGGAAGTCCCACGTTTGTTGCTGGTAAACATATTCAAGTCATCAAAGATTGCAAGTGACCTTATCACAAAATTGTTTCCTTTATAAATAAAATAGCACCTTCAAATTACGGAGAAGGGGGTATGCTCTGTCAAGAGTAATACATTCGTCTGAGTTATTTTTGTCAGTGGTTGAATATAGATATATATACGTATATATACATACGTATATATGTGTATATATATATATAGACGTGGAGATTTTAGATGGCAAGGATCACTAGGCCACTGGTCTGCCGACATTCTCAAAAAACCTCTTTCGTCAGAATGCGAACAGAGAATGGTGAGACTGGGGTGCCTGGGTGGCTCAGTCGTTAAGCATCTGCCTTCAGCTCAGGTCATGATCCCAGGGTCCTGGGATCGAGCCCCGCATCGGGCTCCCTGCTCAGCGGGAGGCCTGCTTCTCCCTCTCCCACTCCCTCTGCTTGTGTTTCCTCTCTCGCTGTGTCTCTGTCAAATAAATTAAAAAAAAAAAAAAGAAATCTTTAAAAATATAAGAAAATGGTGAGACTAAGTGAAGCATGTTACGGTGTTTACAGAGGGCAAAACAGAAGTGCAGGGAGACTGACAGAGTCTGAGACCATCTCTCAGCGAGGCTTGTCCAGACCACGGAAGGAGGAGAGCTATCACAGCCCAGGCATATTCACACGGTCAGAAGAGAGGAAGCTGTCCAGTAGTCCTTTTACTTGCAGTGGAAGCCAGGGGGGATCCTTGCTTACAGGAAAAAGCTCGAGACTTGGAGTCTGCTCTCGCATGCTTTAGCTGTAAGTATTAGCTGTTTGACCTTGGGCACATCCTGTAATTTTACAGCTGTTCTTTTCTCGTGATGAGCGCAAGGGTTTAATAACGTACCTTTTGAGAATCCTATAATGCAATAAGAGCAGCAACTTATTGAGCATTTTGTATGGGCCAGCCACTGCCCTTAGCGTTTTGCCTACACTACCTTGCTTGACCCTTACAACTCTGTGAAGACTGTTTTATGCTCTCCATCTTACAGCTGAGGACACCTGCCCTAGCTCATAGTTAGTACATTCAGGAGATGGAATTTGAATCCAGGTCCGTTTTCTGCCAAAAGCTTAGATTTTTAAAACCATGCATTCTGGCCCCTAGTAGCCTTTTATTTAGTCACCAAAACCTGATATATTTAAATCTGTTTTATAATAGGTGAAGTATGATGCAAATGTAAGTTTTTCTATTACACCAGTGCATAAAATAAGCATCTTGGGAAATCACCAAGGTCTAACTTTTTATACTACCGTACTGAATTAAACACTTCAAAAGGCAAAAAAGGTTAAAGACTAATTAATCATGACATGCATAAGTATATCATATGGTAGCTACTCTGTTTAAATGAAAAAAAGTAATTCAAAGAGTTACGTTTTGACACTGGAATAATAGTAAAATTTAAAGGAGTATGCTATGATATCTATTTAAAAAGTCACTGATCACCCCCAAATATAAAGCACACTGCACATGATGACCATCATCATATTTTGCGGGATAGTTACAGAACACTCTCAAGAATATAAAGCCAGTTTTTTTCCTCACCATTGTGTTTTGATTGACAGAGTGATTTTGCCAGATGTTCTATAAAAAATGATTTAATTAAAATTACCTGTTTTTTAATCTGTGCACTTCTCTACTTATACAGACATTAGTGAAGTAAGTGACTTTGAAAAATAAAAATTTTTCTTCAATTGAATTACTGCTGCTATAAATCTCCAGATTCTAAAATGCAAATGAAATTAAGTCACTGGCTATCTCCCACTACCACATAAAGCTGGATAATAAATTAAGCAGCACAGTTTAGAGGTGAGGTTGGGTGGGTGCATTCAGCACAGAATTCTCAGGGCTTGGTCCTACCTCCAGAAGGGTAGCAAGGTTTATATTTGACACAACCTCTGAGTCTTCTTGTTTCTTGCTCACACCAGAGACTTTTATTATCTCTACGCCTTGGTTTTCCAAAATTGGTCCGTGTCTAGATCTAGACCAATGTACAAACCAGTGGAGGAAAGAGTCTAGATTCTTTAGAACTTACAATGAACAGATCTCTTGAAGATTATCAGCATGAGAAGCAGATGTGTTCAGAAAATTGGATGCATTGGATAAACTCTGGGTGATGACGGTTGTGTTCAGTGGATTGAAAGAGACTTTTCTCATCTTCTCTAACTTCTTAATGATATGATTCCCATTTTGAAAATGAGTGACTTCTTTATCAGCATGGTGTTGACAAGAAGAGCAATAGTTTTCCTGTGCTATTCTAATGTTGATTCTTTTTGTCTCTAGTGTGCACTTCTCATAATGAATCAAAACTAGAAATGCTAGATTTCTTAGAGTGGGCAGTTAATAACTTCATTTTTAACAAGAACTTAAAGCAGCTCAGAAAATGTAGAAGTTGATTGAAAGGGTGTGTGTTTTTCCCTTCTACTTCATACACTGTATTTATTACAACAGTTTTGTATTTATAGTACACAAAATTGGTTATGACTTCAGCAGCAATGACCAGGGCTGGAATCATTCCAGCAGGGTCCATTCATCCTGTGTCTCAAGTTGAGCTGGTGCTTTGTGAATCAGCCTGGAAACTTCCTGTGTAAACTGCCTGTTTTCCTCTGGGGTCCTGGTTATTTTATCTTCAAGACGGTGCAAAGCATCTCATAACATAGAACCAAGAGTGTCCCATCATAGTTCATAATGTCAGTCAGTGGCCCTACCACCTGCTCTTGTAAAGACTTACTTTTTTATATGTTGGTGGATGGGTGATTTGTTGTTTATTTCATTCCTTTTGCATTTTTATAGAGCTCCTCTGTATATGGCTGGAAATAAGTACAGAATGTCTCATGCTTGGGCTTCCCTTGTAAATTTGCACAGATTCCTTTAGCTTCTGGGGTTGCAACTTGCCCTTATTAAAACTGCCTTGGATTATTTTAATATAAGGTTAAGTTTGTGTTTTTTCTTTAAAAAAAATCAAGATTATGATTCAGACCCTCTGTGTCTCCTCTTTCCAGGGTCTCATATGGAGATTAAGGTCACTTGCTATGATTTGTCTATTTTTTCTACAGAAGATCTCATTTTTAGAGTTGAAACTTCAGGTGTTTCAGATTTTTGTTGAAGAATCTCAGTACCATGGAAAGGTTTTTGATGTAGTTTATGCTTTCAGCCTAATTTTTTGCCTTGCAGAAATGAACATTTTAATTAACATTTAATAATCTCAAACAGAGACATTTTCTAAGAACATCTTTCAAGAAAAAAAAGTCAGATCTCAGACATATCAAAGCAGCAAACCAACTTTTGCATCAGAGAGGAAATCATTAATTGCTTCAAGCAAAATATCTGAATGACTGATTTCAATATCAATGTCAATATTTTAATATCCTTACTACAGGGATTTCTTTTTAAGCCTTCAGAGTAGGCCTTGACTTCACCCTACATTGAGTCGCAACAATCATAGTACATAGTTTGAGTAGTAATCATTTTCTCCTTAATTGTCAGGTTACTCAGAACATCTGGAGGGTTAGTCACTGACTCCACGAGTCTCCACTGCCATCTTCCTAAATTTGGTCTTGGGTGATAGAAACCGGGAGTAGTCTATAGTACTACTATAGATGTATATGTATTTATATATATATACATCACCTGGGGATCATGTCAAATACAAATGCTCATTCTGTAGGTCTGGGGTGGGGCCTGAGAGTCTGCATTTCTAACAAGCACCCTGTAATGGTACTGGTCAATCTGGACCACTTGTTGAGGACCAACAATCTCTAAAACTACATATGGGCCACAGCCTGAATTCAGGAACTTCCTGATATTAAAAGCAGAAGAAATAGAGGAGCTCAATGAGGAGAAGTGAGAAGGAAACTAGGGGTAAGAATAAGGTAATGAGTGAAAGGAGAAAGAAAGACTCTTGAGGAACAATGAGACATTTCCCCCAGACTAACATGAGTCTTGGGGTGCCTGCACGTAACATTGGACGGGAGAGGAGGAGGGCAGGGAATCTGACTTTTAGTGAATGTCTTCTGTGCAAACTGCAGTCTGATATATTGCTATATGTTTATGCATGGATGGATAGCTAGATCGATTGATAGATATGGAATATACTGTAAATATCTGGATATATAGAGAGATGTGTGCTTATATGGAGAATGGATGGATGGATGGATAGATAGACAGATGGACAGATGAGGTTCTGCTTTGTTCCAAACAGGTTTGAAGAGGGAGCTGTACTAGGTGCTCCCATATGCATATACTGCTTCAATCCTCAGGACAAACTTTTAAAAATATATACAGAGAGAGGTGATAAAGCTGAGGCTTAGAGTAATTAAAAACAAAAACAAAACCAAAAAGCAGCTCTAGGACTATTCGACTTCAGAGCTAGGAAATCCATGCTTTGACCAGTCCCAGAGCCGGCCACAAGTAAGAGAGGCAGGGGCATAAAGAGCAGTATTGGAGCCTGTGGTAAGAGTGCACAGGGAGAAGAAATTAGAGAAGAGGATGTGGCAGACATGTGGATAGGTCCAGGAAGACGGGGAAAGGAAAATGCAGGACTTGCCAGGGCCTTGGTCCAAGTGGATAATTCCAGTCCTGGTAGCAATTAAGAAGTGACCCATTTGGCAGAGCCTGCCCCTCTGCAGGTTGCCACTCTCTTTCCTGCCAACAGTTTCCATAACCTTTCTGGCCCCGGCTAGACTAGCCTGGTTCTACCCAGCGTGGACGACTCAGTTTTCACCTTTCCTAAACTACCAATGCAGCAAAGAGGCGGTCTGCAGGACTCTACATGGGAGAGACTGTGTAGCAAAAACTTGGGGCCCCTAGCAGTACCTACCCCCACCCCCACTGGGACTCTGAGTCAATGGTACTCCAGGTTCAGGGTCTTCCTCTTCCTCTGGATCTGCTTTTGGCTCCATAGATCCTTTTGAACCTCCTTCTCTGAGATGATTCATTGAGAAAATCCTCCAGTTACTTCCCCAGATGAAGCAGTTTTCTCAGAGACCGTCAATTAAACATACGGAAATCAGGGCAGGGACAAGGCCTCACAACCCATGTAAAATTGGGGGAGGGGAAATTATGGTACATATTAGAAGAGGAGAAAAAGAAGTTTATATTCACTCACCTTCAGCCTCATCTTGTACCATTTGCCCCTCTCTCTTGCCTTGCAAGTTGTCTTGTACATAGTCAATCCTCAATACACATTTTTTGAATAAATGGGTTGATTAATGAATACATCAGAAAGAAAAAAGGCTAAATTTAAAAATATAAAATCATAAGAACCTTGTTTTATTTTGAAATTTTCCTACTGGGTCAAGTAAGAAAACTGTTATGGATCTGATGGCTTGATAAATGTGCTTACTTTTGGCATTGTCTTTGGAACCAAAAGAGTTGCTTGGGAGAATCAAGATGGAGGAGGAGGATGGAGAGACTCTGCTTTCCAATCCCTGTACCTCGCATGTCAAGGAGAGACGGTGGCTCTGTTGAGGTTACTGTAACTTCAATCAGACAATGTATACCTCCATCCTAGCACAGCGGCTGGCACAAAAAAGATGCTCAGTAAATATTCACTGAATTAATGAATAAAAGTGATGTACTTACTCTATCATATGTCCTTCAAGCTGCAAGTAACCCTTAATGCTGCCCGGAAGATTGCTTTTGCCTGTGTTTAGCTCAATGTTTTGATCAAGGGAAAGTCAACCTGTCCTTTGTCTAAGATTAGGCCTCATCATGTTATTTTCGGCCTAACAATCCTAAGTCCAGTTTAGAAGAGGCCAATTTATAATTCTAATTCATAAGTATTCCCCTGAACATTCATGAAGACTATTTTCTTTTGAAGTCACTAGAGTCTTCATTTCTTAAATCTAATGTAATTGCTGGAAGAGGAGCTTGTTCGAGAAGGAATTGAGCTATAGTTTAATATGGATGGGAATGCCAAGATGTTCTTGTGCATTTTCTGCTGGGGCTCGCTTGGCTCCAAGGGCAGACAATGGGGTAAGCACTTGCATGAAAAAGTGAACGGTTTGCCTCACTGGACTGAAAAAAGGTACCCAAGGTCATGGGACCCAGGAGCTTGGCAAGGGTAGTCTGGCAGAGTTTTGACACTCTCTTATGGGATTAGATTATAGGGAACTGGAGAACCCCTTTCTGGCATATATATAAAAAAAAATGTAATTGTCTGGTAGTTCCTTGAAACTCAGTAAGGGTTTTATTTATTCAGCCCAGGGATGGCAAATTACCTTGGCTTGTATGGCAGGACAATATATTGATAATGGCTGCTGGAAACCTATAATGAGAAAAATTCTGAGATCATATTTGGGCTCATTAAGAAAGAGTTGTCATTTATACTTCAATTTAAAAAAGAAAGAAAGTGTTGTCATAAGTTGGCAATGTCAGCTAAGAGTTTGGGAACGGGGATTGGTGGCATGCCCCATATTTAATATCCTTTCTTTAAAGATTTTTTTCTCCTTTTTTTTTTTTTTGGTCTTGTAAAAATCTAAGTAATTATATCCAAAAATTCATTTAATTGTCCCATAAGCTCCGTGAGATAAGTACTGTTATAATCTTCATTTTGTTTTCAGATGAAGAAACTAAAGGTACAAACATATTATTTCCCCAAGTATTAGTGCTACACATGCCCACCTAACTTCAGGGCCCAGGCTTTTAACAAACATGTCATTTTCCCTTAGAATTCTGGAGTGCTGATATTTAAGGTTATCACCCTCCAGTAAATGAGTTTCTCTCTGTTGTCTTACCTAAGATAGGAAAATATAAAAGATTAATAAGGTCAGCAGGGCTAAAGACAAAAGACTAAGATGAATTTCTAGTCTAAACATTGAAAACATGGCTTAGTATATGACTACTCCAATCAAGGAAATATGGATTATTTCTGGATCATTCTAAGGATGGAACACAATACATCTATACCATTTTTACCTTGAGATCCAACCCAAGTAGAAGAACTATTCTTAGATGAGATTTTTTCACCCCTTGGAATTTTTCATTCTAAAAGCAAAGATGTTAATCATGATGTCCTAATGATATTCTAAATGCAGGTAATTATACTTTGTTTTCCTTAAACACTTAAAGTGTTCTTTTAATGGAATGATCTCACTATTTATGGAAACACATTATTATTGCTTTCCCCAAGTATTCATTTCTGTAATTAACTGTTAAAATCATTTGTAAATACGCAAGTTATAGTGTCCATGTAAAAAGTGTTTGGATTTTACCAAAAGGCAGGAAAAATACAAAACGAAACAAAAAAATCTTCAAATATTCTTAGCTGGTGTTAGAAATGTCCGAATAGAGTTTGACTTTCTGCCTGTTCTCTTTCTTTTACAGAGAAATCTGTCATTGCTCAACCAATATTCGTTTTTGCAAAGAGAGAACAAACTTTTAAGGTAAGATCAAGCTAATTTTCTGTTTGACTTTTACTTTGACAAAGAAAATGATGTTTCAAAGAAGCTAGTGCTGCTGAATGATACCGTGGTTGCCTTAGTTTATCCTCTTGCTCTTCACATAGCAGAGCAGTGACTCTAGAATATTTATATAGTAGGTTTTTACTGGCAGCAATTTGGCCTAAGTGGGAGGCCAGAGGCCTGCCTTGTCTTGAAGCTATGAATAACATGCCATCTTTACTCAAAATTAGAGGGTTTATTTGGAGTGACTTGGAAGGGGGCAGAATGAAAGAAGTTAGCAGGGTCGAGGCTCCTCGTGGGTCTCCACCACTGACCTCGCTTAAAACCGGGGATAAAATAGGTTCTAAACTTCGTTGCTTGATTCAAAAGGGATCTTAAGGACCCTATCTGCATCATACTTTAGTACCACCTGCTTTGAAAGACCAACAATAAGATTAATAGCTTTCCCACTTTAGCTTGATTAGTATTTTCCTGTTATTTGTTCCCACTTATGCGAGTCATTTACCCTACTACCCACAAAACTCACTAGAGAAGCTCAAACCCCAAGCCCTGGTCGAAAAGTCAGTTTCCTGGGCCCCACCCCAGGCCAACCGCTTCAGATCTTGAGAGCTCGGTTTCAAAATCTTCCTTTTAAACAAGTTCTGACAAGGGATTCTGCAGCCACTGAAATACAAAACCGCTAAGACTAACACTTTGCTTTGTCTTGAATATATGCCTAGGAGTAAAGGTGTAAAGGTGAGTGGCTTTGTCCTGGCCTAGCTGAATAGACCTGGCTTTTGAGAATTCTCTTCTAAAGTGACAGGGTAGAATTCTGACGTAAAAACAGCACTCAGCTCTCATCGGCAGCTTTGTTTCCTTCCAGAGACCTGCAGAAGACACCGCATGTGAGGCAGCAGAGCATGGTAATGACTTACATCCTGTATTTCAAAACCAATCTTCAGACAAAGAAAATAAGCAGGCCCAAGTATTTTGGCATGTGGCAAGAACTGGGTAAAACTTCATGGTTTTGCTTGTGTTTAAACACCAAAATAAACTGGCTTTTGTTTTGAAAGATGACACGTAGGTCCCAAGAACACTGACGTTAGCAAAGCTAAGGTCCCTTCTTTCTGCATTGCCTGGGTCTCAACCTACCAAACACATTCTCTACACAATCTCAAAAGTCATATGCAGTTTCTTGCCGAAGCCACTTGTTTCTAAGTGTTTCTTAGGAGGATGATATGCCTATCGCTTTATAATCACCAAGCTATTAACCCCAGCATTTAAACTTGGGCTTCAGGAGTTAACATGTTAGCAGATGATGGGAGTTAACATGTTAGCAGATGATGATCTATGTAGGCAAAAGGTAATTCTATTTATTCTTCCATATCTTGGGTTGAGGATTATTTGTTATTGCCAGCAATTTTACCCATCATGTTAAATTTCTTGCAGAATGTAATGGTTTTCTAAGAAAGCGTGTACGGTCTTCATCTTTTACTTTGCATACTACAGACCCTCAGTCCCAAGGAGGTAGGTATAGACCTGACTGTTGACTGTTCACTGTTATGTTTTCTCTGAGTGTGAAATTACTGAGAAACTTTTCAAATGGAAATGTTTAAAAGTCTACCCGTCGGAGAGTGTTTATAATAAATTATTGTATGAAAATAGCAGTCTATAAGATGGATTGTACAGTGAGTCACTATTTAAAAATTCAATTTATCAACATTGGATGAAAGATGGAAAGGACATCAGCCATAATGCCAGCAATGGTTATCTTAGGTAATGGGATTACAGGCAATTTGGGGTTTTCCACCCACTCTGCATTTTGTCATGTTTCCAAAGTGTCTGCATTAAGGATGCATTAGCTTTGTAATTAGGGGAAACTGACATTTCTCCCTAAGTTACCATCTACTTAAACAAATAGATGTCTGCCTTGAAAAGAACACTTTAAGAACATCATATACTGTATTCTGAGTAAACCAGTAACTCAGTTTGCCTCTCTTCTACACTCAAAGCACTTTGTGATTCCTTTTATACATGACCGCATTGTCCTCTGCCTTGTAAGAAATCTATTTCTGTGTATGTCTATCCCCTCCACTGTGCCTTCCTTGAGGTCATCTTCCTGCCTGATAGAGTGTCTTACACACGGTGAGCACTCCAGTATTTATTGAATCGAATAGAAATTAATTTGTAATTCTCACCACAAGCCCATTTTATTTCTATTGATTAAAAAAAAATACAAAACCTTTTCTAAATTAGTGATACAGAAATTTTTATGAAACAGCAAAAGTCCAAATCAAAAGAAACACAAAAAACCACTTCCTCACTGACTTCAGTTTGCAATTTGCTTCTAGCATCAACCTTGTTCCAGAATCGAATGAGATCATCATCCTTCACCAACCTCCTGACCTTCCCCCCTTCTGGGGCAGGTAATAAACTGCTTCCAGAACCTCGAGCCTGACACTCTGACTTTTCAAAATTCATTCTCATTGATGGTGTGCTTTCTTACTCAGCTACTATAAAATGCTGGCATTTTAGGGGCAAATAAAATAGAGGCAAAGTATGATTAGAAGAATGACTTATGAATTCCAACTCCACAAATCCAGACAGTGCATCTGTTTATTTTTGGCAGAAATTTTGAATTTGATGATGTTTTTAAGGAATTCATGTTTATGATAGCAATATGTTATATAAGGCAGCTCCATAAGATAACTTGCTTTATTTTACTCATTATTATTCATCTGTACAGTTTATAATATATACAGTACTCAAAATATACAGCTATACTTTATTTTATTTAAAAGATTTTATTTATTTATTTGACAGAGAGAGACACAGCAAGAGATGAACACAAGTAGGGGGAGCGGGAGAGGGAGAAGCAGGCTTCCCGCAGAGCAGGGAGCCTGATGTGGGGCTCGATCCCAGCACCCTGGGATCATAACCTGAGCTGAAGGCAGACACTTAATGACTGAACCACCCAGGCGTCCCTACAGCTATACTTTAAATTCTTATTCTAAAGTTTATGCTTTAAGTGAATATTCTAAGGTTTAGAATATGATTCCTTTTATTTTCATTTATTTTTTTAGGATATGATTACTTAACCTTTTCACTAAAACATTACTTCTTTTTATTTGAAATTTATAGTGCTTTGCTAAGTAAATCTATCTTATCATAAAATATTTGAAATGGTTGGAACATTACATTAAAATTACAATTTTATATTCTTTTTGTTTTTGTTTCTACTGAACAACCAGCTGCCTTTTCCAAGTTAAGCTTGCCACTAAGAAATAAAAAATACAGGGGCGCCTGGGTGGCTCAGTTGGTTAAGCGACTGCCTTCGGCTCAGGTCATGATCCTGGAGTCCCGGGATCGAGTCCCGCATCGCGCTCCCTGCTCGGCAGGGAGTCTGCTTCTCCCTCTGACCCTCCTCCCTTATGCTCTCTGTCTCTCATTCCCTCTCTCTCAAATAAATAAATAAAATCTTTAAAAAAAAAAAAAGAAAAGAAATAAAAAATATAAACTATTCACTTCCTATTTTAAATGATCCCTCTCTACCTGGGAGCCACAGGGTTTTCAAACTAATGTATTTATATTCTTATTAATAATTCCAAACATGACTGAGCAACATATATGTCAGATACCTTTCAGATACAGAAGAAATACTTTCAAGCTCAATAGACCCCTTTTAAACCTGACTGACAAGTTACAGACATTAAGAGGAATAGGGGCCCTAATCCTAGAGAATTTGTTTTATTGTATTTGTGCCTAAAGTGGAGGGTTGGATGTAAGTTATCTGAATAACTGTTTCAATTATTTTAAATTAGACATACACATACAAAAAGATTAAATAAAGGAACATTGATATCAGTAAGTACCATTCCATTTTATGTTGTGTGAAATGTTGGTGGTATTGGAATGGAGAAAAATAGTACAATTTGATATGGCCCATTTGTTGCTGGTTTTTAATAATAAAGGTCATAAAGCATTTAATTGAACTTTGAATTAGAGAAGCAATTTACCTCAACATTTATAATATGTTTTAATACTTGGAAGAAGCAGTTCTTATTCTTTTCTCATTTCCATTAATCAAATGCTCAAAGGTTGCTGTTTCTGCAATTTGTGAGCAAGAGATGGGTGATCTCTTTGAAATGTATAATAATCCTATACTTGCAGCAGCCACCACCATAGTCTTATGCCACCAACACACTTGATAGAAAAATCCCCTAGTATGACAGTCATCTCTCTCTAGGTATCACTAGACTGGGGAGAGTGGCAGAATTTGCTAAGAGTTTCATAACATTTTATAAGAAATACATATTAATGCACACAGAGGGTTCACTACCATCAGATTTTATAATATGTATTCATTTCAGTACTCATTTTCGTGATTCTAAAAAAAAGTGCCTGTTCTATTAGTGGACCAACTTTCATTTATATTTCTGAAAGCAAACAGAACTATGTGGCAAAACTCACTGCCATCACCCATTTTTAGCACAAGGCACAGCCTACAGTTGTTAGTGCCAACAGCGACATCTACTGGTGAGTTTGGTACAGGACTGTTAAAACCCGGATTCTGTAGAAACGGACTCTTTGATTTAAAATGTGCTAAATATTTTTTCTTACAGTGAAGAAACACAATGTTTTTATGACATCAACTCTTGTGCAAAGGAATGTGGATATGAACAGTACAGATCAAGGTATGTAGTTTATTACAAGAGCCTCTGAAATTTTACATTTTACATTTATATATATATATATTTTAAAGATTTTATTTATTTACTTGACAGAGAGAGACACAGCGAGAGAGGGAACACAAGCAGGGGGAGTGGGAGCGGGAGAAGCAGGCTCCCCGCGGAGCAGGGAGCCCGATGCGGGACTCGATCCCAGGACCCTGGGATCATGACCTGAGCTGAAGGCAGTCGCTTAACCAACTGAGCCACCCAGGCGCCCCTACATTTATATTTTAATTTGTTGTGTATGTGTTGGGGTCTGGAGTTAGGGCCAAGTGACAAAACGTGAAAAAACAAATTTGGTAAGCCAAGTCCCATGGCCAAAATGAATAGGTATTGGGTAAAGGTGAGGGCAGAAGTAAGCATTAAGCAATTCACTGGCTATTTTGACATTGATCAGTTAACATTAATCCCTCATTTAATGATGACTTTAGAAAGCAAACATTAAATTAGTCAAAAATATGGAGGAAGAAGTAGTCCACTAAAGATATATTGACTCTTTAATTCTGTTCTTTTAAGGTCCTGGGAAGCATTCTGAACATGTCCTAAGGCCTGCTATTTTGCAGCTACCTCAAGCTCAAAGGTGTGAAAAAGTAAGAAAAACAGTTGGACACAATCCCTTGGAATCCTGCAAGACAAAGGAAAAAACAAAAAATAAGGTAAGAAAACCTCCTATGGTGGGATTGACATCAAGTTTCCATCTTTCATTTAGTAGATTATTGTGGGCTCTACATTCAGAGTTAGGGGCTGCCTGACTTTTGTTCTGTTGCTGAAGCAGACTATAGACAGCAAACAGCCCTCGGTGAGCTAATGAAAGTTGTCCTCTTAAATTGGAGAGTTGTTCCTAGGAACTAGTTTTGTGGTTTCTCCTACGCTGTAAAGTTGAGGCCCTTTTGGTAGAAACCTCTGGGCTCCTGTTCTAGTACACTGACCCCACATGAGAACAGGGGGAGCAATGAGATGGCCAGGACCAGGAGCCACAAGTCAAAAAAGGAACAGAAGTTTTCTGCATCCCCAGCTGGTCGACATCCCAGTGTGGCTTTGCCAGTTTAGGTCACACCGGGGATCCATCCAGACCCATCTTCATGGATAACGGGAGCAGAGGACTACCTGCATGGAGTTGGGAATTGGGAGGACTGGGGAAGCTTCTGAAGACAGAGAAGAAGTCTCCCTTCCAATGGTTGTGGGTGGCTGAATCCCTCACTGTGGGCCTTTCTAGGGAGACTGATTGTCATTTTGCTCAAGCCATGCAGATATGGGTTTGGGGATATTCTGTTGCCGTGTCTTCCAGAAGCCAATACTTGAGAGGAATGGCACCCAAGATTTTCAGAGTAATTCCATCTTTCATTTGTTTCCAGCTGGACTGTGGAGGGTTGGTCACCTGTTTTGTTTTGTTTTTCTATACTGAACATGAAGACAGTGACACATGGAACTTAAAAATACCAGTCATTTCACCAATGCAATGAAAAAAAAATCAGATTGGTACTAATCTTACCTCTGTCCATACCTAACTTAGGTTTACATTCTTGGACAAAGCACCCAATCTTCTCTTTTTAACAGTGAAGTGAGAGAGTTGAACTTGGTCAGCATTTGACAACGTTTTTGTAATTCCAAACATTTTTGTAAGATATGATCTCATGAGACTCATTATGAATTTTAAAAATCATTTCATTATTTCTGCATGGCATATGGCGTGATTTTTAAGTAAAACATATTTTAAATTTCAAATTGGTAGATTATTAAATGTTTTCATTTAAATATAACCTAGTAATCATAACCATATTACATAAATTCTCACTTTTATCCATTTAATAAGTGATGCATGTTGTTTAATTTGTGTTAAGGTATGTAAGAAAAAGTATGGATGTGTTGACTAATTTCTAAAATGTTATTATGTTGCATATGATTTTGGAACAGGATGTACTATAAATTATAGATTAAATTTTTTGTTACATGTTATGATATAAAAAGTAAATCAATATTTCTTCTTTGGCATGGCTTATTGAAATATTGCATTATGTATTTTAAAAATAAAATTTATTAATATTTTTCTTGCATTTTCCTTCTAAATGATAAAGAATAAGAGAAATTTTCAGGTAATTGTTTGTAAACATTTCTTCTTGAATAAATCTATCAAACATATGAAAGTACTTTTTCCTATTTAGTGAACAGCTTAACTGTATGTGCCCATTATTGAATTTTCTCTAACAATGACCTTTGAAGAGTTAAAGACATACTATATAAAATGCAATGTAAGAACTCTGACAAAATAATGAAACTTATAGATGTAGGGAAAATTATCTCTAGGTGAATTTCATAGAACTATTATTTTCATGTTCCGTAATGACTTGTATATAAAATCAGAGCAATTTTTATTCATTGTCATTAATCAATGGTCACTTATTATGTATAATTTAAATAATATATGCCTAATAAAAACTGTTTTAAGTACAAAGGAGTAAAAACTACCATTTTGGCTAAGAGATAAATCATCTGACTGAATCATGAGCATGCACTTTGATCTCTGCTAACCAACAACATATATTCTCTTCATACATACTTCTCAGCTCTCAAATTCTGTTATAAAGGGGAAAATGCTCAAAATTATTTTTATTGATTGGTATAAAATTAAAGTGGAAACAGACCCCAACTACCTTTAAAGATATGAACTCCTTGCAACATCTTTGCAAACCCCTGCTGGGGGAAGGGAGGTGTTCATAAAACATTGGAGATACTAGATCCGATCATTTAAGGGCTCCTTCCAGTTTTAAAATTGCTCACGTCTTCATTTATACATTAATCAGGTAATGTACATTTGCATATACATCAGACAGAGTAACTAGTTGATTAAGTCACCAGTCAAAAATTTTTAGATGAAGAGATGAATGGGATTTCCTCTAATGTTTAATGACCATGCTGGTGAAGCTCTTAGGGTGTTTTCGGGATTAAATAGTCCTGAAGGATATATCTATGAAGCTAAAAATGAGAATTAACTCCATGTGGCTAAAAAGATAAAAGTAACAAAAGGAGGTGCGATTTCTGAATATGATGGCAAAGGGTATAGTCCCTGATGTCAGACAAACCCTGGCTCTGAGGTCAGCCCATTCCTGGTTGCCCATACCTGGCCAAGTTATTTAAACTCATTAGGTCAGTTTACTCATCTGTAAACTATAAAATGTGGATGACAGACATACAACCTATATAGAGATGTTGTGAGGAGTAAATGAGATAATGTACAAAAAATGCTTGGGGAAGTACTTGAACATAGTAACTTTTCAACACATTTAACTGTAACTATGTTTCCTTGTCTGATGCTCCTTCCTTAAGGCAATTGAAAGGAACTTTCTGATGGATTGCCTTTCTTTCAGATTTCTGAGGGGAACTCTTCTTTGCTAAGTGAAAATTTACCAAGTGCCAGAATTTCAGTCCAGCTGACTACCCACCAGAATTGTTTAGGTGCTACATCAGTAGGGTAAGTTAATGATGAGGACACAGAAAATATATCCGTTTATTCTTGCTTTCTTTTATCATTATAATCATTTATGGAAAATAGCTTTCTGATATTGCACAGATAAATTGCTAAGATTTCTTTTTTTTAAGATTTTATTTATTTATCTGAGAGAGAGAGAACATGAGCTGGAGGAGAGGCAGATGGAGAGGGAGAGGCAGACTCTCCACTGAGCAGGGAGCCCGATGTGGGGCTTGAACACAAGACCCTGGGATCATGAGCTGAGCCAAAGGCAGACACTTAACTGACTGAGCCACCCAGGTACCCCAAATTGCTAAGGTTTCTATTTGAGATTTTATAAAGGACACAAGTTTACAATGTTTTTCAAAACGTCTCTAATATTTAAAGATCATCATATTAATATTGGATTATCTCCATTGCTTTGTTGACTTGGGTGAGAATATTTCAAAAATATAGAGTTAAATTTTTAGTTAGGAATTAATTATCTGGCTGATAGATTAGCCTTTCCCTTCTGTGGTGTTCTTCCCCCCCCCCCCCGCCACTGCCATTTTTCATTATTTTGGGTGTTATTCCTTATTTATTGACATACATTGGATAGACAACAAAGAAAACAGTATAAATGTACAAAATGAAAGTTAGTATTTACTGGTATCACCAGCAATGAAGGCATGTTTGATCTGAGGGAAGATTAAACTGAGCCATAGATACAACCAGACTCACATGATTAGGGCCCATGTGAGTACCACAGCTTTTACCTATGGTGCACACTGGGGGTACAGTGGGGACCCCAGAGCACATTGGCCCACAGATAGACAGCTGTATATCTTTGAGTTTCTCATCACGCAAAACACTTTTAGCAACAACAACAAAAAAGTTCCAGGAGGAAAAAAACCCAAATTAAACAAAAGCCCACGCAAGTGTAACTGACAAGATAGATTGGCTGTGCTTTTGCTCTGGAGACCTCTGGTAGCTGGGAGCATTGGCCACTTGGGGAAGAGGACAGAAGCAATGAGAGATTGGAGAGGCTGTGCTGGAAAAGCAAGCAGATAAGGTCTGGGCCAGCCCCTGGTTGATCACACAGCCTGAACAGTGATGGGCATGACATGTGTTTGGACTGGTCTCAATTTGTGCTGTCACAGCTGTCAAATATTTTAAATATCATCCCCAGGAGTACCTCAATTTTTCCTTCATTTCTCAGTGGCTGCAGATGAACAAGAGTTAGCTATTTTTGTGCTTTACATAAATCTGTTAAATCTTCCGGTTATTTCATGTGCTAAGATCTATCATGGCTTTATCCATATATTTCAAATCGCAAATGTTCATTTCTTTTCCTTAGATGTCAACCAAATGAAGATAAGTATTCTTTTAAAAGCTGCAGTTCTGATTTTGTGTTTGGAGAAAACATGGTAGAAAGAGTTTTGGTAAGAATTCTGGCATTATAAAGAATTATAAAAGATGTCACTTTGAGTTTCTGGAGGCATATTAATTGAAACAATGTTAAATTGGAGCATACTTTAAATCCTGAGTTCGAAGGCACGTTTTCTTTCTTTAACCAGAAAGATTCTCCTGGGAAGCAAGTTCTAGTTGTTAGAATAATAGGCAGGAACCCACAGAGGAAGGGAATTGTATAATTATAACATTATTACTGATGAGAAATATTAAATAGTTCTTTGACGTGTGTTACACCCAAGGTACCCAAGGAAATCCCAGAATTATCTGCAATAGATGAGCTTAACTGGTAATGATATTTTAATATCAGGTTTTCGATAGCGTCTTTCATAACAAGATGCACTTAAAATCATTTGCCAATTTTTTCTTGCTAACCACAACCCTCCCCTTCAAGCTTTTATAGTGAAAAACACTATCATAACTTTTTTTTTCAAAGATTTTTTATTTATTTATTTGAGAGAGAGAGAACACATGAGAGGGGATAGGGTCAGAGGACAAAGCAGACTCCCTGCCGAGCAGGGAGCCCGATGCGGGACTCGATCCAGGGACTCCAGGATCATGACCTGAGCCGAAGGCAGTCGCTTAACCAACTGAACCACCCAGGCGCCCTATCATAACTTTTTTTTTTTGCAGGCTTTAAGAGGAAAATCATAGTACTTTACTTGCCTAGGGAAACATACTTGCCAAGTGGAAACCCCTAAGGAGTTTTACCGGCATCCCTATTTAGTATTGGGCGTCCTCCTGCATGAGGTGGTTGCCCCTCTGCCCTCCACAGCTAGCATGCATTAGGACTACTAGTTACATCAAGGATCCAGAGGAGGCTACACAGATTTTAAAACCTGCATAGAGGCTCAGAATAACAAAGGACCAACTCATGAGGTCTGTCTATTCCAAGTTTTTTAGGGCTTTCACAAATCAATCCCTTTTAAGACTTGGTTTATTCTACACCCCCCTCAGGCTAAACCCAAATTCCAAGAGTAGTGTCCTAGCTTTTTAGCTTGGGGGCACCCTCTGTCACTCTCAAGATGAAGGGTGACTCCACAGTTCTAGAGCTGTTGATCCATATCTTTGGATCTGAACCAGAATGGACCAACTTCCAGAGTGAAGTTCTAGGCGATACATTTAGGCACATTTCTTCCATACTGTTTAGTCCTAAATTTAGCACTACATTAACCACAGCTTCTGTAAGATGTCACAGACACAAATAAAATACTTTCCAAGCCTCACAGGATCAACCTTAACACCCAATTCGACTTAACAAACATGTTCTGTGTTCTTACGAGGTCTAAAGCTCTGGCGTGGGTCTCAAGTTTGGCTGTGTATTAACAATCATCTCGTGACTCTCTAAAGGAGTCAGTATGCCTGAGCATTTCCCCAAACCGATTAGATCAGAGTCTCTGTGGGTGAGGCTAGGTGTCAGGTGATTTGAATGCACAGCCAGGATTGAAAAACACCTGGGTGAGTGGTTATGCGAAGCGAAAGGGAGACCCTGTGCTCTAGAGGTGCTTATAATCTAAGGGGAGACAGAGACATACCTGAGCAAATGAACTGCAGTTGGGATTAGAACTTTGCTTTGAGGAGGTACTGGTGTACATTTCCTGTGGGCACTTTCAATCTGGCTTGCAAAGGAAAACTGAGCTTCCTGTCTCTTTAAGATGATAACATCCTAGGCTAGCAGGAGCTGTAGCGATCACTTGTATGTGTCCTCTGCTTAATCCTATAATCCCGTGACCTTGTGATCTGGGGGTCAGAATGCCCTCCGGACTCGTGTGCTGACCATGCGCTGTTCCCGAGAGTCATGAAACTTTCTGTGCCTTCCTGTTTATTTTCTTAAAATGGAAATAATCACACTCATCTCTACCAATTGTAGCAGAATATCTTAAAATATCCAGTTAAATAATGTGGAAGAGTTTTGAGTTCATAAAGGAAAAGACAGAAACCCAAGTTCTGAAGTACTGTTACAATTCCCTCTGTTCTGCGGGGGGATCTCCGGGATCATAAATGGCCGGGCAGTTACTCGCTTTTTCTTCACAGGCCTTGGTTACAGCACCTGGGCAGGGCCCCATGTGTGCTGCCTTAAAAGCGATTTTTGGCAGAAATTAGAGGAAAAATTAAGATGAGCTCTGAGACAGTGAGTGGGTTCTCTGGGTAACTTGTATGATTATTTTGGATAGAGAGTGAGGCGCTGGGAATACTGAAATACCTTGAAACAGAGATGAGAGTTGCATCTCCTTTGAGGCATCAGGGTGGTCTGGTGGTAGCACGGAACAGCTGCTACCTCCTTTTGGGTCTCTAAACCTTCTCCCCTTGTCCCTGGAATGAGATCCCACCTGAAGTAGGCTGGTGGTAACCAGATTACGCTTCCTGAGGATCAGGACCAAGGTCCTGTGATGTGATAGGAAGGATTTCCCCGTAGAGCACATTGGGAACCCCAAACAAAAACATTGCAGTAGAGTTTGCCGTGTTGAAGTAGAAGAAAGAAAGGTAACTTTTGGCTTACTGCAAATATATAGGGATACAATTCTGTAATATATCTTTTTGCCTCACCCAGGATACTCAACATCTCACCCAACCTCAACTCGAAAATGACTCAAACACCAGGGAAAAACCGTTCAAATCCACTCTAGAATTTCCTGTCAACTCTCCAAATTCAAGTAAGAATTATGTCATTTGTAAAAAAAAAAAAAAAAAAAAAAAAAAGATTCAACTAGTGTATTTCCTGTTTTCCTATGTCATTTGTTTGGTATCTATAAAATACAAAAACAATAACGCAGTGCTTTAAAACTTTTTGGTAAAGATTAAAGCATACAAATATGGTTGTATGATACATAAGCTTAAACATTTTTTACTTGAGCACATGAGAAATCATTAAAGAGATTTATCTAAACTCGAGTAGTTTCACTTTTTGGGAAACCCTCATTATTTTTGTTTTGTTTTTCAAAGATTTTGTTTGAGAGAGAGAGAGCACGCGTGCGTACTCACGCACAAGCAGAGGGAGGGGCAGAGGAGAAGCAGGCTCCCCGCTGAGCAGGGAGCCCAATGTGGGGCTCTATCCCAGAACCCCGAGATCATGACCTGAGCCAAAGACAGACCCTCAACAGACTGAGCCACCTGGGCGCCCCGGGAAACACTCATTGTTATAAAAAGCTTAGGAGACCTGTATATTAATGGGGACAATAAAGAGCTTTTACAGTAGAGAAAAATGGGGTCTTTTATGTGTCTTTTCCCCCCTATTTTTTTCTTAGGCACAGACTCTATTAAAAATATATCCCTAATTGAATCAGCTGCTGCTTTCTCTTCTAAGCCATCACCCAAATGCTTGCTGGAGAAAATTGATGTTGTAACAGGGGAAGAAGCAGAGCATAATGTGTTAAAGGTCTGTATACCACACGTTGCTCTTTCTGGCAGCATGTCTGTACATGAAATCAAGTTTCTATAAGCAGGAACCCCTTTAAAAATAAAGGCAGAAGTATAGTTTTCATTAGGACAGAGCTGCTTCAATAAAACTGTGAGGGGCTTCCAAAGACTAAGCCAATAGTTTGTTGTATTCATACGTTAGTATGTGTAATTTTCAGGAAGATGGATTATTGGGTTTACAAGCATTCACATTAGTCTTTTAGAAAGAAGACAGCCAGGCATCCTGTCTTAAAATAACTTCAGACCTAATTTTTATACTTTTCATGCCTACTTTTATAATCAGTGCTATCATCCTATGATTGAAAATTTCTACTTACCCTGGACATTTTTAAATGATAAGATGAATAGATTTCAGTTCAAGATAATAAAAAAATTCTGTCTTTCTTTGAAAAGTTCTTTTATATAAGTTTTGGATTTCATATAAAGCAAGACTTTCACAGATATAATATACAGTATCATACATAGGATTCGAATGTTGAGTGGTCTATCAGCCGAGGCACATGAAATGTAATTACTATGACATAATGGTTTTTCAACAAGGTGCAGATTTCCCTTTCTCCTTCTCCATCTGCTTTTACCCCCAAATCTCTCCATTTCTCTTCTCTTCTCCCATGATTTACTGATACATTTACTATACAAGTGTGCTTCTAAGCATAACTCTCAGATCATCTTAAACCGAGGTTAAGTGAAATAATTGCTAGGGGTGAGGTCCTGGCATGCTATATTTTTAACAAGTCATCTGGGTGATTCTTGTACACAGTAATATTTAATTCTGGTAAGCATTAAATTATAGTACGGTGCTCTGTAGTACCACTTCCTAGTTGCCGTATTCCTCAAAAAATTTTAAGCATGCAAATAGTTTCACTAATCCTTTACTTTCACATAAGTCACATAGCTCAAATAACATTACATTTCATTTAAAAGTTGGTACATATAAATATATTGTTAAGTGAAAAATCACGATGCAGAAAGTATGGTATTCTACCATTTATAGAAAAAATAAGGGACATATGTATCGGCATGTATATACATACAAGTATCTCTAGAAGGATAAACAAAATATTAGCAACAGCGATCACCTGTTGCAGGGGGTAGAAACTGACAGATGGAGAAGTACGGTTGGGAAGGACTTTCCATTTTGTACATCTTTTTTGCTTTTTGATATTTGAACTATTCAAAAATTGCGTGTTTTAAAAGTTAAATTTTTAAAGCTGGTTTACAAATCATTAAGAGAGGTTATTCTGGTAAAGTCAGACAAAGAAAAGTGTTGCAGCATAGGAAAGGAATCACTTCGAAAAAAATTTTTTTATATATTTGACATTTAAAAAAATTGTCCTTTAGATCAACTGCAAGCTTTTTATATTCAACAAAACAACACAGTCCTGGATTGAAAGGGGCAGAGGAGCTTTGAGGCTGAATGACACAGCGAGCAGTGATTGTGGAACATTCCAGTCAAGACTAAGTAAGGAATCATTTTGTAAAGCAACCCACTCTTTCTCAGAGTAAAATTACCAGTAGGTACACATCATTTTCTGGCGATATGCTTTCAAAGAGTCAACAAATCAGTCTGTTGAAAACAATGTTGTTTCTAATGTACTATGGCAGCTTCCTGTTTAGAGCAGCCTCTGGTTCTGCCTCTATCACTGACTAGTGACCTTGGACGAAGTACTTAATCTCTCCCTGCCCTAGTTACATCCGTTTCAAATGGGGAGAATAGTACTCCATGACTTACTGAGCAATTGTGAGAATTCAGTGAGATAATGCACTTAAGCACCTATGAGCAAGCCCAGCACACACCTCAACAGTAATCTCCGTATTATTTAAAGGCCATACATAGGATGACATCATTTCTGAAGGAAAAGTAGTTTTCTAAAAGAGAGTATCTGCCCTGTCGTTTATTCTTGGCATTCTAAACATGGCATGTGGGTTGAGATGAAGGGTCAGATTCCTAGGAAATAAAGGTGTGTGGTTACTGAATCCTGTGTGTGGTTACTGACATCCAGAGTGATGGTGAGAATCTGGAGTCAATCAAACTGAAACACTCAGAAAGTTTTTGGCATCCGAGAAGACACACTGGGCATTGTTCAGAGGCCCAAACTGAAAGTGAGAGCCCTGGGCAGGGCCAGTAGGTTTACTGGTCAACACTGGGCAGGCAAAGCTGTGGAGGGGACCACTGGTAGAAGTTGGATCCATGTATACGGATGTTTATTGAGCTTCAGATATCAAGCTCAAGAAACCAGCGAGGACTAGAACTCATACTAAAAGAATAGGAACCGTGTCTTCAGTTCTGTAACTGGCAAACAGGTTTCTAAGTAACCCAACCAAGTATTATTCCCAAGGCAGGTGCTAGTTGTTTTCTACTCTTGTTCAATGCCACTCTTTCCACTGCCTGCCAAAATTTGTGATGCATGGTGTTTACATTGCTGGGTAACCTGATTGTACATTTTATGTGGTATACCATGATCACCTTTCCACATCAGTAGTTATCTTTCTTCCCAATTCTTAATGGGTTCATAGTATTATCTTGAATAGCCATGTCATTTTTTAACTAATTTAGCTAATTTCATTTTCTGAATGCCTAAAGCCAAGTTTTCTCCATTGTAAACAATTCTTGGATAAATATTCTTCAGACCACTAGATCCTCAAAGGAGTTCTAAAATTTTAATCATTTTTTAATATTATAGTAAAAAAAATAATTCCGGCGTTTAAGCTAAAATTAGTCCTCCAACATAATAAAGCTCAATTTGAAAACCAACTTATAATCAAGCCAAATTACAATGTAATAGTGAAAACACAGTCTGAAAAACCACTGAAAGATTTACTTTGCTTTCAAAAATGGCAAATTCCCCAGAAGGTCAAGTAATCAACTGTTCTGTAGTCTTATATATTCACCTTCCCATTTTAGTTATGCGCAATCAAGGCAGCCTGAGGCTGATCCTCAATAGCAAACTCTGGGCTCAAATGGAGATTCAAAGAGCGAACCACAAAAATTTGCGAATAACAGCTACTGATTTAGAAGACTATAGCATCAAAGTGTTTTTAATTCAGGTAAGTAACAGATTACAGTGATAGAGAATTATCCTACTATATTTCTAGATCGCTGCAATTGCTAAATTGTTTAATTTCATTGTAACCTGCACCACTGGCAAAAAACAAAAAACAAAAAACCAAACTTCAGCCATTCATTTTGGTTGTTTACAGTTTAATATAAGACCTAAGTTTTATATGGAAATTTACAGATTAACACCAAAATCTATAGTAATCAATTGGTATATGTCCAAGACATTTGTACTGATATATGCTTCAAACCTCCTCATTTTTCTTTACCATTATGTGTAATGGTATTACAAATTATGTCAACAATCTTACTAAGTTACCAAAGGGACTGTTGTCAAGACTGGCTCCTAGGAGTCCAGTGGAATACACAGCCCAGTGCTTATACTGAATGCTGAAATTCAGAAGGCTTTGAGATCACTGGAAAGAAACCAGTGAGAAATGGAAAAACAGAGGGCTCGTAAGTCAAAACAACCAGTCCAACAGCACATTCCCATTCTGGACATGAGTCAGTCTCCAAGGTAACAGGATGGGAGCACAGACTTAGCTTTTCCCGGCAGCAGGAATGCTTGACCTCAAATACAAGATCCAGGCACAAAAGAGAGAGATCTGGCAGGGATCAAACCAGAAAAAAGGTTAGGTTTCCCACATGGGCTGAGACCCAGAAGACTGGAACAGACTGAGTACTCACATGACTCAGGCAGAAGGTAACAGTACAAGTAAATTAGCTCCCATAGTAATGGAAATGGAAATGGAATGGAAAGTAATGGGGAAAAAAAGTTGCCAAGTGCCCAATGATGAAAAACCAAAGGTTTTATTAACTACCAGTAAGGGCACTGTTAGGTGTAAATGATGTTGAGTATTGAGATGTTAGAGTAAGATAATGCCCAAATGTTGTTTACCATCAAGGGAGACAATCCCTGATACTCTGCCAGGCTGGATCCCCTGGCTTTGAGCAAGTAAAGCAGCCTGCCTGTAGCTGATACTAAGATTGAGACCATTAGCTCAGATGAGATTCTGCTATTCAGTATCTGACCCACGCTGGCTCCCTAAATTGTAGGATATCTGCTAGAGATAAGCCAGCTAAATGCAAATAAAAATCACCCCAAATTCCATTCCCAGGCATGGTCATTACAACATTTTTCTTATATTTTAGCATATATGTGTATGCACACATATGTATGTATTGTACAAACTGTATGATCTTCAGGTAGGTTATTTAGATTCTTTAACTTGATTTTACTCATCTGCCAAATAAAGATAATAATAATTTACTTTATAAAGTGGTTAAATAGATTAGAATGTGAATATTTGATTATGAAGTTCACATAGGTAACCTTTTCACTCATCAGTGAAAGTGAGTGTTTTCCTATCATTAAATAGTTCATTTTTTGAAAATTCTTTTAATAGGCGAAAAGAATTCTATTATGCACCCTAATTTATTCCATTAATTCCACTTTGTTAAATACTTAGGTAATTTACTGCCTTTCATTATTAAAAATTCTGCAAGAAAGATGTGAGGAATTCTCTGTGTACATACATGTTAATTTTCTTCGGATAAGGTTTTGACTTGTCTTGACAAATTTCTCTTCAGAAAGACTGAATCAATTTTCATTCTCTCCAGCATTTTCTTATGGTACTTCCTGGGAATTATCATTCTTTTAAGCATAGAGAATTTGTTATTCAAAAAATATATCATTGTGATTTTATTTTTAATTTCTTGTTCTGAATTCCTTGAATGAATATATCTGAATGAATTTGGCAAAAGGCAATATATTGACCAGTGGAAGACATATTTAAATTTTAATGTTAGAAAGTCAAGGTGGCAGAGTAGTATTTATATTTCAATTACAAATACTCTTGCAATATTTATTAACTTACTAAGGAAAAACTACACCTTTGCACATAATGTAAAAAATGAAATCAGTCAAGATTCAACAATTATTTTCTCAACATCTATATAATATTTAGCACAATATGAGGAACAAAAATATTTTATTTAACTTATAGTTATTTTCCCCCCAAAGTAATTAAGGGAACTTAAGAACATGCAAATGAAAAAATATAACTCGGGGTGCCTGGGTGGCTCAGTTGTTAAGTGTCTGCCTTAGGCTCAGGTCATGATCCCAGGGTCCTGGGATTGAGCCCCGCATTGGGCTCCCTGCTTGGCGGGAAGCCTGCTTCTCCCTCTCCCACTCCCCCTGCTTGTGTTCCCTCTCTCGCTGTGTCTCTCTCTGTCAAATAAATGAATAAAATCTTGAAAATATATATATAGGGCGCTTGGGTGGCTCAGTCGTTAAGCGTCTGCCTTCGGCTCAGGTCATGATCCCAGGGTTCTGGGATCGAGTTCCGCATCAGGCTCCCTGCTCATCGGGGAGCCTGCTTCTCCCTCTCTCTCTGCCCCTGCTTGTGTCCCCTCTCTCGCTGTGTCTCTGTCAAATAAGTAAAATCTTTAAATATATATATGTACATATATATATATAACTTAAGACCCTTCTCCCAAAAAGTTGGCATTTAGTTTGTTCAACCCTCATTTCTTGGTTTGAAAAGTAAGACAGCTTTCTGGAGGGTTAGCAAAGAGAATAATTTACCTAGATTCTCTGCGAAATTGTGAAAAGATACAAAAATGTAAACCACTGCCATGTTACCTTAAAAGAGCACTGACTTTGATGACAAAGATCTGGGATGCGAGCCCAACCAATCTGCTGACTAGCTAAGTACACTCAAGCAAGTCATTGTACCTTTCTGAGCCTTCATCTCCTCATCTGTAGAGGGCTGTGGGAAATGAGAATATACTGAATACTTGTACTGGGTGCTTTTGCTAATATAAATGAAATAAATAATTCACTCATGGTTTCATTGTAAGGATTGAATAAAAAAGAGTGTAGTAACCATAACTGTTATAACAGTGTTATTGTCACCATCATTTTTTATATTAAGAGCATCCATAAAAACAGCATAGAAAAGTACTGAGAGCAAAGACTTCTGATGTGTTTCTTTTTTTTTTTTTTTTTTTAAGATTTTATTTACTTATTTGTCAGAGAGAGACAGACAGAGCACAAGCAGGGTGGAGCGACAGGCAGAGGGAGAAGCAGGCTCCCCGCTCAGGAAGGAGCCCGATGCGGGACTCGATCCCAGGACCCCGGGATCATGACCCGAGCCAAAGGCAGATGCTTAACTGACTGAGCCCCCCAGGTGTTCCTTCTGAGGTGTTTCTGATACAATATCATAAGGGTGGCTCTGTGGCACAATGGCCGGCACTCTGAGCTTCTATGCTGCAATATTATAGATTGCTCTAATGAGCTCTGCTCTTTCACTGAGCTGTGAGGCTTGCATGGGACATCGAAATGCAGTCATGTAAAGGAAAGGTGGTCTTTTTTTTCATCCACCCTACAATTTTCTACAGTGTAAAACAGTGGGGGAAGGATAGTCTTCAATTCAAATAGAAATTTTAAATCACAAAATTTCATTTCTCAGTTTAAAATGCACAAATTGGGACCTGTTATAAAATTATTCACTTTCGGATTCAATTTGCTTCAAGATGAATGGCTTTTTACTCTTTAATTTTTAGAGTTATTTATATTCTAGATTTATGCCATATAATTCTTTCCTTATTAATAGTGGAAGATTAAAAATCTCTAAAATGTGGCTATTATTATTTCTACTCCTAAGATTTTATTTATTTATTTATTTTGAGAGAGAGAGAGGGCAGGGGGAGGGCAGAGGGACAGGGGAGAGAGAATCTCAAGCAGACTCACCCTGAGTGCGCGAAGCCTGACATGGGGCTCGGTCTCACGACCCTGAGATCATGATCTGAGCTGAAATCAAGAGTCGGCTGCTTAACTGACTGAGCCACCCAGGTGCTCCTATTTATATTCTTAACAACTTAATTTTCCTCATGCAGGCCAGCGCCAAAGACACAGGATGTCTGTATGCAGCAATACATCATCGGCTGGTTGCACTTCGAAGCTTCAATGAACAGAAAGATGTAAATCAAGCTGAAAGCCAGTCAGAAACAAGCCTCCAACAATTAAACTGCGAAAGCTGTGATGAGGATGAGGATGATTTCATCCAAGTTACTAAAAATAGATCAGGTAAATAGCTTTTCTTTTCTTAGGTCAGCTGTTTAAGAAAGAAATCTTCTGCACAATCCTAATATATGAAATAGATTTTTGTAAAGTGGAACTAATCTGTTTAGAGTGGATGGGAATTAGAGTCCTAGCTCTTTGGATCAGAGGAATGGATTTGTAAATCATTGTCTTCTATCTGTGGCCTTCATTATGATTTTGCCAAAAGTCATCCCCATTGTGATGCCCGTATGTCATTTGCACATAAACTTAATAAAAATACCATAAAGTCTTACACTGATACACTGAAACTAGCCCATTTGTTTCTCTTCACATGGTCTCATTTTCCTATTATTGGCTATAATAGAAGAAATTATAAATATATCATACAGGTAAAAACACATTGCAGTGGAGCCCACCAGACAAATATGGCTTGAAATACCGAAACTCTTATTTATCTCCTTTTTGGAATTGGACTGCTTTATTCTCAAGGACTTTTTTTTGCCTAGGGCAAACAGTATTATTTTTTTTATTGTGTCTGGATTCATGAGTTGAGCAAGGTTGAAGTAGAACCAGTAGTTAGCAGATTTTTAGGTTTCAATGCTTATCCTGATGAGTAGATTTAAAACAAAAACTTATCATTATTTTTGGAGAGAAACACTGTCAAGGAAATAATAAACCCACCTCTGTTATATAAATGGTGCCAAGTATTTTCAGTAATAGTTTCATTTAGGCCTGAATTCTGCTCTACAGAGAACTGAGTAACATACTTATAAAGACAGTGTGTTAGCAAGCATTTTTGCAACTTTTAATCATTTTAAATCTTAAAGGTAACTTAATCATACATAATTTAAGAATCTATCAGAGTACAAGTGCAAAACTTGATGAAATATCTTCCTTTGCATGGGCGCCTGGGTGGCTCAGTTGGTTAAGCGACTGCCTTCGGCTCAGGTCCTGATCCTGGAGTCCCTGGATCGAGTCCCGCATCGGGCTCCCTGCTTGGCAGCGAGCCTGCTTCTTCCTCTGACCCTCCCCCCTCTCATGTGCTCGCTCTCTCTCTCTCATTCTGTCTCAAATAAATAAATGGAATCTTAAAAAAAAAAAAAAAAGAAATATCTTCCTTTGCCTAATACTAAAAATGTAATCAAGAAGAAAAATGCACAAAATATGCAGATCAGGATTATAAACTGCTTGACTCAGTGAGCCAGAGAACTAAGTGAATATGATTTTTCTTGTCGTTCTTAAACAAATGGTTTCTTATTCTTTAAAATGTGTGAGATGTATGAATAAAATTATCTTTTATAATGTTTATATTGTCAATAATAAAATGGGGTCTATTAGAAAATGGATTGGTATCCATTAGAAATGTTAGCTTGAAATAGGATTAAATGGCAAAATTCTCTCATCAACAAAAGTCACACTTAGGAAATCTATATTTTATTATATTCCATTTTAGGAAAGAGTAATATGCAACTATCCTCATACAAAATGAGAAACAATGGAAATAATGCAAAGTAAATGTCAATCATATGAACCCACCCTTCCTCTGCCATTTTTCCCTTTTCATTTAGTACTTTCTCTAGGAGGTGTGGCATACAAATGCTAAACTGTTAGGAAAGCAATAAAAAGTCTATTTTTTAAAACTTTGTTGCCCATGAATTAAGGAAGGGTTTAATTATCTGAAATGTCATGTTTAAAATTAGCAACATTTCCAAATGTTACATATAAAATGTATATTCTATATATTGCATTTCCTCACAGTAAGCATATTCATGCATATTCATGTTCAGTTGTGTTCAATATTAAATCTAATCTGAATATAACATTTTATAATATTTTAAATTTATATCACAGATCCTTCTAGGTGGACCCACAGACAGTCGGTTGCCTGTTCATGAACGCTATCTACTATAAACGTGACAACATCTACAAAAAGATTGGTCATCTTACTGAAAATACTAAGCCATCCTAACTAAATGAGAAGATCCTATTCGTTCCTTGAAGAGTTTTTACAGCACAGTTCATGAAAGATAATTTGTTCCAATTAAGATTTTTCTTTTATATAGTCTAATAATTGCAAGGTTTTATATTTTGATTATTGTGGAGAAAATGACAGAATTTAAGAAATACACGGACTTTGGAAGTTCAAAATTTATCATTTTTGAAGAAGCTAATTTAGAATAGGATTTGATAACTAATTGGGACTATTCATCACATTGGTGGATATAATAGTTCAAATAAATTTCTGGATTTCATAAATATCTAACTAAAATATTTTTTCAGTCATACATTGCCTGGTCATAAAACAAATATTTTACAAGATTTCCAGTCATTTCTTCCAAAACACTATATCTGCATGCTAACATTTCATTAAGTCATGTTTCTCTTCTGGGAAATGTGTATTTTCATTTAACCTTTGGATTTACTACTACTATAAGATTATATATTCATGGTATGAATTCCTTTAAAGATAGTGTTGTCTTGGACCTGTATCCATTGCACCTTGTGTATGCTTGACTCCAGTTCAGCATCCAATAGTTGTTGAAGGGATGAACAAAATACATTAACTATGTAACAAAACAGTAAGTATACAAAAAGTAAAATATGTTAACTTGTTCTTTGCTTTATGTAATTAGATTGTCATTAATAGTCTAATGGGTGTAGCTGTATAGAGACCTTTTAAAAAAACCAAATATATTCATATATACCCAAATGAATTTTTTCTTAAATGCTGTTGTTGTGGTAGACTGTAATAATTTCAACATTTGTGCAACAAAGTTTTGATGCTCCTCTTTTGAGATTTGTCTCAGAGACACCTTATGAGTTACGCAGAAAAATTAGTGCTTCTAGGCATATTTCATTTTTCAATCCAGTTTGATCACCCCATGACTTCAAAATGACTTTTGATCATGATTCCTAAATATTCCCTTGTTAGGGGCATCTTAGTCTTCTCAGGGTGTCATAACAAAATACCACACTGTTATTTTTCACAGTTCTAGAGGCTGAGAAGTTGAAGATCAAAGGGTCAACAAAATAGGCTTATTCTGAGGCCTCTGCTCGTGGTTGTAGGCTGCTGTCATTGCCTCGCGTGCTCGCAGGACCTCTTTGTGGGAGCACGGGCAGAGAGAGAGAGCAAGCTCCCTAGTGTCTTATCCCATAAGGGCGCTAATCCCATTAGACCAGGGCCCTGCCCCCTTAAATTTATCTAACCCTAATTACCCCCCAAAGCCCCATCTCCAAATTCTATCACATTGGAGGTCAGGGCTTCAACATATACATTTGGAGGAGAACATAAACATTCAGTCCATAACTAGGGAATAGGATTTATAATTCCAAAATGATTTCTGAAGATTTTTTGAACAATGACAACATATTTGGAATAATGGGTCTAACTTCACTAAATGTTACTTTGAAGAACAATATTCATTTGGATATATACATATGAATACACATTTTTTAAAGTTACATTATTTTGCTACAGTACCTTTTATAGTAATAAAAGCAATTATTTAGATATAGATAGATATATAGATTCATACATGCATACATACAGTATGTATGTATGGTATAGTATGGTATAGTTAGGCATATGAAAGTTCAATTAATTCTTTTAGACTCTAATTTGGTTAGTATATAAATTATAAATTATATAAATTATTAGTATATAAATTAGTATATAAATTGTTCAGAGTTTTGCTCTTTCCCTATAACTTTTACTAAGTTAGTTACTAAGAGAGGCTTATTCATTCTAGTGACTATAGAAGAAATACAGCATCCTTCTAAAGTAAGCAATGATTCAGGAAATGGAAAAGAAAAATTAATGTGAGAGAGGAATAGAGAAGAGGTAGAGAGAAGGGGGAAAAAAATCAAAGAAGAGCTCTAGCATAAAAGGAAGAATAAAAACAATGAGACAACAAAAGTTTAAAGTTGGTTGGGTTTTTTAACCCCAAAAAATGCCTCTGATACAGAACACAGAGGAAAATTTTCTTTAGAAGCAAAAATAAACAGAAGACATCTGGAGAAGAAATGAAAGAATTGGTTCTCTTTTCCTATAAGATCTTAGTTGATATGGGAACACTGTGATTGCACTAAATTGTTAAAGTAAAGCAGAGAACAGAGATCTTTATCTTCCTGACATGTTCATTCTTGTGCTCACTTTAGGGTGGAGGTAAAGCAATATTTCTCAATGCCTCAAATATTTTAATATCATTTGAATTCATTCTTTCTTTATTTGATTTTCCTTGTACTTCTCTTCATATACAGAGCAAAAAAAATTAGACTACTTCAATTACTTATCTACACATTAATGTCAGTGCAACAGAATAAAAAACAGAATATCAGGAAGGCAGAGAGAAAAAGTGAAAATTTCTGGATTATGACATGGTTACCAATGCAGAAACATGATATCTAGCTTGTGACTTTCAAACCATTTTCTATCCACTCTACTATTCCTTTTTACAATCTTTATGCAAATATTTAGTAATATTTAGGAGGGGATAATAGAAGTAGAAACATCTTATAGTTTCTCTTCGTCCTATATCTTCATCTAACCTTCTTCTTTTTGGCTTTTCTACATATGTTGACCTTTCTGTAAGGTGAAGAGATCATCCTACAATGATAATCATTTTCATAAGTTATTAGGTAGATGATTTCAAAGCATACATCTTAGATTTTGATAGAAGCTGCTTTTTGTCAGGGTGCCTGGGTAGCTCAGTCATTAAGTGTCTGCCTTTGGCTCAGGTCATGATCCCAGGGTCCTGGGATCAAGCTTCGCATCAGGAAGCTTGCTTCACCCTCTCCTACTCCCCCCTGCTTGTGTTCCCTCTCTCACCGTGTCTGTCTCTGTCAAATAAATAAATAAAATCTTTTTTTTTTTTAAAAAAGGAGCTGCTTTTGTCAAAATTTACTGAAATATTTCCCAAATATACTAGATATATATTTAATATATCTAATTATATATCTTATACTCAAGTAACCTTAACATTCTTCTCTTTCAACAAGACTTTAGACTCTACCAAGTTATTCAGCTTAATTATGGACCATCAGAATGTTCTCTTGTAAAATATTATTTTACATCCATTACTGTCAAAGCCAGGAATCCTTAGACCTCAAGGATTAATACCCTATACAAGTCTTGGAATATGTGGATGTCATTTAAAAAAAAAGGGTGTGTGTATCTTTCATAGAGTCAGTATGTACATGAAATGGGTTGGAAGGATACATCTTAACCTTTGTAAATCCTCAAGTTGTGAATATCACAATGATACATAATTTTTCCCATAATATGTTGAGAACAAATAAGCTTCTTGAGATGTAGTTACCAGGTGGTTGGGTAAGCTCACTCACTAAAAAAGTATATCAGCCCTGCCAGAGATGGGGTTTGAGTTTTTGAAACTCAGTAACATTACAGATTATTTTAGTAGTTTGAGGGTTTTGAAATTCATATTAAATCCATGAATGTAAGCACTTCTGTTTGTTTTGCAATGGACAAATCACACCCACAGTACTGCATGATTTTTGACATCAGACTTGGGAGTGGACAAACTGGAATACATGAACACATTTAAAGTTTCTAAGATGATACTTGGAAACTGTGGCATTGGAGAAGCTATTGAAATAACTGGCAAATGTGTACCCTAATAAAGACTTGATGTAATAGTTTTCAAACAATTGGAAGTTTGCCAAAACTTCTTAATTTCTGTGAAGCTAGTGGATATAAAAGACTATTTCAGTGAAATTACCTTAATTTGTATCTTTTTAATTTCTAATAAGGTTGAATATCATTCAGGTATTTATTCTCTGGTTGTTTCTTCTAAGAAATTCCTGTCAAAGCTAAGCATGCCATTTTCCCATTTTAGTGGCTTCTTAGCATATACAGGATAAAATCCAAGCTCCTAAGCACGCCACTTTCCATGTCTTTCCCCTGCCTGCCTCCCTAGCCTCACTTCCCACTGTGGCCTGCCTCCCTCTAAATTCTCTAGCAATTCAGAACTGCTATTTCATTGCTCCATGCTTTTGCTCATGCTGTTTTCTCTGTGGAAATCCTTAGGATAACAAGGTGTTGGAAGAGTGAGAAGAGAAAGGATCTTGAGGATGGTCAAGTTATACACGAGTAACTCACACCCCACAGAAGTTAAGAGAGGTGCTTAAATTTCCATTCCAAGTCACTACTAGCACCTGCTGTGAGGCAAAGTTCCTGACCAGAAGGGATCAGTGACCTACTAAAAGTAGACATCAGCCTTCATTGTGTTATTTCCTATTCTAATATACTCTCTGGCACACAGTAGGGACTCCATAAATATTCAGTGAACCCATGAATGAATGTTGTTGGTGGTGGATAGCTAAAAAAGGAAGAGTCCAGGTTCAGGATCAATTTGGGCTTTGAAAGAACCTTGCTATCACTCTAGTTCAACACCCTCATTTTATAGATGAGGTATCTGAGGCCCAGAAAGATGAAGTGACCTGCCGGAAGTCCACAGGCTAGTTACTGATAATGCTAGGACTATAAAGAAGCAAAGAGGGCACCCAAGCAAGTGGATGTAAGGAGCAGGAAGGACGAACAGTAGGACGTGGATTGCCATTTGATTCTCCCCCGTAAAAGGAGCGCTTTCTTCTACTTCCATTACTACTAAGTCAACCCAGGGCCAAGTGTAACTACTCCAACAGCGCCAGGTCTCCCTCCTCTTGCCTCCCAATCCGCTCAACAGTCCCAAGCCAGATAAACAGTCATCATCGTTTTCAGGACTCACTTCTTTCCAGTTAAGAGCCTTCAAAAGGCTAACTGCTGCCTATAGAATGAACTCCAAATTACTAACATTCTTACCTTTCTCTATTGACCTGTCTACTTTTTGCATCTTATCTCCCCATCTAGAAATGCTCCACTTGGCCAGATTCCTCTACCCGTTATCCTCTAACTTCCTCAAAGCCTACCTGTCTTTCTCTCCCTGGGCTGATAGTTTTTTGGTTGTCCGCAGGGGCTATTACTTGTGCAGTCCCGCAAGGCACCATGTTCAGATGGGCCAGGCACTCGGCTTAGTGCTGTCTGTCTTGCAATTCTTAATACTTCCTGAGCAAGAAGCTCTGAATTTTTATTTTGCACTAGGCCGCGCAAACTGTGCAGATGGTCCTTGGTCAGTCTCCCTGGCCCCCAGCCCAGCGTTGGTCATATCGGCCATCCGACTAGATTTGGCTGAACGAAGGAGTAAAGAAGCTAGACTTGTGCGCAATAATGAAAAGGTCTAGTTTTACACGGGCCGATAAAGTGCAATAATGAAACCCAAGCGAGGAAGTGCCCAGAAGCACCTGCTCTCCCGCCAGGCGCTCAAAACCCCACCCGCAGCCCCCGCGCCGCTTCAGACCGGTTCTAGCTGGATTCCTAAGGCAGCTCAATCGCCAAATAGAATTCCAGCCCTTCCTCCGGCCGCAGCCAATCCCCACAGTTCCTCGGGCTCCGAAACCGCTGCTGGCTCTGATTGGCCCACAGAGTTGGGGGCGGGCGGGCGGGTTTGGTGCCCTCCCAGGGAAGGGGGTGGAGCAGGAGGTGGGCCCCCAGGCGGCGAAGCGGCCACTGCGCAGGCGTGGATGGAAACGGATACACAAACAAACAAAACCCACCACCCTGAGGCCTCTGGCTCTTCCCCGCCCACCTTTCCCGGGCTTCGGCTCTCCCACCTCCCAGTCGCCGGCTTTCCCCGCCCCCGTCAACGTCTGGGCACGTCCCCCTCGCGGCGCGGGCCACGCACGGCGGGGCACTTAACCTCTCCCGGTCCGGCGCGGCGTTAGAGGCCCGGGCGGCGCGGGTGGTGCGCACTGCTGGTGGCGGGGAGCCGAGGCGGGAGCCCGGGCCTGCAGCCCCGCCGGGCGGAGGATGACTTGCTACCGAGGCTTCCTGCTGGGCAGCTGTCGGCGTGTGGCGGGCGGCCGGGCGGCGGTGCTGAGGGGGCCGGGCGCGGGAGGCCCCGCCGCGCGGCCGCGGCTCTGCGGTGACGGCGGCGGCCGGCGGCACCTGGGGCAGGGGCAGCCGCGCGAGCTGGCGGGCTGTGGCAGCCGCCCCGACGGCGGCTTCCGCCCGTCGCGGGTGGTGGTGGTGGCCAAAACCACCCGGTACGAGTTCGAGCAGCAGCGGTACCGTTACGCGGAGCTCTCCGAGGAGGACCTGAAGCAGCTGGTGGGTCCCGGCGGCACCCCCCCCTCCCTGTTGTGTGTGGGCTCGGCCCCCGTTCACACCCAGGCTCGGCCGCGGCTTTGTGGTGTGGCGAGAGCTCTCGGGACCACCTTTTCCCCCCCGACGCCCTAGATGCCCTGCCTTCCCGGCTCGATGCCCTCCACTCCCTCTGGCTTCGCGCGTAGACCCCCCCGCCCTCTGTGTGTGTCGAGAGAGAGTGAGGTAGAGGGTCACTGCTACTGCAGAGACCCCCCCCCCCCAAGACGGGGGAGGAAGACTTGGATGGGGGTACAGGAGCTCCCAGTGGGAAGGGTTTGGGGATTCATTTGTGCCCTCGCCAGCACCACCCCCTATTCTCCCTTTTGGGAATAGCAACAACAGCCCCGAGAAAGGTGGGCGGGTGGCTGAGGTCTGGACGCTCTGGAAACAGCTCCCCAAGCCCTCCCCAAGAAGGGGCGCCGGGGCGTCGCTGCGGGGAGGAGGAAGAGAGGGCTAAGTTACGGCGGACACACCCCCTTTTACTCTGCAGGACTGTCAGGCCTGGGATACTCCGGAAAGCCGGTCTGGGTGAGCCTTTTCCGTGATGGAACGTGGTCGTCAGACAAGGTTCTAGCAGTTTGTTTTGCTAGAACAAAAAGCACACGTGTTTCGAGTTCAGGGGATAGCGAGGGAGAAAATTTGACTTTGAGTATATGCTATTAAGTAGAAAGGGCAAGTTAGAGGGCAGGTAAACTTGATAATTATGAAATAAAAAGCCTACGTCCATAACATAGCAGTATTTCCACAATAGACTCTGTTTAGTACAGATATTAATATCTTTGCAAAAGTATATAAATCCATCTGAGAGAAAAACCGAGTATCTCTCTTCTCTCTCCTTTTGAGACTTCCCTCTCCTTTTGAGACTTCTGATCCCATGCTCCCTGCCCACCAACTTTAGGAAAAGGAGAGTGAAGATACTACCATGAACAATGTGCACCAAAGCTTTGGAATTACATGCCTATAACCAAATCTTGTAGGATTCTGTACAGAAGTAGACAGCCTGTTTTAAACTTCTGGTATGGTTTGTATTCTTCAGATTTGTTTGTAATGTTTTGTACAGGTATCAAAATCACGTTGTAAATCATGTCTGCATAAGTACTGAATCTATTATTAGCATTAAACTTTTTTTTTTAAGTTTTTTTTTTAAATTTATTTGACAGAGAGGTAGAGCCAGAGAGCACAAGCAGAGGGAATGGCAGAGGGAGAGGGAGAAGCAGACTCTGCACTGAGCAGGGAGCCTGATGCGGGGCTCCATTCCAGGCCCCTGGGATCATGACCTGAGCCGAAGGCAGATGAGCCTTTAACCATCTGAGCCACCCCATCTCCCCAGCATTAAACTTCTTGATTCTTTAACGAGTTAATTGAGGAGAGCCCCTGCTTTCGTTAGATGGAAGTGCTTGCTAGGTACAGATTTTTCTCTCCTTTCCTTTAGTGTTTGAAGATGTAGCAATTTATAGAAAACAGTTGTGTCATTTAATAAGAGTAAATCAATCAGTTTGTCAGTGTCTGAATTTGGGGGTGAGGCAGGGAATAATAATGTCAGAAGCAAGCACATTGTTTCTGTGTTGGGAAAGAGGTGTGTTCCTTGGATTGTACTCTCAATTTTGCAAGATCTTTTTAGAAATTGTCAAATATATGTATAAATATGTTCTTTATACAATTTTATGAAAACCTCTCAACAGTTTAAAATAGTACACTCTGTTGGCCTGTTTGGAGTGTGGGATTGGGTGTTAGGATCTTGGGGTCCTAGGCCCAATTCTGTGTGGTTAACTTCCTAGGGGTCTTTTTAACTCCTGTGGGCCTCATGTGTGACACTGATACCTTTTCGTTGTACCATCAGGTTTTCAAACTTCTGCCTAGTTCAGTATGTGAAGTAGTAGGGTTGGACTAGATAGCCTCCAAGGCCTTTTTTAGTGCTGGCGTTTTGAAACTCTGGATAACTTTCCAAGGCCTCAAGAAAATAAGTGTGCTCTGAATTAGATTAACTCTGGGACCTCTGAACTAGATTGCCACTAATCAAAATTTTAAAAATGTAGGCAAATCAGTAAGTCTTTACAAATTGAACTACCTAGTGTACCCACTCTGAGTATCTAGAGAGAAATCTCTTAATAGGTAAATATTTGTCTTTGGCTAGGTAATGCTGTTTGGGATAAGAAAACTTTGAGTTAAAACTTCTGTACTATAGAACACATGGTTTTGTAATTGCAAGGCAGTGAAATAGTTGTTGTCGTTTCAATTACATTTTATTGGATTATCTCCTTACTGATTTTTGTTTTACCATTTATATTAAAGCCAGTATTCAGAATGGAATAGCATTAGGTAGAGTCCAAGCCAAAGAATACTGAGCTGTGTAAAGTTGTTCTAAAATGGGATTCTGTGGTAGGACTGATAAGCTGGTTAATATTGTTTGCTATATTGCTGGGGTAAAAGATTCTAAGATACACGAATCATGTGAATTGGGAATAAAAGAAAGTGGCCGTGTGCTTACTTTGTGTCTTTGGCACCGTACCTCTTGTGTCTATAGTGTCATGGTAACCTGAAGTTTTAGATCAGAGGGTTCTTTTTTGTTGTGGAGGTGGTGGTTTTGTTGCAGAATAGATCTCTGTTAGGTTATTTGTTAAAATGCAAAAAGAAGATGAAGGATGGAGTGTCAGTGTAATTTATACCTTCAACCCTCATGGTTTTCTCATTTTGTAGAAGCTTAAACAAATGGAGGAAATACTTCTTAGTTGTTAAAGCATGTACAGAGTAGGTTTCTATCTTTCGAAGTCGGTCAAAGTCTGACTTCCAGTGACTCTTTCATATTGGTTACATTGCTTTATTTTTAAATCTTGCAATGATGTTTCCTGTGAATTTCTAGGAAGGTACCTTCGTAGGTACCTTACCTCTACTGGCTCATTACCTTGCAGGGCTAATTAAACTGTTATTACGATTTACCTACATCTTAAGAGATGCAGCTGTTGGCAGATGTGGGATTTTTATTAATAAGGTCCATGGCGCTCAACAGATCAGATCTTTAGGCGAATCAAAGCTGATTGGAAAGGGTTTTGACATTGTGAACATGCCTTTTTGGCCAAAGAGTAGGTTTTATTTAAAACTATTTTGGTATATACCAAACAAGACATGAACTGTTTCCATTCTTCTCTCCCTCCACCCCAACCCCAGAAGCAACCTTCTTTAATGGTTGCCATTTTTAGTTTTTTTTTTTAATTATCTTTATAATGGGATAGAATAATTTCATTTAGCAGTCTCTCTATTACTGGATTAAATTATTCCTAGTTATTGCCTTCTTAGCATATTTAAGAGATGTAGCACCTTGAATTTTATTTCCCTTACCTTGTATCCTGAAAATGATGGTGTAGCTTAGGTTATAGTTCTTGGGCAGATACTTTTGCCACTGGTGTGCAATGAGTGTAGTGTTCATGAGTATTTATCAAATTAATATCTGGAGTACTTCCAGGGCCTTCTAACAGTCTCACTCCTTTCACATCTTTCAGATACAGGCACCAGAGTGGTCTATCTAAAGTGAACATCTGGCCATTTTATTCCTCTGCTTAGAACTTCTCAAAAGCTCCCTCCCCATAACCTGTAGAATCACCTAGAAAATTTGTTAAAATGAGGATGCCTAAACTTTAGCACCCCAAGATTCTGATTCAGTTTGTGGAGACTCCAGACTCTGCCTTTCTGAACCACACCCTTAAGTTTGCTAGCTCTGTCCAGAGATCTGCATTTTTAACAAGCTCTCCAGGTTTGCAAGTGGTCCCCAGATCACACTTTGAAAAACACTGCTGTATGGGAACCTTTATGATCCTTACTTAGTATGCCAAACAAGGCCCTTCATGAACTGGCTCCTGTCTACCTCTTGAGCTTCATTTCTGATCAGTTTTTGTCTTGAGCTTCGTTTTCCATTAATTCCAAACTGCTTTTTTTTTTTTTTTAAATTTTATTCTTATGTTAATCCCATACATTACATCATTAGTTTTAGATGAAGTGTTCCATGATTCATTGTTTGTGCACAACACCCAGTGCTCCATGCAGAATGTGCCCTCCTCAATACCCACCACCAGGCTAACCCATCCTCCCACCCCCCTCCCCTCTAGAACCCTCAGTTTGTTTTTCAGAGTCTATCGTCTCTCATGGTTCATCTACCCCTCTGATTTCCCCCGCTTCATTCTTCCCCTCCCGCTACCTTCTTCGTCGTCTTCTTTTTTTTTTTTTTTTAACATATATTGCATTATTTGTTTCAGAGGTACAGACTGCTTTTATTTTCATTAGGTGGTGTGCTGATTTAATTTTATTTATTTATGGATCAGTAGTGCATTTTAAATGGTTCAAAATGTAAAAGATACAGAAGGGTGTGCAATGAAAAGTCTTTCTCTTATTCTTGTCACTGGGCACACAGTTTTTGTCCCTGGAAGTAGCGTTAGCAGTTTGTTTTTCCTTACAGAAATAATCTATACATACAAATCAGCCCAGTGAAATATTTTTCTTTGTCCCATCCCTTTTTACTTAGTGATAACATACTATTTAAGCTATTCTGCACCTTGTTCTTTCTTTTTTTTTTTTTTTTAAAGATTTTATTTATTTATTTGAGAGAGAGAATGAGAGACAGAAAGGTCAGAGGGAGGGCGCCTGGGTGGCTCAGATGGTTAAGCGTCTGCCTTCGGCTCAGGTCATGATCTCAGGGTCCTGGGATCGAGTCCCGCATCGGGCTCCCTGCTCCTTGGGAGCCTGTTTCTCCCTCTGCCTTTCTCTCTCGCTCTCTCTCTCATGAATATATAAAAAAAAAAAAAAAAAAAAAAAAGTCAGAGGGAGAAGCAGACTCCCTGCTGAGCAGGGAGCCCGATGCAGGACTCGATCCCGGGACTCCAGGATCATGACCTGAGCTGAAGGCAGTCGCTTAACCAACTGAGCCACCCAGGCGCCCCACCTTGTTCTTTCTTTAAAATAGTATGTATAGTATTCCAGTGTGTGCATGTCTTAATTTATTAGAATACAGTCTATAATGAATGACAGTTGTGTTAATTTATTTGTGTGTGAATCAAGCTTGAAGATAAATACCTAAAGGTAGAATTGCTGAGTCAAAAGGCATGTGCATTTGAATTGCTTCCCTTAGAGGCTGTACCAATGTATATCTTCACCAGCAATGGATGAAAGGTGCTCCCCCCCCATAAGCAATTTATCACATTTTGGGGGTCTAACCAAGCTGGTAGGTGAAAAATGGTATTTCAGGGTGGTTTGATTTGCATCTGCAGCCCCTTTTGCTTTGAAAGTTCCTCCTTCCTCTAGCCAATTCCTAGCCTTCCTTTGAGGTCAAGTTCCAAACATTATTTCCACAGGAAGCCTTCCTGGTAACCTTGCTGTGCCTCTCTCTGGCTACCAGGGTTGTGTTAGGTGTTCTACACTGTATCTTCCTAATACTTACATATTTGAGCTTTCCACCTTGGAGTATAATCTGATTATTTTCTTCTCTAGACTTGAGGGCAAAGACCTCATCTTATTCATCATCCTCTCTACCTTCCCATCCCTGCCAAATTACATGAATTTTGTTTTGAGTAAAGTATTGGTGCACATTAATATCTTCTCAGCTAGTAAAGTGTAAGTTACTTTATTTTTCACTATCAGTAATCTTTGTTAATATGTAACAGAAATGTATATTTCAGAATATCAGCAAGTGTGTGGGTTATTTCTTGCCTTAGCAAAGTTCATTGTATATCATGTGGATTGTGCAGGAAATTCGACCAACCTCTGTAAGACATTTGCATTCAAGGAGAGGTTAGCTGATTGGCTCTCCTTCCTAACTGAAAGTTGGTAGAATTAGGGCATAGGAACAGAATAGTTCTTGGCCTCTGTAACTTAATCATTAAAATTGAGCCTTAGTGCCCTAATGAGTATTTACAGTTCTCAAGCAGGAGTGAAATATATAGCTAATGTAGGAATGTTAGGAGTCTGTGGTGGGCAAGTCCTGGATTAAGAGCAGGAGATAGGAGTTTTGATCCTGGCACCAGTCTATTAGCTTTATAAACTTAAGCAAGTAACCTAACCTCTATTTATCAGCCTCTGACTTTGAAATAGGTATAATAATGTCTGCTTTTCCTTGCTTACATGATTTTTAGCTTTACGTAATTTTTTAATCTATAATTTACATAATTTAAAGCAGCATAATTCTAATTTTTCAGCCACAATAATGGTCATTATGTAAATGCCACTATTATTTATTAAATTATGTACCTAAAATGGTACTGCTTTGGTTACTTCAAAGTAGGTTCCTTTATAAAATAGACTGCTAAAAGAACTGAAGATTTGTTGAATTTAACTCTTGCTTATATAGTTTTTGTTGTTGTTTTTAAGCCAATCTCTTGGAGGAAGTGACAGTTCTGAATTTTTTTACTTTCTTTTAAGAAGTATTTTTGTAGTGGAGAAAATAATAATAAAAACTATGATCTTTAAAAATACAAGCATACAGTGTCACTGTTGCCAACATTCGTGAACTTTGTTGGTTAACTTAATTTGTTTAAAGTGTCACTTTTGAATATCTATTCGTCAACCCATTCATTGAGCACTTGCTAAGTGAGCATCCTGCTAGGTTCTGGGGAACCACAGGTGAATAAAACGAGTTCCCAAATGTTTGGGGAAAATAAATTGTGTTATAACTGTTTGTAAGTGGTCCATGGGAATACAGAGAAGGGAGAAAATATTTTTGGGGAAGGGCAAGAATGAAAGGGGAAAAGACCTTTGAATTTTTTCAACTTTTAAGTAGACTTTCTAGTGATCTTTTTAAAGTTTAGATTTTCAGTTATGAAATATTTTTACCACATAGAAACCTTTCAGAATAGACACCTATATCTCCAAATACTGGGCCTTAACAGATATTAATATTTTGCCACATTTTCTTGAAATATTTTTAAAGGAATTGTTATAACTAAAGCCCTATCCTTCCACCTTTTCTCCCTCCCTGTGTCCCTAGAGGTAACCACTAGCCTGCAGCTGTTATAGATGTGTGTGTGTGTGTGTGTATTTATATATATATGTATATATGTGTATATATATATAAAATATTTCTCATGCTTATGTTATACATTAATATGACCATGTCCATAAAAAGTATACTATTGTTTTGTGTGTCTTAAAAAAGTTACATCAATTATATATTCATTAGATTGTGCGCTTGTTCTTTAGAAACTTGCTTTCCTTAATATTGGTTTTGAAACTTATTTGGTATGTGTTAATTCACTTTAAGTGCTGTCTAGTATTACATTGTTTGGATAATTAGGTTGTTTCCAGTTTTTTAATTAAGAAAATGCAATTAGAAGTACAAATAATATTTCTGTAAGCATTGAACAGCTCCCTGATTCCCCATGTTCTCATTGGCACTTGGTGTAGACACTTACATTTTTGCCAGTGTGATGAGCGTGAAATGATATCTTTTAAGTTCAGGATATTTTAATATTAAAGAATAAGGAAGAATTTATATGTGAATGGGAGAGAATAGTACTGGCAAGATAGGGGGAAGTTAATCTTTTTGCCAACAAAAAGAACTTAAATGTTTTTGACTGTAATCTACAGAAAAATTTTACATCATGACTAAGTACATATACTCATTTGAAATAAAAGATAACATGAAACAATTGAGCCAGTTAACATGTAGTAGAGTTTCTTTTTTCTTTTTTTTTTAAGATTTTATTTATTTATTAGAGAGAGAGATCACTAAGTAGGCAGGCAGGCAGAGGGAGGGAGAAGCAGGCCCCCTGCTGAACCAGGAGCCTGATGCGGGACTCCATCCCATGACCTGAGCCGAAGGCAGATGCTTAACCGACTGAGCCACCCAAGCGCCCTGAGTTTATTTTTTTCTTAATAATAATGTGGGTCGTGATCAATAAATTGATCAATAAATTGATGTGACAACCATTTTTTATTAATTTTTTTTATTCTTATGTTAATCCCCATACATTACATCATTAGTTTTAGATGTAGTGTTCCATGATTCATTGTTTGTGCATAACACCCAGTGCTCCATGCAGAATGTGCCCTCCTCAATACGCATCACCAGGCTAACCCATCCTCCCATCCCCCTCCCCTCTAGAACCCTCAGTTTGTTTTTCAGAGTCCATCGTCTCTCATGGTTCGTCTACCCCTCCGATTTCCCCCCCTTCATTCTTCCCTTCCTGCTACCTTCTTCTTCTTTTTTTTTTTCTTAACATATATTGCATTATTTGTTTCAGAGGTACAGATCTGAGATTCAACAGTCTTGCACAATTCACAGCGCTTACCAGAGCACACACCCTCCCCAGTGTCTATCACCCAGTCACCCCATCCCTCCCACCCCACCCCCCACTCCAGCAACCCTCAGTTTGTTTCCTGAGCTTAAGAATTCCTCATATCAGTGAGGTCATATGATACATGTCTTTCTCTGTTTGACTTATTTCACTCAACGTAATACCCTCCAGTTCCATCCACGTCATTGCAAATGGCAAGATCTCATTCCTTTTGATGGCTGCATAATATTCCATTGTATATATATACCACATCTTTTTTATCCATTCATCTGATGTGACAACCATCTTAAGGGCAGTTTGGAAATCATTGCTTCAAGAATAAGTAGATAGAAGCTAAATAGGTAGGCTCTACCTTATAAAGATATTAAATGTCATATGCAGAAGTTGGCTTTATGTCCTAGTAATTTTCAGTCTTTTTTAGCAGGAGAATACAACTGTCAGTCCTACTCTCTTTCCCCATAAGAGTGGAGTGGAGGGTCAATTTTTCTGAGACTTTAGCATTCTGGGACTAGTATGAAAGCAGGCTTCTGGTGGTGGTGGTTAGGTTGGCAAAATGGGAAATAAATACTGAAGGAAGTAGTTAGCAGTCCTGGGAGCAGGCTATTGCATGAGACCAGATAAGAGTTGATGTCCAGAAGTCAAGCGGTGGCAGCATGAATGTGGAGGACAGATTGGAGAAGTTTACAGGTGTATTTATTGTACTTTGCCACTGACTGGCAATGGAGATTGAGTGTGAGGGAAGAATTTAAGGGGACATCTGTGTTTATTCTGTAACTATTTCATAGTTACTGGTGTGTACTTGGGAGATCAAGTCCCTGGAGTGGGGAGGTAACTCAAGGAAAATGAAATGGGAACAGATAATGAAGATGGAACCTTGAGCAACCCCAACATATGAAGGAGTAGGTAAAAAGAATAAAAAGAGGAATGCAAGCAGTAGAAAGAGAATGATGGAGAAAGTAAAGGTAAGCACCTGGGAGAAGGGAGAGTGAAACTGAAATGATCCAGGATAAATGCCAAATATAGCTAAAGAAATACTTAGGCTTCACTGTACCAGGCCTAATCATGCTAGGTGGAATAGTTTACTTTCTAGCTGTTGACGAGGTGTTACTAATCATTTTAAGGCAATTCTGAATTAACACTCATTGTACCATTTAGTTAAGCAGGTATGCTTTTAAGAGTGCTTAAATTATGCCTCGTGAGTCTATGTACCAAATTGTCATTGTCTCAGAAAGTTTGTGCATTTCTTATGTGTTAAATTTAAAAAGACCTATTTCCTTCCATAATTGAGCTTTCATGTGAATTAGTACATAGAGTACAAAGTAGTAATATTGAACTGATTAGTAAAACAAGTCTTAAAAATTTGTATTTCCAATAAACTCAGTTTTGGTCAAGTAAAAATATCTATGATATTTTAATAAAAGTGGTTGGATCATATAGGAAGTAGCCTATCACATCTAACCTTAAGGTAGGCAAATTTTTGTTGGTTCAGAATCCTCCCTTATTCCTTTCATGCTTTGTTGTATCTTAACTTTGGAGCTACCTGGGGAGAAGTGATGTTGGCTTTTGTAAATTTTGTAGGAGAAACTCTTGTTGCTTGAATGAAACTCTTTTGCTCTTTCACTGAAATGTGTCAGACTATAGATCTTTTAGATTCACATTGCTTTTTCCAAGTATTCTGGTGAATAATCTTTTTTCTGTATAATATATACTATATATATATATATATATATATATATATATATAAAATCTTTTTCCAAGTATTCTGGTGAATAATCATTTTTTTAAATGCACATCAACAGTATTTTTTTTGGAAAAAAGCATCTTAAAACTTTGTTGCTAATACCGGTGGTGTAACATTGCAGAATTGAGAATGTGTTTTAAATTTCAGTAGTTTCTCTAACCTCTTCATTGTAAGACGTAACGAATGTGTTTGTGTTTTTGATTAAAGTACGGTTTTAAATCTTTGAGGTCTTGTTATTTTCAGAGGGATAGCTAGAAATTCTTACCGGTCTTTGAATATAAAAGAAAACTTTAAAAACTCTACAAGCCAGTTGAATAGTGATTTAAGACTTTCTAATTGATGCTTTTACTAAGTGATTTTATAAAATGCCTTGTCTTGTATTTGCCTAGTTTAGCCAGTCCATGTTAATGAAGCTTATTAGCCCAGCCATCTAGATCTTTAAAGAAAATAATTAATATAAGAACTTGTATTCTCTAAATAAATGTATTGAACATGAGTTATAAGAGAATTAGTTCACAAGAAGCATTTAAGTGGGAATAGAATTTATGAAATGACATTTCTGTCCCAATATATTAAGTATTCTGATGCTAAATGAATTTTGTATTTAGGTTTGGAAATTTAGGAATTTTAGTGTTGCTAGCAAAACTTATTAAAATCATGGAAAACTTGGAAGTTTTTTGTTAGTGCTCCAAAATTATTTTCTCCACAAATTCAAACCCCCTTCACCATCTCAAAGCACAGTTTCCTAACCCTCAACTGCTGAGTAATCTTAATTTTCTGGAGTTTGCCGAGAGCCAGGAAGTGAGCACAAAAGCTTCTGAACCACCAGACTAGAATTTACAGTTATCTATACATAAAGGTTTATGTCCTGTATTCCTGGATACATGTTCTGTATTGTCCAAACCACAAATTAGAACATAAGATAAAAATCTGGGCAGGAAATTGAGGACCAGCTACCCTTAAGTTTTATTTATAGCAGGTTAGAAGCAGTACATTTGATGAAACTATTCTAATAGACTTCTTATACATTTGAGTTAGTTCTCATTGTCTTTGGCAGTTTTCAGTGCCCCATTATTTGATTGAGCTCAACTAATGTTTAAACTAATATAGTAGTAGGCACTCAAATATTTGAACGAATGAATTTAATTTTTTAGAGCTCAGTTTCTAGCTACATATTCACTCTTGAAATGGGCTCATGAGAGGTAACTACTGTAACAAAATAATACACCACAGTAACTAATCTGTTAGAAAAGTCAGGAGTTTGATACTGAGTATTTTAGTTTGAGATTCCTGTTGATATCCAGAGAAAGATGTCAGATACCTTGGTGGTTACATTTATTTGTATATAAAGAGAGGCTGGGGTTAGCAGTTGGGAGTCCTCTGCATACAGCTCTCGCACGGAAAGCCTTGAAGCTAGAGATCCCCAGGGAGAGAGTAGAGATGAAGAGCATTGTGATCCATATTTACTGAGAGATGGTTAGTACAGTTTTAGTTAATTTGTAATTGGCTAATGGTAGTGTAATCTGAATGTTAATGCTATGTTCATTTATATTCAGAAATTCTAGTCTTAAAATAGTTTTTCAAACCTGTTGTATGTTGACTTTTTTAAATTCAATGAAGGATTATCTAATTATGATCTTGGTCACTGCTTTCCTTTAAAAAATATTTTTGATGTTGGTATGATCTGTCTAAATATGAAGCTTATGTCTAGATGTCAAAGTGTTGTACAGATGATCTGATCTAGTGTATCTTTGTGAGTTAACATCTATGTATTAATTATCAAATAGCCAAATGTGTCTTCACCTCCCCTTGAGGAACAAACATTTCCCTTTATTTTTTATTATTTATTTATTTTTTAAAGATTTTATTTTTATTTATTTGACAGAGAAAGACACAGCGAGAGAGGGAACACAAACGGGGAGTAGGAGAGGGAGAAGCAGACTCCCTGCCGAGCAGGGAGCCCGATGTGGGACTCGATCCCAGGACTCCAGGATCATGACCTGAGCCGAAGGCAGTCGCCCAACCAACTGAGCCACCCAGGCGCCCCAAACATTTCCCTTTAGATTATAGAGTGAGGACAAAACTATTTTAAAACTCTTAACCCTATATTCATAAACAAAAAACTGGAAAGGTAGATATCAAAATATTAACATAAACTGTCCTGGGACAATAAGATTATATGTATTTTAAATTTTCTTTATATATGTATCTTCCATGTCTTGTTACTTTGATAAAATTTTTAATATGTAAAATACATATTAAGGATGCTATCTAAAATTTGGTTTTACTTTATAATTCAGTAATAATCTAAAAAGAATATGTTTAAGATTGTATTTTGGACAGGTACTTGAAAAACTGATATTGTGTCATCAAGAGGGAGGGTATAAGGGAAGTTGGAGAAGGAAAGAAATAACATGCTTTTTAATTCTCACATTCACTCTACTGGACAAATTTCCTAGTTGATTAAACGAATATGCATTGAGGATATGTCTGAACTTCTCTCTTAACATTTTACTTTATGGATTATTTCGAAGACATGTAATTTAAAAGGAGAATTATTAATGGTAAAGTAGTGACATTGTAAAAATGTCCTCCAGTGGACTAGGAAAGATAATTCTTGAAGGATATATGTCTTTATATCTAAAAGTTATCCAATTTCAGGGAGCTAACCCGGCCTTTGTTTGGATTGCATGGGGTAAATTCCAAATAGAGTTCATAAATCTGAACAGAAGAGAGCTGCAAATCCAAGTGGAACAAAGGTCATCTAACTGCTTTCTAAAATACTAGTTTGTCTTTGGTCTTCAAGTAACCACATGCGATGTGTTAAAAATCCATTAAAAAACCCTCAAGTTGAAAAATAAGCAAATTTTGAGATCCTGTTAACTACATGATTCAGGAAACTTAATGCTGTATTTGGTATTGAAACCAAATTATGATTTTCTGAAATCAATCTTTCTAGTTCAGTTTAAACTTGTAGTCATAAAAATGTGCCTTAACCCATTATATTTTTATAGGGTTTTTTTAAAGAGATATGTTATAATGTGTAATATATGTCATGTAATGAGACAGAATTTGTTTTATCTTGATACAGCTTGCATTGAAAGGCTCTAGCTACAGTGGACTACTTGAACGACATCATATTCACACCAAAAATGTAGAGCATATTCTAGATAGTTTACGGTAAGTTAATGGGATTGGATCGTTGATGGGCTTTTGTATTCAGGACTTCCAGTTTTTATTTTTACTAGCAGGTGATCCTGAGATTTTTAGTAAAGATTGCCATTATAAAATCATTTTCAGAAAATTATATCTTGGTTAATGGAGTTGATATTATAGTGTTTCTAAGGAAAGTGTTTTTTTTTTTTTTTTTAAGATTTTATTTATTTATTTGAGAGAGAATGAGAGACAGAGAGCACGAGAGGGAGGAGGGCAGAGGGAGAAGCAGACCCCCTGCTGAGCAGGGAGCCCGATGCGGGACTCGATCCCGGGACTCCAGGATCATGACCTGAGCCGAAGGCAGTCGCTTAACCAACTGAGCCACCCAGGCTCCCTCTAAGGAAATTTTTATTGTACTCTGAAAATTTCACACATTTTCAGTTAATATTTGGTCTGAGAAGTGCCTTTTCTACAGAGATAATTCTGTATACATTAGGCTTCAACTGTATGTGTAATATTTTATTAAATACTGGATTTTATGGGTGTTCATTAAAATATTCTTTGAATGTCTAAAAATTATCATAGGAACTTCTGTTAATTCTATTAATGCAGTCAGTGAATAAGTTTATATGTATATAAGAGAATCAGTGTGAGAACATGCAAAGTAGAAAGTATTTTAGTCACTCTTTCAGTGTCTGACACTGAATGAATGAATATTTGTTGGATTTAAAATAATGACTGTTTGCTTTTATAATTAAAAAGTGTCTTGAGATGTTACACTTCTTGACCATTTTTGTATTAGTGAATTTTAGCATCAGAGGAATAGAGAAAATGAAATGAAATTCTAATCTATTGATACTGCTATTTGTCAGGGGCAAAAACAAGATGTTTTTGAAGCATGTAGAGATTTCGGATAGTCATTAACTTTCAGTTTATTCATATGCTTCCTGACCATAGTAAATTGGCTATTGTAATTAAATAAATGAAAATGAAGTTAACCTTGCAAAACTAAACATAAATTTGTTTATAAAACAAGTTTGGTTATTTTACATCATTGGAGTAACCTGCCTCAAAACATCCTTCATGTTACTAGTGGACATTTTATATAACTTTTACTTTTTTATCTTAGGAATGAGGGAATTGAGGTTCGTCTAGTAAAGAGGAGAGAATATGATGAAGAGATTGTTCGATGGGCAGACGCTGTCATAGCTGCAGGAGGTAATAGTTTTACAGAGGTAAAGATGTTGGAATACGGAAATGCTCTTTACTATCATTTCCAGATACCTGTGGTCTAGCTGTAATGAAGCCTTCAGAATCCTACCACAAGATGCATTTTGGGATTTTTAGGATAAGATTTAAAATATCTGCTATATATAACATTTCACTTTTTTAGTGAATGATGTTATTTGTGAGGTTCTATGTCTATTTCTGTTTGTATATTTAAGGTGTGCATTTGACTTCAAATATTCAAAAGATGAGTTGTAACTGTATTTTGATTTAGTTATGCCAGTCTTAAAAAAAAAAGCTGAAATTGTTTAAGAGTTCAGTGAGATTAGCTAAGTTCCATCCCACTCTGGCTCCAATATACTTACAGCTATCTTTCCTGAGCTTTATTATTAAGTAAGTGGACATTGTTGTCAAAGCTTTAAATTGATAGCATTTGTTAGAAAAATCTGCACTGGACACTTTTTTGGATGTATTCTCATTAAAATAATGTATGAATTTGGACTGATGTTATGACAGAAGGAAAGAGATTTGGTTAGTAGAATGATAGGATTAGAACAGTGGTTCCCAGCTGGGGGGCTACTACGGGCATCTAACAGGTAGAGGTCATGGATACTGCTGAATATCCTGTAATGCACGGGACAGCCCCCCCCCCCCCCCCCCGCCCCCCCCAACAAAGAATTACCCGGCCTAAAATGTCGGTCTTGCCACTGTTGAGAAATCCCGGATTAGGGATAGTGGGTAGAAAGGAAGTGGAATAGACTGGTGGTCAGCAGGATGGAGTAGGAGTGTGATTGTTAAAACAAAAGGACTTGTGTTCAAAATGATGTTAAAAACTAGTTTTGTAACAAATCTGGTTATGTCTTATGTCCTTTAGGTGATGGCACGATGCTCCTGGCAGCAAGTAAGGTCTTAGATAGACTTAAACCAGTTATTGGAGTAAACACTGATCCAGAACGGTAAGGAAAAACATGTTCTTTTTGTTTGGTATGTGTGTGCTATACATACAGTTATTCTTTGCTTTGCATAATATCTATTTCTGATAAGTCTCAAATTTGGGGAGCTCCATATTTTCTCCACCGTAGTCACACTGCTGTGCTCTGTTGCTGCAGGGCATTTACTGTGGTGCATGATGTTTAAGTGGAAGGATCATTGCTCCTGGTTATCATGAATGTTAGAACTGTGTTCCAGAAACATTTTAGAGATCAATTGAGGCATGTACAATTCGTTTCTACTTTCAGTAGAATTTTCTTCTATGTGGTGGTTTTCAAGGACCTAGCTCTCATGTATATATAGCTCAGGCGTGAGAAATAGATACGCGTTTTAGCTACCATTGGTGGTAGAAAATTATGATATGGGATTGACGAGTCTTCACATTGGACTTCCTAGGTAGTCTGGGAGTAGTACCTTTTGGCAGAAGAGACCTGAGCCGTTGACCTACTTGGGTACTGGTGACCTTTTGTATTGCCAAAGAGGCATGAGTTAATGCCCTGTCTTCTGTCCTTCCTTATGTCTCTCATCTACATTCCTGGTTATGCCTCTGCTGATTTTCTGGGTGACTTCATTGACTTAATGAAGAGACCAAACCCTGTCATCACTTCTTTTTTTCTTTCTTCAGCTTCACTGACGTTTAACATCATTTTGTTCCAGCCACCCGTGGCCATGAGCATACCTGGACTTTATGATCATCTAGAATTGCCCCATCTCTCAAATCTTAATTCCACTCTGACCACAGCCTCCTACCTTTAACCGCAGTTTTATTTCCTCAATCCTGCTAAATCTGCCCTTTGGTTTTCAGTGTGTTGAATCCCTCTATTTTCTTAATTTTCCCTCACTTCCTTCACATTCTTGACAAACTTAATTTTCTTTTTTTCTTTCCTTCTTTTTTTCTTCTTCCTTCCTTTCCTTTCCTTTCCTTTCTTTTCCTTTCTTCCTTTCTTTCCTTCCTCCCTCCCCTCCCCTCCCCACCCCTCCCCTCCCCTTCACTCCCCCCTTTAGAGAGGGAGTGCACATGTGAGGAGGAGGAGAGGGAGAGACAGGCTCCATGCCTAGTGCAGAGCCCATGCGGGGCTCCATCTCACAACTGAGCCAAATCAAGAATTGGATGCTTAACCAACTGAGCCACCCAGGCACCCCTCTTGACAAATTTCTTAAACATTTTGTACCACTGTCTTTCTGCTCAATCCTACATCAGTCTGTCATCCTTTTTATTCCTTCATCAGCGCTGCTGAGGCCATCTGGGGGGAAAAAAATAGAAACTTAAGCTTGATGGCTTGTTTGGGCCCAAATTTACTTCCAGTTTGTCATTTCTAGCACTTAGAACTAGATCCTCAGAGTTGTTAAAAAAAAAAAAAAAACTTTCTGTGTGGCTCAGGTCTTCGTTTTTGTTTTTTTTTTTTTAAGATTTTATTTATTTATTTGACAGAGACAGCAAGAGAGGGAACACAAGCAGGGGGAGAGGGAGAAGAAGGCTTCCCATGGGGCTCAAGCCCAGGACCCTGGGATCATGACCTGAGCCGAAGGCAGACACTTAACAACTCAGCCACCCAGGCACCCCAGGCTCAGGTCTTCCTCTCTCTTCTGTATTCTCTGCACTAGCTACTTCAAGGTTATTTTAACTTCTGTATGCTTCTTGCTTTCCTTACCCTTCCTCCTTCAGCATTTGCCTTCTCTTTCCTCATAAAGGAAATGGAAATCATTGGACTTTGCAACTTTTCCCTGGCTTTGAAACAGAATTTTGTTCTGTTATTTGTTCCCTTTCTTCCCCTCTCTCCAACATGCTTCCTTTGAGGCTATAAACTTGTTCAGGACTATCCTCTTTTAAGAAAATTTAATAAATCCTTTACCCTGTGTCTCTCTCTTGGCTGTTACTCTTTTTCTTCATCTCTATCCCCAAGCTTGGGATCTCCACTTCCTTAAGTTACTGTTTTGCCATCTTTGCTGTCTTTTCTGGATTTCCTCCAACTGGTTCATTGACATTCTTTTTGCCTTACCAGTAATGTCCTGGTTACTGAACTTACTGAACATTTCAGTCCTTGTCTTACTTGATTTCTGGGAAATTTTTGCTCCTTGGTTGTATCTGTACTTTGCCATTTATGACATTCCCCCCACCCCTGATCTTCTTCCTATTCTGGTGGCTACTTCTTTGTCTCTTTTGAAGGATGTTATATTAAGTCACTGCTTAAATAATGGTGTTTTCACATATTATCTTCTGGGCCATCTTTCTCTAACTTTTCTCTCTCTTAACTTTTTATACTGTTTCCAGTATTAATTAATTAATATTAATATTAATATCTGTAGTTGAACTTAAATCCTGGTGACTCCAAAATATTTATAGCCAACATTGATCTTGCTTCCACTCTTATCCTTATTTACATTCTCTTCCCACTGCAGCCAGTCATCATTTTATGAAAGTTTGATAACATTATGTGACTTCTCTGCTCAGAATTTTATGGTGGCTCCCCATCTAACCCAGGATAAAATCTAATTCTTTACTCTGACTAGGGGGACCAATGCACCTTGGTTTGCCAGGGACTTTCCTAGTTTTAGCATTGAAAGTTTCATATCCTGGGAAAATTGTCAGTCCCAGCCAAACTGGGACAGTTGGTCACCTTAACAATGACATACATGACACTACATTTTCTGGTCCCTGACTATTCGGTGTCCTTTTCTCCTGTTATTTTTCTCTTCATGCTATTCTAGCCATACTGTCCTAAGTATCCAGTGGCATTAAAAATGTAACCTGTCTGGCTGGCTCAGTCTTAGAGCATGGGACTCTTAATCTCAGGGTCATGAGTTTAATTAAAGTCCTACGTTGGGCATGGAGCCTACTTAAAAAAAAAAAAAAAAAAGACAACATGTCTACAAATGAACCTGTTTCCTTTCCCTTCCTCTACCGTACTTGATGAATGGAATCATAATCTGTGCTGAAGCTGGAACCACTTGCCCCTCACCCCTTTTATCACATCGGTCTATGGCTCTAGCGCTAAGTTCTTGGGATCTTACCTTTGAGTCCATCTCTTGCCATCCTCACTGCTACCAAACATAGGCCTTTATAATTTGTTGTTTAAATTACTGTAATAACTTCCAGTCTTGCTCGTTCCAATCCACCCATTACACTTTATCTTCATGGTCTTTCCGAAGTACAAATCTGATGGTATCTACTTCTAAATTAAAATCTTTTAGGGTTTTTCCATGACCTTCAGAATACATTGCCAATTCCTTAGTATAATAGTATGATCTTTCACCATCTGTTGCCTATTTGCTTTTTAAGTTTCACTGATCCTCATTTACTCGTAGGCACTATACTTTCTTCAGTTAAGAAAAAATTACTGAAGTCCCTCTAGGAACAGCTAGGATTCTTCTTAAGGCTGTTTTTTGGTTTTCTTGGTTTTTTTTTTTGAATTGCATTTTTTGCCCAGTTTTGTTGAGCTATAACTGACATACAGACTGCATAAATTGAAGGTGTACTGCATAATAACTTACACCTGATGTGAAATAACCACAGTAAACTTAGTTAACATTTATCCTCTTATAGAGATATGAAAAAAAAAGTGTTTCTGTTTTTTTTTTGTGATGAGAGCTCTTAGGATCTACTCTTAATAACTCAAATATACAGAAGTATTAATTACAGTCCTTCTGTTGAATTGTTACAACCCAGTGTTGGAAGTTTTTACCTTTGACCACCTTCACTCAATTCCTCCACCACCCACTCTGATGGCTGTCCTTAAGAGCAAATGTCAGGTATGAGCATCTGCTAATACCATGGGTGGAGGCTTTTCCTCTGGTGAGGAGGTTTGTTGATACTTAAAACAGTAGGATGTGAAAGAATAAGGGAAAGAGTTCTCCAGAAGGTGCATATCATTTTCATGCCTTTATACATGCTTTTGCCTACAGTGCCCTTATACCACTTACTCAGTTGTGTAGTTGTGTAAATTGTTCATTGAAGACTGGTGCCTCTCCTGGGCTCTGACTATAATTTTCTATAGAGCATATTTTCTGCTTGGTTGTTGTCTCTTCCATTAGACTATAAATTTCTATGAAGTATAAAATCCTATAAAGTATAGGATTGTATTTTAACTCCTCTGTCACTGTTACAGTATTATACCTAGTCCATAAACAACCTTTGAAATGAGTGATTAAATGATCTTAGGGAGTAGGGCTAGGATCCCAACCTAGATGAGTAAATATTACTTGAGTATAATTGAGATCATTCATTCAATAATTATTTTTTGATTGCCTTCAGTGTTGATGTGTTTATATTTTAGAACTTCTTTTTTTTTTTTTTGACATTTCCTTTCGATTTTTATTTTCATTTCAACAACCTCACTAGGTGACACTCCTCATTTTCTAGAGGAGAACAGAATGACAACCTGCCTTGTCCTTGGTGACACAGGTGACAGAAGAAACAGCAGAAATTCAAGCAAATCCATCTCCCCCTCCCCCCATTGTCGGTGAGGCGCAGCGCTGGCCGCGGGCTGGGCTGGTGCCTCCCACGGGCCTGGTCCTGCATGCGCTGGTGGGCCGGAGGGTTCGCCCCTCACGCCAGCATGGAGTCGCCTTGATGAGGTGGCTGTGAGTGATTTTATGACAACTCCGGTTGGTTTCCAAGTGGCCATGTTATCTCTGGGCTCTACTCCATGGATCTGTGGTTCAATGATACACTTCGAGGTCTCTGGGCACTTTTTCACTCAAGTACAGGCCACAGGGCTGTTGGAATTAATCAGCCAATCTGAGGCCACCGGAGATTGTGGCCCAGTGCAAAGACTGATTTGGGAGAAGGGAGTGAGCCCATTTCACACCTCACTTAAAAATGTCACCTTTCCTACCGAATGCTTGTGGCTGTTAGCGGCTATCTGTTCTATCGACCGCCATAGAAGCAGGTGCTCGAGGCCCCAGAGTTCTGGCCAGTTGTAACCCGAGTTTCCAGACCAGTGCTGTGCCTTCTTACATTTTGTTCGTGTTTGCGAGATTTGTTTTTCTGGGGCCATGAGGCCATTTTAAGTCCCTGAGGTTTAATCCAAGGCAGTGGTAAGTGTGTTTGTTTTATGTTACTGGGAATAATTTTTGGCCATGTCACATTGCTGTTATTTTTGCTTGTTTTTGAGAATTGGGAAGTAGAGGGATATTTGAAGTGAAGGAACAAAAGAATCAGAAGAAAAGACCAGTCTTTTTTCCTCTGTGATTTTCAACCTTTTTACTTTGCTTCAGAGGGTTCCCAGTTCTAGGGGCAAAGCCAGGGAACAAGCATGATGCTGCCCAGCACCCAGGTGCCTGGCTCAGAAACCTCCCTTTGCAGCCTCCGTGCAACGGGTCCTCACCTGTTGCTCCTCCGTGTGCTGAAGGCTTGGCAGTCCCCAGGCGGAGCGTGGCCAGGCCAGACTCTCAGGCTCTTCGGAGTCTTCATTAGATGTCTTTTTTTCTTCCTATGATTTTAGTAAATCTGGAAACTTAGGAATCATTAAAATAAAATTGTAACTTACTGATTGTCATTCAAAGAGCTACTAATGGTTGGTGAGACTTTGGGTCCAGCAGGCAGGACGGGCCTCATAAAGAGCAGAGAACACGTACCCAGCTTTTTTGATCAACACCTTTTTAGGTCAAAAGCACCTCATGATTTTGTGTGCTTTTCTTTTTTTTTTTTTCAATTTATAAAAAGATTTTATTTATTTATTTATTTATTTATTCTTATGTTAATCCCCATACATTACATCATTAGTTTTAGATGTAGTGTTCCACGATTCATTGTTTGTGCATAACACCCAGTGCTCCATGCAGAATGTGCCCTCCTCAATACCCACCACCAGGCTAACCCATCCTCCCACCCCCCCTCCCCTCTAGAACCCTCGGTTTGTTTTTCAGAGTCCATCGTCTCTCATGGTTCGTCTACCCCTCCGATTTCCCCCCCTTCATTCTTCCCTTCCTGCTACCTTCTTCTTCTTTTTTTTTTTCTTAACATATATTGCATTATTTGTTTCAGAGGTACAGATCTGAGAGTCAACAATCTTGCACAATTCACAGCACTTACCAGAGCATATACCCTCCCCAGTCAGTGTCTATTACCCAGTCACCCATTCTCTCCCACCCCATCCCCCACTCCAGCAACCCTCAGTTTGTTTCCTGAGATTAAGAATTCCTCATATCAGTGAGATTATATGATACATGTCTTTCTCTGTTTGACTTATTTCACTCAACATAATACCCTCCAGTTCCATCCACGTCATTGCAAATGGCAAGATCTCATTCCTTTTGATGGCTGCATAATATTCCGTTGTGTGTGTGTGTGTGTGTGTGTATATATATATATATATACCACATCTTCTTTATCCATTCATCTGTTGATGGACATCTTGCCTCTTTCACAGTTTGGCTATTGTGGACATTGCTGCTATAAACATCGGGGTGCACGTACCCTTTCGGATCCCTACTTTTGTATCTTTGGGGTAAATACCCAGTAGTGCAATTGCTGGATCATATGGTAGCTCTATTTTCAACTTTTTGAGGAACCTCCATACTGTTTTCCAGAGTGGCTGCACCAGCTTGCATTCCCACCAGCAATGTAGGAGGGTTCCCCTTCCTCCGCATCCCTGCCAACATCTGTCGTTTCCTGACTTGTTAATTTTAGCCATTCTGACTGGTGTGAGGTGGTATCTCATTGAGGTTTTGATTTGGATTTCCCTGATGCTGAGCGATATTGAGCACTTTTTCATGTGTCTGTTGGCCATTTGGATGTCTTCTTTGGAAAAATGTCTGTTCATGTCTTCTGCCCATTTCTTGATTGGATTCTTTGTTCTTTGGGTGTTGAGTTTGATGAGTTCTTTATAGATTTTGGATACTAGCCCTTTATCTGATATGTCATTTGCAAATATCTTCTCCCATTCTGTCAGTTGTCTTTTGGTTTTGTTGACTGTTTCCTTTGCTTTGCAAAAGCTTTTTATCTTGATTAAGTCCCAATAGTTTATTTTTGCCCTTGCTTCCCTTGCCTTTGGCGATGTTTCTAGGAAGAAGTTGCTTCGGCTGAGGTCAAAGAGGTTGCTGCCTGTGTTCTCCTTTAGGATTTTGATGGACTCCTGTCTCACATTTAGGTTTTTCAACCATTTGGAGTATATTTTTGTGTGTGGTGTAAGGAAATGGTCCAGTTTCATTCTTCTGCATGTGGCTGGCCAATTTTCCCAACACCATTTGTTGAAGAGACTGTCTTTTTTCCATTGGACATTCTTTCCTGCTTTGTCAAAGATGAGTTGACCATAGAGTTGAGGGTCCATTTCTGGGCTTTCTTTTCTGTTCCATTGATCTATGTGTCTGTTTTTGTGCCAGTACCATACTGTCTTGATGATGACAGCTTTGTAATAGAGCTTGAAGTCCGGAAGTGTGATGCTGCCAGCTTTGCTTTTCTTTTTCAACATTCCTCTGGCTATTCGGGGTCTTTTCCAGTTCCATACAAATTTTAGGATTATTTGTTCCATTTCTTTGAAAAAAGTGGATGGTATTTTGATGGGGATTGCATTGAATGTGTAGATTGCTCTAGGTAGCATTGACATCTTCACAATATTTGTTCTTCCAATCCATGAGCATGGAACGTTTTTCCATTTCTTTGTGTCTTCCTCAATTTCTTTCATGAGTATTTTATAGTTTTCTGAGTACAGATCCTTTGTCTCTTTGGTTAGATTTATACCTAGGTATCTTACGGTTTTGGGTGCAATTGTAAATGGGATCGACTCCTTAATTTCTCTTTCTTCTGTCTTGTTGGTGTATAGGAATGCCTATATTTTAGAACTTCTTAATGGCATAATTTTATATCAAGAGATTCTTTAGTGATCACATTTTATATAGTTTGTTGAAATACATTTTCCTTCAAAAAGCTGGCTTAATACTCCTGTAAACTTGTGGGAATTTTGAAACTGGTAAGCAGGCAATAGAAGAGTAGGCTTTAGAAGTCCTTTGGTTTTTCTTCTTGTCTCCAGGCCAACAGTGTATTAAGCCTCCTAGCTTGTTTGGTAATTCAGGTTGCTTGACTTCTTTTTCTTAAGTACTCTGGTGACTCAGAAGCCTTAAATAAGCCCAGAAGTTAATGTTCAACTTAAATTTCCTCTCCTCTATATTAGTTATCAAATGCTGCATAACAAATCAGACCAGAACTTAAGGGCTTAAACAATAATAATCATTTATTATTTCTCATGGCTTCTGTGTATCTGGAATTCAGGAGCTTGGCTGGGTGGTTTGGCTTGAGCTCTCTCATGAGGTTATAGTAAGCAGGGGCTGCAGGCACCTGAAGGCTTGACTTGGGCTGGAGGATACCCTTTTAAGATGGTTCACTTACATGGACTCATCTAAATTAAATATATAACTTCAGTTTGTCTTGTCTGTATTCTGCATTCAGTTTATTGAACCCAATAATTATGACACTTGAATGCTTAATAATTAAAATGGGATAGAAGGCATGTGGTAGCTAGCCTCCAAGGTAGCTGCCTAGCATTCACACCTTTATGTGGTTCTCTCCCTGCTTCTGTATTCAATCAGGGCTGGCTTGTGTGACCAGTAGAATATGGTATGACAGTGTGTGGATTCCAAGGCCAGGTCATAAATGGTATTACAGCTTCTGTATTAGTCTCTTGGATTGTTCATTCTGGGGTAAGTCAGCTGGCATGATGTGAGGATATTCAAGCAGCCCTTTGGAGAGGCTTTCATGGGGAAGAATTGAGGCATCTTGCAAATAGCTCACACCAATTTGCCAGCCTGTGAGTGAGCCACATTGAAAGTGAATCCTTCAGGCCAAGTCAAGTCTTCAGGTGCTGACAGCCCTGGCTGAGATCTGACTCTAATCTCCTGAGAGATTGTTCTCTCTTGGGTGTTGTAGACCTGTATTTGACCCTAGCAGGTATTGTTTTATCAAATGACTGTTGATACCCTCTATATACTTAGCATCGTGTAAAAGTGTTGCAGTGAATATAAAAATTAAAAAACTTAGGCAGGGCCTAGTCTTAATTTCAGTGTTGATTCTCACAGATAAAGAAATTGATCTATCACGACTTTGTAAAAGCTTTTTTTCTGCTCTTCACGCTTATAAGTTAATGTATAGTTATTAAGAGTTTGTTTTGCCAAGTCTCCTCTCAACCTTTCCTTCAAGATCAAAGCATCATGTAAATGATAATGATTGAACTTTCTGGACACCTTTGGGTGTTAGATGCTATGTTCTCTCATCTTCCTATATCAGCTATAGGCAATGTTAACACTTTGTAATTTGCAATTAAAAAAAAAATTGTCTATGTCAAGCTCTTAACTTCCTGAAGGAAGTTCACCCATATATATTTTTTGAATAAATGAAGGATTGGATTGGATTAGCTTTATGATTTCTCTTTATGACTTAGAATGTCTTAAATGATATTTAAAAGGGATTTATGGTTTACTTTCACATATAGTGTGATTCCTCAGAATAACCTTTTGAGATTAGTGGTTTTATCACCCTTTTAGAGATGAGAAAGCTGACGCTAAAGTGACTTGCCCACAGTTTATAGTTAAATCATTTAAAGATAGGGTGGAAATACCACTATACTATTAGATAATTTTGTAGGGTAATCAATTGGTGGCAAATGTGCTGTTATTTTTAGTTTCACTGTGATGTGGAAACTTCAGTAGTGTGTATGATGGCATTGAAGCTGGATGTAAAACCACTATTTCTATTTGGTCTTTTTGTCTTAACTGAAAGTACAGAAAATTTTGTTGCAAAAAAAATGAAGTATAGAACAGAAATTTATAAAGTTTCATGTCTGGTTTTTGTAGTTTAGTGATACCTTTTGAATTAAGTTTTTTCTTTTTTCCTTTTTCTTCCCTTTACACACTACAAATCTCTTATGAAAGGTCTGAGGGTCATTTATGTCTTCCTGTTCGATACACACATTCCTTCCCAGAAGCCTTACAGAAGTTCTATCGTGGTGAGTTCAGGTAGGAATTTCTTACAATTGTTTTATAAATATCTTTATGTGCCATTAGAAATGCTATTGGACAGAACAAGTTAGATAATATTTGGCTTAGTGTATAGTTATGTATTACTCTATGGCTACTGTTATTAGCTGAGTCATCCACACCTCTACCTTTCTTCTAGTCCAACAGGAACTGTGTAGAAAAACCCTGACAAAAGCCACTTGGCCTGTAACCCAACTGCAAGTAGAGGGGTTTTCTCCATCAGTGAACTAGAGGCCATGTTTCTATTTTCTTAATGTTGTTACATGTTCTTAGCAGTTTGGTAGAAAGCTAGTTAAAACTATTGGCTAAAAGTAAGTGTTCAAATTCACTGAGATTTTATATTTTTATCCTCCTCTCCCATCCAGAATGGCTGAGGGTTGGATTTACTCCACCATTCTGAGGTTCTTTTATTTTACATATTAAGTGTTTCTTAAGTAGGGGGATGTTTTGTCATACTTCTTTCACTTAATTTGTTCAGTAGTCAGGCTATCCTGAAAAGAGAAGAGTGGAGGGAGGAGCTGAGATGGGGTTGGTGATTATAGTAGAGAGAGCCAAGTTGGATGACTTTTTATTTCCTGACTTGGACTAGATTTTTATTGTTTGAGAAAGCTTTGTTTTTTTTGTGAAATTGTATTAAATCTTGATTTCTGGAATCATTAGTAATGATTCTAGTTTCTGGTTGTTTCAGAAGTTTGGCACCTCTACAAATGTCCAGTTTATAGCTATCAAGTGGGAGTATATTTTTATATACTAATCTAGCAGAATCTGTCCCACTGGCTTTTTGACATCAGTTTTTGGTTTTGAAATCAATTATACCTAATTTTTTTCCTTCTATCAAAAACGTCATTTAAGTTTTAGGTGTAATCTTAAATGTTAAAAAATTTGTCATTGATTTTTTTTTTTTTTTTTTTTTTTTTAAGATTTTATTTATTTGACAGAGAGAGACACAGCGAGAGGGAACACAAGCAGGGGGAGTGAGAGAGGGAGAAGCAGGCTTCCCACCGAGCAGGGAGCCCGATGCGGGGCTCGATCCCAGGACTCTGGGATCGTGACCCGAGCTGAAGGCAGACGCTTAACGACTGAGCCACCCAGGCGCCCCTGATTTCTTTTTTATTGCAAAAAAAATAATCATTATAGAACTCTAGGAGAGGGAGTTTTGTCTAACCACCTTAACACAATATTGTTTTATCACAGTGGTTTTCTTTGTTTTTTTTGGGTTTTTTGTTTTGTTTTTGCATGTTATGCTTTTGTATGAGCGAAACACAACTGTATCTTAGTATCTTAGATTTAATGGATACTTGATAAAGAATTTGACTTTGATTCAAGTTATGTGGGAGATTTTGTACAAATACATTAGATATTTCTATTATTTCTGAAAAGAGAACTAAATCTTTGACTTTGTCTTTGAGGAGGAACCTGTAGGTTTTAGGTGTTTCTGGTATAATTTGTGGAATAACTAGGTTTTTATTTTTATTTTTTTAAAGATTTTATTTATTTATTTGAGAGAGAGAGAATGAGACAGAGCACATGAGAGGGGGGAGGGTCAGAGGGAGAAGCAGACTCCCTGCTGAGTAGGGAGCCCGATGCGGGACTCGATCCAGGGACTCCAGGATCATGACCTGAGCTGAAGGCAGTTGCTTAACCAACTGAGCCACCCAGGCACCCAATAACTAGGTTTTTAATATGAATTTTTTAATTTGGTGAAATTATAATGCCTCATCCTAAGTTTACTTTATCTTAACATATTTGCTTTTCCTTCACTCTTCTAAGGTGGTTATGGAGGCAGCGAATCAGGTTGTATCTTGAAGGGACTGGCATAAACCCTGTTCCTGTGGACCTCCACGAACAGCAGCTAAGTTTGAATCAACATAGCAGAGCCTTCAACATTGAAAGAGTTCATGATGAAAGTAGGTAGATTGGGAATTAGATGTGTTTGGGCAGTATTTAACTTCTTGTTCCTTTGATTTCTAATTTATATAAGTGATAATTTACAATTATTTGGGGATTTTAGTGCTACTGACCACATTTAAGAAAATACAGTGAACTACTTGAGGTGTAAAATGTAATATGACTAGATACAGAAATAAGAAATAAGCATACTTCTAAAAGAAATGTGTTCTAGGATGGGTTTGAAAACATGAAATATGAAAGAATTATAAAATATCTAAGAGAATAGTTGATATTTAAGGAAGGATTCTTGGCTTTAATCTTTAAAATGTCAAGAGAAAGGCAGTAGAAATGACCTAATCTATAGATTTCTTAATAATTATACATTTGTATAGCCATATTTAAATATATCTATCATAGTTATAGTTGTTGGTTAAAATCTTTTTGTTGGGAAATTTTGCATTGCAGCCTTAAGATTTGTGTTCCAGACATCTCTGTAAGCTGCTAAGAGAATATCAGTATAAGGTGATATGCAGCTTTTTTTTTTTTTTTAGTAAGTGTTAAGGTGAATTCTCAGTTTTGTGGATTATAATTTAGCCATATTTTCCCAGTAATTTTAAGGCTTTCATGCTACAGGAAGACCCCAAGAGATATACTAAATATCTGTGGACTGTATAAAAAGGTATTTTTTTCCTCCTGTGTTTCATTTCTTGGCTAAACCTATCAGGAAAAGCTACCTTTACGTATCTGCTTTGTTTTTGTCTTATCTCATGATTTTCAGAGTTTTTCATGGTGATTTATAGCTTTATAGGTTGGGCTGTTCTTAAACTATGTGTTCGTGTCATATCTTAAAGATTTTAAATTTTTAGTTGGAAATATTACTTTATCCCTAGCCAAAAGAATTTATTGCTATCACCGGAGATGTTCAAGATTTGGCTCTGAAATTCATTGGCTTTATAAGAAAGCTATAGATTGGTATTCAGAGATTCAGTGATCTCTAATATATAACCGATTTGGTTTCCAATATGAGCCATGTGTGTAATTTGCTGCTGAAATCCAAAGTGGCTCCTGTGGAAGTACTTGATTATTTCCATGTCTGAAGCTCTCAGAAATTAAGTGTGACAATAAGAATCTTATGAGGTGGATAAGTATATTTCATCACTCTTAAAATATTGTTTCAAGAAGAATTAAGGTTTATTTTGGTGAGAGAGAGAGGCTTCTTTGGAGATATGTTAGGTGATTTTGAGGTTCATTATGAACACTCTAAATATGAGATTTAACTTCTATGTTAATAATGTTAAAGTACGGATTCTATTGAAACAAAAGTATGAATATTTTAATATTTTATAAAATTTAAATCCTAACATTTCTAAAATTTAAACAAGTTGTTTTTCTTTTCATTACTACAGGACCCGAGGCTTCAGGACCCCAGCTTTTGCCAGTGAGGGCACTAAATGAAGTCTTCATCGGGGAGAGTCTATCATCCAGGTACTTTTAAACCTGTATTCTTGAGTTTGGAATTTAATGTTTTAGTATTTTTTAGATATTTATTTGATTTCTGCATCCTAAGAATTATGAATAATTAATATGGTATAAGTGATAGAAATGAATTATTTAATATTTCCAAAACCTTCTCACACATTTATAATACATGTTAAGAAGAGAGAAGGTTCTATGAGCAAAAAAGTTTGTGAAACCCTAGGTTAAACAAAGTTATTCAGGTTCCATTACTACAGAGCCTTTAATCTATCATATAGGTGCTTTATAAATGTTTAAGAGAATGATATACTAGGCATACATTTGCAGTGGTTATAAAACTTTTATAGACAGTCCATATTAAAACTTCCTAATTACCTTAATAATGTCACTTAAGGCTGATTTGTTTGCTTATTTTTATCCAGGATCCAGTTAAGGATTATGCATTGCATTTGGCCATCATGGCCCTTTAGAATTAAGAATCGTTCTTTAGTCCCACCCCTGTTTTGTCATTCCTGATATTAATATTTTTGAATAAGCTAGTTGGTTTGCAGAATATCCCTTGTTTTAGATTTGTGTGATTTTCTTTTTTCTCTGCATGATAAGATTCAGACTAAACACTTTTGGCAGGAATACTACTTGGTGGTAATTGTATCCCTTATGCAACATCATAAGTCAAGTGTATTGACAGTTTAAGATTTGTAAAAAAAAAAAAAAAAAAAAAAGATTTGTAATCATTATTAGCAAAAACTAAGGTTAATAAAGTTCTTCAGTAGGAGTATAAAAGTATAGTATGGTTTTATTACTGATGAATTCTGTTTTGTGGGTGTTGAATATAATTTAGCCTTAAATGGTCAGCAGAATTTTTTTCAAAACTTTCATGTGATATTAGTTACCAGTTATAAAATGACTGCCATAATGTAAAGTTAATTAAACTCTTGGTTGCCATTTAGAACTTGCCTTCTCATTTTTGTAGATGTAAGTAAATTAGGGATGGAAAATTAGAGATGAGTCTCTGTCCCACGTGGCTGCTGTCAGAACCGTGTGCCCCTTTGAGGTCATGTAGTTGATTCCCTAGTTTACTGAGAGTTCCATATATTCTGAAATTCTGATTGTTGACCTGTCTTTTCATAAGTTTAATTATGATGAGAAATATTTGTCTTAATTAAAAGATACCCATGTTTTAGCCAATGACTAATTCAGATAGTACTGAAAAGAACAAAGCCTGATTGAGTAGAATGCCTTGAACAATCTTTTTCAGTTGTAATTATTTTGATTAATGTAATTTTAAATTCAGCAAAATGTATTGTGTACCTGCTACGTGCTATATGCAGGTCACTAAGGATGTAAAGATAAGTAAGATAAAGATAGAAGTAGCATCTTATTTTTTTGGAGGGTGGTAAAATACATAATTTTAAAAAGTATTTAAAGGTAAAATTCTTTGAAGGCATCAAAAGTATATTCTTTAAAGAACATAAAGTGTAAATACATTTATTTTAACGTAGTAATAAGACTCATGCTACACATAAAATGTTTTCTTTTGCTCTATATCAAGTTTGAAGTAATATGGAAATGAATAATGGATACTTGGTGACAGAGAAGGCAGGAAATGTAATTCTAATTAGTGGTATAATCTAATCATGATTACTAAAAACATAAGGCAGAGAGCAGCAACTTTAAATGAAATTGGAGAGTGTCTACATTAGAAGACAAATGAAATCTTGCCATTTGCAACAACATGGATAGACCCTAGGGTATTATACTAAGTGAAATAAGTCCAAGACAATTACCATGTGATTTCACTCATTTGTGGATTTTAAGAAACAAAACAAATAGAAAAAAGAGAAAAAAGCAGACTTAAATACAGAGAACAAATTGGTGGTTGCCAGAGGGGGCAGGGGGTTGGGTGAATAGAGGGGATTAAGAGTATACTTATCTTGATAAGCGCTGAGGGATATACATAATTGTTGAGTTACTATATTGCATACCTGAAACTAATATAACACTCTATGTTAATTAAGCTTGAATAAAAAATAATAAAATAGATGGCAAAGGTAAAAATGTTTTGAGAGTTTATGCCGATTCTAGAGAAGCCATTTAATGGCTTATGTTATTGTTTGTGTATTTTAAAGGTTATAACTTCCGAGAGATTCTACTAGTGAGTGTTGCTTTGTAATTTGTACTTACTAAAAATCAAATAACTTATAAAAGGAGGAAAACTGGGATCGATTGACAGACTTCTGGGAATTCAGTGAAGTCCCACTAGATTTTAGATTGTTTTTTTCTGTGGCAGCAGTGATTTGGTTGGTTTATCTCCTAAATAATGTCTGATGCTGCTGCTTTTTGTGTTGAGCCTCACCTTATATCCTTACTAAGATAAGGACAGTAGTGCTTCTGATGCTATTGAGAAAGTTTTCACTATAGGAGGTATTAGAACTTATTTTTAAGGAATCTATGACATAGACCCTTAGAAAGGAAATGAATACTTACTGGATGCCTGCTATGTGTCAGGCTTTATGAATATTGTGTATATTACCACATTACATGCTCATAGCAACCCTGTGAGAAAAGTAGTTGTATGTATCAGTGAAAAAGTTGAGATTTGGAGAGTTCACATAACTTGCCCATGGTCCTATCATTAGTTAGCATCAGAACTATCATTGTATACCCAGTATTTCTGATTCCAGATCCTGTATTGAGGCTTCACTATGCCCTGAAAACCCTGAAAACTTAAGGGCTTTGCTTGGAAAATATGAAGTGCAGCAATATTATTCCTGCCTCATTTATAATGTTCTTAGATTTAAGAACATTTTAAAAGCCCAATTTTTTTTTCTTTTCTATTCTAACCTAGAATGTCTTATTCTTGGGCTGTAGCAGTGGACAATTTAAGAAGAAGTATACCCACTCTAAAGGGACTGTGAGTTTTATTGCTGCCTTAAAAAAATAATTTCCCTGAAACAAAAATTCTGAGTTGACTAATCTTGATAAACCTGCATGTGAGAATGACACTAAATTTGCTCATTGTTTTGGGCTCAACACCCCTCACCTGACTATACTTTTCTTCCTCTCCACCTGTTTCTCTTCTATCCCCACTTACCTCTAATCTCATTTGTTTCTATGTGATTCTAGCATAATAGCAGCCATTCCTATAGAGTTGACTGGCTTGTCTGAATGTAATAGGCTCCTAATACGCCTAAAATTCCTAATTTTCTAGGAAGATATAACAAAGCTATGAAATAGATTCAATGTAAATATAAGGCCTGCTATCTTTTATGAAGAATGGTGACTTCAGAGAAAACACGAAAAGGAGTTGTGCCATGTAAAACCTTTACAGATTGAGTTTGGCAGGAGAATTGAGGGTTAAGAGATAAATTATCCATTGAGTGTTAGTGTTTGCAAGCATGTCTAATAATTGTCGTTATTGGAAAAGCTATATTGAGTTTAACTTTTTTATTTGCTGGACAAAAATAACCCAGTGTTGATCAATGACACCATTATTTAAGATATAGTTTTACAAAATAGGCTTTCACAGGTTTCAAGAGTTTTTTTTTTTTTTTAATAATTGCAAATTTATATGTTCATGCAGTTAAAGAACAGTGTCATTTTTGCTGGTGTCAGAAAACCCATTTGATTTCATATTTATGAACTACTCTAAGAAACAGAAATCTTTAAAGAAATTACAGTTCTAGTTTTATTCCTAGTTTTGTCTACTGATGCAGTACCGTTTGAGAATTTTCTTTAGAACGTGATCTTAGCTTACTATCAGTTCAAAAGGCACATTAGTATATAACTTAAACAAGTTGAGCAGAAACTGTTGGCAACTTGAAGGGTTAGATACAGACTTGGAGCTATCAAGGACTACCTACTGAGAATGAAACTCACCTAAGAACGGTATTTTCTTTTTGAATTGTGAAATAAGGCTCTGTATGTGTTAGATTCCATAAAAACAGTAGAGGTTATGGTAGGTAAAAATTTACCAGGAGCCCTTGTTTGAAATGTTAAAATATTGATAGAAAGGACCATATGGATCAGAGAGGGATGGAGATACACAGATTTTTTTTTTTTTTTTTTTTTAACTTTTTCACTTAGTATTGGTATTAGCATCATGGTGTGCGTGCCTACTAAGTCAGGTATGTCTAAGTCAAGCTGGCCCACTTAGATTTCATTAGTTCTGAAGAAACGATATTTGTCTTACTTACTGTGAGCCATAAGTTCAGCAAATCCAGTTTTATATTCTCAATTCATAGGGCTTCCTACTATGAGATTTCAGTTGATGATGGTCCATGGGAAAAACAGAAGAGTTCAGGGCTCAATTTGTGTACTGGAACAGGATCAAAGGCCTGGTGAGTAACTTGGGATGTTGCTTATTGACTTTGTGAAATATTTTAAGTAACGTAATGTACTCGAGGCTGCACATCGGTGTATCTAAAGCCTCTGATATGCAATAGGTAGCCTGGTGGTGTTATGTTGGTTGGCTCACTTTCTGCTTTACTCATCAGTTGGGTCCAGAAGTCCTGCCTTGACTTTGTAGATTGGAGCTGTAGCCTGGATTTGGTCGTTATTTAGCCTATTGCACTAGGTTTGTAAAGAGAAAAAAAGAAAATGAGAAATGTTTTGGGGGACTGTATGGTTTTTTTTTTTAAATGAAAAATATTTTAAATAATAGTAAAGAAATGAAAACAAGTACAATAACAATAGCAAACGTCCTGGAGGTTTGTGTGGCAAAGGCCGAACTGGAGATAACTTGGGCTCCTGTATCTTGCTTACCCTCTCACTTCTCTCTGGGTAATTGCTGCTGCTTAGTCATATACATGCAGACGCCTCCCAGACTTTCATCCATAGCTCTCGTCTCCTGAGCACAAACTCCTACCCTAAAATGACCTACTAGAGAGAGTGTAGACCTACTAGAGAATAGGATCGCTGTTACCCCAAGTTCATGCTCTAGAGAAAAAACCTTACTCCCCTAATCCTTGCTCTTAACTTTTGAGTCTCCCTATTCTCCCCTTTACACATACCAGTCTCTGAATCCTGCCAGTCACATTTCTGAAGTCCTTGCCCCTCTTTTTCATTTTCTCCTATTTCTTTGGTCCAGACCTTCATCTTTTTTTTTTTTTTTTTTTAAAGATTTTATTTATTTATTTGACAGAGAGAGATAGCAAGAGCAGGAACAGAAGCAGGGGGAGTGGGAGAGGGAGAAGCAGGCTTCCCGTGGAGCAGGGAGCCCGATGCGGGACTCGATCCCAGGACCCTGGGACCATGACCTGAGCCGAAGGCAGACGCTTAATGACTGAGCCACCCAGGCGCCCCCAGATCTTCATCTTTTTAGTGAATATTCTTTGTGCCTCATCCTTTATTCTAAAGGCTGTCATCCATTCTACCAACAGAGTAATATTTCTAAAATGTAGATAAATTTGGCTGTATCCCTTCTGTGCTGTAAAAGTTTAGTTTACTCCTGACTATGTTGATTACTCAGTCTGTATAAGACCCTTTAAATAGGACCTAAGGAACCTTCCCAGCCTATTGCTGCCCTACACTCACCCACCAGCACACCAGGGACACTGCAGGCTACTTGGAATGCTCAGCACAACGTGTTCTCTCTGGGCTTTTTGTTTTTGCTCAGTGCAACTTCTTCCTTCATTGAATGCCTGAACATTCTCCGCTTTCCATCCCCTGGCTGAAAATCCAATCTTCAGATGTCATTCTGCGTAGGAAATCTTTACTAGGATCTAGTTCTTTTCATCAGCATAATGAACCCTCTTTTGGTGCATCCCTCGCATTGCATTTTTTCCTCATAGCACTGTTCTAGCACTTACCACATTATTAGTTCTCTAAATAGCTGACACCCGGCTGGTTCAAGCAACTTGAGGCATTTGGGATGGTGACTCATGGTTTTGTGTGGTTTGTTTGTCTTTCCCCTCCCTCAGTTTTTTGGGTGTATAGCATAGTACCTAATACATAATCAATTTTTTTTAAAAATAAATGACTACATATACAGTGGAAAACAGTACTTAAACTGTTATTTTAAGTTTGGATAGTTTAAAATGGAGTAATACTTTTTCAGTATTACTTTTTAAAACTTTTTATTGTGGAAAAATTTATACGCAAGAGTAGACAAAATAGTATAATCAATATCCATGTACCCATTAGCCAGTTTCAATAATTATCAACACATGCCCAATCTTTTCCTCTGTTCCCCTACTGTCTCCTTTTGTCTTCTGTTATTTTGAATTAATTTTTAGACATCACATTCATTCATAAGTATTCCATAACTTCACATCTTTTTTTTTTTTTTTAAAAAGCCTCATCTTTGTCAAATAAATGAACCTTTGGAGAAAAATGGGAAGTATTATTTAAAGATTGGCTAAGATCTCATTTCCCTGAGGGCCAGTGAGAACTAATTTCTAGGATGACTTTTAACAATAATTGTTTGAAAAAATAAATTTAATCTATTATAAAATTATTGTGTAACCCTCATAAAATGAAAATATTATGGTTAACTGCCTAATTTATCATGACATCTTTTCTGCTCACTGTGATGTGTTACTTGTCGAAAACTGTACTGAGAATCAGAAATGGATTCCTAGATCCTTCTTCTCCTCTCTCAGTATTCTGATCCCCCCCAAAGTGGGCAAAGTGGTATAATTGAAAAGAGTACTAGCATGGAAGTTAGAGCCCTGGCTAAACCACCAGCTAGCTTTGTGATCTTGTACAAGATTCCTTTTCTGCAAAGTGAGGAGAAATGGAACAGATAAAATAAGATTATCTTCTGAACGTGATTCTGTAGGTTCCGTTTTATGCGCTAAATACAAGCTATCAGTTATTTAGCCCCTGCTACTTTGAATATACTGTGCTAGGTGCTTTATATACACTGACAATATTCTTACAGAAATCCTGCAAGAAAGTAGTTGTAGCCCTGTTTTATAAAGGTAGAAATTAAGGCTTTGCAAGGATAAATAATTAGTGTGAGGTCACAAATAGTGTCAGAAACTGGAGACAAGCACAGGCGTGCTTGACTACAAAACCAAGGCCTTTTTGACTGCCAGCTTTGAAATGCAGAGTTCGTACAGTTCAAAGATGTGTTAGCGGGTTGTACTGAAGGATTATCAAGGTTAACTTGCTAATCTTAGTGAAATAGTGGTTATGCTAAAGGCGGTGAATCAGCTTTGACTTTTGCATTGGGGTGTGTGTCTGTCTGTGTGATTTTGATAGTTTTAGTTTTCAACCTTTTAATAGTAAGAGCATAAAGAATAAGAGCCATTAGGCTTGTAAAGTAGTCCTGCCCTCCACTGCCACACACTTCATAGCTGAGTCCTGTGTTGATGTTGGACATGAGTAAGTATGGCTTATATTAGGATTTCAGTCTTTTCTATGTTGCTTATTAAAGTCTCATGTTGTCTCTGATGTTGTGGTCTAGAACTGTCTCTGTCCCTGCCACCTTGGTCACTCAGCCTCTTCTCTGTTCAGCCCTACATAGCTTGCTTGCTTCTAACATCTTCTACCTTACTCCCTCCCATTACTGATCCTTCTTTTGCTGTGATTGCATTTCCCATTCATCTTTTGTCCTTTTTCTGTTTAGAAAATGGGCGGAGAGAAGAGAAGCCTGGGGGCCAGAAGGGCTGAGGGAAAGCTGTACATTTCTATACGTTAATAACTTTATCAAACTACCACTTCTAAGCTTTTTCTTTGTCTTGAGCTTACATATATTATTTAAATTTTCAAAAATAGTCTGGAAATAAGTGATTTTATTTTTATTAATAGAGTATTATTAAAAGGTCTCAGGAGTTTCCCAAAGCCATGTGGCTAATAAATGGTGAAGACAGGATTTAAGTTCTGGACTTAACTCTAAACTGTAGACCTCAGAAATCACTGGAAAGAAAGGAATAGAATAGCCCATTTCTTTTACTCTTTTAATGCTTGCACAGAGAGATAGAAGTTTTCCTATGTGACCTCTCAGTCCTTGCTTTGAATATGAAATGTGGAAATGTTTAACTTTGCATAAGATAGTTATTGTAACTGATAAACCCCCAATCTCAGTGACTTAACACCATAGAAGTTTCTTTCTTGTTCTTATCAAGTCCAGGTGCGTCCTCATTGGGAGGTGGATCTCCAAGTAGTGACTCAGAGTCCAGGCTCCTTCCATCATGTGGCTCAACCATCTTTTAAACATAAATCCTAAAGTCTCTCTACTTATATACATCAAGCCAGAGGAGGAGGAAAAGCATGGAGGATGACCTGTGGGAGGCTTATTGGACACAGGTTTAGACGTGTTGTGCATGACTTCTACTCTCATTCCTGTAGCTAGAACTCAGTCACATGGCTTTATGACAAGGAAGGACGGAGAAGATAGCCTGACTATGTGTGTACGCACATACACACACACACACGTGTGCGTGCGCACACACACACGCAGAGAGTCTGGGGATTAGCTATCCCATTTTGCATTCCTAAAAATTCCTCCACAAGACAGGGTTATGTTGCATAGCAAGTTGTCTCTGAATTATCTCATTGTTGTCTCTGTCCTCTACTTAGTGTGGAATTAGCTACATTCACTGGGAGAAGTACTACAGAGTTCAGTCACATATATTTCTGTTAGTTTTTAGGACTGTTGCCAATCCCCCTCCTCCATACATTGTCTTAGCCAACTTAAGGGTAAATGTTCTTAAGTGAAGGGAAAGCTTTACTAGCTTAAGAAGATAGGAGATTCAATTTGTCTTTGAATTGGATTGTCTTTAGTGGAAATTATGTGTGATTTCAAATGAGAACTCTTAGAATGGTGAAGGTTGTAGATCTAAGAAAAAATCATCATGTGCTAGCTAATACCTTCTTAGGCATATGGTTTGTCTTTGATGTAGAATATAAACCACTCCTAAAGGGAGAGTGAACTGGCTGAAATCCAGGTTGCAACCATAGGAAATTCCTCTTAATTTAAGCCCAATTCAGAGGACTTAGTTTGGGTTGTCTTGTGGTATCCCGAATAAGTCCTAGTTCTAGGACTATTAGATCAAGTTGTATGAGACTTTTGTTCTCTTAAGTCTTAACTTCAATATTTTAATTCAATGGAACCCTAATAAAAGAGCTCATTTTATGTGACTTTTAATTTAAAATAGAGTTCTAAAACCGTATCTTCCAATAATGTGAATATTCAGAAGAATTAGAATATAACTCATGCACATCTCTTTCATTTGATATTTTCATTCAGTATTGAGTTTCTGCCATGAGCCAGGTGGTGCCGCAGATGCCTGACCTTGTAGTGTGTGGCAGTAACTCTAATGAGATAGGTATTGCAAACCTCATACTAAAAAATGAGTCGGGACACTTATTTTGCTTCATGCCACATAGTAAGTATGAGCAAAGGTACAGAGGCAAGAATGGGCTTGGTGTGGTTGCAATATGAAATTGGAGAGTAGATAATGGTGAAAAACAGAGTAGGCAATGGCTAGTTTGAGATTTTTTTAGCATAGGCATGTGGTCTGTGAATGACCCCAAATTTTTAATATAAAAATTTGTGTATCTGCATTGTTAAGAGAATGCCCAAAATGTTATCACATTTCTCAAAATGTGAAGGGTATAGGGTTAGAAGGGTATGCAAGAGTATCTGTTACTCTCCCCTCCTCAAAAAGGTTGAGTCACTGAATTACGTTGAGAATGTGTGGGTCATTGTTATCTACTGAGGCCATGTGAGAAGAGTTGTGAGGCAGCAGAAGAATTCTAAATCACTGGGAAAAAACAAACAAAACTTTCCATAACCATCTTGGTAGACCCAAGGACAGAGCTACTTTTAAAAGTGATTCATGTTTGTATTAACATTTGTTCTTTTAAGTGGTTAAGCAAGGCATCACACAGCAGTAAAGATTTCTCATCTTTTCTGTTTTATAATTTAGAGAGATATTTACACATTAAAAATATGTTAAATAGTATAAAAGGATATCAAATGAAAAGCTAGTCTTTCATTTCATATCTCTAGTACTAATCTCGAGACAACCACCCCATATATATATATATATATATATGTAATATTTACTTCCCTGTTTGTTTATATATACTACATAATGCCTTTGGTTTTTTAACTTAACATATCCATTATCTATCAGCACATACAGTTCTTGTTTTATTCTTTTTAATATCTACATAGTAACATATTTAACCTGCTTCCTGTGAATATGAGTTGTTTTGCTATTATAAACAATGCTTTGTAAATAACCTTGTACATGTCTTTGTGTATTATAGATGCAAGTATATTTTAGGATAAATTAGTAGATTGAAGAATATCTTCATTTTAAATTTTAATAGGGCAGAATTGCCCTCCAACTGCAAGTTTTCCATCAGTATGAGAATGTTTTTCTCATACTCATGCCAATATATTATCAGTCTTTAGTTTGTATTTCCTTAAGTAGGAGTAAAATTGAACACTTTTTCATATAGACCTGTAAACTGTTTATGTACTTTGCCCACTTTTTAAAACTGGGTGAAGTGGCTATTATCTTTTGGTTGTTTTTTCTTGATAATTCTAAGTGTTCTTTTGTATATTAAGTAGATAATTCCTTTTTCATTTTTAGTATGTTTTTAGAATTAAAGAACTTACGTGATGTTTGTTTCTAGGTCATTCAATATTAACAGGGTTGCAACTCAGGCTGTGGAAGATGTTTTAAATATTGGTGAGTACCAAAATAGCTAGTATGTTATAATATGCTAAATAATGTATAGATTTTATTACATGTTAGCTATTATATGACACAAGATATTTAATCAAGAAATTTCCCCCTTTTTCAATAGCAAAACGACAAGGAAATTTAAGTCTTCCATTGAACAGAGAATTGGTAGAAAAAGGTCAGTGACTAATGATCATAATTACTAACCGTTTCATTTAAGTTCTGCATCGATCTTGAGGACGTCATTGTGAAGTCTACTTGTCCAATTAGCAAAGCCTAGTACTTTTCTGACTCAAACAGGCTCTTGATATGATATCCCTTTACATGTATTGAAGCAATGAAAAGTTTAGAGCTGGACTTTTTATATATTATATTTTTGTGAACTATGAAATATAACCTTTATGTCAAAACGGGTGTTAGCTACAAACATGTCCTGGGGGATAGGAAAATATAGAAAAATATAGATCTGGCAAATGGGAAATGCTTACTTAGACTCAGTATGCCATTAATATGCTCTGAATGAGATGGAATTCACTGAGCTGTGAATGCTTATCATCACATTCACTAAAATGTTCTCTTTATAACTTTTGACTACCTACTCCTGCCCAGTTGCTTCAGGGTTCCCTTAAGAGAACTAGCCGTGTTGGGAAAGAATACTACTGATCAGGGAGTTTGAAGACCTGGGCTCCAATCCCAGACCAGTCACTCACTGAAAATATGAGCAAGACTGATTCCATTCCTCTACTTCCTGGACTGCAAAATGAGGAAGGGGAAGTAGATTGGTAATGAATGCATAGGGATTCTTCAACTGTATTCTTAAAATTTTTTTTTCTAAATATTTAAATTCTTAAATAGGAAAACACATTCGTTTGATTTGCATATGAAATTAACTCACTACAGTCCCATCTCATCTATCAGGAACATTTTTGTACAGACTTCACACTACAGCTTTCCTTTCTGTCTCTGTTTAGTTGAACAGTATCCTAAGATTAAGGTCAATTGTTTTTTAAAAAATCCAAACTTTTTCATAGTTTATCTACTTACATATGTAATAGTGTCAGTTCATTTAAGTGTATATTTTGGATTTCCAGGTAAGACTTCCTTTGTTGGGGGAGATGCTTGGCCTTTAATAGTTTGAAAATAGGACTAAATCTCTGACGTCCTTTTCAGCTCTCTAAAATGGACTTTTTCGTTCTCTCAATTGGAGACCAAAAAGATTAACATTAAATCTGCATCAAAGAAAGGAAAATTAGGCATTTATAGTAATTTATTCATTATATAATTTAACTTAAAACATAATTATATAAAACAACTGAAATTTGTATCAGGCATGTAAATTTAAGGGTGTATATATAAAATACAGTGATTTTTCTGCTTTATTGAATGAATGTTACTCCTTTGAAAATTTGTCCTTAGAAACAATAGTGAATGCAGGGGTGCAGTCATTGTTACAGACATTTCTGGAATTACTTCTTTCAGAGCTAGCGCTTTTTTTTTTTTTTTAAGTTCTCTCTATGCCTAACATGGGGCTCGAACTCATGACCCTGAGATCAAGAATCGCATGCTCTAGTGATGAGCCAGCTAGGTGCCCCTGGAGCTGGGGGTGGGGTGAGGTGTGTGTATTCGTTCCCAGAGAAGCAAATTACTATTTTTGAGAGTGAATTAGATTTCAAAGAGCCAAATAATTTAAGTGAAATTTTGGTAAATAAGCTAGATTATCTGACAGTCTTATGATCTGTTTTAATGTGGTGGTCAACTAAACGTTCTTACAAGCCTGATTTCTTTGTACAGTTGTTTTTGACCAATTTGTGCTTTGCTATCAACTTTCACGTGCCTCTTGGTTATGAGAAACAGGTCTCAAAGATTTCTAAACATATCTTGAGTAATTGCAGTTTCATTAGAGAAAGCATATTGCCTGTCATTGTTTAAGACTGCATTTTATATCAAGACAATTAACTTATGAACACTTTGACATGGTATTTTGCAAGGGAACTTGGCAAGGGACTGTCGGAACTCAAGTTCCATTTGAGTGCCTCAAGCTAGTTCCTTACTTCTGTTTAATTACTGGTTTTGTAGCCCCCCCGCCCACTATGTCTATTTCTGCTATATTGTGGTGGATACAGGCTTTGAAGGTTGTGTGTGTGTGTGTGTGTGTGTGTGTGGTTTTGAGGACAGGATAGCATTCATTTTTCATTTTGCACTTCTCAGAAGTGACCTTCTTTCATTGACTGAGCTAATACTTTTTTTTCCTTCATAGTAACAAATGAATATAATGAATCGCTGCTCTACAGTCCAGAAGAACCAAAAATACTTTTCAGTATTCGAGAACCAATAGCAAACAGAGTTTTCTCCAGCAGCCGTCAGCGTTGCTTCACCTCAAAGTAAGCTTTCAAAGGCTGACTTCTGACTTTGCTTTCATTGCTTGTAATTATAAAGGAGTCTTGGTTTTAAAGTATTCAGTTTGATGAAATTCACTCATTCAAACTAATCTGGTAGGAAAAGTATAGAAGTCGTGGAACTAATGAGGTGTCATGCTGTACCCTGGTGAGAATGGTATTTTCCTTCCTAACATACTGTACCATTTTAGAGAAACTGTAAGTGAATAGAAGGGGCATAATTATTTAATTGGGTGATGTGGATTTGTTGTTTTAACATATTAAGACACAATAAGATCAAACTATCACTTTTAAAAAAACTGGAAAGCAACTTTTTCATATGCTATGGGATAAAAGCAGGATAAACATTCTATAAAACCTCAGTTGTATAGCAATAAACTTTTAGAGTAGGACTCATTTCTGTCACCTTTTCCTTAAAAGTAGCCCCCCCTTCCCACATCTATCAGAGTTTTTTTGAAGGGTGGATATAAAAAAATATATAATTTATTTTGTAAAGGTTGTCCAATTTTCTGAACAAAAACACTGAAAAGTCATCTGTCTCATGGCAGGCGAAGTATGGTTTAATTTTGAATTGCTGCTTATACAGTGTACATATTCTTTTTTTGAAAATACTGTTGATATTTTTCTAGGAAAAACCCTCAAGGAAATTCATTTTACTCATTTGAGAGTTAATTTTGATTACTCAATAAATCTATACTCTGTTTAGGTGAGACTACAAAGACATTTAAATTTTTGCTCATATAAACAGAATAGGCTTCATGACTTTGGCAGTTGGACAATATTTCTTAAACTTGTCATAAAAAGCACTTATCAACAAAAGATTGACAAATTGAACTATATTAGAATTAAGAACTTCTGTTAATTAAGACAACATTAAGGAAATAAAAGGCAAGCCTGTGAGATATTTGCAGTACCTATATCCAACAATGGACTTATATCCAGAATATTGTAAAAATTCCTACAACTCAATAAGAAAAGGCAGCTCAAAAATTGCTGAAGTTTCAGACTGTCATTTCCCAGAAGAAGGTATCCAAATGGTGAAGTGTATGAAAAACGTCCTTGACCTTATTATTCATGTGGGAAATGCAAATTAAAACTACATATTCTGATACCATATACTCACCAGAAGAGCTAAGATGCTAGTTGTTGTAAGGTGGGAGTAACTGCCACTTATATATTGTTAGGAATAGTTTGGAGAGTTGTTTGGCAGTTACCTACCAAAGCTGTATATAGCACATGCATTGACCCAGCAGTTCCACTCTTAGGTGTATATCCAACAGAAACGTATATACACAAATGTCTGCAACAAAAGATGCTCAAGAATATACATAGCAGCACTACTTCCAGTAGTAAAAACTCAGGTGTCAGTGAATAGAAGAGATCCATAAATTTTGGTATTTTTATACAATGGAAGTGTTTTCATACAGCAGTGAAAATGAACACACTACTACTAATGGTAATAACCATGGATAAATTTCAAAAGCATACTGTTAAGCAAAAGAAAGCTAGATACAAGCAAACCTATTCTTCCATTTATATAAAATTTAAGAACAAACAGAGCTATTACTACTATGGTGACTGACATTAGGATAGTGCATGTGTAGGAAGGAGCAGGGCCAGGGGCAGTGAAGGGGCTTCTGGGGAACATTTGATTCCTGATTTGGGTGAGGAATGACTACACAAATGTGTTTACTGAGCTGTACACTACAAATTTGTGCCTCTTCGTGTGTTATACTTAAGTAAAAACTATCCATGAAAATAGTTACATTCTTGTTCAATATTAGTACTTGTAATAATAATAACATTTTCTCATACGAAAAAAGCCTGTGAGTTCCATCAAGTCTGAACTTGTTCCCTCATAACTGTTTGGGTGAAGGGAGCTATCTTGAATACTAGATTTTGGTAATGTACCCATATATACATAGTTACTCTCTCAAACCAAAGAACTTGATTTTAAAAATCAAAGCCAAATTATCTGCCAATTTCAATAAAAATAAGGGTTTTAAAGAAACCATAATTCAAGGTTAAGAAAACTTAATATTTAATGAGCTGTTTCTTTCTGCTCAGGGTGTGTGTTCGTTCTCGTTGTTGGGATGCCTGCATGGTTGTGGATGGAGGTACTTCTTTTGAGTTTAATGATGGAGCAATTGCTTCGATGATGATCAATAAAGAAGATGAGCTTCGAACTGTGCTTCTAGAACAATGAAAGATTTCCTCAGATGACAAATTTTGACTACTGGGAAATGCTTTCATTTCACTGCAGAAACAGACTACCACTCATAAAGCTACGTATTTTGGTTGTTATTGAGACTGGTTGGCCCTGAACTTCAAAGGTGACCAAGAAAGTGAGATTTGCATTATTCTTCTTTTGGATTTGGATAGAAAAGAATGTTCGCTGTGTTAGAAAATGGATGGACTAAACTGATTAGAATTGATACCAGTGAAAGTTCTATATTGCTTATAGTTGGTATCCAAGAGTACTGATATCTTTTTAGAGAGGTAGGCTCAAATAAAGGATTAAATGTTTAGGATTTGAAATTTCACTGTACAAGTTTTTTTTTTTTCCTTCCCTTTCCTAACTGTGGAATTGGTCAGACCAAACACATATCATATGATTAGTGTATATTTTTTATAGTACCTAAAAAATCAAGATTTTTAAAAAATTTTGATGGAGAATTTTGATAAATCCTGACATTGACCTAATTGAAGTAGGTAAGTGCATTTTTTATATGTGCTTAGAATTTTCTAATTTCAGAATACAATATTGTTATGGCTCTTTATTAAGTTCAATCATTTTTGAAATTATCGATGTTTTCATTTAATAATTGACTTTCAGGTTAATTTTGACAGTGCTGGGTGAAATGAAGTATATCTGGAAAAAATCATGATACTGTTACAAATGTATTAATTATCCAGTAGCTTTTTTTTTAGGTCATAGACAGTTTTTTTTGAATGCTTTTGAGTCTTAATAGATTTCTTCCATATTTAAAACTCTAACATGGAATCAAAGACTAAAAGGATGAGCTGCTTAGACATATTAGGAGTTTGGTGAAACCTTTAAAAAATATTTTCATCTAGTATTAGGAGTATTGTCAGAAAATGGATTCTTTAATAAATATGCAAAACATTAGTTTTGGAACTGCCTTACTTTTAATATCATGGTAGTTTTCACCTAGCTCATATTCCATGTTTCACACATTAGCTTTGAAAGATAAAATGTTACAGCTTCCTTCACTTCCCCCCACCCCCATGAGAGCTCCTTTCGTTTGAGAGGAAATTATCTAATTCTTGATCTACTTATAAGTAATCCTAGAATTTTTACAAAAAGCACCTATTGCTGCATCATGAGACAACTGGTATTCTCATGCCATTTATTCAGAGTTGTATCTTTTTTTCATTTGCTGTTAAAGAGTTATATTCAACATTCAGATATTTATTGAACACATACCTTATGCCATGTACTGTGTCAGATGCTGGGTATACATTGATGAATGAAAGACTCTATCCTAACAGAACTTGAGTCTTGTGAGCTCAGAAATTCTGTGAAAGCTAGGAGATGTATAATCAAATTGAGTGCTATTAGTTTTGCCAACGTTTAACATGTTCTTGTCAAATTTTTAAATAAATGTTATACAAAGGTAATCTAGGTTTTGATGTATATCCAGAACAAGAATCTGTTTTTCTTTTCTAAGTATCTGCATAGACACTTGGAGCAGTGTTAAAAAAAAGTGTTTTCCCAGAGCTGGATCTAGTTTCTGGCTTGATTTAAAATTATTAACTGAAGATAACACTTTATGGTATGGGATTTCAGTTCTTTATAAAAACTCTAAGAGGTTTAACTGCCTTCTTAGCAAAAATTCCAGCTCCCATCTTTACATCAAGCAAATCTGATTGTCCAAAATGGTACCATAGATCTGTTAATATGTAACGTACTAATAGGCAACCTGCTCTGTAAAATTGTTCATAAGCTGTATTTTAAAGGTTAAAAAGTCAATCTGCTCCCTTTGCAGTATAACTTCTAACATTTCTGCTATGTGGTGGGGATTGATTTAGAAGAGAGAAGAGGCAAAGGATATTACAATAGAAGAAATGTTTTTATGAGTTAACCTTTTAATGGCAACTATATGTGAATAAACATAATTAAATTAGTGTTATTTATATTTTTTAAAACTACACTTGTTTCCTTAACTCTTACAGCAGCATTATTAGAAAACCAGATTCCCCCAAAATGTTTCAGGTCTTTTCCACTGCTGTGCCCCATTGACTTCAGTCATTGCTAATATTTCACACTGAATGAGGACTTATTATATAAGCAAAGGGTAAAGTACTTACTATTTTTGATGCTTCACATGTGTTTATATTCATAGCCCCAGTAAATCAAATCATATTAAATGTTTTACTAGCCTTCAGTATAATTTCCATTCATTTTACTTTTAAGTATCAAAATAAACAATAGGTATAAAATCATTAGAACCAGTTAACACAATTTTGTATCAAAGAGTCACTTGATGCACATGGAACATTCTCAACAAATTCAAAAAGATCGAAATCCTACCATGCATCTTTTCTAACCACAATTCAGTGAAATTAGAAATCAACCACAAGAAAAAAATCTGGAAAGACCATAAATACATGGAGGTTAAATGACATGCTACTAAAACAATGAATGGGTCAACCAAGAAATCTTTGGGATGCAGCAAAAGCAATTCTAAGGGAAGTTTATACCAATACAGGCCTACTTCAAGAAGCAGGAAAAAGCTCAAACACCCTAACCTTACACTTAAAGGAGCTAGGAAAAGAACAAACAAAACCCAAAACCAGCAGAAGGAAGGAAATAATAAAAATCAGAGCAGAAATAAATGATACAGAAACTCAGAAGAAAAAAAATCAATGAAACCAGGAGCTAGTTCTTTGAAAAGATCAACCAAATTGATAAATCTCTAGCCAGACTCCTCAAAAAAACACAAATGAGAAAGGAGAAATAACCAACACCACAGAAATACAATTATAAGAGGTTATGAAAAATTATATAACACATTGGAAAACCTAGAAGAAATGGATAAATTCCTAGAAACATAATAACCTACCAAAACTGAAGCAGAAAGAAATAGAAAATTTGAATAGACCAATTACCAGAAATGAAATTGAATCAGGAATCAAAAACTCCCAACAAACAAAAGTCCAGGACCAGATGGCCTCATAGGTGAATTATACCAAACATTTAAAGGAGTTAATACCTATTCTCAAACTATTCAAAAAATAGGAAGGAAAACTTACAAATTCATACTATGATACCAAAACTAGATACAGCACAAAAAACTACAGGACAATAGCTGATGAACATAGATGCAAAATCCTCAACAAAATAATAGTAAACTGACAATACATTAAAAAAAATCACAATCAAGTGGGAAATCCTAGCCATAGCCATCACGTAAGAAAAAGAAATAGAAGGCATTCATATCGACAAGGAAGAAGTAAAACTTTTACTACTTGCAGATGACATGATACTATATATAGAAAATCCTAAAGACTCCACCAAAAAGCTACTAGAACTGATAAATGAATTCAGTAAAATCATGGGTTATAAAATCAATATGCAGAAATCTGTTGCATTTCTGTACCAAATAATGAAGTAGCAAAGAGAAATTAAGGCCATTCCAATTGCACCAAAAATAATAAAACACCTAGGAATAAACTTAACTAAGGAGGTAAAAGACCTGTGCTTTGAAAACTATAAAATGCTGATGACAGATGACATAAAGAAATGGAAAGGCATTCCATGCTCATGGATTGGAAGCACAAATGTTGGTAAAATGTCTATTCTATCCAAAGCAATCTGCAGATTTAATGCAATCTCTATCCAAACAGCATTTTTCATAGAACTAGACAAACTGTCCTAAAATTTGTAATGGAACCACAAAAGACCCTGAATTGCCAAGGCAATCTTGAAAAGGAGAAACAAAACTGGAAGTATCACAATTAGGGACTTCAAGTTATATTACAAAGCTGTAGTAATCAAAACAGTATAGTACTGGCACAAAAACAGACACCTAGATCAATGGAACAGAACAGAAAACCCAGAAATAAACATAATTATTTATTGTATTGTATATTATATGCAGTTAATCTTTGACAAAGGACCTGGCTGGTCTAGTGGTGGTAGGCACCATTTCTGGCTCTACCTAGCTAGCTAGTACTGCTTGCCTTATCCTACCTGGCATTCTCCTGCAGACCTGATCCATCTAACCAGCCTGCTCCAGCATGTACCCCTCCAAAACAGCTCCCATGCCACTACACTCAGTGGGCTGCCTTGGTCTGATCCAATGCTCCTCTCACCCCAAAGTGGCTCCTCCTCTGGGGTAGCAGCCCAGCCTACCAGTGCATCTATAGCAACTGTACCTGGGTGCTGCAACCAGCTAAGCTGGGGGTCAGTTCTACCCAGCAGCATGCTCACAGCACTTGTGCCCTAGCCACAACAGGAGAGTGCACACTCCCAACATGTGACAACCCTGGAGTGCCTGGTTCTGGTGATAAGCAGATTGGATTGTACTTCTGAGTCCCACAGGACACCTTCTACATAAGGCCACTCCAAGACTGGGAGACAGCTGATCTACTGAATATACAGAAACACAGGCAAAATGAGGAGACAGGAATATATTTCAAACCAAAGAACAAGACAAAACCTCAAAAAGAATTAAATGAAACAGAGATAAGCAATCTACTGATAACGAGTTCAAAGTAATGGTCATAAAGATACCAAACTTGGAAGAAACACAAAACTTCAACAAATATATAGAAAATATAAAAAAGAACCAATCAGACCCAAAGAATAACAAAAATACACTAGAGGGAATCAACAGCAGATTAGATTATGCACAAGTACTACCAGCATCTGGAAGACATGGTTGTGGAAATCACCCAAGCTGAACAAAAAGAAAAAAAAAAAAATAAGGATAATTGCAGGGACCTCTTAGACAACATCAAGTGTACTAACATTAGTATTATATGGGTCCCAGAGGAGAAGAGAGAGGGGGACAGAAAATTTACATGAAGAAACAATAATAACTGAAAATTTCCCAAACCTGGGGAAGGAAACAGACATCCAGGTCCAGAATGCAAAGATGAACCCAAAGGGGTCTGTACCAAGATACAATAATTACAATGTTAAAAAACTAAAAGAGAATCTTAAGAAAAAAAAAAAAAACAACTATGTGCCCCCATAAGATTATCAGCTGACTCTTTAGCAAAAATTTTATAGGCCAGAAGGAAGTGGTAAGAAAACCTACAACCAAGGGCACTCTACCTGGCAAGATTATCATTCAGAATTGAAGAGAAAGTTTTTCAGACAAAAGTTAAAGGAATTGTTCATCAGTAAATCAGCCTTATGAGATATATTAAAGGAACTTATTTAAGTGGAAAAGAAAAGACCATAACTAGAAGAAAATTATGAAAGACTCACTGGTAAAAGCAAACATACAGTAAAGGTAGTGGATCAACAACTTTAAAGCTAGTTGGAAGGTTAAAAGAAAAAGTGTAAAATCAACTACAGTAATTAGGGATACATAAAATATGTCAAAAACAAAACATGGGGAGGTAAAAATGTGTTTCCAGAATGCTTTCAAATGTAAACAACCATCAACTTAAAACAGACTGCTATATACATAGGTTGTTATATATGAGCCTCATGGTAACCACAAACCAAAAACCTCTTAACAGATACACCATAAATAGAGAAGAATCCAAACATAACACTAAAAATAGTTCTCAAACCACAAGGGACGACAACAGAAGAGAAATGCAAATTAACCAGAAAACAACAAAATGGCAATAATTACATACCTATCAATAATTACTTTAAATGTAAATGGACTGAATACAATCAAAAGAGAGTAGCTGAATATATAAAAATTAAAAAAAGAAAAGACCTGCTGCCTACAAGAGACTTCAGACCAAAAGACACACAAACTGAGAGTGAAGGGATGGAAAAAGATATTCCATGTAAATGGAAATGAAAAGAAAGCTGGGGGTGAGCAATACTGTCAGACAAAACAGACTTTAAAACAACTAACAAGAGACAAGGGCCTGACATAATGGTAAAGGAATCAACCTAACAAGACGATATAACACTTATAAATATGCATCTAACATAGGAGCACCTAAATATATAAAGCAAATATTAACAGACATAAAAGGAAAAATTGACAGTAATATGGTAATAGTAGGGGCCTTTTACACTGCACTTATATCATCATCCAGACAGAAAATCAATAAGGAAACAGTAGCTTTCAATGGCACATTAGATAAGATGGACTTAGGATATATATACAGAACACTCCATCCCCAAACAGGACAATACACATTCTTTTCAAGTGCACATGGAACATTTTCCAGAACAGATCACATGTTAGGCTACAAAACAAGTTTCAATAAATTTAAGAGTGAAATCCTAGCAAGAACTGTCTTCTCTGACCACAACAGTATGAACATAGGTATTAATTACAGGGAAAAAAATGGAAAAAATACAAGCATGTGGAGGCTAAACAACAGCAAATGGGTCAATGAAGAAATCAAAGAGGAAATCAGAAAATACCTAAAGATAAATGAAACTGGAAGCACAATACTCCAAAATCTGTGGGATGCAGCAAAAGCACTTCTAAGAAAAGTTTGTAGAGTGATAAGGCCTACCTCAAGAGACAAGAAGAATCTCAATCTACCCTTATAACTAAAGGAGCTAGAAAAAGAAGAATAAACAGAACCCAAAATTAGCAGAAGGAAGATAATGATAAAGATCAGAGCAGAAATAAAGACAAAAAGAAAGAAAACACTGAATTAGTTCTTTGAAATGATAAACAAAATTGATAAACCTCTAGGTGACTCAAGAAAAAGGGCCCAAATAAATAAAATCAGAATTCAAAGAGAAGTTATAACTGATACCATGAATTATAAGGGACTACTATTAGTAGTCTACACCAATAAACTGGACAACCTTGAAAAAATGATAAATTCCTACAAGAATATAATCTTCCAAAACTGAATCAGGAAGAAAGAGAAGACCTTAATGGACCAATTACTAGTAAAGAAATTGAATCCATAATTTAAAAAACTGCCAGCAAATGAAAGTCCAGGACCAGATGGCTTCACAGGTAAATTTTAGCGAATATTTTTTTTTTTAAAGTTAATACCTATCCTTTTCAATAAATTGAAGTGGAGGGAACACTTACTTCCAAACTCATTCTACAAGGCTGGCATTAACCTGATAACAAAACTAGACAAAGACACTACCAAACAAACAAAAATTACAGGCTGATATCCCCGACAAACATAGATGCAAAAACCCTCAACAAAATATTAGCAAACAATATATTAAAAAGATCATATAGTATGATGGGTTTATTCCAGAAATGCAAGGGTGCTTCAATATCCACAAATCAATCAACATGATACACCACATTAACAAAGATAAAAATAGGTGCACCTGGGTGGGCTCAGTTGGTTAAATGTCTGCCTTCGGCTCAGGTCATGATCTCAGGGTCTTGGGATTGAGTCCCACATCAGGCTCCTTGCTCAGCAGGGAGCCTGCTTCTCCCTCTCCCTCCTGCTTCCCCTGCTTGTGTGTTCTCTCTCTTTCTCTCTGTCAAATAAAATCTTTAAAAAAAAGATAAAAATCACATGATCACTTTAATAGATGACAAAATTCAATATCCATTTATGATAAAACCTCTCAACAGAGTTTGTATAGAGGAAAGAAACCTCAACATAATAAAGGCCATATATGAAAAACCCACAACTAACATCATAATCAACAGTGAAAAACTGAAAGCTTTTCTTTTACGATCAGGAACAAGACAAGGATGCCCACTCTCACCACTTTTACTCAGTGTAGTATTGGAAATCCTAGTCACAGAATCAAATGAGAAAAAAAATAAAAGCACCCATACCGAAAAGGAAGAAGTAAAACAGTCACTGTTTGCCTTTTACATGATACTATATATAGAAAACCCTAAAGACTCCACCAAAAAACTATTAGAATAAGTGAATTTGGGAAAGTTGCATAATACACAATATACAGAAATCTGTTGTTTTCTATACACTAATAATAAACTATGCAAAAGAGAAATTAAGAGAACAATCCCACTTATAATTCTATCAAAAAGAATAAAACACCTAGAAATATATATAACCAAGGAGATGAAAGAAAAACTATGAAAACTGTAAGACACTGATGAAAGAAATTAAAGATGACACAAACTGAAAGATATTCTGTGCTCCTGGATTAGAAGACTTAATATTGTTAAAAAGTACATACTTCCCAAAGCAACCCTACAGATTCAGTGCAATCCCTATATCAGTGACATTTTTCATGGAACTAGGATAAATAATCCTAAAATTTGTATGGAACCACGAAAGATCTGAACACAATCTGAGAGAAAGAAGAACAAAGCTGGAGGTATCACTCTGATTTCAGGCTATACTACAAAGCTACCGTCATCAAAGCTATATGGTAGTGGCACAGATAGACACACAGATCAGTGGGTAAGAGCCCAGAAATAAACCCATACTTGGAAGGTCAGTGACAGTTGACCCTTGAACAATGTGGGGGTTAGGGGCACTGGTGCCCCAACCAGCACAGTTAATCCTCCAAAGGATTCTGACTCCTCCAAAACTTAACTACTAACAGCCTACTGTTGACTGAAAGCCTCAGTGATAATCTAAACAGTTGGTTAACACATTTTGTGTGTGTATTATATATTGTATTCTCACAATAAAGCTACAGAAAAAATATTAAGAACATCATAAGGAAAATACATTTATAGTACTATACTTATTGTATTTATCAATCCCACAAATTTACGTCATCTGTTTATGAGTAATCGTGTCATTACTAATATCATCTTATACAAAACACTATTAATGTTACACATATTAACACTAAACATCAAAAATGAAAAGACAATGTGAAAAACAAATTCATATTTACAGGTGTAACGATTCATGCATCGATTACAAAGCAGCAGTAATATCATTGCTTTATAGTAGCCTAGTGTAAATAATGGTTTCACAGTGCCCTAGCCTGTACACCAGTGAATGAATCATTATAAAATACTTACGACATATGGGGCACCTGGGTGGCTCAGATGGTTAAGCGTCTGCCTTCGGCTCAGGTCATATCCCAGGGTCCTGGGGATCGGGCCCCACGTCGGGCTCTCTGCTCGGCGGGGAGCCTGCTTCTCCCTCTGCCTCTGCCTCTCTCTGACTCTCATGAATAAATAAAACCTTAAAAAAAATACTTATGGCATAGAGTATTACAGTCATTGATAACACAGTATTGGAAACACTTACATTTTTTTTTGAAAAACCATGTACCTTGATAATAGGCCGATACAGTCTCTCCAACTACAAGAAAGAGGCACACTGTAATTCTTCCAAAGCAGTTACAGAATAGTAAGAATGTTATTAGTTTTATATTAAATATCACTCACCTTACGCCTATGTAAGGATAGGCTATCTACTTCCATACATGTTTTGCACATGACGTTCTGCCCTATGAATACTTAGGTGATGGTGATGATGACACAAAAACATATCAGATGGTTCTCGCCATACAGTTAGATTTTCACATGAAGACATACATATGTACAACAGCTAAGTTTATTAACTGTACAGCAGGATTATTTATTTTTCATTAAATGGATCTCATAAAGGTCTTCATCCTCATTGTCTTCATGTTGAGTAGGTTGAGGAGGAGGAAGAGGAGGGGCCGTTCTTGCACAGAGACACAGGGATGGCAGAAGCAAAGAGGTGGAGGAGGTGGAGGAGATGGAGGGGAGGCAGGCACACTCAGGGTAACTTCACGGAAATACATCATAATTTCTGTCCTTTTTGCTTTTTCAGTGTTCTAAAAATGTTTCTATACAGTACCAGCTTTCTCCCACCATTTGCTTTAGTTTCAGTGCCCATATCATAGAAGGGTCCAGGTAGTAAAAGAAATCAAAAGCAGTCTTAAAGAATCAGAATCCTTTTGCCTGACTGTCTAATGTCAGTTGTTTTCTGGCACTGCTTCTATGTCCTCTTCGTCATCACCTGGCATTGGTTCAGAAGCACTCACCTCCATCAAGTTATCTTTAGTTAATTCCTCTGGTGTGGTGTCTATTAGCTCTTGAATTTCTCCAAAAACCTTACCTTGAAAGTCTTCATCCCCCCCCCCTTTTTTTTTTTTTTTGCCATATCCACAATCTCTTTCGTGATATCCTTGATTGGCTCTGTCATAAATCCTGTGAAGTCATGAACAACATCTGGGCATGATTCTCTCCAGCCAGAATTTGTTTAGGGCTTGATAGCTTTCATGGCTTTTTCTATAACCATGCCATCTTGAATGGTAAAATTCTACCAGACTTTCATAATGTTCTGTCAGGGTTCTCTTACATGGCACTGACAATTCTTTCCATAGAGTACTGTGTGTAATAAGCTTCGAAAGTCATTATGACCTCCTGATCAAGAGGCTGAATTAGAGATACTGTGTTGGGCGGGGGGGGGGGGGGGGGGGGGCAAGTAGATCACTGTGATAAACTCACAAGGTTTTGGATGGCCAGGGGCCTTGTTCAATATCAAAAGAATGTTAAACAGCAGTCCCCTAATAGCAAGGTACTTCCTGACTTCAGGGACAATGCACTGATGGAACCAATTTAGAAAGAGTTCTTATTGTCTGGGCCTTCTCAATGAAAAAGACTGGCAGTTGGTGTTTATCTTTTCCCTTCAAGGCTTGGGGGTTAGCAATGGGCAGTGCTGGTCATAAACCCAATTGCATTTGGACAAAAAAGTAGCCAGTCCTTTCCTGCCTTACATACTGGTACGTGCTTCTCTTCCTTACTAATAAATGTCTTTTGTCGCATTTTTTTTCCTCCTCCAGGATAGGCCACTTTCCTCTGCATTAAAACCTGTTCAGGCAGATATTCTTTCTCCTCAATGATTTTCTTAATGCGGTCTGGGAACTTGTTTGCTGCTTCTTTGTTGGCAGAAGCTGCTTCTCCTGTTACCTTGGCATTTTTTAAGCCAAACCTCTTTATAAAATTATCAAACCATCCTTTGCTGGCATTAAATTCTCCAGCTTAAAATGCTTCACCTTCCTTTTCTTTAAGTTGTCATATAATGAACTTACTTTTTCTCAAATCATATTCATCTATAGGTATACCTTTCTTAGAGCAATCCCAAACCCATATAAAAGCTGCATTTTCAATACAAGATAAAAAAAAAAAAAGTATTTTGTAAAAAGTGCATGGTGTTCATACCTCCTAGTGTAGAGGCACCAAAAGCTTCATAAACTTCCTTTTCTTTTTTTACAATAGTCCTTACGCTGGATTCATTTACCTTGAAATGGTGGGCAACTGCAACCGCAGACCCCAAGCTATGGTACATATCAAGCAATTCAAGTTTTCTTGTAATATCATGACTTTGCTCTGCTTCCTGGGACCACTTTCAGTATCACTAACGGCACTTCATATGGGTCCGAAGGTATTATTCAAGGTTTACAGTATGGTAGTAAGCGCGATGGAAAGTATGTGAGAACTGTTGAGAAATTACTTTTTCAAAGCAATATGCAACTTACTGAAGATGAACTGCTCATGAGGAGCTTGTTAGCCTCACACGGTCATTTAAGTGAATACTCACAATCCTTGAGTTCACTGCAATAGCAGCAGAAGGTGGCTATAAATTTACCACAATAGCACAGTATGTACTACAGTTAATTTTATACAATCACGGTTTAATACTGCATCTTTACATTGTTTACATTTCTCTCAACTGCAAAATGGCACCATGTACAGTCTGTGTGTGCTTACGTAAGCTTTGATAAATTTTAACATTTTATAATAGGTTTGTGTTTATTTTATGGTAGTAACTGATGAAACAGACTGGCGTCTACATATTTTTATGCACTCATGACATACTTATCTTTTTAAAATTTTGTTCAATATTTCTAGGCTACATGGTTCGTCTGAGAATTTTTTCAAATTGTCACGTCTCCAAAAAATTTTCCAATATATTTATTTAAAAAATATGCATATAAGAGGTCCCATAAAGTTCAAAGCCATTTTGTTCAAGGATCAACTATAATCTATGACAAAGGCAGGAATATGCAATGGGGAAAAGACAGCCTCTTCAATAAGTGGTGCAGGAAAAGCTGGACAGCCACATGCAGAAGAATAAAACTACAGTACTTTCTTGCACCTGAGACAAAAATAAACTTGAAAACGGATTAAAGACTAAAATGTAAGAAAGATCTGAAACCATAAAACGCCTAAAAGAAAACATAGGCAGTAAACTCTTTTGTCATCGGTTTTAGCAGTATTTGTTTGGATGTGTTTCCTCAGGGAACTGCAACAAAAGCAAAAATAAACAAATGGAACTACATCAAAATCAAAAGCTTTTGTACAACAAAGGAAACTGTCAAAAAAAAAAAGTAGTAAATGGGAGAAGATAATTTGCAAATAACATATCCGATAAGGGGCTAATATCCAAAATATATAAAGAACTCACACAACTCAATACCAAAAATAATCTGATTAAAATGGGCAGAGGACCCAAACTGACATTTTTCCAAAGACGACATACAGATGGTCAAAAGACGCATGAAAAGATGCTCAACATCACTCATCATCAGGGAACTGCAAATTAAAATCACAATGATATATCACCTCACACCTGTCAGAGTGGCTATTTTCAAAAAGACAAGTGTTGGCAAGGATGTGGAGAAAAGGGAACCCTTGTACACTGTTGGTGGGAATGTAAATTGATGCAGCCACTATGGAAAAGAATGTGTAGGCTCATTAAAAATAAAACTGCCATATGATGCAGCAGTTCCACTTCTGAATATTTATTGAAGAAAACAAAAACACTAATTCAAAAAGATATATGCAACCTTATGTTCACTGCGGCATTATTTACAATAGCCAAAATACGGAAGCAACCTAAGTGTCCATCAATAGATGAATGGGCAAAGCTGTGGTATACAGTGAAATATTATTTACCTATAAAAATGAAATCTTGCCGTTTGTGACATGGACAGACCTAAAGGGTATTATGCCAAGTAAAAGAAGTCAGACAGAGAATGACAAGTACCATATGATTTCACTTAAATGTGTAATCTAAAAAAAAAAACGACCAAACAAAACAGAGACTCACAAATACAGAGAACAAACTGGTAGGCTGCTACAGGCGAGGAGGGATGGGGGTTGGGCGAAATAGGTGAAGGGGATTAAGAGGTATGAACTTTGTTATCAATTAAGTCATAGAGATGAAAAGTACGGCATAGGGATATTATTGACTATTCAATAATACTGTAATAATGTTCTATGGTGACCCATGGGGACTACACTTACCATGGTGATCACTTGTAATGTGTAATTGTTGAATCAGCCTGCTATACATCTGGAACTTATGTCAACTGTACTTCAGTTTAAAAAAGGACTTAAAAACAAAAAGAGGTAATTCAGGATTTAAATCACTAAAAAATTCACTCCATTGTGCCAATGTACCGTAATATGTGCATCATTATACTTAGGGATAGTGTCTACCAAGACAATTGTGCAAAAAAAATCCAGGGATAACGTGACATATGATATAATGAAAAGAATTCTATATATGAGAGGGAAGAGATAAGAGTAAATATACTGATGAATTGCTGAGCTACAAGGAGGAATTGTTTATTTCAAATGCAGTGCATTCTTTAACATTAAAAATAAGCATCAGGGGATTAGGGCATAAGTCAACAAGAAGGATTATTAAGTATTCTACATTCAGGAAAACAGAAGAGTATTTTTTTAAGTGTCATGGGTTTTAAGATATATTTTCAAGAAAATTACTGACTAAATAAGGAGGAATTAAAGAGAAAATTAGAAAAGAATATTTTAATTTGATTATTTTATAGGATAGTAAAGGCATGGGTTAGAACTAATTTCGTTCATTTCTCTTTTTTAAAAAAGATTTATTTATTTATTTATTTATTTATTTATTTATTTATGAGAGACGGAGAGAGAGAAAGAACGGCGGGAAGGGCAGAGGGAGAGGGAGTCACAAGCAGACTCCACACTGAGCACAGAGCCCGATGCAGTGCTTGATCTCACTTCCGTGAGATCATGACCTGAGCCGAAACTAAGAGTTGGACGCTTAACCACCCAGGCGCCCCCATTTCTCCTTTTAGAAATCAAATATCAATAGCTAAAAAAATAAAATCAAAATTAGAGATCCTGAAAAAACTGTTGAAGAGATCTGAGTAAGATACAGCTTTTGATACCAGTTGATTGTGAGTTCCTCAGGAGTGGGGACAATGAGTTCTCATCTGTACCTTTGCACAATGAGTAAAGACTGACAGAGCTAGGGAAGAAACTGCTAATTACAATAATAAACAATAGTTTTAACATACTGAAATTTAACATTCTTTCCTTATGGTGTGTGTGTGTGTGGGGGGGATATGATAGATGGATATTTGAAGTAAGTAGGAAAGTATCTGAGAACCAGGTTTTTACAAACTCTTCTTCTAAATAGACATTTCCCCCAACTACAAATGCTGTTTATTTCCCCACAGTTACTTTCTTCGAATGGATGAAGAGGGCTTAAATGACGCTGTCATACTAGGCTGGTTCTTCTTGGCTTTCACCAGAAAATAATCTATTTAAAATATCTTTGGTAATTACACTTTATTATACAGCTATTTCCTCCTGCCTCAGATCTTCTCTTCACATCTTTTCTCTTCGTGGAATGATTCTCCCAAAAGTCATTGTATTAATCTTTTAAATGATTCTGTGAGGATTTTAAATGGGTTATTGTAGATTATCCACTTTAAATGCAGTGTCAGAATAAAATATCACCCGTCTAGAGCTTCAACCCGTATCACAAAGAGTTGGCCTCATGATGAAGAGTCTTTTTTTGACTTCCTTGGATATTCGGCTAGTTTAGGAAAGGGAGAGGAGTGTTAACAAGAGGAGCTGACTTTTTGTTTGTTCCAGGCAGGGTTAGGGTATCCAGTGGAAAGGGGTTTCTTTCTAGTTTTCCTAGTCTCTGGGTTACTTCGTGCCCTTCCTCAGATGCTCTGCACTGTCCCAGGTGCTGTCGCTCAAACACAGCATCTTCCACATTGTAGATCTTCAGTAAACGTTGGACTGAAATCAAGTTCACCAGAACAGAAGGGATACAAGTTACTTTATCCAGAAATTCAGATCTCCGGAACTTGTGGGTGTAGGAGAGGGAGGAATCAAGGGCCACAGACAGGTGTTAGAAACATAAAAAGAATGACAGCCAGATGTTACGTGCCTCCTGATGGAAGAGCATGATACCACCTAGCAAGAATCGATTCGCTAAAAACAGAACTTGTAAGATCAGCCTTGGGATCAGGGTTTCATAACCCCGGCACTGCTGATGTTTTGAACCAGATACTACTTTGTGGTGGGGAGCTGTCCTATATATTGTAAGATGGTTAGTTAGTAGCACCCATAGCCTCTGCCAGCTAGATGCCAACTGCACCTCTCTGCTTGTGACAACCAAAAATATTTTCAGATATTACCAAATGTCTCCTGGGTGGCAAAAATCACCCTTGGTCTAGGGCTTTTTGCTGCTGAATCTGGAAGTAGGGGACAGATTAACCTGTTATATGTCACTCCAGGGATCACATCAACAAAAGTCAGAATGTAGAACACAGGACAACCTCGTTTTTTTCAATAAATAAACTGTAAGGCAAAAAGCCGGCGGGGGGGGGGGTTTGCAGAACTCAAAGATTAAGAGACTTATGAGAGTGCCAATCAAATGCAGGTGTGGATCACGCCGGACGTCTGGAGCCTCATCAAACAAAGCCGTGTAAGGAAAGCACTGGAGACCAACTAGGGAATTTCCAACAGCATCTTGATATTTATGCTTCAGAATTCAGGAGAATCTCTTTCAGATGTATATACTAAAATATTTATAAATTCTGCTTCAAAGTAATTTGTGCGGGTGTGGGTGTGAGTGGGGGGTTGCGATGATGGATAAAATGAGATAGGGTCATAAGTTAATGACAAAAGTGAATGATGAGGTTCATCATAAATTTTTGCACGTATTTGACATTTTTCATAATTAAAGAAGGAATTGTAGTAGTGATAAAGAGCATAACAAAAAGCAGCAAAAAAAAAAGGGTGATGTTCAGCAAGAATCACTATTCTACCATTTGAATGGATGGTTCAAAGGGAATTGAATTCCCAAGACCTCTTAGGTCCAGAGTGATCTAGTCAAACAGCTTCCTAACGGGAGTAAAATACACAGTGTAAGTTGGTCCAGTCTGTATTTAAAAAGTGCTACCAGCTGCCTTTTATTAGTATCACCCTCATTTCAAATGTTTTATAAATATTACTATTTTAGAAGCACTTTAAAGATAAGAGTAAGTCTGTACTTAGCACCTTCTCAGAAAGCATTACACACTATCATTTTAATTTGACTTTTTGTGTCAAATTAAATCCGTATGAAGTGGATGGAACAAAGAAGACCATTTTAGGGCTAGTTTTGTAGGTCTTTAACTAGAGGGCTGGGACCAAGGGCACACCATACATACCAAAGGCACACCATACCAAGTGCTTTCTAATTTTAACCACAGTACTTAAGAAAAAAAGAACAAAGGAATACAACTTAGCGGAAGTACTCATTTTTATAAAAATGTGTTTTATTTTAAAACAGGTCTATAAAAGTAGAAATCACATACAAAAATACAGATTACTCTGACATGTTAGCAAAATAGCTTATGGCTAGACTTGAGTTTGGAAGTACTGTATGTTTGAGGGCATCTGGAAATCACAGTCCAAATGGATCCTACTATCAGCCCCATCACTAATCTGTAAACAATAATTTCATGTACTATATTTAGCACTTTTTAACTAGCACAAAATTGAAACATAATCATTTCCCATATAACGCCACTTTAAAATGTTCTTCCTTAGGTCTGAGCAGATCAGGGCACTTCATATCGTTGTTTCTAACATTTGAAAAGTCTGATTTAAAAACAATGTTAATAGAAATAACAGGTTTTAGCTCTTTTTGTTCCATTTTGAACCTATGGGAAGGTCATCAATTTAAAGAAATTAGTGTTTTTTTTTTTTAAGTAGAATTTAATCCGTTTTCTTCTAGACACCATTAAAAAAAAAAAATCACTGTTGCTATCCAAAGATTCCACACCTGAGTCTTAACTTTTATGTAGTTTCAAGTTGTCTTTTACTGCTTTGGAACTCGAACCTACTTCGAGGGTGTATTTCTGAGTCAACGAACACGTAGTTCTCAGGGAACTCTAGGTCCAAGAGCTTTAGACAACAATGACTTTCAAACAATTATTGTGGGAGACAATTTTTTTTTTTTTAAGAAGGCAATTTAAAATACTTGATTCCAGAGTAACATAAAAATAACTTGAAGAACCTTGGCAATAAAGGAAAATGGCAGGCACCTTCAGTTTGGCATTCCAGCCAACATTTCAAGAATAAAGACTGGCTACTACCACCTTTCTAAAACACAGCGAGTCATCTTAAAAGCTAAAGAACCCACGTTAACATCACTTGATCATAAAGTCAGAAGACCAGAGTTATGTTTCCTCAGCTAATTCGGAATTCTGGGAGCACAGGACATGAAGGAAACTTCGATACTTCAGATTAACCCGTCATAGAAAATTGCCTCTTGAGCCTTCAAAAGCTGTACCAATTCTTTACCGCTGATTGGTTAGTTGTTTTTCATTTAGGTTTTTTGTTTCCATGAACCTAATTTCAAACCTAAAGGCAAAGGTGAAAGGCCTATTTTTCGCTCTCCAGAAGAGATTGCCAAAATGCTACTATCCTAGATTCTCCTTTTGTTCCGTTCACAATACAAATACTTCTACCAATCTATGTCTCATAAAGCAATACTGAGAAATTAAATAGAAGAAAGTTACCATATAGATCATGAAAATGATTTGCTGGTCATGATTCTTACGCTTGATTCTAAATAGATTGAATAAGAAGGGCACTTGAAAGGTGGCTCAAATCTTGCTGTTTAAGGTATCCTGAAATTAATAGGCTCTCCTAAAATTCCAAAAGGCCTTAAACTTAGGCTCTTAAGTGCACTAGAAGCAGTGACCAGAGCTTTTCTGGTTATTTAGAAAAAGCAAAACTTCATAGTTTTCGCTCTCAAATGGTCATCTAATATACTTGCAGAAAGAAGGCAAAGGGAAAACCAAGAATAAAAATAGCTGAGTGCTCCAGCAGGCGGGCTTCCTGCCTATTTTCCCTGTTCCAAAGAAAAGAGGGGACACCATCCCGCAATAAATACTTCATAGACAACTGGGCTTCTGCAGCGTCAGCCGGCATCTGATGCCCCATATCTCCTGGTTCTTTTTGTTGCCCGTGGTTGGCCTGGCGATGCTGGTGAAATGGGAGCTATTAATCTGTAGATGAGGAAGGGCTTCTTTTAACAGTTGAAGGGTACCGTCTGGCACGATTCCAAAAACTTGTAGTGTTTTTAGTGTAGGAATTTCTCCAAGTTCACTGGAAAGGAGAGAGACCTTTCAGAGTAGCAGTATCTATGGTGACTGATCCACTAGAGTTATATGACCCAATTTTGACCATTTGTATCCTAGTCTATAGAATGCAAACTGAAAACAGAATTTACAATCAATGATCTGAGAAAATAGCAAAGGTGAGTCAAACCAGAAAGCACGGACCACAGCTTGGACAACATGGCCTTAGGACCCACGCAGGCACATTTTGTTAAATGTTTTCTCACCACCTAAACACGCTGAGGTTTATTTAAAATCCAACCATAGTTGTTTCCCTTCTCCATTCTTGATTTAAATTGAGAGGAGTTACTGTGTGGTGAGAAGCTAGAAGCTAGTGATGGTAAAGAATCATCACAGGTTACATGTAATTTCAAAGCATGGACTTGACCTTTATTTGAACTAGTTTCCTCCTCTCAAAAGATGAGCTGCAGAAGTTAAGGTAACTTCTTAATAAGTCCATTACCTGTGATAAAACCTAACAGCAACTTTGCTAAGGTACTTCAGATAGGGCTATGTAGTTGGGTGCAGATGGAGAAAAGGAGTAATTGGTCACACCTTTTATACGAGAGGCAAAAGCCATCTGACTTCTCAACATATTACTTTTGGGTGGGGGGGGTCACGTATATGCCAATCCTCTTCTCAGCTATTTCCCATTAAGTGAAATACGACTCTGTCAACAGTGACATTCTGGTCCACAAAAAAGGGAGCCTGTTTCCCCAAAGTAAATACTTTTGGTAATGATTCTTTCTTCTTTTACTCAGATCTATGTGCTTAGAAATTCATCTCTCTGATCTGTATTTGCTCCAGGTTGGGACACACAGTACAAAGTCTTAGGAAAGGGAATATTTAGTTTGGAATATCAACAAAATCCCACTGCAGATCAATGAACACATCAATGACCTGGCGTTAGAAGCATCCTTTATATTTTCATATTGCCAATAATTACTAAAAAAACCCCCCAAACTTTCCTCATAGTAACAGTTACCTGGCCTCCAATCTCTCTTCCTGCCAGCCTATTCTATATACCAACATCCAAGGCATCTTCCTAAAGCCTAGCTCAGCTTATGTCACCCCTCCACCCCCTCTGCCCCCAGGCCTTTGATGCAGCCCTCGTGTTTACGGAACTCAAACTGTTCTGTTGGCCTTAGGACTCTCCACGTTCAACCCACTCTCCCAGTCACCCCACTACCCCGCAAATGTACTTATTCCACATTCAACAAGTGTATTAAACACCACAGATGTTTAATACATGTTAGCTGAAGAAAGATAAAGGGTAATTTAAAAAATAAAAGTACTATCTAAGTAAAATAAATATGCTTGGTGTTCATAAAAGGACAATAAGAGCTGGAGGTTACAACAGACAAAAAAAGAAAATCAGGAAAAACAAAGTACTATTCTTCTTAAAGTAAACTAACCTCTGGAATACAGAAACAGGAGTGCAAAGAAAGGTCGCAGCACACAGATGTTTATCTTCAACATCACTTAAGATGACAGCAATTCTGCCCCAACCTTAACTCCCTCTTATGTGAAATCTGAGTATGTGAGGACTTTGTAATGAGAATCTGGGTGCTGGGATATCTGAATCAGCCAAACTGTAAGTCATCCTACGGTGGAGAGTATCAGGCAGTACGAGAAGCAGACACTGTAGGTGGGAGTGAGGAAAGGATATACAGCAGATAGAGCAGAAATGTTCTCACAACAGCGTTAGGAAGGAGCCTTGGTGGGCGTAAGGAAATGACAGCAACACTCTCAGAAGACACTGAGGTGTCCTAGGTGAGAAAGGAGAGAGCTGCATACCATGGGATGGTGCGCGATCTGAATCAAAAAGCCAGAAAGTCCTTTAAAAGTTGAAGGAGACAAAACAAAAAAAACCACTGAAAGCCCCTTAGTACATGTGTCATCTACAACACAACAGAACAAATTTACAAGCATCTCTTTAGACTGAAGAGCAACCAAAGGACAGTAAATAGCAATGAACAGTTGAAGAGCCACTATTTCCAATTTAAGTAGTATAAAAGGACACTGATAATGTCTTGTGTATCTGTTTCATCTGAGTAAACAAAAGATATTTATAGACCCTTTCACAGGTTCACACCTTACCTCAACTACACAATCCTGTTTTCCTTATAAAATCTTATAAATGCTTAACTACAAATTCTCCTACCACAGACTTTTTATTTAGTCTCTCCTAATCTCAGATCAGTTTATTACCTCCAGTGTGGCTTTCTTACTTGAACGAGAGATATGGAATAATCAGAAGAAAGTTTGGACATAGGGAATAAGATCAATTCAGGCTGAAGGAAACAGATACAATGCGGATGTATCCTGTAGAAGAAAAACCTGGAGTTTCCCAAGTATTCTAAAGCACTAGTATTACAGAAGAAAGTCGCTCAAATTTTATTTTCCCACTTCTGAGAAATAAAAATTCTTTAGCATAAATGGCTTTCTCAAAATTACTACTGAGGATCTTAGAATTCTTACTATGAATTTCGAGTACATCAGCTGCCAGAATGGAGTTAGAGAAAATAACACTTTATCTTACAAAACTTCTAAGGATAGGGTGTAGGCAAACTCATCTTCATGGATTCATGAGGTTAACTAGTGTACTACTTACATAATGCCTGAAGAAACATACTCTTTTACATTAAAGTACAAGGAGAGCATCTTTTTTCCCCTGTTTGCATTCTTTTTTGGTGGTCTGTAACTAAACTCTTGATGCCTGTTTCTCTTATTTCAAGATAAGGTTTAGACAAGTCACAACAAGGCAGTAAGGGTTCAAACATAGGTGACTTGAGGTCCACCACCAACTCACACTGCCTGCAGGTAGGACTCCATAAGTGTTATTATCCTACTGGATAAAGATATTAAAACTGTGAGAGCTCACAGCCTTCCCTTAGCCTCTGCTCAAGAAAAAACATTTGGGGATTACTGCTTAGCTTCTTTATCTGGAGAGAAAGAAGTGAGACATGGGGACAGATTCTCTTGAGAAAAGCGACTGAAAAAGACTGATCACTGTAGTCCCCAGGGGCTGCACAGGTAATGAAGCCTAGATGGCAAGGACAGGAAAGACGGATGACAGAGACGCCTTTCTTGGTGGACGTCAGAGGCTCCTAGGAGTTCTGGATACTAGAGGGCACAAGATTTTAATAAGGGTTCCATGTATATGCATTCACACCCTACCGTCTAAGAGCCATGGAAGCAAAAACTGGCGTCCCTTTTAGGCAGTGCTTTTTCAAATGAGATACTGGCTGAGCCCCTGAGCCCCAAGATTAATTAAAGTGATTAATTAAAAATGTTATTACTGGATTCTCTATCTCTAATTCTACTAGTTAACCCTGTATAGCTTAAGTATCTGATTTATTAGTTCTTGAAACTAACTTAGAAGATCCAAACCAATCATTCGAGGACTAAATTCTTTGTTCAAATTCACCACCCTTCTTTGGTAGGAACCAGAAGCTAAATCCCCTTCATTTGGGGAGTGGGCTACAAGAAGGCAGCAGCCTCAATCAGGGCATACTGGCTGGAATAAGAAGGGCACCTGGCCAAATTCAAGATACTGACTTCTTGTTGTTTTCAATAAAACTGCTATACATTTACATCCTACACGAGGAAGGATTTTCCAGCCCGTTGGGGATAAAAGAAAGGAAAATAAATAGACAGCGTTATTCCTAGGATGACTTGGGAATAGCACCTTCTAAAAGAAAGACCAGACTCCTTTTTGCACTCCCTTGATTTGGTGAAAAGTTGCTGAGCAGGTATAAAATTAACCCTCATAAGAGCTACTGGATTAGCTACAGACTATTTTCATCTGTCCAGAAAACCTAGGATGCAGACCTAGCTCAGCCATTAACTTACTTTATAGCTTCAGATTAAGTCACTTCACTCTTTTGGACTTCAGTCTCCCCCATTCCAAGACAGCACTGGACTCATGACATTTACCATTACATGATGCCATTCTTCCCATTCTTTGACCACCGTCCAGGATAGACATTTCTAGAAGATTACAGAACTTTCCTCTCAGCCCAGAGGGAGCCCTTCAGAATCAACTGGAGTTGATTTGAAAAATGTGGGGCAGGAGGGGAAGCCCCCATTGGGTCTGCCTCCCCATTTATACTCTGAGCTCCCTGGAGGTAAAAGTGGTCTTCTCCTTTTGCAAGTCTTCCAAATACTGGAGTATGGTATTCTAATATTTAAACCTGCTTCTAGCTAAATAATAAATGTTTAGTAAACTATCCCAGTCAACTTTCCAAGATATTTTTAAGCAAAGAACTTTTACCTTGGTTTTTCTGTTTTGCTGGACTTCCCTAACCTATTTGTGGTACACCAATATTGATGTTCACGTTTTAATTATTTTTTAATTTAAATTCAATTAGCCAACATATAGTACATCATTAGTTTCAACGTGGAGTTCAGTGATTCATCAGTTGCATACAACGCCCAGCACTCATCACATCACGTGCCCCCCTTAATGCCCGTCACCCAGTGACCCCAGTCCCTCACCCACCTCCCCTCCAGATGTTCCAGTTTTAAGCATCTGCTATTAATAATAACAGATATTAACACCAAGTGACATCTCTTTTTTCCCCTGTCTTCTCCTACTTCTAGAAAATGAAATACTTACAGTAAAGTTTCAGGTATTATATCATAGCACCGACTGAGTGAGAGATGTTGGAGGTAGTTGAGCTGGTAAAATTCTGGAAAGCAGTCGTTCTTCAGCATGACACTATCGCTGGAACAGAGCAGAAGAGAAGATTCAAAACCTATGCATCAGTTCAGATGGAGAAAACAGAAATAACCAACCGCTTGGTTCCTTCAATTCAACATGTTAAGATGCTTTCCTCCTTCAGTGAGGAAAAGTGAGCAGTCATGATTTTTCAATTTTTGTTTTAAAATAAATAAATGAAAAAAAAAATACCTTAAGTCTAGGTGGACAAGATTGGGGCATCTTCCAACTAAAGTAGAGACATCTAGGGAAAAAAATGATGGTCACTATTAAATGAAGAACAAGACAAGGGTATCTGCTATCAATGCCATCATTTAACTTTGTGCTAGAAGCTTGGAACAATGAATGCAATTAGAGTCACCCTATTAGAAATAAAACACAAAATCACCATCTTGGCATATAAAATTTTGAACCCAGAAAATCCAAGAGAATCAACTGGGAACAGTAAGAGAACTATGTAATATGATAAGTTAATAACAATCCATAGCTTATCTGTGTATCTGCAATACCTAGCTGGGGGAAAAAGAAAAAAAAAAAAAATCCTACTCACACTAGCAAAATGCAAAACCAAACACCATCATCTATAAACAAATATTGTATTATAAAGGTAGCACTTAAAATCAATGGGGGAAATCATGGATTATTTTTAAAAATGACATTGCTACTACAAGCAGAAAGAAACTTGTTTCTCCAACTCAAATAATATCTCCAAATAAATTCCACGTATATTATGAAGTCCTAAAATGCAAAAAATATAGGGTAATTATTCATTGGATCTTGGGATAAGTAAGGATTTTCTAAACACAAAGGAAAACACAAAAACACTGATAATTTACTACATAAAAATTTTAAGTCTACCATGCTAAAGCAAAAACAAAACATAAAATTAAAGAAGTATCAGAAAACTGGGAATGTTTCCAACATACATTAAACAGAGAGTTAATGGTCTTATATGAAGAGTAAAGAAAGATAAACATAGAAAATGGGCAAAGAATATGATGTGATACTTGGCCAAACAGAGAAATATGGAGCAAGAAAGGCAAAATAAAATTAAAATATTGCTTTTCAGTTATCAAATGAAAAAAAATTCTATCATAATATCCAGAATTGATGAAATATAATAAAGCATGTCCCACATATACTACAAATGCATATTTAATTTTATGTAGCCTTTCAGGGGAGCAAACTGATTTTTTGGGGGGGTGAACTGATTTTTTGATGTGTTCTGAGCATTTTACACTTGACTCTTTGACTCAGTAATTCCACTTTTAGAAAAACAATGAGGTGTGGGCGCCTGGGTGGCTCAGTCGGTTAAGGAACTGCCTTCGGCTCAGGTCATGATCCCGGGGTCCTGGGATCGAGTCCTGCGTCGGGCTCCCCACTCTGCAGGGAGCCTGCTTCTCCCTCTCCCACTCCCCCTGCTTGTGTTCCCTCTCTTGCTGTCTCTCTCTGTCAAATAAATAATAAAAATAAAATCTTAAAAAAAAAAAAGAAAAACAATGAGGTGTGCATGAAGATACTCATTTTAGCAATAGTTAAAATAGCCCCTTCCCCAATTATTTCAATTCATTAACCTCCACCCATTCTGTGGAACACAATACCAATGGCAGTTACTCTAAAGCTTTTAAATAACATTTCATGACATGAAAAAGTACTCAAGATATACTGTATAGTGAAAACAAAATATATACAATGCACTATAATCTCAATTTAGTAAAAATACACTCAAAAACTCATATTTATATACAAACTCACAGAGAGAAAAAAGGTTCATAGGGTTGGGGGTAGGAGGGGAAGGTTGGACGGAAATACATCCAAGGGTGGTAGGATTACAAGGTAACTTTTCAGAATTTGAAGAGTCACGTGTGCTACTTTGTATTCAGAAAATAAATCAATAGGGGCGCCTGGGTGGCTCAGTTGGTTAAGCGTCCGACTCTTGATTTTGGCTCAGGTCATGACCTCAGGGTCGTGAGGTCAAGGACGCCCCCCTCCCCGCCCCCGCGCTCTCTTAAAAAAAAAGAAAATCAATCAATAAATGTTATTTATTTTTATTTTTATTTTTTAAAGATTTTATTTATTCATTTGACAGAGAGAGAGAGACAACGAGAGAGGGAACACAAGCAGGGGGAGTGGGAGAGGGAGAAGCAGGCTTCCCGCCGAGCAGGGAGCCCGATGTGGGGCTCGATCCCAGGACCCTGGGATCATGACCTGAGCCAAAGGCAGACGCTTAACGACTGAGCCACCCAGGCGCCCCAATGTTATTTATTTTTAAAAATAAACAAGCTTCATTCACGGTTGGGGTTTTTTCTTCCCACAGTTCTGTCTTCAGCCCCATTCCCTCCCCTGGATCCTAGACTTGCATTTTAAACTGGCTCCTCAACACATCCACTGCGATGTGGGACAGGCAGCTCAAATTCATGCCTAAAAACAAGTATTTCATTTCTCTTCTAAATCTGGTCCTTCCCTGTCTCTAAGAAAGTGCTAATGTCACTGATCCAGCTGCTCAGGCCGAAACCCTGGGAGGCACACTCAACTGTTCTCTCACATCCCACATCCAGTCTGTTGGCTTGTAATGTCCGATCATTTCTTACCATGTCCCGTGTCACCCCCCGAGTCTCTTACAGCCTTTTCTCAACACAGCACTCGAAGACGACTTTTAAAGGGGAGTCAGATCCTATCATTTCCTGCTCAAAATGCTACCGTGGCTTCTCATCTCACTCAGAGAAAATCCGACGAAAGCTTCTGCCTTGGCTTAGAGAATCCTAGGCTATCTTACCTCCTATTACTGTGCTTCTTGTTCCCGCTCTCAATGGCTCCCATGTCAAGGCCTTTGCACTTGCTGGTCCCAGTTCCAGAACGTTCTTTCCTCACTTATCTGTACAGCTCACACCTTCACTCAGTCAGGCCTCTGCTCAGGTGTCACTTCTGGGGAGAGGCCCTCTCTTTGGCCATTCCATCTGAAAACAGTCCCCCTCTGGCCAATACTCTGCCTGGTCTCTCTGCTCCATTTTTCCTCCCTGCATTTTACCTCCTTTCATCACATTTGGTTATTTGTGGGTTGCCTGGATCCCTGCCCGCTGTGTGTTACCCTGTGTGTAAGCTGCACAGCGGTGACTTCACTGGTTTTGTTCAAGGCCACAGCTCCCAAGTCGGGAATAGGGCTTTGTGCATCGTAGGTGCTCAATAAACATTGGTTTAATGAGTGACTAAAAAACGAAGAAGTGCACAGTACAATTTTGAGTGACCCATTACCTAGCCAGCCCACCAGCCATCTCCCAAATCCCCAGTCAGATCCAATCTCATTTCGATGCCACCTAGGAAAGAACAAAACCTTGGGGGGTAGAACTGGTCAGTCTCCAGCCCTCATTTGAGCCCTGGCATCCCTCAGTGGAAAGGGGTAGTAAACAGTAGTCACTGCTAAGAGTCCCTCTACACACTGTCCCCTTCATTTTGCCACAAGCTGGAGATCTACCCGAGACACAAGGCATCTTACAAACCCCCAAATCTAACCTGTCATTTTAAGGAGGGAGGCGATGTCAAATCCAAGACCAAGAGCTGGTCCTCCAGGACCCTGACTGTGCTTCCCGACTGCCCCATGGGGCTGGCAAAAATAACAGGGATGATCACTGCACACTCACTAGGGTTAACGCGCTCCATGGGATTCACCCACTTCCTCCTTACTACCACTCTAAGAGATGGCTTCCACTCCTATCTCCGTTTTACTGATGAGGAAACTGAGGAACAGGGAAGTATAGCAACTTGCTCAAAACTACCGAGTAAACGGCAGAACAGGAACTTGAACCGGGCGGACTGGCACCAGTCTAAGAGCTAAAAGGACATTCGTATTATCTTCTAAATAGTGAAGAAGTGGGTGCCACTGTTAAAGACATTAAAAAAATCTCCGATGCCCACTGTATAACTAAGAATACACACACTCCAACTTAAACTCCAGATCTTAGCCCTTGCCCTGAATGTGTCCAGCAAGCAGGATTTGATTACCTGTTATTCTTGCCAGAGCTTGGTAAACAGGCTCTCTATTCTTTTCTGGAGGAACAAAGAGAAGAGTTTTAAGCCAAACTTGGACAGATTAACAGCAGCCTGCCTACAGCAGAGTCTCTCAACCTTGCACCTAGAGCTCTGTTTCATTCAGAAAAACTCTCAATAAAGAAATGGGAAATTCAGATATGGGAAGGAAATGTCAATGAGGCACTGCCTTTTCTCAGCTTGGGGATGAACAGGGAAGAACCAGTGGTGGGATTTGATGTGAAGAGGCTGCTCGCTGGTAGGAGCTGAAAATCCTTGGAAGGCAATTTGGCAAGAACGACCCAAAGCTTAAGAACAGAGCCTAATCCTTGACTCGGCAATTCCACTTTTAAGAATCCACCCTGAGAAATGCACTCCAAGATTTGTCTCTGTCCGTGACAAGGTTGTTTACAAAAGGAAAAAAACTGGAAAGACTCTAAAAGTCCATTACAAGGAGATCAAGTGAAAAAAATTATTATTGAATCGATACAAATTATTCCATATCTATTTCATGGAATACCACATAGCCACTGAAAATGATGTGGTGTAACTACTAAAAATGGGATTACCGGGGCGGGGAGGGGGAAGCATACTACAAAGTATTTCATGCACTATGTCCCACTTTAAAAAACACTTTTATGCAGGAAAAAGACCAGCAAGAGGTTAGTGAGATTACTGATGTTTTGTTTTTCTTGGTATTTTTCCATATTTTATGTATTTTTGAGAATGACTATATAATACTGTCATCAGATATCAAACAATGTTTAAAGGGGAAAAAATTGCAGAACACAAATATTGTGTGTATAGGAGAGTGGGAAGAGAGACACACTGCTGCTGTCATGGCTGTTGAAAAAAAAAATTCTCGCCTGAAGATGCAGGCATCCGGACTCGAGCACAGCCAAAGGCCCCAACCGCCTGGACGCCCCCAAGAACCCAGCTCCTCTTTTCAATAGCCTGATACACCTTACTTGGCAGAGGCACATCCTGTTCTGGAGAAGCAGTTTTCAACTACTACTTAAATTCTAAGAAGACACACTCTGCAAACGCTTGATTCAAATCTTTTAAAGTATCATAAAAACTATAAAAACGAAGCACTTTCATGAGCCAACATCAAGTCGTGAAGATACGGCTGAGGTGTGCTAGCTCAGCGAGGCTCTGTGTAGCCCACGGCCTGGGATCGAGAGGGGAAGCCATCCAAAAGAATCCCTGCCATTTGCAAACACTTCTCTCTGCCGATCAGGATTCCGCCAATATTAGACAATTAAATCAAAGCATGAATGAGCGTCGAGGCTCATGAAGACTGTTAATGTTCACGCATTACCCCTCACTTCAAATGCCCGTGTTCAACTAGACAACCTCATCGTCCTCTTACGTTGAATTAAAAAGAGCTGTAAATATAAACCTATAAACAGAGTTTATAACAGGGTTTCAACCCTGGCACTACTGACATTTTGGATCAGATTATCTTTTTGTGTTCTTCTGCTGCTGTCCTGGGCACTCTGCTCACCAGCATTCCCGGCTTCTGCCCACTAGCTGCCAGGAACACCCCCGCGGCTATGGCAATCAGAAAGGTCTCCAGACCTCCCCAAATGTCCCCGGGTGGGCAAATTGCCCCTTGTTGAGAACCACTGCTTCATACTGACCAACACGGCATTCATCTATTTTCTGTTGCAGGTCGTACCTACTAGTTTAGCGGATTAAAAGACGTTCTGCTTAGAAATAAACTGGTTTCAAGTATAAAGGTTTCCACTTCGAGATTCTGGATTCCGATCTTGATGCTACCCCACCAGCTGTTTGCCTTTACCTACCCTTTCCGATCAGCTGCGACCTCACCTGAAAAATGGGACTACGAACAGGTGCGCTGGATTACATGCGACAAATGATGCTCTTCAAGAGTTCTTAGGAGCTCTTCAAGAAATCAAACCTACTAATGCCATGGTTGCCGGGAAGGGTCCAGGGCCCGGAGGGGCTTACCTGATCTCTGCAGATTCTTTCGATAGCCGCTGAGATTGAGCTGGGTGATGGTCTCAGACACGTGCGCGACAGCCACCTGCACGTGCTTTTCGGTGAAGTCGTAACACCAGGACAGGTTCAGCTCATCCAATCTGCACACCAGAGGAGAAATAGGGAAAGCATGAAACCAGGACACAGGAACGAGCTCTAAGAAGCACAGTCTCAAAGATGCAAAGAAAACACAAAGCCACAGATTCCTTACCATTTCACGCATAGAACCTCTGCTTCTCTAAGCAGCTACCTCTGCTCACCTGAAACTGCCTTCTCCCCTCCTGACACAAATCCCCTGCCCTGGTGTGCCCTAGAAAGTTGCCAGGGGATCCGAGCCCAAGTCTTAGTGAGTGATGCCCCCTTCTGGAAATGGAGGGAACACTCTCCTCTCCTCCTCATGGCTCAAACCTCATTACGGAGCTAGATGGAACAGTTCTAGCCTCTTGTTTTCTTTCTCAACCACCCAGGTTGTCAGCAAACAACCACAGAGACTGAACAATCACTCGAGAGGCTTTAAAAATTCGATGGGTTATACCGGGGATTCTCAATAAAGAGACGCTGATGTTGCAAAAGGCCACTTCATCTTATCTGGCTTCTGCTGACTGAGCAAATGAATTCAAAGACAATATCCAACGATTAAGCCACACACCCCATTCCTGACATTGCTGAATACATGTAGGGTTATACATTTTTACCTCACGGATAACACCCTTATCCAAAGGCAATCTACTTTGAGCAGATCCTTAGCGACACAGGTAAAATGCTAGAGCAGAAAGATCAAGGGATATTAAAAAGGACGCACACACACACAGAGTATTTTGTGAGCCACGTCCTCCTCTTACTAATATCTGTAACTATAACCTTTATTTATATCCTGACATTATTACATGATATAAAGATGTTTTTAATGGAGTCACCCAAATTTATGGTGTCTGCATAAGTTACGTCTACAGATACTACAGGAAAAAAGCCTTATAGTCAGGTATAAACAGATTAATTTCGATAAACACATTACCAAATTTTTCTTACTTTCATAGTAAAAAAAAAAAAGGGTGGGGAGGATTACTACACAAGTCTTCTGCAAACCTAACTGATCTGGCTCCTCAGTTTGAACAGAAAGTTTAGAGGGTAAAGGATACTGCGTATCATCAAGAGCTCAGAGTTAGGAATAGCTCAAGAAATAGATCCAATTCCTCGCTCCTGTGGGGGATAATTGTATATTTGCAAAAACAGTTCTATAATCAAGTTTCAAATCTTTCCTACCTGGAACAGCTGCTCAGCAAGGTCTTCAGGGCAGATTCGGAGAACCCAGAACACCCAGAAAGATTCAGGCGCACTAAATTTGAGTTTTGTGCAAGATTACTGGAAAAAGAAGAAAATGTCAGAGGAATACCAATAAGACACTGTTACTCAATTAATAAGCGTTCTGAGGAAAGCAGGCTAGAGAAGTCAGTAGATAAGCACGCAGGCCTTCGAGCCAGAAGTGAGTTTCAGTTCATGTCTCACTCTCTGTATGACACCAAGCAGGATGCTTTGCCTCAGTTTACTCATCTGTGAAATTGCAGAGTCAGTACCTTCTCGGTATGGTTGTCACGATTAAATTATATAATGTGATAAAGGGCTCAGCACAGTGCCTAGCCCAAAGTAAGCACACAAGAAACACCAAGAATGTAAGTTTTAAATTGAAAAGAGAGTGCCTGAATAAACATTATTTCTATTTCACCCATAATTAGAATTAGCCGGTAGGCCTACTTCTACTTGTTGAGTCTCCAGGTTCCTCCAATTAAACATCTCTCAAATTTGACCTCTCTACATTCCCAAATGCCTGTGTTAGTGGGACTCCCTGATTAAGAGCGAGAGTTCTGGAACCATATTCTATTGCCAAGTTCCAATCTTGGTTCTGCCACCTACGAGCTGTGTGACCTTGGACAAGTTATTCAGCCTCTGTGCCTCAGTTTCCATATCTGTAAAAAGGGGAACAATCAGAACTTACATCGTGGCTGACCTTTGAAGAACTGAGTATCTGGCACATAGGAAGTGCTCAATAAACACTGGTACTTATTATAATTATGATGATGCTGGGTTTTTTTTACATCAGGTTTCATCATTTCTCACCTGAATGAACACAACGGTATCTTAACTAGTCCAGTTTTTTCCACATCTGGTTAACACTCCAAGGTGACCAGCAGATTTTATTTCTAAATTTCAACTCTGCACGTTCCCTCCATTCTCAGGACCACTCTCTTTAGCACGCTTCCCTCTTCCAAGTCCACTGTGGAGTCCGGACTTCCTACAGCATGGCAGGGGCCCATTACGAGCCGCTCCTCCCCTCCTGGCATCTCAGTGCACCCTGTGCCCTAACAGTTCTCACCTGCTACAGCGTTTAGAACCACACAGGCAGCTTTACCTCGTCGGCTTCTTTACCTCACCACGTGGAGCTCTCCAACCTGAATACCTTCAATACTCCGCATGAGAGTCACTTCCTCTAAGAAGGCTGCCCTCCCTCAATTTAATTAGGTCTCTCTGGGTGACGCCACATATAACAAACACAGTGCACTGTAATTATCTGTCTCTCTCACGAATGAGGCAGGGCCCATGCCCTTATTCATCATCCTTGTATGTCTAGAACCTGGCATATGCATATAGGCAGCAGGCAAACTTGGGTTGCCTGAACGAGTCCTGCAAAGTACTGGAGAAGCTGGGGCACCCCATGGATATTTTCTGAGTCCATCTGGATATGGACAGAAGGGCACCCCAATTATATTCAGGAAACAAAGTTAACACACACAAAAACAACGGCGTTTGTCACATGCTCCTGACTGCCACTCACTTGACAATGGGATCCGACAGCTGCAGGCCTTCCAGGCTTAGGTTCTGCAACTTGGAGCACTGCAACAGAATGCCATGGAGGGTAGACACCTCGATAACAGAGTTGGACAGATCCATGTGCTGCACTCGGAAAGGGCTGGACACAGAGGAGGGGAAAGAGAGGCTCCATTAAGGTCGCTCACACATGTACCTCCAGATCAAATCCAACCCCATCTCCTCCCCACATAAGCAGCCAATCACAAACATGACCCTAAATATACATTTCAAGTAGTATAGTTTCCCTCTTAAAATGAATTGCTACTAATAACTCCCTCCCCTCGTTCATTTTAAAATTTAGGATTTTAGGGGGCACCCGGGTGGCTCAGTCGGTTGAGTCTGCCTTTGGCTCAGCTCATGATCCCAGAGTCCTGGGATTACACTCCTTGGGCTCCCTGCTCAGTGGGGAGCCTGCTTCTTCCTCTCTCTCTGCCCCGCCCCCCATGCTTTCTCACGTGTGCGCACTCTCTCTCAAATAAAATTCTTTAAAAAAATAAATTAATTACGTTCAGGAGGATTTCTGCCAAGTCAAGATGGTGCTGCCGATATAGTCCCACTTAGGAAATTAATTCGTGGGCATCATGAGAATGAGCTGAATCTGGGTGACAAGAAGATTATGCCTATGAATCTTCCTGACAAAGGTGAGTGAGTAAATTACTAAAACAGAAAAGACAGTGGAAGAGCAAGCTGTAAAGGGCTTATATTGAGGTACCTGGAAGAAACGCAGTTGTGGAAGTTTCTAAGTAACTGGGCCCAGGAGTTTGTTTGAAAGAGAGGGCTGAACCAGAGAAGAGAATCTGAAAGTTCCAGCACAACTGTGGGTGTCTAAGACAGTGTGTCCAAGGACAGTGTGTGGATCAAGAGAAGGCAGCCAGGGACCAGGGACAGAACCCAGAGTAGCAGAGGAAAGTGCACACGTGAAGGGGACCCAGAAGGAACAGGCACGGGAGAAGGATAACCACTAGGGGAGGAGGGGTGCTGCCATATGGCCATGGAGGGAAGGGGAAAGTATCAGAGTGGGGATGTAGGTTTTGTCCTTAACTCTGCTGTCCTTAGCTTATTTTTCTGTTCAGTACCTAGTTATTCCACTCGAGTCTGAGATGGCTCTAAACCATACTGCAAAAACTATCAGTAACAGAGAAGTAGTCTTTCAAAATCTTCCACAAAACGAACAAAAAGAGGGCATTCTTGCTCAGGTTGCAAATTTGTCCCCCATAGGATCGGATACCCACAGCTTCAAGTGAGAAGACTCCTCACGCTTTGTCTTCATCAGAAATGGGCAGCGTGGCAAGAGCGAGGCTGCCTTGAGTCTGGTAGTGAGTGCTCCACATGGCTCCTGCCCCTTGGGACCCAGGATGCCCATCCTCCGAGGACCCCACTTGAGAAGCAAAATGTGCATCCCTGACCCCCTGAAAGAGCCCAAGAGTAACCCTGACTTAAAGTGGGAATGGCATCACCGAAACCTGTTCCATGTTTCAACACAAAGACCGCACAGCAAAATGCAATTAGCATTCCATTGCATAGACTCGTCACAGGCCGTAAGGCTGGTTACAGGAAAGGAAAAAAAAAAAAAAAAAGTTTCCATCTGTTTCTACCTTAAGTCTTACAAACAGCCTTTTCTGGGGATTTTTCTTTTTTACCTGAAATGTTCAACCAATGGTTGATCCATAAATGATCGTGGGCAGCGGAAGGCAACCACCCCTCGAGACAGCAACCGACCAATCACATCTGGGTGCAGGTTTCTACCTGTGAGGTCTAATGTCTGCCACAGAGACTCGTCAAACCTGGAAAAGAGGGGTAGTTAGTAAGCTGGGGGCACTGGATACCGGAGGGCCCCACCACTGCTACTCAACAAGGAAGCTTTGGCCACTAAGTCACCTTGGAGCAGATTCTAAAGGAAGCTTTGGTTTTGAGCTAACTACACAACTAGCCATGGTATTTTTTTTAGGATACAACCGAATATTTCTTGCTCATATCATGGATAAGCTTCCACCTTCAGCTGTACACACACCCCCCCACACACACACCCACACCCACCCCTGTAGGTATTTCCTTCAGATGGTTCAACGCTATCATTAGCAATATAATGATCTGGAACTGGAGAATAAAATTTTAGTGTTCAATACAATTTGATAATTTTAAAAATGATTGCTCCAATCATTTAACTAATTAATGAATAGGTGGGTAGATTCAAAATGGCCTCAATGATCCCAGTTGCTGTTTTGGTAAAGCATACATGAGTTACCACAATTACCCTAAGTAACATGGAAATACAACTAAAAGGAGGAAAGTTAGTGCTATGGCTGATCTTTGCAGATGGGCTTGAACTGAGCAGGTTCACTTGCATGCAGATTTTTTACAGTACCATAAATGTATTTTTTCTTCCTTATGATTTTCTCAATAACATTTTCTTCTCTCTTGCTTCCTTTATTGTAAGAATAAGAGTATATAATACATATAACTTAAAAGATATGTATTAATTGACTATTTATACTATGGGTAACGCTTCCGGTCAACAGCAGTCTATTAGTAGTTAAGTGGGGAGTTAAAAGTCATATGTGGATTTTTGACTGGGCAGGGAGAACAGTCCCCCTTAACCCCATGTTGTTCAAGGGTCAACTACATTATTAAGAGATGACTATCAAATATCTACGAGAAATAAGGAACCCTACAAAGGAGTTCGGGTGTTTTACAATACCCTTTAAGCTTAAAAAAAAAAAGTGTATGCACGGACAGAAATATATATATATATATGTATGAACTAATGTGAAAGGAAAAACGTTACTTAGATTTTGGATAGTGTTTCTAAAGCAAAAATGAAGTACGAAGTACCAAAATGTACTAAACAGTACAATAAGGTAGCTTTAACAGCCACAGATTAATTCAATTTAACAAAAAAAAAGAAAGCATGAGATCCACCACAGGAGGGAACATTTTAAATGCCTACTAGAATCGTATTTTTTAATACTGCTTGAAATAAGCAGGCCACTGGCTGGGCTCTGGAATAATTCTGCGTAATGAAATTGTCAAGGCATTACGTGAACTCTATTATTAAGAAGGCCGTGCTTCACAGATGCTGGCTATTACTTGTATGACAGTGATGTGAGGATTCATAGACTCTGCATGAAGAGGTCAGCTGGCTGACAAAGAAAATCACTATGGGGTCACCCGGGAGCGATCAGCGCACCTCCCCCACCACTCGCTCCTGCATTCCGGGTGCATACTCCCGCCCCCTGGGGCTCTTCTAAGCCAGGAGCCCACTCCTGGAAATGCTTGCAGTGTCTTACTGCCCACACAGCCCTGAATGGAGGGGAAGGCGCTCTTGCCATCTCCCAGTGAGAGCCCTAGATACGTGGAGGGAGGCGAGACGCAGATGGTCTTCAAGCGCAAAGGATGGCTAGTGGTTGGCTGGAGGTGACAAGTGGAATTGATGGAAAAAGTTCCAACTGAAAAACAAAGCCTCCCCCACCCCGCCCCTCCTGGCCTGTTACTGCCTCCAGCGCACCAGGACTTTCCATGCGCAGCTCACTGTGCAAACCTGAAGGTGTGCCCCCGAACCAACAAAGGCATCAACAACTACTGGCGGCCATGTGCCGCCCGCTTCCACGAGCCAGGCACCGCACCGGCATCTTCGGATTTCATCCTCATCACTGCCCTGTCTGGAACATACTATGACCTCCATTGTATATGTGGCGGGGTGGACCGAGGCTCAGAAGTGTCAAGTATGTCCCCCGGTCACAGAGTGCTAAGTGGCAGAGATGGGGTTCACACTGTGGTCGAATACCGCTCTCCCTATTGCACTCAGCGCCCAGCCCCCTCCCCCCACCCCCGGTGTGGGGAGTGGCCAGGCCCTCATGCAGCCCCCTGCAGCCCCCTTCACTTCTAGTGCAACAGATGCAGAGTCAGAATCCAATAAGCGCATGAATACAGAAAGTTTTCTGAGGTGGGTAAAGTTACACCTCCAGACTCCTCCCTTCCACTGTGAAATGAACACCCTAATATTCATAAAAATACGAAGATACCTAGTTTGCTTTCTGCTCCTACATTTTTCCTAGTTTTTAGTTTCACTAGGCCCAAATGAATAAATAAATAACTCTCCCCTTCTTCCACACATATACCAAGAGGGGTGAAAAATACTTACGCTAGGTGATACCACCTCTTACAAACACTGGAGACCTTTAGGAGTTCAGGGAGGCACAGACAGGAAAAGATCCCTAAGAGCAGCTCGTCTGGAAGTGAGTCCCATGAAACACCTTTAAGGGAAAAAAAAAAGTGTTTTCTCATCACCATTCTTTTACCCAATCAAGTCTACTCAGTCTTTTCATGCTTGTCAAGGGTACACAATATTGAACTTAACAGGGGAATTTAACATGAATCGAATGACTCATCCCACAGTTGTTTTTCTGTTCACTCATGGTCTCTGTACCCAGGGGTAAGCACCACACTTTCTCAGCAAAGGAGAAAAGACAACCAAGAATACTTTTTCATACCGTTTTTGTCTTCAGCACCTGCCGGCCAACCTTAGGCCAGGCCCATATTAACGGTGGTACACACCAAGTCCCCACCCCCTCAGAGAGCGTTCAACGATGTCCAAGGTATGATGCCTCTGGTCACTAAGAAATGCCTTGTTTCTCTCAGAAGTGGATTTGGTGGTGGATTTATTGAGTAGTGACCTTATCTAAAAGGCAAATGAAGTTTCCTCCTCCTCCTTTCAGATTTACAGAAAGCACTCAGAAGTCAACTTGCCTACAAGTGCAATATCCAAAGGGTGCTTTCATGTACCTCTCCACTTACTATGGTGCCATGAAGCACTTTAGGTGTTGAGGAGAGAGCAGGAAATAAGACAGACAAAGCACTTTAGCTTCATAGAGCTTACATTCTGGTGGGAGGAAATAATCACACATAAAAAAACAAGTAAATTACATGATATGTAAAAACTGGATTATTGCTATGCAGAAAAATTAAGCAGGGTAAAGGAGAGGATAGGAAGTACAGGGGCCAGTGTTCAGAAACTCAACAAAGAGGTCAAGGAAGGTCTTACCGAGACAGTGATCACCGAGCAAAGGCTCGAACAAAGTGAGGGAGCCAGCCCTATGAGTACCCAGGGTGTGTTCTAGATACAGGGAACAGCATGTCTGTTTTGAGGAACAGCAAGGCCAGTGCAGAAGAAGAGCGAGGAGAGGGGTGATAGAGGATGATGAGGTAGAGAAGTGAGAGGGGCCGGGTCATGCAGGACTTTCTACATCATGATGAGGACTCTGGCTGTGATGCTCAACATCATGAGGAACCACTAGAGGGTTCTGAGCATAGAAAGTTCTAAAAGCACTGCTCGGGCTCCTGTGTTAAAAATAAAAAACTGGAGGGGAAAAAAAGGTAGATACATTAAGGTCAGTTTTGTCTTATAAAAGCAATTTCTAAATAGAATTCTTACGTATGAGCATACAGAATAACCTACAAGAACAGGACAACAGGACAATGGCCAAGAAGGAAATGAGTATGAAGCAAAGCAGCTGAATGCTTAGATTAGTTCAGTAACTCATCTTCCCAGTCTCCCTCTGCCCCCAATCGCTCTTGTACACCAAGCCTAGTGCTATCCTCTCCCCTCTGTGATGGTTCACTTCACGTGTCAATCTGACTGAGTCAAGGGGTGCTCAGAGGTTTAGTTCAACAGTATTCTGGGTGTGTCTGTGAGGGGTTCCTGCATGAGATGAACATTTGAGTCCATCAACTGAGAAATGCAGATTCCCTTCCCCAATGAGAGTGGATCTCATCCAATCCAAGGCTGATGAGAACAAAAGGCTGATGAAGGGAGAACATGTCCCATGGAAGTACAAAGATTATTTAAAAATTTGAGCTGGGACATGGATCTCCTCCTGCCTTCAGAGCTGGACTGGAACTTAACCATCTGCTCTCCTGGTTCCCAGGCCTTTGGACTGCAGATGCTGGGACTTTTCAGCTTCCATAACCGGATGAGCCAGTTCCTTATAATAAATCTGCCTACGTCCCCTACTTGTTCGGCGTCTCTGGAGATCCCTGATTGCTAACACACCGTCCCTCCCCATCTAAAAGGTGTCAGCATTTACTGCACAGGTACACCGTGCCAGGCTCTGCAGAGAACTTGATGGAGAAAAGCTGCCTCGGGTTAGTATTCTCGGGCAATCTTTCTAAAACAATCATGCCCTTCCATCAATTAGAACCTTTCAGTGGTGCCCCCAGATATGTAGCCTGAAGTCCAAACTGCTAGGCATGAAATTCAAAGCTTTCATGTCAGGGCCCCACTCATTTTTCTTGGGTCATTATGTAGAGATATGTTCCAGCCATTTGGACCTACTTGTAATTCTCAGAATGAGTTGTTCTGTGCCACATCTCAGGAGCCCTCTACACACTGTGCCTACCCCCAACTGCTACTGATTTAAAATCAAGTTGCCATTAAAGCCCTGATGCCTATGGAAGGCTTCCCATGATATCACCAAGAACAAGTCACTTTTTTTTTAACCACAATTTTATTATTTACTTACTTATCTGTTTAGCCCCTGCCCCTGCTGGGCCCTGAGTTCTGGAGAGCAAAAAAATGATTTTTTTTTTTTTTAAGTATCTTTGTACTTCCATGAACTAGCTCAATGTCTGATACATTCGTCCATGCATATATTTATTGAACATGTAGTATATGCAGGTGTCTGTTCTACGAAGATGCATAAGGGATGGCCGGCTCAGAGTTTGAGAAACAAACAGGAAATTTCAGTAAAGTATCATAATGGGCTGCAACAGGGTTCATGGTGCTGTGCTGGGTGTGGTGGGAGAGCAGTGATCAGGGAAGCCTTCCTGGAGGAAGTGGCCTCTACTGAAAAATGAGGAGATACGCAGCTGCTCAATGAATGACTACCCACCCTCTCTGGAAGACAAAATGAATCACTGTAGCCCTGAAACGAGGGGTAAACAGATAAAGGCAGATCATCCCTGCTGACCCTGGACCATGACCTGGGGAGGCAAGCCGGAGAGGACCCGGAAGCTTCTCCGTGTGGCAGCAACCCTCCGTCACCACCACAAGGCTCCTCCAAGCTCAGCATGGGCAGAGGACAGAGGCTCTCAAACAGGGCTCCTGCTCCGCCTCCCAAATTGGAAAAAAGCTGATAGTGTTTTCTAAGTTTTCCTTCCATTAATTCTTCTTAACTCCCTGACCTCTGTCGCCTCTTGCCCTGTAGATCAGATTCTAGCAGTTCATTTGGCAAAAGATGACACACTTAGTTATTCTGAATCTAGTAGGCTGAGACTGCACTACGACCCGTCAGCTCATCGGGACACCAGGTGCTTGGCCTCCCCGAGTGCAAGAACTGCAGGAACGCACCTCTGGTGCCCAAGTTTACAAAGCTTGGGCATGTTACTTAATCCCTCGGGCTTGGTTTCCTCATCTGCAGGAACTCGAATAAAGGGATTTATTTTGCAAAGTAGTTCCCTATGAAGACTAAATAATGTAAGGGAAGAGATCACGCAGCAGAGTCAAACTTCCTTTCTCCTTCTTGACTCGTTTTTCTCCTCTCTCCATTAAATCCGTGCCTTTGCCTTTTGTGAGGACCTTTTCTTTTCAATGCTGTTTGGAATTTTCACCTGTTTGAAAACACACCAGGTTTTAATAGGGTTTGGACAAGGGCTACGTGGTGTGATTTACCGAGAGCCCCAAACAGCGCTCTATCTAAGTTTGGGATCCCCAGAAGCAGAGCTGGAGGACCTGAATTCAAATAGTTTATTTGGTAAGTAATCCCAGGAAGAACTGGAAAGTGAAGAGATATGGAAGGGAAGGAAGCCAGCGCGGGGTATGTTAATAAGCAGGTTATGGCCATGGCCAAGTGGAGTTCAAGTCTGCTGGGGACTCCAGGAGACCCTACAGCTCCTGCCCTAGAGCTGTCCCAGCTGAGGGCACAGGGGCTGGGGTATTAATCCACCAACGCCTGTCAGTCACTGGGTGGGGGCTTCAGGGAGCGGGGCAGACATGTTACCTCCCCGCACGCCTGCCCAGAGAGGTGTCAAGCAGGCACATGTGCATGCAGGAGAAAGCCTTTGGCATATAAAGGAGCGCTGAGCTCCAAGGGGCTCTCGATGGGCTGCCACGCATCTACTAAAGACGGTGGGAAAGGAAATTAGGGAGACTTCTTGTGAAGGGCAGGGTGGGAGAAATAAATTAATGAATTTAGTGTTTATTTTATTGGGAACACATAAGAAATCAGAAACAACTGGAACAATATGAGCTAGGTAATAAGGCTTGAAGGAAAACTAGTTAGAGCAACAAAGGCAGAGGTTTGCAGAGGACGCCGAAGCCGGGCACTGAAGCCAGGCCAGTAATACTGCTAGAATGAGGAGGGCCTTGCACTGCAGCTTCTACCTTCATCTGTCCAACTCCTACTCATTCATCCTTCAGATCTCAGCTTAAACGTCACCCTCTCGGAGGAGCACTCCCAGGTCACCATCGCAGCCCCCGGACCCAGACTGGCAGACCCAGTACACGGCGCTATACCCGGCCCCTAGGCAATCAATAAATCTTTGCTGGATGCACTGTACCTTTTACTTTCCCTTCATGCCGTTTGTGAATGTGCTAATTTTGTATTTGTGTGACTGGTTAACCTCTGCTAGCCAAGTAACTAGTACACACCCAGTGCCTAGGGGAGGGCCTGGCAATGAGTATCAGAAAGTGCTCAGCTGGTATTTCACAAAGGAACGACTGACACCCAGAGGAAGCATTCTGGCTTTAACCCAGAGACAGGCAAGATTGCTGCTGCCTCTGAGACCAGTTAGGCTCCTCATCTGTAAAATGAGAGGGCGGGCCTATGGCTCCGCTTCAATAAACATTCCCGGGTGCCGAACAAACACAGCAGTGCTGGGAGCTGCGTGTAAGCCACAGTCCCAGCCCCGCTTGGGAGACAGACTAATCAACAAACACATAAGCTCGCATTTAAAAACTGCTGTTTACTGAAAGCATTTATTCAAGCACACGGACTCGAAACACAGCAACCCTGTGTATTCAGTATGTGTCATTTTACCCATGAGGACATTGGTCTCAGCGGAGTTAAGTAACCCCACCAAGGTGATATTAACTGTGGGGCGGCAGAGCCAGGAGGCAAAGCTGGGGCTGCCCTGTCTGAGCATGCCAAAAGCCCACGCCCTGAGGTGCAGGCGTAGACACAAGAGGTAGATGTTTGGAGGCTGGTCAGGTAGCGGAGGGCGCTGTACCTGCAAAGGAATGACACGGCACTGCTGGGTGTCCAGGGAACGAGGCTGAGGCTGGACACCAAAACCCAGTGCACAAAGGTAATGTCCCCAGGTCAGTATACGAGTTGTCTGTGAGATGGGGGAAGGACTTCAGAAGAAGATGCAACCGTGCAAAAGAGACAAGGTCACACAACCAAATAAGTGGCAGGGTGGGGATTCAACCCTACGTCTGACTCCAAATGATTCCCTTTCGACCACAGGCTGCTCTAACATTCTACGCTCTCCCCTGTCCTGAGTTCTTGATGTTCTACAAGGTTAGGGAAGGTTGAGAATTACACCTGACTTGCTATCAGGGCGAGGGAGGGAGGGCAGGCAGGAAGAGGGAGTAAAACAAAGATGCTGAGAGCTATCAAGTGGGCTTCCAGAGGGAATCAACAACGGCCGAGACAACGCATGGCCTCAGCTGGCAGCCAAGTGCCCAGGGCTCCCTCAGTCTGGCCAGAGGACACTGACTGCAGGGCCCCTGGCTGGAGAGCTGAAGCCTGAGACTGGCCGCTGTCCAAGCAGATGGAGCAGAAGTCTGTCCTCTAGCTCCAGTGGCTGGCATCCAGGCTGGTGATATGCTTAATCTAATTTTACTTGCCATATTGAATTCTCAAAACATCAACCATCTGTTTCCTGGATTCCTAACTACTCTGCTGTCTGGTCTGTTTGCCCGAGCGGATGCGAGAGTCCAGAGCAGGTCTTTCCTCCACTCGCCTCTTCTAAGCCCCCCAAGGCTGCACACCAGCCCCGGGCAGTAAAGGAAACAATTATTCAAGCCCACAGTGGCCACTCTTCAACTGCATGAAGGCAGTTAAACATACTTCAGAGCCACAAACGGGGCGCAAACTGGCCAGATTCACAAAGCTGCTGGTCGTCATCCTTGGCCACTGTCATTTCCACTTCTCCCTCACGTGCAACCCCAGCTGTCCACGTCTGTCACCTCACCACTGCCCATGCCTCAAATCCTCTGGGGAGAGCAGCTTAGGGAAGAGTTTTCTATGCATGAGATCTTCGCAAGTCTAGGTTACTCATCTTACTTGGCTTATTTATTTCCTGGACTATCACCTACACTCAGATTCAAGTTAAAATTCCAAATCTTAATCATAAACAAAACTCTTAAAACTGCTCCTCTCCTTAAACATGGATCAACAAATGATACTTGAAGAACAAGCGGGCACTGGTGCTCACACTTACGGTTTTTTACTGTTTAAGGGTGGGGGCTCACGTTATGTTTGCTTGTGCTAGCTTGTTTGAAGTATTAACAACCTATGCTTCCTTTCTGGGAAACCGCAAACGTTCTGCCATGCTGGGATGAGTTTTCCTTCCTCTGCCCACAAATCATAAGAACACTAGACCATATGAACTTGGTATTTTTGGTTTTTGTTTTGGCTAAGTGGGCAAAACTTAAAAAAGCAAAACACAGCAAAACAAAAACAGGGTCCTCAACGACCCTTCAGTCCAACCCTCTGTTTCCGTAAGAGACTTGCTCAACCCTGAAATGTGGGAACAGCAGTGGAGAAACCATGGAAATTGCGATTTAGAGAACAAGGTATAATATACACGCTCTACATGAGATCTGAGAGCCAGGCTTTTGTCTGTTATGGGCACTGCTGTATTCTTACTCCCTAGAATGTGCAATAAATACTTGTTGAATGAATAAATGAAAGGAAGCTATAGGGCAAAGAAAAGATGCCTCCAAGGGCCCCATAAATATGGCTCTTACCGAGCTGAGCTTTGGGAGCTGTGGGCTAAGATTCATTGGTGAGTCATGAATCAATTTGGTTTGAGCAGCACTGTTTGGAAAGAATGGAATGGAACAGAATAGGAAATTATCTTAGTAAGGGGAAATATAGTTTTGTGAAATTACTGTTTCCGGCACACACCCAGGATTACAACGTAAAATACATTTATTACTGGCTTAAAGAAAAAAATTGGAGGAAAAATGTTTGCCTGGGGACATTAAAAAGCAGATTCCCAGGCTCAAGACATGACTTCTTGAATCAGAATCTCAGGAATTTTGCACTTTGAGCAAGTTCCTTCAGGGATATCAGCAGACATTAAACTTCAGAGTCTCCACTCTGAGAACCATTGCAAGGTCTGGGAATGTCAAGTAGTTTAACAGCCATGGAAAAGCTGATCAACAAATTAGTTCGACAGTGTTTTCATGGCCCTCTTGTTTGTGGGGGGTGGGGGATGGGGAGAAAAGGGACCAAGACAGGCATTTAATGACCACAACAAATAAAATACAGTTGTCCTCTTTGTGCCTATTATTAACCTCACGACTAGGCCACTTACTGCCAACTCCTTCCATATACTCACCCCGAGGGCCACAAAGACCTGTCCTCATACGGGTTTGCCACACAGTTTTTAACTTCCAAAATAAAACGATGACAAGGATTTAGTCACCAGACAGATGTGTGTGTCTGGCATGGGGCCTGCAGGGAGACTGCTGAGTGAAGAACCAGGAAAAACTCACAGCCCAGGGCCTCTGTCATCAGATCGCTACATAAAGCAGGTGTGGCCTCTTCTACCCTAATCCTGGCAGAGCTCTTAGCCACCTGTCTTGACAACTGCAGACAAACTCCCTGGAACGATGATCCAGATACACTGGAAGCCCAGGCTCCTGGAGGCCCACTGGGAATCCTCTAGCCCAGCTGTCCCTCCTCCTGCATCAGTGAATCTACTTCCCCACACCCCACACCAATTAACCAATCCATGTTGTGTGTAATATCACGCACATACGATGTATACAATTAGTATCCTTCTCTGCCTCTCTTTTAGGTAGTAACAAACATAAAAACTTTTTTTTTCCCTCTTCTCACTTCAGACATATGTATTTGAGGGCAATTTTAATCTAGACTCACTGACTGGACCATTTCCAGATCTTTCTTTCTGCAGAGCCTCCACTTGTGCTGAGAGGAGGAAGACTGTCCACGTCCACTGGGAATCACCTGGAAGTCCTTCTGTACCTGGGAAGCTGCACCTGCCTCAATTTGGCACAAGGGGTCCCCTCCTCTGGCCTCCTAGAGCACTTACTACCTGAACTGCTCATCAGATGCTAGTGTTTTAGCCGCCATCTTCTGCTGTGAGCTCCTCTTAGTGTGTATTATCTCTTCTCAACTTGACTAGCAATTTCCTACAAGCCAGGAACCATACCTTCATCTTCTGTAGTGCCTTGCTTAAAAAATGACTTTTTTATTTATACAGCTCTCTCTGGGTATGACTGTGGAAGGACACACAGGAATCACGCTCAACGTTTAAAAGTAATCGGCACTGGACAAATTAATCAAAATCTGCTCATCTTAGCAGAAAGCGTCTTTCACCACATTTGGTTGGTCAAGCACCAAATTGCTAGGGCTGCACTCGAGACACTAAAAATAACATTAACATTAAATTTTGAGAAAAAAAAATTCTACACTAACAAGGTCCGGCTAACAGGATTAAGGACAAAAGAAAAAGTGAAGTGACTTCAAAACGAGTGTCAGAAATTTTGACCAAATTAACTGGGGTTACTTATCACATGTTACGTGCACACAGCATGCTAAGTTTTATGTGCACTCTTTCACTTAATCTTCACACCAACCTATGAAGTATTATTATTCCATTTCACAAAGAAACAAAGGCACAGAGAGCTCAAATAACTTCCCAAGGTTGGTAAACAGCAGAATTAGGATGTAAAGTCAGACCTGTCTGACTTCACAAACCCTTATTGCCTTTCTAATTAATTCACCCCTTCTTGATGTAGATTTCTAGACCATAATCTGTAGGTTCTCTTTCCTAATGAAAGTCAAAACCCCAAAACAACAGATTTTTTTTTTTTTTTAAGCAAAGCAACCAACCAACCCTTCTTCAAAGAAAGTCAGATGGGAGCACACTTATCACTACTCCCACACCTCTTAATAAATCTCTAAACTTCTAGGCCTGACCCCCCCCCCCACAGTTTAATCCCAACACATCAGCGTGTCCTTTTGTTTTTTTTAAATATTTTATTTATTCATTTGAGACACAGAGATAGAAAGAGAGCATGAGCATAGGGAGAAGCATAGGGAGAGGGAGAAGCATAGGGAGAGGGAGAAGCAGGCTCCCCTCCGAGCCAGGAGCCCGATATGGGGCTCGATCCCAGGACGCTGGGATCAAGACCCGAGCCGAAGGCAGATGCTTAACCATCTGAGCCACCCACGCGCCCCTCGGTGTGTCCTTTTAAAAGGTCACATCACAAGTCTGTTCAACACCACCTCTAGCCCTATCTCCCACTACTCTCCCCTTTGCTCATTCCACATATGGCTTCCTTCTTCCTTAAACAAACATGACATGCTTCTGCCCTAGGGTTTTTGCACTGACTTTGTCCTCTGCTTGGAGCCCTCTTCTTCAAGATATTTGCATGGCACATTCCTCACACTTCCTTCATGCCTTTGCTTAAAAAGCTCGCGTCTAAGTGAGGCCTTCCCTCAATACCCTATTTAAAGTTGCAACCCATCTTCCCACCCCAGGACTTCAGTCCCTCATGCCTTGTTCTATATATGATTTTGGCCACAACATTTATCACCTTCTAACATACTACATTTATTATGTAGTTGTTTATGTTCATTGCATCTACTCTCTCCAACAGAAATTTTACCAGGGCAGGAATGTTTATTACGTTCATTGCATCTACTCTCTCCAACAGAAATTTTACGAGGGCAGGAATGTTTAGGTTTTGTTTGCTGCCTTATCCCCAACACCTAAAACAATGCCCCCCACATAGCATGTGCTCAGCAAATATTTGCGGGATTGTTTTAAATGACTTACTGACAAGAAAAACTGATAACCCAAGTCACTGCACTGTGTTTACCCTATGGCTTTTTGTACCCTTGGGGTTCTGCTCCACTCTGGGAGGCACTCATTGACCTGTTTGAGAAGCCTGGGGATGGGGAGCTATCAAAGAGGGAAATGATACGGTGAGTTCTACATTTCAGTCAGTCCGCTCTAGCTCTGGGGGGTGGATCTGTGGAGGATAAGACTGGAATTATGAGTCCATTCCAATATTCAGGCAAGAGATAGTGAGAGTTTGAAAAACACCTAGGAGACAAAAGGGAAAGATTCAATGATTGGTTGGATGCTGGAGGATGGTGGGAAGGGACTGACTGACTGAACAGATAATGCTGCCAGTAATGGAGACAGAGCATACCAGAAAAATCCCACTTGGGAGGTCCCTGGGGATATAAGTCCCTACACTCAGTTTAACATTCACTTTATTAGTCCTTTGACAAATAACTAAAGCAATTATGGCAACAAACTCAATCAAGGTTATAGATCAGCAGAATATAAACAACAACAACAAAAAAATCCTACAAGATTATTGCTTATGTCCCCATTTATCAGTGGCACTGAACTGGCCTTTGTACATGCAGATTCCCTTCAAAGGAAAGAGGCAGGAATGTCTTCTGGGTTAAAATTTCACATGGGTTAAAAGTCAATTGTGCACCTGAAAATATATACCTACCAAGATTCCTGTAGATTTCAGTGACCAGTTGTCCCATTTCTTTGAAAAACGACTTCAGAAGTAGGCAATTTTAAAAGCGTGCCATCCTAAAGATCGCTAAACAAAGATTACCAATAAAATACTTCAATCCGCCTCTTATGTGACCGACAGTTTTACCCTCATACCTTACCTGGAAAGTTGTCTCGATTTAGCTTAGGTCTGCGGACTATCACAAAGTCCTTGTCATTCCCCTTGCTTTTCAGCCGTTTTCGGGGAGGGCTCTGAGGGTGGGCCAGGTTTGAGAGCAGTTCCTGGGGGATATTCTCACTGTCCACCTCCTCCTTCTCCAGGGCAGAGACCCCCATGCCCGACAGCAGTTCAGATGTCTTGCTAGAATCCCATCCCCACGTGAAGCTGGTGGTAACGTTGCTACTCTGGTCGGGAATCTCCTGGAGGTGTTTCCTGCAGAAATGCACAACAGCCCCTGCTTCTTTCAAAAACACACCCGTGAATAATTCAAAGATAGGCCTAAATGAAACTGCAAGTTATGCAATGCAGAGAACTTTCACAGCGTCTCATAGAATTGCTTTTAAATGCCGGCGGCAAGTTTCTAAGAAGGAAAGAGAAAATAACAGAAAACCAAAAGGGCTTTTTGATTTACGATCACGGAGAAGGCCTCAAGAATGTCTTAAAGTGGAGGGAACAGACAAGCGGGAGAGCACAACGATGGAAAACAGTAGCAGGAAAGCTCAATAAGGGAAGGCAAATAAAACCGCACGCTTATCACCGCGCTAAAGTATCCAGCCATCCACTCTTTCCCAAAGGAGCTAAGCAAGTATTCACTTTACAGCATTTGTAACAATATTAGCAAGTAGCAATATTCGCGGCCTAAAAAAACTGAGACCGTTCATTCACTCTCTGCCCCCTTTTGCAATCGGGTTACCTGTGCATGGCGTCCACGGGTTCTGGAGTTTTAAATGCGTACATTAACTGCAGAACTGCCCGCCTCCGGGATTCCCGCTTTGGCGCGCGCGGCGGCTCACGGCCTGCAGCTCCGACCCCCAGCAGCAAGACCCGCGAACTCTAGCAACGTTCCATCCTCGCCGCGCGCGCAGGGCTCTTCTACTCGCTCTCCTCCGCCGCTGCCGTCTGCGGCCCCGCGGCCTGCTGGGAACTGTAGTTTCTGCTGTGCCTCGTAGTCCGGCCGGCTCTCCGATGCTTCCTCCCTTACTACTTCACCCGCCTTCGAGATACCCAGAACTCCCCGCGGCTGCGAGGCTGGGCTACCCACGGGGTAGGCGGGGAAGCGGAAGTGGGCGGTGCTCGGCTGGCTGGGAAATGTCAGCCGCTTGACTGGGGACGGGTTTTCCTTACCCCAGAGCCTGCAGGCCTTTCAGTGATCGTCACCGCCGTCGCCTCGGACCGTAGGTCCCGGATTTGGACGGCTGTGGCGGACGCGGAGTTTCCCGGTCCTTCCAGGTGCTGTCTGGCAAGATCGGACGGTGAGCCTGATGGGGAGAGCCTGAGGCACTTTGGGGTCTGGGGTCTGAGGCCGAGCGCAGGCGGAGATCGAGAGGACCTCGGAGACCCCGAGCAGCCGCCACCGCGGGCCTACGTCCCGGCCACTGATAGGCGGTAGCCAGGTCCGCCGGCCAGGTGAGAGGTTGGGGGCCGCGGGCGTCACACTTGCTCTCCCTTCCGCCGGGAAGCTGCTTCCTCCATCGGGGGGAGAGTGACCCTTGGCACTGGGTCTATGCACAGGATCCTTTCCTCAACAGTAAAATAGGCACTACGGCTTCGAGGCTTATCTCGAGAACGCGCTTGGCCGTGAGGGTCAAGTCAGATAACGCTCGTGAAGGCGTTTTGTAAACTAAAGCGCAGTTCGAACGAGAGGCGGTGGTTTAATTTTAGGGGAGCAGGAGAACACCGTGGTTCCTGTGTGCGGTGGGAAAGCTGCGCATCCCCTTGCAGCCTTGACGAGTTTCAGAAATGCCAGCACGGGAACAAATAAGGTGACTATATGTTTGCAAAGGGCTTTTTAGCGCAACGCTAGGGGCCACCAACGGAGCCATTCGGTTGCTCGTGTTCAACGGGCCACGTCTGGTTGCGTCGCCGTGTAAAACCGAGCTGCTTTCAGCCTATCTCCGCCAAGAAGAGTTTGAAGGCGGTTAGAGGAGGGAGTGTGCCATATTCTAAGGTAGGATGACCATGCGAAATCCATTGTGCACACTACACCATGACTGTGACCCCTGGAAAACAGTGGAAGAGAGAAGGGAAATAAATTCCAACCCTCATAAAAATGCAGAGGATTTATGAAGTTCAGAAGTAAGCAGACAAAAATATTAGAGTATTACTTCAGTATGCAGTATGACATACCTTAAAAAATAGTATGACATACCATTAAAAAACCGATTCGCTTTATGCTGGAATTAAACCTCTCTTGCCCGGGTATGTGCTGGTTTCAGGCTTGGTGCCTAGCCTGAAAAGTGACCACTTCTTGATTAAGGTATTCACGACTCTTTAGTTTTTTTCTTGAACATAAGTGAAATTGGTGTAAAGAAGGGATATGCTCATAACAAGTTGATTTAAACTAGGTCAAAATACTAGGCTGAATGTTCACAATTCATTAAACTGATATTATGGAAAATACTGTTAAATGCAAGTTACCTTTATGTTACTTTGGCTAAGGAGAAAGCAGTTGCCTTCCTTTGAAATCTACATCCTTTTCCTTAAAATTGCAACTCATTAGAGAACATAATTTTGTCTTTAAAAAAAGTTATAGTCTCTTTCAAGAAAGTAAAACAGAGGGAGTGTATACACTAATGGAGGAGAAAGAAACAAGGAAAAAATATTTTAAATGCCGTGATGAGCATAAACAAAGTTTTGAGATACAAAGTAGATCTTATAGATAGGAAGGCCTAATGGGATGATTTTAAATTTAAAGATGAGAAATATCCTGGTAGTAGGATTTAGTAAGTAGTTTCCTAGGAGCCAGGGAACATTTGTAGTTCTTAGAATACTTGAAATAGCGGAATTGGTGGACAGGAGGCCCTCTATAGAACTTCAAAGAAAGCCTGTCAGCTTTGAAAATCAGTCTTCAAATTCTAGAATAGGTATTTTACTAACAGTTTGCCCTGGTAACAAAAATACTTTAGCTTGCTGAAATAATCAGTTTTTTTTCTTCATTATTCTAATCACGGGTGTTCGTTCTCTTTATATAGTAAATAAAAGTTTAAATTGGTACATGGGAGTCTGTTTGATATAAGGAATTGTGTCTATTGAAGAGATGAGATTATCAGCTACATAGATATTGCAGTCTGGTTTCTTCAAGAATTACACTGTGATTGCTACTGATATGGATTATTTTTTTTTCCTGGTTAATTTTATTTATTTAATCTTGCTCAGCACACCCATGTCCCATTTGAGTGAGAGGTATAACTAAATTTCTAAAACTAGAATTACTAGATCAGTACCTAGGACAGATGAATTACAATTTTTTTTTTTTAATCTCTGCAAATGACATTAGAGTGAGTAATTTTTAGTACTCTTTAGAAGCTTGAGGTAGAATACAAAGTGACTTTGTAAATTGGGAAAGTGTTTATTGTAAGAGACAAGATGGTCAATATTGTGAGGGCACAGGAGGGGCAAAAAAAGACTGGAAACTACATTTCACTGTAAGCTATGTGTATATTCAGTAGTATATTAGCGTTCTTTTTGAAAATCACATATGACAAAAGCGATTGTATTTAAATAGAAGAGTGATGTGCTTTTTTTCTTAGTTCCATCAAAGCATGAAATAAATCTTAAAGATTTCTTTAGATTTTTTTAATGTTATTTAGCTTGGGGGAACAAAAGACCAAGAACGATTATATAGCAAGAAGTTTCTACCTGCCAATCAAATTTCAGAAGGATCCTTTCCCTCCATTATTTTTAAAGTAGATCTTTAGATCTCTGTAGTTTAATGCTGTCTGTGATGGACAGATTGGAGCAAGAACAGAAGGGTTCTTTCCCTATTCTAATTTGCTCTATGTTTGCTTTTCTACCTTTCCCACGTAAATTAGAGTCATATATTACCCTTAAGTAATATAGTAGTCTTACCTGGAAGGTGAAAAGACTTTGCTAAATTCTGTATTAAACATGACTTTTCTAGCATTCTATCTTGATATATCTAAAGGAATAATTAATAGAATGTTTCTAATTTGTTCACTGTAAAAACCAAACAAAAGAAATTATTTAAACAATTTAAATAGCATTAAGAAAGTATGTCTGGATTTGAAAAAAGACTGTGTAGTATCCCAATTATAGTTAGGATGAATAGGTTTGAATCCCAGCTTTGCCACTCACTGGCTGTGTGGGAATGTGGACGAACTTCTGGCTCTCTCTGTACCTTTTTCTCCTCTATTAAACAAGGATACTAATAGTCCTTTCTTACTGGTTTGTGTGGTCTAATCTGATAAAGTATGTTAAGTGCTAGCATAATGCTTGGAATCTAGTAAACTCATACTAAATGTTAGCTATTCTTTTTTTAAAAATTATTTTATTAAGAAGGATTCTAAGGATTATTCTTTAATTACCAAAATAAGTCTTATAATCTCTTTACGTGAAATCTTTAAGAATCCATTACAATTCCAGTTGTTTTCTTCTTACTTGCTTACATGGTTGCTCCCTTTTCTCTCTCATGTCTTACCAAAGGTTAAGTACTTTGTACATGTCTGTCTTCAGAAGGGCTTGTCACACTTTGGAATTCAGTTTACCTGGTTGGTTTAGCAACTCAGCTCATTTTTTGAAAATGACTTCAAAAGATATTACAGCTATTTTGTACTTTTAGAGTAGGAGCCACACTGTCTTGGGGAATTCTGTGTATATCCTAAGCTGAATCCTCCCTATACCTGGAATCTTTAAACAGGGAATAATGGTGGTTATATTTGGGAGATTTAACTTTTTATTGGTAGTAGAGAATTGTTGACTTCCACAACACTCACGTGTAGTTCTGATACTTTCAATTTTTCATTATTAAGATCTTGAGTTGTCTCCTAGTTTTTATTATTTCACATATCTGAATAAAGATACGTACTTAAGTTAGCATAGCCCAAGTCTGATGCATCATTAGGTTCTGGCTAGAAATTTTTCATTCAGCTTCAGAATCTTGGGTTTGGACAAAATTTTTGTCTCTGTTCTCTTCAGTTGCTACCACAAATCTTTCCTTTCATCCTTCCTTCTTGTCTTTTCCTTCTCTTTCTCTTTCTTTTTGAAGATATTTGGCGGATGCTTCAAGTTCCAAAATTATCTTAACCTGTAAGTTTTCCACTTAAAGTGTGTTTAGCCTAAAAAACCCACTATAAACCATAAAGTACTTGGGAAACAGTACCCCAAGTCAGTAACATTAACAAGCTAATTATGAAAGGCATTTGAAAGACATTGTATGGTATCTTAATAATTGGTATGGGACTAAATTGGATTTTAAGTGTTTAAAGACTTTCAGAACTGGTATTTTGAAAGGTAGACTATGTCTGGATATCAAGCACTAAAATTAGAATGAATGAACCGGCATTTTGATTTTGAGTAAAATCTACTTTTGCTGCTGTGGTGTTAATGCCAACCTATGATAGCTTTGAATTTCTCTTTCAATTTCTAATCACACGGAACTGAATTTTGATTTGTCTCCAAATTTTTGCATGTTCTTCTTTCATTTTTGCCAGTTAGCCTAAACACATTATTTTAATATTTGAGGAATATTGCTAGAAGTACCACTTTTGTGGTCAGAGGCATATTTCCTCTTTTGCCCTTGAGTATATTTTTGCACAGCTGTACATGGTTGCAGGTCAGCAAATGATCCATTTTAATCCACCTCCATTTTGATCATGTGCCTAGAAGAATGGCATTGTCTTTCTATATGACACTGGTGTCTATAGAAGGTATCTAATACACCTTCTTGACATGGCTCTGAGATGTGTTCTCCCACTTTTCAACAGAGTGTTGAAGGGGTGTTTGGGCTACCTTGTAGACCTAGAGAGGTAATCCCAATTTGTCGAGAGAGGCAAAGGGAGCAATTTCTTGGAGCAAAGATCATTTTTTGTTTTATAAGAATCCGGGTGGGCCCAGGCTGTGGTAACTACAGAGAATGAGAAGCAAAAAGCATTTGGTATCCATTCATATTTTGGGGGGATGGTAGGAGAGGAAGCTATTAGTGTAAAGCTTTGCTTTGAGACTACTGAAGCAACTAGTTATCTTCTAGAAGCACATGATGTGAAGGAGGTGGAGATGAGCAACTAGCATTTTTTGAGGACCTACTCTGTTTCTAGAACTCCTAGTTGGTGTTTCACTTTTGTATCTCATTTGATCTTCACAGCAACCTGTGTGAGGTGATTATTTATCCTCCCTTAACCTTTTAAATTGCATAAAATTACACAATTAAATAAAGTTGAGATTTGGAGCCCGGGTTTACCACAGTATAACAAAACATTTGTATTTTAAAATAGTTGTAACTTTAGGCACTTAACACTGCAGCAGAATTTCTCATTTCCTATTTGCCATGTGCTTTACTTTCATATTACTGCATTGATTTTTAAATAATTTTGAAATTACAAAATAATAAATGTTCATTATTTAAAATGAAAAACACACAAAAGCACAAAGAAGAAAATAGAAATCATCTCTTTACCATTTTATGACAACCACTGTTAGCATTTTGGTGTGTATTTGTCCCATGTGTTTCTTATGTGTACTCCCTTAGACCCCACCCCTGTCCCTTTTGACATCTCTAAAGTGTCCCTGTGGATCTCACCTTTCCTGTAGACTGGGAGAATCTGGTGTCCTCCTTGAATCACTGCCTGCAATTTAGTTTTGCTGTTATGTAGTCCTTGACTTAGGTGCAGGGGACTTGCTGCAGATCCCTGCTCCCGTGAGTCATGGACAGGTTAACAGGATTAGTGATTTATGAAACCCTTGGCTGCTTTTTTCAAAAAGGCAATGGACAGCGATGTGACTGGAGGACAGTTTTAAGACTTCCTGGACTATTTAGTACAAACATTTAAGTTGTTTCTATGTTTTCATGTTTAAATAATGCTGCCATGAAACATTATAGGTAAATCTTTGTTCACATTTTGGGTTTTCTTTAAGTTATTTGGAGAGGAATTTCTAGGACAAGAGATATGTACTTATTTTAAGGTCTTTGGTATATATTGCCACATTGCTGTACTCCCTGGTGGTAAGTTCTTTTCAGTCAGCCAAACCTGAGTTGTCTAATCTTTATTTTTTTAGATTTTAATTAACAGTGATTTTATGAATTTAAGATATAAGTAACTAGATCAGATGGAGGAGAAGGTGCACCTAGCTTTGAACACAAAATTTTTCAGTTGAAAGAACCAAAACAAGCTATAGGATATAGGAGTTCATAAAGAACCTTGGAAAGTGCTGTCATTCTGGACTGTAAAAAAATAATTCCTCACTTGAATTTAGGTACAAGGTCAAAGATATAGACTTTAAAACTATTATTTTCTCATCTCAGATTAGGGAAACCCCAATTTTCTTCTCCAATTTAGTGGGACCCCTAGGCCTAACCTTGTGTCATTAACAAGACAACAGTTCAGCTTGAACAGAAATAGATGGTGTGTTAAACAGAATAATAGACCCCCAAGGGTATCTATGCCTTCATCAAGTGAGGAATTATTTTTTTTACAGCTTTGGTTACTAATATGACTAGATTATCCAGATTTTCCCAATGAGATCAGATGAGCCCTTAAAAGCAGAGTTTCCTCCCAGCTGAGGGTGGAAGAGAAAGTCTGAGATTTTGAGCCTGAGAAGGATTTGAAAAGCCATTGCTAACTCTGAGGTACACAGGGCCACATGCAAAGACTGGGAAGAGGCCTCTGGAGCTAAGGGCAAATGCTAGCTGACAGCCTGCCAGGAAATGGGGATCTCAGTCCTATAAACATAACAAACTGAATTTTGCCAATAGCCTGAATGAACTTAGAAGTACATTCTTCCCGAGAGTCTCCAGAGAGGAACACAAACCTGCTGACACCTTGATTTCCATCTTGAGAATTTAGTTGAACCAAGTTGTGCCTGGACACCTGACCCACAGAAACTATCATATAAGGGTGTCGTTTTAAGCCTCTAAGTTTATAGGAATTGTTTTTAGCAGGAATAGGTGACTAATACACTGAGAATGGGAAGAGATGTAAGCAAATCATTTCTTTATTACTAGAATAAAGGATCCATAATTCTGTTTATTCATCTACAAGATTTTAAAGTACTATGAATCAGACTGAAAAATTGACAACTGTTATAAAAAAATATTAGTAGCTAGTAGCAAATTTATAACTGATTTTGTTGTTTGCTTATGCCCTGTTATTAATGTCTTTATGTATTTCTTTTTTGTCTTAGTTTTTTATGCATATTATAATAAATGTAAAAATGTGTGAATTGAGGGTTCTTTTCAATTAATATTATGGTAATTTTCTAATGTTATGAAATAATCTTAACAAACATCATTTCTTACACTTCAATAATATTCCATCATTTGCTTCTGCCATACTTTAGCATTTCCTTGGTAATCTCTGATATTCAGTCTTTTTTCTATGATTACCATATTCCTTGGACTGGACAATTTCAGGAAAATAAACATCTAGGTCAAACTGTGAAGGGGTTTACAAATAATCCCTGTCTTTACATTTACTTTACAAAAAACTGTCTTACATTTAAATTCACATTGAATTACGTTTTTTTAAAGCTGGATCTTGAAGGAGGTAATGGTTTTCATCAGCACACTCTATATTGAACTATCCACTTAATCTTTTCTTGGCTTACAAATAAGATTTGACTTACTCTTATTGTGATGGTATAGGTTTTTTTCATAGAATATGAAATTTGAAATTTTGAGTAGTAGTAATGACAGTTTTAATAAGTCTTTATGTTGTAATAAGTATTTGTTATATCAATTTTGGAGACCATAACAGGAATTTTATGTTGTCTTTATAGTCAGCATTAATAAAAATAGTGTATATACTGAAGTATAGAGTAAGTTTTTTATTCATTTATTCATTCAACAAATACTTTTTGAGTATCTACTGTATGCTAGACACTATATTAGAGACTTGGGATGTAGTACTGAATAGTCAAGTCTCTGCTTTCATGAAGTCTGGGGGGTAGAGGTGGGGAGGAAGGGGTTACAGGGAGACAATAAATGTAAATATACATTATATTAGGTGGATAAGTGCTTTGAAGAAAAACATAGCAGGATGTGGTGATAGTGATGAAAGGGGGTCGATTTTAGATATTTAAGAAATATGAAAATACTGGTTGAAATGCACAGAGGAATAGAAAGTACTTCTATAGTGAAGAAATAGTGAAGAAAATAGTTTATTATATGTGATTTTTGTTTGTGGTATTCCATGTAAGGATATTTCTTATATGAATTTAAATTTAGCCTGATAATACCCAAACTTTCTTTATTTGTTTTATTTTTTTATTTGGTTGGAGATGTTGGTGTATTTTATTGATTCTGCCTTATTTTATTCTGCATCACAATCTTGATTCTCTGTTAAGATATTAATTCCTTAGAATATTGTAGTCTATGGACAAACAAAAATGCCTAAAATTGATTTTACAAAAGTGAAAAGAACATATTGCATTCAGTTAGTAAAGGTAAATTATTTTAGGGATGCCTGGGTGGCTCAGTTGGTTAGGTGTCTGCCATCGGCTCAGGTCATGATCCCAGGGTCCTGGAATCGAGTCCCGCATTGGGCTCCCTGCTCAGCGGGGAGCCTGCTTCTCCCTCTGCATGCTGCTCCCCCCGCTTGTGCTCTCTCTCTGACAAACAAATAAATAAAATCTTAAAAAAAAAAAAGGTAAATTATTTTATAAGAGTAAAGAGATAACAAACCATTGCTGATGTCTCTATTATCAGCATTTATAATTAAAAATATTCTCAAGTGTATGACTTTATTCAATAATCATTGATAAATTTTTCTGCATTTAATAGTAAGTTTCTTTAAAGAAAATAAGATTTATATAGCTAATGGAAAGTGATCAGTATGCAGTTGACCCTTGAACAATGCAGGAATTAGAGGTGCCAATCCCCTGTCCACTCGAAAATCTGTGTATAACTTTTGACTCCCTGGAAACTTAACTATTAATAGCCTGCAGTTGACCAGAAGCCTTACCATAACATAAACAGCTGGTTAACAGTGTGTGTGTGTGTGTGTGTGTGTGTGTGTGTTTTACTGGATGAACTTGATATTTATTTTGTAGTATGAGTATTTTTTTGTTGAAATATAATTAATATTCAACACTATATTAGTTTCAGGTGTACAACATCATGATTCAACATATACTGTATGTAAACTATATACTCACAATAAAGTAAGCTACGGAAAAGAAAATGTTACTAAGAAAATCATAAAAAAGAAAATAAATTTATAGTACTCTATTTATCAAAAAAATCCGTGTGGAACTGGACCCACACAGTTCAAACTTATGTTGTTCAAGGGTCAACTGTATTTTGTGAAGCAGTAAATAAATAAGAATTTCAAGTTGTTAAATTTGTTAGCCAAGATTATCACAAGAAAATAAAACTGTTTTAAACAAAGGAAATGTTACTTTCAAATGCTCTTTTTCATGCTCTCTCTCCCTCTTTTGGAACATTTTAAGTAATGGGTTATGGATGACTTAGAAAACTTTATTTTAGAAAATACCTCATTTCCTAGGATCTAGTTAGTAGTGTATTTGTATTAAATTTCTATTGGGACTTATAACCTTAAGGAACAAACTCCAAATGACACTATTAAAACTGTTCACATTTAGTATTCTTATACTGTAATATTTTTAGAACTAGTGTAATTTTTATTAAGATAACTTTTTTCCTGAAGATATAATTTATGTGAAATTTTTAAGATCTGCTTTAAAAAATAAGATGTATATTTGAGAATAAGAATTATCCTTTTCCTTTTATTTGTAGTTCAATGTAAAGACTGACGATTTTCCAAAGAATTTATTAGTAAACGAATATTTAGGAAATTTTCAAGTGGTTATTTCCTTTGTTAATCCTGCTTTTTTTTTTTTTCTTTTCCAGTTTACAGATATGACCCAGACCTGTACATGAGTGACTTTGGTTAGTCAGAGTGAACATTCAATAATGAGCGGTGCAGCTTTGGGACTCGAGATTGTTTTTGTCTTTTTTCTGGCATTATTCCTACTTCATCGATATGGAGATTTCAAGAAACAGCATAGACTTGTGATTGTCGGAACACTGCTAGCTTGGTATCTCTGCTTTCTTATCGTCTTCATACTGCCTCTGGATGTTAGTACGGTAAGAGGTGAAACCGAGTTTTGGAATTCAGAAGGCAATTGTAATCATACAGCATGTTTGAGATATGCTAGTTCTTAAGACAGCTAAATTATATAAGGCTATACTGAATATTTTGTATTTAAGTCTTACTTTAGGAATTTGATCATTAAAAAGCATAGCCAGGAAGGTAATTGGTGGATAGGTTGATATCCTCCAGTATCCCTTAAGTACTTGGTAACCTTTTGGTTTTCATTTTTAAACCCTGTGTTCACTGATTTAGACTATATACAACCGGTGTAAGCATGCTGCTGCAAACTCAAGCCCTCCTGAGAACAGCAACATCACAGGATTATATGCACCTGCTACCCCAGGTCCCAGGTATTTGCTTCCTGTTTGTTTGCTGATTTTTATTTATTTTATTTTATTTTATTTTATTTTTTTAAAGATTTTATTTATTTATTTGAGAGAGAGAGAATGAGAGACAGAGAGCACGAGAGGGAAGAGGGCAGAGGGAGAAGCAGACCCCCTGCCGAGCAGGGAGCCCGATGCGGGACTCGATCCCGGGACTCCAGGATCATGACCTGAGCCGAAGGCAGTCGCTCAACCAACTGAGCCACCCAGGCGCCCCTGTTTGTTTATTTTTAAAAATAGGGTAGAGGAGAAAAAATTGCTTTAAAATGGTCAGTTCTTACCATTTGGATTTTATAAAAGTTGATCCTTACTCATCCCCCCCACCTCACTTCTATCCTTTGCTAGTAGACTTTTAATTACTTTGTATTCTATTTAAATTTAAATCTTAAATAAATTTTAAATATTTATTGGTGCACAAGGCCTTTTAGTAGACGCTAAGGAGAAACTTGGAGAAGACCTGATTTTTTTAGCCCTGGTTCTCTCTCTTACTAAGAATGTGACTTCCAGTGGCTATTTTTTTCCTCAGCCTCTCTCTGGTCTAAATAAATGAGGCATTCATTTTCTCTTTTACCCGATTTACAAGGTTGTATAAAGGGTAAGGAGATGATTCTGTATGTAGGGTGTTCCTTTCATATCGTGCATTCTTTGAAATCACTATAGTTTTATTTTTTATTTTCACTCTTAAGGATTTTATTTTTAAGTAATCTCCATACCCAAAATGGTACTCGAACTCACAGCCCGAAGATCAAGAGTTGCGCCCTCTTGACTGAGCCAGCCAGGTGCTCCAAAATCATTTATAGTTTTAAACTGAGAATAAATAAAGTTCATGTTATCGAAAGGTTATGTTAAATTCTTATCGAACTTCCAAGTAAAAAACTTTAATAAATGTTGACTATAGCTTTTACCAAGGCTTTAAGCAGTGTTTGCATGCTTCTTTATGCAGCTTTTATTATTTTTTTCAATCTAACCTGAGTAAGGGTAAATTTGAAAGGTAGATGTTACTCTCCTTTTTAGCACATTAAAAATCAGACATAGATCAGCAGCCGTTGTGAATGGCTAGAAGCTCCTGGACTAAATGACATCCTCACAGTCTAGGAAGACTATCAATGGAGGAATCTATGGTCAGATATATATATCTGCAGAAAGTTCAAACAATTATGTGCAAATGCTGGCATCTCTCTCCATGGGAGCCATCCTACAGTGACTGAGTTTTAAGGCTCCAGCTTCAGGAGTTAATCACCTAATGTCTTTTGCCTCCCTATTCCCCCCTCCCTGGAAAATAACCAAGGCAACAAATGGGGTGTGTATTTTATTTATTTTCTTTCTTTTTTTCTTTATCTTATTTAATTTTTCTTTTTTTTAGGGGGTGTGTATTTTAAAGGTAATCAAATCAGATTTAGTTTCATGATGCTGTCACATTATCAGTCTATTAGGTGAACATTATGCCCTCTTTTTACTCAAGAACTAAAAATACACTGAAAGTTGAAAATTTAAATGGCATTCCTTTGTTTCCCTTCTGTGTGTTTTTTTAGTTTGATAGTCTGCTTTGGATTACTAGTTTTCTGTGAAATTTTAGAAGTTAGAATCAGTAACTTAATATCTGAATGTAAATGAGCTTTGCATGCATAAATTAATTGTATAATTTAAGTCGTCATCATTTATTAATTGGCTATAAATTGTTATTAAACAGCCAGCATCCATGTTTCATGCCATGGAGCTACATTCCTGATGGAATCATGCCAATTTTCTGGAGGGTAGTATATTGGACATCACAATTTTTAACATGGTAAGTGGCAGTGGAGGATAAAAAGTTCTTTAAATTTTGGCTAAAGTAAAAAGAAAAAAAAAGTATGCTTTCTTCACGAAACTTCATCTTTCAGAATTCAAGTGTTACTTATTTTTTTCTTTAATCTGTATATTCTATTTTCTGCTCATTCAGTTCTCTCCCATCTTAAAAGAAATGAAAAGAAGAAAACAAGGCAAACGAGAAATAGAAAAGAGAAACAAAAAATTTTTCCTGTCACCGTTCCCCTCCAGTTAGTGCCTTCTCTCTTGACCTTCTTCGATTCAATCTTCTTCTAGTCCCAGTTTTACATGAAACTGCTCTTGCTAAGGTCATCATTGTCTCCTGGTTTTCTTTCTTTCGTCTTAGCCCAACCTGCTGAATTTCCTTCATGGGTTCTATTTCTGTGGCCCATTTCCTAAATGTTGGTGTTCCCTAGGGTCCGCTCTTTGGTCATCTTGTTACCTGATCCTCCCTGTATAGCTCTAATTATAGCTATAGTCCCGATGTATTCCATATGTTTCTACCCATTATAGCTTTGTCTTCTTGTTTGTTTGTTTGTTTGTTTGTTTAAGAGAAGGGGTGGTGGGAGAGGCAGAGGGAGAGGGAGAGAGAATCTTAAGAAAGCTCCATTCCCAGCGCGGAGCCTATCGTGGGGCTCGATCTCACCACCCCGAGATCATGACTTGAGCCAAAATCAAGAGTCAGAGTCTTAACTGACTGAGCCACCCAGGCGCCCTGAAGCTTTGTCTTTCTGCTGCGCTCCAAACACATTATTCACTACGTACTGAGCATTTTAGATACTCTGCAGGTAACTAAGCTCTAAAACTGAAGCTAGTGAACATCGCATGAGAAAAATCACACAGCAGAGTAGAGTAGCACCCCTGTAAATTCATGTTCATTGAACTCATCTGGGCCCTCAGCATTGCCAGACTTTCCTCCTTTGTGTCTCTAGTCTGCTTGCTCTTCATTCTCCACAGCAAGACTTCAAACCTCAAACCTCTACTGTTCTCTTTGTGGCTCTTTCTCTCTCTTTTACGGCCTAGAATCAGTCACCTTCTCCCTTGCAGAGGACTTTACTTTCTACTTCACAGTGAAAATAGAAGTCATCAGATGGCAGCTCTTCAGCCTCTCGCCAGCACACCTACCAACCCGTCCTTTTCCCTTCCTCTCAAAGAATGAGTCACTCTCAAAGTGACTTCAGAGTGAAATCCCTCTTCCTGAAATCTGGACCCATCTCCTTCAGCTCTTGTTATCTATGCCTGCAGCTTCCAGTTTCAACAAAGCATACACAATTCTCTCATCCTTTTAAAAAAAAGAAAGAAAAAAAACAAAAAAAATCTCTCAAATGCAGCCCTTTCCGGCTTCCTGGCTTCTAACCTTATTGATCTACTCATCACAGCTTAATTTTTGGAGGGAGACTTTTTTCTTGAAGTATAAATTGGTACAGAAAAGTGACAAATTGTGTTTAGTTTTACTTTTTTCAAAGTGAATACACCTGGATAACCAGCACTCAGGTGGTATTATAGAACATTAACAATGTTTATGCTATATCTAGAAGCTTCCCTCATACCCCTCTCCCAGTCATACCCTCCCAAAGGTAGCCGTGGTTCTGACATCCATCCCTATAGATTAGTCTTGCCATTTTTGAGCTTTGTAAACATGGAGTTACATGGTATATATTTTTCTGCATCCCTTTTTTGGCTCACAAATTTGGAAGATTCATCTATGTTGTATTGTGTGTATCAGTATTCTTTTCTTTTTCATTTCTGGAAAATATTCCATGATATGAATATGCCACAGTTTATCCTACCCAGCCAAACTTCTCAAGTGAATTGTCTACATGTACTGTCTTCATTTACTCATTGCTCACTCTTTCCTCAACCCATGGAATCCTGTTTTCTAGCCCCACTTCTCCACTCACATACAAGTCTTCATTGACTTGACTTCTTGGCAGCATTTGATTATTGTTTTCTCTCTCCACTTTGAAACACTTTCTTTTCCTGTTTTCTCCTCCATATGCTCCTTGGTTTTCTTCCATCCCTCTCTGCTGTTCTGTCTCTGTGTCCTTTGCAGGCTCCTCCTCCTCCTGTTTCTCTCCCTCTTCTTTAAAAGATACTCTTTCTCAGGGCTTAGCCTCAGCTCTTTCCTTCTGCTTCTAAATCTCATCTACCGGTGTCAGGTCAGGTCAGTTCCACCCCTCTCTTGAATTCTGAAGCTGGATAGCCAACTACTTCCTGTGTGGCTCCTTTGAGATGTGTCCTAAGTACTTCAATTCAGTGGATTCACAGCCAGTCTTCTCGCCTCCTGCTTCTTACCACATCGCCACCCCTTACCCTCTCCCACGTAGTCCCAGTTTTGTTCCCTTTCAGTCCATTCTTCCTGCTGAAGCCTTATCAGTCTTTAGAAGACTTCAATTTGATCATGTCTCCTGTAAAGAAAAAGGTTCCTCGTCTGAATGCAGTCCAAAGGCTTCACAAAGACTTTAAAGGCTTTTTTTTTTTTAAGATTCATCATAAGTCCCTCACACTGTTGTACTCTCTGCTGGTTGTTGTGACCAGAAATGTGCTTTGCTCTCTCCAAAATTTAGTATTACAAAAATACTCAGTCATATTAGAGTTTGTTCAGTATTAATAATTACTCAAGATCCTATTTATTTGTGAAAAGAACTACACATTAAAATTGAGATTCATATAATTCTGGTATTTTGAGATTAAACAGACATATCAATTGGTTCTTTAATCATATTTTTTCCAACCATCTAGGATTCTGTTACCTTTTATGCAGTCATATGCAAGATCAGGAGGGTTTTCCATCACTGGAAAGATCAAAACTGCACTGATTGAGAATGCAATCTACTATGGCACCTATTTGCTGATTTTTGGAGCATTTTTAATTTATGTAGCTGTGAACCCACATTTGCACTTAGAATGGTAAGAAAAGTTGCCTTCTTAACATTGTTTCTGGGTGTATTTGCATTTTTAAAATTTGTTTTTATCTCACATGCGCAGATAAACACATTTCATTGAGAAACGTATTGTTATGTGTTTTCTGGATTCCTCAAGAAGAAATCTAAATAATCCCTATTACTAAGAAGAAAAAATGGAACAATATATTTAAATATAAGCTATTAGATGGACTAATGCTTTGTCTAATAGCTCTATGTTAGAAGTATTAACCCTTATGTTTTTTTTAAGTTTTTATTTAAATTCCAGTTAGTTAACATGCAGTGTAATGTTAGTTTCAGGTGTACGATTTTGTATATGACAAAATAACTAGTTTTCTTTTTTCATTGGAACTTGTGAATATTTTTTTAAAGATTTATTTTAGAGAGAGAGAGCGGGTGCGCACACACACTTGAGAGGGGGTTGGGCAGAGGGAGAGGGAGAGACAGAATCTCAAGCCGACCCCACGCTGAGCTGGAGCCCAGTGCAGGGCTCAGTCTCACAACCCTGAGATCATGACCTGAGCAGAAACCAAGAGTCGGATGCTAACTGCCTGAGCCGCCCAGGTGCTCCAGGACTTGTGAAAATTTTTTCTTTTGTTCTGACTGTAGTTTGAGGGCATATTTCTCTCTGATGTTAGATTCAGACATTATAATAAAATTGAAATCTGTATTATACTTGTGATCTGTGTAATATATGTAAAGAGACAGAGCTCAGAAATTTAGGAATAGAGCAGTAATGATGATTCTCACTGTTGCATTCCTGAGATTTGTGTTGGTGTGCCTCAACGTAAGTTAAACGTTTTTTAGGCTTTAACATTTTTTCAGGCTTCTCTTGTTAACACTGAGTAAGATAGACCCTAATGAAAAAATCTGGACAAAATACATATATTCTTTTGCCAGGAATTATCCTAGATTCTCATTATAACTGTAGTGGAAGCAGTGTTAAAGTCTATTTCTGCAGTCACGCTCTAACTTCCTCTTAAAACACGCAGATTATCTGCTGTTGCTAAAAGAGTAGCTGAGGCTTGGAAGATGTAATTTTTTTCATATAAAATCCTAACCATCCTTTAGGACTGTTTTCTGAAAAGCTATTTAATACTAGTTAGTTCTATTTTACATTTTTGTTAGAAAAATTTATCTATCACAGCTCTCTGCTTGTGTTTTCCCTTTCTCAGGAACCAGCTTCAGACAATTGGGATAGCTGCCGCAAATACATGGGGCCTGTTTCTTCTCGTGTTGTTGCTGGGGTACGGTTTGGTAGAAATTCCTCGGTCGTACTGGAACGGAGCAAAAAGAGGTTATCTACTTATGAAAACGTATTTTAAGGCAGCCAAACTGATGACAGAGAAAGCAGATGCAGAAGAGACTTTAGAAGATGTCATGGAGGTAAGCAAGTTCCAACCTTACAGTCAGTCATGGTTGTTTTTTTGCTGCTGTGTTAGCACATCGATGGGCTTTACCCTGGATGTTTGGTGATGTGCGGTCCTTCAGAATGTCCCGTCCGTTAGCATGACTTCTTACTGGCCATTCAGCTTCATGAGATGTCCCCTCCACCTTCCAGCCACCAAAGAGCGCGAATATGTTCAACAGTGCAGGGTTATGCTTGTCACCTTGGGATAACTTTGAATAGCGCCCCTCTTTTACTCTTAAAAGACTCCCAGATTAGATGATCAATTAATGGTTATGCTGACATGCCTTCCCTGGTCCTCTAGACTCTTAGACATTCAGCACCCATTTTTTTAAGTGAATGAATAAATGAACAAAAGAATATATGTTAGGATTAAAAAAATCTGATGTTGGCTTTTTTGCATTCATTCCCTACAAAATGTAAGAATGGTAGAAGACATTGATTCAAAATGTAGGAGTAAATCTACAAATAGTAGTGTGTTACATTTCCTCAGGCATCTGATGGCTATTATAACATTTTTCAAAAGAAATAATTTATGTTTGATAATTTTTGTATTTGTATCTATGTTTATTTTTGAAAATTGGAGTTTTTTTAAAAAACGTGAAAATTTATATTTGGTAATATATAATTATAATATATAATACATAAATGTAATAAATATATAAATAAATATATAATAATTTTAAAAAGATAATTTTTTTTTTAAAGATTTTATTTGCTTATTTGACAGAGAGAGAGAGACAGTGAGAGCAGGAACACAAGCCGGGGGGAGTGGGAGAGGGAGAAGCAGACTTCCCACTGAGCAGGGAACCTGATGTGGGGCTCGATCCCAGGACTCTGGGATCATGACCTGAGCCGAAGGCAGACGCTTAACCGACTGAGCCACCCAGGCGCCCCTTAAAAAGATAATTTAAATTTGATAGTGTCTGCCTTAAAAGTTGGTACTAAATTCATTTGTTTCAGATTTGAGGAATATTGGTTACACCAGTTACTCAATATTCTTTTAAGAAACATAAATCCAGCTAATTATGGCAAGACCTGGATTTGGCTAGGAGAAATCCTCAGTCGCTGAAGAAAGATGGATTTTGTTGTTGTCGTTTGTTAAGTAAGAACCCTCTTCTGAAGAATAGGATGTGGAAAATCAGGACTGGCATTGGTGTTTTCTTTGTTATTTTAACACAGGTATAAGGTGTAAGGGATTTAAAAATTTTTAGATTTAGAGAAAATTTTCTGTGTAAATTAGATACCACTCTCTTTATTGAATATATTTGGCATATTGTGTTGTATAAATTTAAAGTGTACAAAATGTTAATTTGACGCATTTATGTATTGCGTCAAAAAAAGAAACCCCTCTTTCTGTAATGAATGTTTTGAAAATAGCAGCAGGTCTACATAGATAGCAGAACTCCCGCCCTTTCTCCCCCCCATCAAACATCGTGATTTGTCAGGTATGAATTTCTTTGCCCATATATTTCAAGGGAATTTGGGATCTTTTATGTTTTTCTGAATATCTAAAAATTTGTAAACTTGAGAAAATGTTTTCATCACTTAATAAATACTTGTCTTCTTGATGTGTTAAGTGCTGTGCAGAACTGGCCATTAGGATACTAACTGCCTGGAGTGGAAAATTAGACACTATGTGGCCAATGTGACATGATTGGTGAATGATACGAAGGCAATGCTGTAGTGTAGAGAGGTTTCACTTCTGAATAGTGATCAGAGGAGGAAGTGAAATATGATCTGGGTCTTGAAGGATGGATAGAATTTTCATAGCTGACAGCATCCTGGTCAGGTATCAGGTTTTAAAACCAAATTAATTGAGCATAAGGTTGATGTGGGAAAGATAAAAGCTTGTAAGGTTTGAAAGACAGGTTGTAGCCAAAAGAGCAGGGCCATGAATGTCATACTGAAAAGTCCAGACTATCTTTTGAAAGCAGTGAGGAATCATTAACACCTTACAGTGGAAGAGACCTGATCCTATATGTGGTTTCTGATCTGTCTGATGGAGGTGTGCAGAATAAGGCATGGAACAAGAATATGCATAGTTTGAGGAAAAAAAAAAAAACAACGTTCCAAATACACCTTTAACATCACAAAGTTTAGTCACCTTTTTTTGGTAATTATTAATTACATTTTTCAGCAATCCATAAATTCTCCCAAATGCAGTTTTGTAAAAACCAGTTTAGCATTTTATATGTTTTTCTCTGAAGTGAATATATACAATTGTGTGTCTGTTATTTTTCTTTGAAGCGTTAATAAACTTCCAAGCCATGTCAGACCATTCAAAAGGTATTTGCTAGAGGCCTTCAAGAGATCACCTCTACCTTTAGTCATTTTTTAAGGTGGAGAATTTGGAAGAGGGGGAAACAGCTACTTATTCCCGCTGAAAATTGCCTATTAGCCTGACTTCATAGATGTTGTGTGCCCTGCCTAGTGATTAGGCACAGTAATATCAGTGCTCGAAGTTTTGTTATTTTATTTATGAAGAAAATAAGCAATATTTCAAATACTTTCCACACTTCATAAAAGTTATGAACTTTTTTTTTTTTTTTAAAGATTTTATTTATTTGTTTGACAGAGACACAGCGAGAGAGGGAACACAATCGGGGAGTGGGAGAGAGAGAAGCAGGCTTCCTGCTGAGCAGGGAGCCCGATGTGGGGCTCGATCCCAGGACCCTGGGACCATGACCTGAGCCGAAGGCAGACGCTTAACGACTGAGCCAACCAGGCGCCCCAAAGTTATGAACTTTTAAAGGAACCTTTTAAATTTATAACAGCTATAGTAAATATCAATAATTAACTATTTCAGTACTTATTTTTGTATAATATGGCTCAAGAATTTAAAGGAAAAATACAGTATTTTTATGTATAATGTATAACCAGACTGTATGGTTCATATTCAGAGTTGTGCTAACAAGTCAACAAAACTTGAAGGCAATTTAGTAATAGAAAACTGTAATGCAGTGACGATTCAAGCGTCTTTTAAAAACCCAAGTCTTACCCTGTTACTCCCATATTTAGGCCTCACTCACTGGCCTCAGATAAACTTACTCTAAGGCCTTCTGGAGTGCTTTGCTTTTCTTCAGCCTGATCAAGTGCTGCTCAGGCGCTTACCCTCCTTTCCCCCCTGTCACCCTGTACTTCTTTCAGTTCCTTGAAGCTCCTTGTGTACTTCTGCTTGGAGCCTGCAGACAGGCTGCCCCTCTGTTTGGAATATTCTTGCCCCCTCCTTTGGTTGGCTGACCTTACTCCTACTCATGCTTTTTATCTCAGCTTAAATGATCAGTTTATCAGAAGGCCTCCCACACTAGATTACACAGCACTTTCCATACCATTTCTTCTTGAGTAGTGTCTGTTTTTCTCATGAAGCTAAGCTCCTGACAGGAGCAATGTCTGCTGGTACAAATTATTCATAAGGTCTATGTATTTTCAATTTTGATGGGTATTACTAATTTACCTTTCAAAGAGGTTATATAATTTTGTCAGAAAATTGTTCTTATTTTTAAAATTTGTAATTGTTTTTAGCGAGCTTGACTCTCTTTCCAGACATTTATCGACCAATAGTATTTCTTATGTGTCTTCCCAATTTTCGCTTGATTTGTAAGCACTCTCCATATATTAAGGGAAGTGGATTTTTTTTGTCATATAAGTATTTTTTTCATAATTTTGTCTATATGCCAGATGGTTTCCCTGACTCCAGTTTTGAATCCCTTAGGGCCATTCTCTCGTCTACAATCAGAATGTTCTTTTTAATACCCTGGTCAGTTCTCTTGCTTCCCAGCCCTTGGATATGCCATTGCTTTTGCCTAGAACAGTGGTTCTAACTTTTAAAAAATTTCATTAGTATTATAGAATATTGTTCTTTGGGAACTACTTCCCAAACCCCTTTATACCTTTCATACTCACTAAATTGCTTCTTACCTCACCACCAGCCTGCAATCTTTAAAGTCCTGTAACATCCTGTCTTCTACCACACCCTCCAGCATGGATTGTGGTGACTTTCCACCTAGCACAGTGCTGGCATCTAGTGTGCTCTTAATAAACAAATGTGGAGGGGCGCCTGGGTGGCTCAGTCGTTAAGTGTCTGCCTTCGGCTCAGGTCATGATCCCAGGGTCCTGGGATCGAGCCCTGCATCTGGCTCCCTGCTCGGTGGGAAGCCTGCTTCTGCCTCTCATACTCCCCTTGCTTGTGTTCCCTCTCTCTCTGTCTCTCTCTCTGTCAAATAAATAAATAAAAAATCTTTAAAAAAAAATAAAAAATAAAAAAAATAAACAAATGTGGAATGAGTCAGTAGTTGGGACTGCTATAGAGGATTCTCCCATTGGAAAGGAGCAGGTGCTTTGTGATGCTTGCTGCCTGTTGCTTCCTCCAGTTTCTTCACCATATTTTAGATGATGAGATCATTGAGCTTCCTGAGCAGGGTGGAGGACCATAGCATCACAGTTTGTCTGATCCTTCATGACTTTTTTATAATGCTTACTCATCTTTGTGTACCAAGTAAGCAAATGATAAGGGAATAAATCTTAGAAAGTAGTAAAAAACCTGAGGGTATAGGCATTGCTATTCTAGCACTATGTATTTTTTACTTATGTTCTTAAGAACTTTTATTCAGCGAATGGAGCTTCATGTATATGCTGAGTAGTTTGGGTTGAAATTAAACTTGTGAGAACATATATAGTACCTAGAACAGTCTCATTTGAAATGTATGATGTACAGAAATGGAAATATTTTTATTCCTCTTACTGTTTTTATAGGAGGTTCGTAAAGTGAATGAAAGCATCAAGTATAACCACCCATTGAGAAAATGTGTTGATACGATACTTAAAAAGGTAATTAATCATACCCTCATCTTTTTTCTTTCGACATACACATTTTTAGAACAGAATATTGTAATAAAAATATGAGAACAGCCTATGACTGAGGTCTTCCCATCTCCTTTCCATTTTCATGGAAATATTAACCATAAACCAGTAGTAATCTGCACATAGAATTTGTTCAGTTGTTATTACAAGTTTGACATTTAATTATTGGCAGTATTTTTCATTGAAATGTGGATGTAGAGGTTATGTTAAATAATGTATAATCATTGCTATGACGCAGTGATGGAGATGGACCTTCACAGTTTCTAAGTGTCATTGAATGTGGTCCGTACAGACCTATCTCCTTAATAAACTAGGGCCTCAATAATCTCTTTTACTCACTTCCTGCATGTCAGTTTACAGTATATGAAGTACATCGTAAAATGAATGACCCTATGAGATATTTAACACAGACAAGAAACCATACAATTAAGGTTTTGCTGCATTGAGATTGAATTAGGGGTATTCATATACTTCTAAACTGATTATTCCTAAAATGAGCTGCTCAGTCGTTGTCTTTGCAACCATAGAACCACTGAACTATTTTTTTCCCTCTATTTTAAATCTATTACTCTGATTATTAGCTAATGTTCCCTTCAGCTAAGATGATGGTCATGAGAATCAGTTCTCTAATCATTTCTCTTACATTGCTATCTTTTGAGACCTATTTGGGGAGGTTAAGTAACTTGCCCAAGTAAGGAATAACTAATAGGGCAGATGACTCCAAATCATGTATGTGTTTGTTTTTCTGTACCATGGCTTTTAAAAATTCAACATCTTGGATTTGTTGTGATTCTTCTTCATTTTTACCTAGGAAGATAATTGACAGTTTTATCAGGTGCCTGCATAGCCTAATCCTCTCAAATACTAGTTGCTTCATGTAGGTTAGCTCCCTTCCCTACCACAGCTAGTATATCTGATCATAAAGGTTAATATTAATATGGGTACGAAGGCACTCAGTACATCTAAAACATTTTGAAGAAAATGTTAGCAACTAAAAATCCAATTGTTTAGAGATGCCAATAAAGGAAGAAGATGTTTTTGAGAAAATTAGATACGCCCCAGAATGGAAGATTTTATAATAAAAATAAAATTTTAATTTTTTTGCAAATGAGATTTTAAAAAAAATTTACTTGTCCCTTTTAGTGCCCTACAGAGTATCAGGAAAAAATGGGTAGAAACATGGATGACTATGAAGATTTTGATGAAAAGCATAATACCTACCCAAGTGAAAAGAGTCTTGTAAAACTACATAAGCAGGTAACTTTATTAATAATAGCTTCTTTACTTACTGATGATTTTAGTTAGATTTATAATTACTGCCCACAAAAAGGGAATTTGGAGTGAATGTGTATTTGAAACTTTCTTTGATCCTGTGCATTATTCTTTGAAGTGTTTTAACTGTGTTTCTCAACGGGGTACTCTTGGTATTTGGGGAGGGAGAATTACTCACTGAGCCAAATTGTTACATATATCATAGAATATTAACATCCTTGGCCCAACCCAGCAAATGCCACTAACACTTCCCCACTGTTTGATAACCAAAGCATACTATCTAGCAGGAAGATGAAACACTATTGGATCAGAACACTGACAGATATAACCCCCATTCTCTTTTTTAGGTGATTTATTCAGTTCAGAGGCACCGTCGAACTCAAGTACAGTGGCGGATTCTTTTGGAGCAAGCGTTTTATCTAGAAGATGTAGCAAAAAATGAAACTAGTGCCACTCGTCAGTTTGTTCACACCTTTCAGTCACCAGAGCCAGAAAATAAATTTATCCAATATTTTTATAATCCTACAGTTGGTATGTAATTTGACATAAATTTCAAAATTTAGTGATAATTTTTCTAAAGGGAAAAAGTATATAATTTCACCAGTGCAGAGTTGAATTGTATTTGTACCATTTGATGTATACCATGTGGTAATATTATATATATGATAAACTTCCCCCTCTAAAACTATTTTACTGATCGTATAACAGATAATCTATCAGTTTCCACTGTTACTTCACAGTTAATCAAAATCCTATGCAAAAATATATGCAATACATCAGGCATATTATGTATTCATAATATCTACTTAAAATAATGAGAATTTTAAGCAGTTTTACATCACAAGCTTGGGTTCCTTCTTCAGTCTTGACATACTACTAAAACATTCCCCTAAAAAATCGTCTTTGATTATTTACATCTGTTGGTCTACTTACAAGACCGACACTAAGTAGTCATGATTATTTCATTCTCTTTAATGATTATTTATGACATTCTCGTCAAACGTTATCAGATTTAGTATGAAGAACTTAATGAAAACATGCCAAAGTGTCATCATATTAAAACTTCCATTTACCTTATTTATCTAAATAAACAATTATGTTCACTTGATTCTCTTTCTCATGTTTGGTCTTGAGTACGAAGACATATGGCCATAAAATATCTCGTAAAACTTCTTCAGCAGAGATCTTTTCTAATTTAATGGAAGAAATACTTGTTTTCATTCATTCAACAAATATTTGAGAATGTATTGCTATCTATTGTTGGGTGCTTGGTATATATCAATAAATGTAAAGACAAGTGCCTCGTTATGGAGTGAGAAAAATAGGCAATGTACACGTAAAGGTTTGAAGAAGGTGCTGAGTACGTAGAAGTGGGAGTTCAGGGGAGAAGTCTGGTCTACAAGTATAAATCAGGGCATCATCAGTGTATGTGTGGGCCCTGGGTCAGAACAAAATCAACAAAGAAGTGATTGGGAGAGAGGAGACAAAGTCTGAGGACCAAGCCCGAGGCACTTCAGAAGGCGGACTTCAGCTTGATGCGGAGGTACCAGGAAAAGGCTAAAAGGGGAGTGGCCAGTGAAGTAGGAAGAAAAGCAGGATGGTAAGGTGTTTTGAGGAAAGGGATATGTAAAATACCTTTCCAGATGTTGTAGATGAGTCTAGTGTCATGCACATGAAGCCTTGACCATTGGATTTCAGAGAAGTAAGGTGGAGGTTGAGGGGATAGGAAAGCCCAGTTGGAGTTTAAAAAGCATTAGAAGCAGGGAGAATAGAAACTCTCAAAATGTTATCCTTATAAAAGAGAGTAGAGAAAAGATGTAGTAGCTGAAAGAGGATGGCAGAGTCAAGACCAATTATAGCATGTAATTTGGGAATGATACCTTAGAGGAAATGTAATGAGAGAAGAAAATGGCTGGGATGATGTTCATGAGGAGGAGCGATGCAATGGGAAATAGTGAACAGTGCAGAGAGAATGCCCTTAGATTAGGAAGTAAGGCACAAATGTGCCTGAGCAAGTAAGAAGAGGTGGTGGTGGGAACTTGGGGAGGTTCCCTTCTGCCAGCGTCTTAGTGAAATGCTGAGAGTAAGTGTAGGGGAAGAAATTTTGGAGATTTGAAGAAAGAAAAAAAGGTACAAAATAGTTGCTAAGGAGAGAAGGCATGGGAGAAGATTGGTGAATAGTAGTAGGCTAGCCAGGCAGTGCTCAGGGTCCACCTGAAGCTGGGGATTAAAAATTTAGAGTGAGACCAGTCAGCCAAGGTGTGTGTCTCACTTCTGCAGCATATGGTTGGGTGCTCCGTGGGTGCAGGTTCAGAGCAGCTGGAGAGTAGGATCTAGCCAGGCTGTGGTTTCTCTTAGCAAGGGCAGAGAAGCAAGAGAGGGCAAAGAAATTGGGATGTTGGAGAGTAAAGACCATAGAATCGGAGCTGGTGAAAAAAGCAATAGGATACCAGGGTGTTAAGTGGCAATACAAAGGTGGTAGAATGAATGGATCATTGGGTTCAGGTAAGGTCAGTCAGTGGAAATGGAATATTAGGTGAAGATATTGCTTGGAAACAGGGCCACCGTAATGAGATTAAAAGGAGTTATTGGCAGTAAGAGGTTTAGGGATGGCAGTGGGAATGAGTTGTGAAGGTGGGGTGGAGGATGAGATCACAGGAGGAAAGGAGGGCCAGGAAGTGAAAGGCCCTAGGGTACTGAAAAAAGGATCACCAGTGTGGATCTTGAACTCACCAGGAATTGTGCTGAGAGTAAGGTTGAAAGATTTAGAGTGTGAGCCAAGAGCTCAACACCTCAGTGAATGAAGTGAAAATACAGCCTTTTCAATTTGGGCAGCTTTTTTTTTTTTTTTTTAACTTTTATTTTTTACCTAAAGTCAGACTTAACTGAAAGTTGCCAGAATAGTAGAAAGAATTCTTGTATATCCTTCACCCAGATTCTTCACATGTTAATGGTTTACCATATTCATTTGCTTTATCTTTCTCTCTGTATACGTATTTTTCCTTAATCTTTTCAGGATTGAATCCTGACGTGATGACTTTTTCTCCTAAATGTTTCAGCGTGTATTTTCTAAAAATAAAGACATTTTCCCATATAACCAAATAAAATGACCAAAATCAGGAAATGAACTTTGAAACAGAGCTGTTATCTATAGACCTTAATCAGATTTTGTAAATTGTCCCAAAATATTCTTTGTTAAAAATTCCAGATCATGCATTGCATTCGGGGTCATGTCCCCTTAGTTTCCTTTCATCTGGACCAATTTCTCAGCCTCTCTCTCTGTTTTATGACATTGATGTTTTCAGTGACTCTAGGCCTGTTTTTTATTGGGTGTCCCCGAATTTGAGTGTGACATTTCCTCATGTTGGATGCAGGTTTGCATTTTTGGTGGGAATACTGCCACAGTGATCCTGTGTTCTCGGTGCTCCGTGGCAGGTGACACAGGATGTCAGTTTGTCCCGTTCCTGGTGATTATTTGGTGAGGAGGAGATCTGCCTGGTTCCTGCACTGCGAACTTACTCTTTTCCTCTTTGCAGTTATGTATCTTGTACAGAGATATTTTGGAACAATGTAAATACCCTGTTACTCCTGTGTGGTTTTCCTAATCACCTTTTTCTTTTATCTTCCAGAATGGTACTGGGAATGTCTCTTGCGACCATGGTTTTATAGGATACTTGCCGTGGTTTTGTCTGTCTTCTCTGTGATTGTTGTGTGGTCAGAATGCACATTCTTTAGTACTACACCTGTCTTATCCCTCTTTGCAGTCTTCATACAGCTGGCTGAAAAAACTTACAATTACATTTATATCGAGGTCAGTTTATTTTGTATCTGTCATAAACGTGTGTCAGTTCATAGAATAGCTGTCAACTGTTGTTTTTTTCTTTATATACTCTAGTAATGAGGAGAGCATTGAAGTGCCCCGCAGTGTTACTATTCAGATTTTCAAAAATGAGCTTCATCCATTTGCCCAGACTCTAAAAACTAAGAGCTGTGTTTGAGGAGAGATGACAAGGTGCCAAATAGTACAGAATTCTTTTACGAGAATACATTGAGCCTGTTTATGCCAGTGAAGGCACAGAACTTAAAGAGTCTTCATGTGGAGAGTTGCCAAGGGAGTGGGAGAACGGGCTCACTTCAGGAGGTAGATTTGAAACCCACAGACAGGATGTTGAACTGGTTAAGATGTAGATTTTTTTCCCATAAATTCATTTGCGTAGATGGTTAAGAAAAACTGTTCCCATGTTTAAATTTTAGAACATCAGTAAATGTTAGCCGGAAATAAAGGATGATGCTCACGAACGTATGCAAAGTGCTCAGGTCTGTTCTTCAACTGGTTTTGCTTGTTTTTCAGATTGCTTGCTTCCTTTCCATCTTCTTTCTCAGCATCTGCGTTTACTCTACTGTGTTCAGGATCCGTGTGTTCAACTACTATTACTTGGCCTCACATCACCAGACTGATGCTTACAGCCTTCTATTCAGCGGCATGTGAGTAGAAGGGTGTTTACAAACACGGGACGGCCTCCACTGCGTGCAGTCTATGGATCTCTCATTTACTGCTTGTCCTTTATGGGTGTTCCACTCACCCCTGTATTTATGTGAGCTCACTGATCAGGTTTAAGCATGAGTTAGACTTTTGATTGCTAGCTGAATCCTGCTTGAAGTTTAAGGTTACAGTAGGTTTACTAGGTTAGGGAGGCAAAGAAAGAGCCTGGATTTACAGTTCAGAGATTCAATAAATAGGTGAGTAAATACTAGGGCCATTTGAGAGTTTAGAGGCTAAGTCAGACCTAGAGAGTTCTGAGATTCCATGGCATCAGACTGCATCGTGAAGGGCTTAGGAAAACAAACAAGAAGAATCTTTGCTAAGAGATTTAGTAAGAGTTTAGAGCGACAGCTCTAGCTTGGGCTGTTATTTGTCCCTATTGTTAAATTGTCATATTGGGTATTTAGAAGGGGTGGACTTAGGGAAGTTCACAGAGGAATCCATATCTGAGCATCTTTAAGACTTTTTTCTTTTGCCAGTTTTCCTCCAAATGTAGAGTCATAGGAAGTTGTGAGTGTAGTACAAAGAGTCCTATTAACCTTCACCCAGCTTCTCCGAATGGAGACGTTTTATATAGCTGTTGTATAGTATCAAAACCAGGAATTATACATTGATATATTACTGTTAATTAGATGATAGACTTATTTAGTTCTCACCATTTTTATCCTTAATTTGTGCATGTGTGTGTGTGTGTATGTGTGTGTGTGGATTCATGTAACCACCACTACAATCAAGATACAGAATTGTTCGATCACACAAAATAACCCCTCATGTTTCCTCTTTGTATTCGCATCCTCCCTTCATTTCCCTCTCCCCGTATCCTCCAACTCTAGTTCTGTGAGAGTCTCTTTTGAGCTGGACAGAACTGAGCTTAGGCAGTTCTTTATACCTGAACTTGTCAGAGTGACATACTTCGATACAACTTCAGGTTTTATGTAGTGAGTACAGCTCCCCTTGAGGATATTGCCATCCTTGCCATACTGAGACAGATTACACAGAGGGTAGACTTGGAAAAAGTGCATACACAGGCACTCCACAAATTCTTAGGCTAAAGCAGTGGCAAACACCACCAAAGCAGGCAGCCTGAGGCTGGAGTTTTGCCCTGTAGGTGTTGATGTTTTAGGGAGATGCAATTAATAGGATTTTCAGAATGTCTCTCAAGTAAGGACAGTTCATATTAAGAATTCAAGATAAATGTAATACAAATAGATGAAAACAATAAAATGCATTTGCTACCATATTTTTTACATATTCTGTTTATAAATGTTTATTACAGGTTATTTTGCCGTTTGACTCCTCCTTTATGTCTTAATTTCTTGGGTTTGACACATATGGATTCATCCATCTCTCACCAGAATACACAGCCAACTGCTTATACATCTGTAAGTATGGTTGGAGCGCAGTTTTTTTAGATTCATTGTCTCTCTGAGATGTATTATTGTGGGATTTCTTTTAATGCCAGCAGAAAAGTTCTGTAGTGTTATTAGGATCTTTTTTTTTTTTGATATCAAACTTTCTTTTAAAGGTTGTGTATGTAATTTGTAATTACTAATGACTGGATAAGAATTATTTCGCTCTCTTTTACTGTAAAAAAAGTTTTTTGGTTCACATAGGTTGTGCAGCTGAGCAATATCAATAGACCTCATTATTAGCTTTTATATTTATAATCTTCATGGACACGATAATTTTCAGTAATATTTATAAAATAATAATTTTCTTGAAAGCCTTAATAAATAAGCAAATTCAGACATAATTGACATATAACATTGTATTAGTTTAAGGTGTACAACACAATGATTTGATGTATGTATATATCTTGAAATGACTGCCACAGTATCTTTATTAACATCCATCACCTCACATACTTAAAAGTTTTTTTTCCTTGTGATGAGAACTTAAAAATGAATCCATTTAGTGCTTTATTTCTACTTTTCAAAAAGTCCAAATTTGTTAATATGGTTGGTTATGAGTGAATTTTCCAATGGTGGAAAGGAATATAGAAAATATAAAACTGTACTAATTTAACTTTTTTCTTTTTTTTTTTTTGCTCTTTAGATTATGGGTTCCATGAAAGTTTTATCCTTTATTGCAGATGGATTCTATATATATTATCCTATGTTGGTGGTAATTCTCTGCATTGCTACTTACTTTAGGTAAGAATCGTAGCGTCGATTATTTTTCCTCTAACTCTTGTCCAATCTGCCCTTTTAAATATTTACTGGTTAGGTTTTGGTTGTTTGTTTTATTGTGGCTTTGGGGGAGCTGGGGGTAGTTTAAAGGATTTGCTTAAGTGATGAGGTCAGGCTCTCCCTCTGAAGGTAGATTTCAGAAAAGAGAAGTACAATCATTCTTTTACAAGTATTTAGGCTACAAAGTGATAGGATTGATTACAGAATGTTAACTCTAAGTCCCAGCCTTCAACAGTGACAGGCAGTGTAGCTTATAAAATACCCCCATGACCATCTTTTATCCAGTAACATAAATAAGTCTTAGAGCTTTCCCCACAATCATTGCCAGGTTTCTAGAGGCCTCAGACCTTCGCCAGCACAAAACATCAGATGAGGAGCAATTGTAATTAGGCAGTACATTTAAGGCTGGAAAGGATACAGGCTACTGTTTTTTATAGGATTAGAAAAAAGTGATTGAATCTTTGCCTAGGGTACCACTCGAAAGGAGGTAAAGAGAGATATGCTTGTCTTCTAGCACCTTGTCTTCCCTACTTGCACATGGCAGGTGCCCTCCTCCTGTACTAGGTCTGCGGTCTTCGCTAACTGCGTAAGTGCTCCGTGTCACACCAAAAAGACCGCTCTTAAAAAAATATTTATTTTTAAAGATTTATTTACTTATTTATTTGCGAGAGAGAGCATGCAAGCATGTGTGAGTAGGGGAGGGGCAGAGGGAGAGGAGAGAGAGAATCCCAAGCAGACTCCACGCAGTGTGGAGCCTGAGGCAGGACTCGATCCCACAACCCATGAGATCACAACCTGAACTGAATGAAACCAAGAGTCAGACACTTAACCAACTGAGCCACTCAGGTGCCCTTAAAAATATATTTATTGATGTTAATCAGTTTGTTTTTCTGATGAAAATGTTTCACCCAACCACTTTTCATTTAAATCTTCCAGTGCCATTATTATAGTTATTACAAATAATATGTGTGTACTTATTAAGAAGGTATTGAATAAACACACAAGTATTGTTTGAAATAAATTCTCTCAAATGTTTTAAAACATTTCTTTTTAAAACATTTCATAGGTAAAATAAAAGATTGTATTTTAAAATAAAACTGTAAATGTGAACTGATAGTAAATCTAACTTTCAAGTGTTTTTCTGAAGGTAGAAACAGTAGTAGGTTTGTGAAAATGTGTCATCGTTGTGAAAATGATGTAGTAAAGGAAGAGACCATACTTCGCATGTCCAAAACTTAGTTTTGGTTATATGCTTATTTATTTTAAAGGTTTATAAAACTATTAATGAAACATTAAGAGCTTGTAATGTGTGACTTAGGTCTTCACATGTTAGTAGTTACGTTTGCAGGATTAGCATCTCTTGCTACCGGTTGTTATATGGATCAAGGAATAGATGGGTGGGATAGTGCTTTATCAGCTATAAAATCTTAAATATAAAGAATTACTATGTCTAAAAAGAAAATTATTCATTAAAGGTTTTGTTTTAGAGTTAAATGGGATAAACTTTGAGTCCCAGTTTGTCTTTTAGGAAAAGGCAGGCCAGATTCTTTAATTTTCAAATTTTCTCTCAAAATAGATATTCTATTATAGAGATGTATGAAGCAATGCCTTAGTGACATTTTAATGGTATATTGCTTCATAGGTCCATTTTCTTTTGAAATGCTGCCGTAATTAGTCAATTCCCGTGTTTTAGTGTTTTTTTTTGATTTATTTATTCATTTTTTTAGAGAGAGAGAGAGACAGAGCACTCACAGAGGGGGGTAGGGTGGAGAGAGAGGAGAGAGAATCTCAAGCAGACTCCCCGCTGAGTGTGGAGCCCAACAAAGGGCTCCATCCCACCACGCTGTGATCATGACCTGAGCTGAAATCATCAAGAGTCAGTTGGATGCTTAACCTACTGAGCCACCCAGGCGCCCTACTAATTCCCATGTTACTAACAGTGCAGCCATCCCCAGAGTTAATATTCAGACTTATCTGCCTAGAGAGTGTAAGGCTGTTTCCTGACACTTTAGAGAAAGCTATGACCTTCCCAGAAACAAGGATCTAGTTTGGGGCTTCTCGTCCTAGGGTATTGTATTCCCATAAGGACATGAAAATAGTAAGGGAATTATTTAAAGTCACTGAATTAACATGACCATCTACCCAAAACCCCAGTTTTGCTCAATGGTAAATGGTATATTAAAGCAAGGAAATATATTATGATTTTTTACACATCATCAGATTTACACAGTCAGATTTTTTGCATATCGGTCATGTAAAATGGAAGACCTTCACTTTCTTGTAGCTGTTCTACTGTTTTTCTTTCCTCCCAGCGCACATACGCCTGAATCCCCCCCAACACACACACATTCATTCCCCGCTTTCTCCTTCTTCCTCTCTCCCCTCTTGCTCCATGTATGTGTTCAGGCTTATGCCATTAGAAGTACATCAGTGAAAAAGTCTGAAAACTAAGGCAATAAAAAGAGCTTGGTCTTTGTTTTGTCTTGGATTTAAATCTCAGCTCTAAAACTCCTAAATGATGATTAGCAAAGTATTTAACCCCTTGAGCCTCTGTTTCCTTATCTGTAAAGTGATTATTTCTTAGGATTACAGTAAGAATAAAATGAGAGAGTAACTGTAAATTGGCTGATGTATATGGTAGGATCTTAACAAATATTAATCCTGCCTATCCATCCATTGCTTCTTTCCTTGTGTATCGTATTTTCAGAGTATTCTTGTCCTATACAATAGTGAGGTTTAAAGTAAATACCAAATAAGGGCGCCTGGGTGGCTCAGATGGTTAAGCGTCTGCCTTCGGCTCAGGTCATGATCTCAGGGTCCTGGGATCGAGTCCCGCATCAGGCTCCCTGCTCCTTGGGAGCCTGCTTCTCCCTCTGCCTTTCTCTCTCGCTCTGTCTCTCATGAATAAAAAAAAAAAAAAAAGTAAATACCAAATAAGATAAAATAATAGCCCTCAAGATATCGTAATAAATTCAGAGTGTATAATTAAAGCTATTTAAGTGGAATTGACTAGCTCTCAGGTTATTAAAAAAATTGAACATGAAAATCAATTTGCATAATTAAGATTTTCTAAATCAGGTTATCTTACACTTGGGAATACTGGTTGTGTGTGTATTTTCAGCATTAGAATTGTTTGACTATAAGAAAAGAATAAATTGCATTTGTATTACAGCCACTGTTTTGTATTATGTAATAATTTTCTGAAGGAATACCTTCAGAAAACCTAATGGCCCAACTCAGTTTATTTTTGTAAGAAATCTGGGTATAATGAATACCGTGTCAGTGGAGTACTGGCTATATAAACTTCTTAGGAAGAGAAATACGTCCTTCTTAAAGAAAGACAAGTATAACTACATAGCTTGCTGTGATAACTAATAATAAAACATAGGCTTCTTTGGGGTGACAATACTAAAGAACAGTTTATCTAAACATTTACAATGAGAAATAATGCTTGTCTTTTCTAAATCTACTTTTATTAGTTTGGGAACTCGTTGTTTGAATCTACTTGGTTTCCAGCAGTTCATGGGAGATAATGATATGACATCAGACTTGGTTGATGAAGGAAAAGAGTTAATCAGACGAGGTAAGATTTGTCTTTTAAAATAAATGAAAGGAAAGTACTAAGACTCAAAATAGAAAATTAGTGTTTGTATAATTTGTAATTTTTATTTTTTTTTATTTTATTTTTTTTAAGATTTTATTTATTTATTTGGGACAGAGAGAATGAGAGACAGAGAGCATGAGAGGGAGGAGGGTCAGAGGGAGAAGCAGACTCCCTGCCGAGCAGGGAGCCCGATGCGGGACTCGATCCCGGGACTCCAGGATCATGACCTGAGCCGAAGGCAGTCGCTTAACCAACTGAGCCACCCAGGCGCCCTGTATAATTTGTAATTTTTAGTCTATCTTCAGAAATGAATGTTTTTGGGGCACCTGGGTGGCTCAGTTGATTAAACGTCTGCCTTCGGCTCAGGTCATGATCCTTGGGTCCTGGGATTGAGCCCCATATTGGGCTCCCTGTTCAACGGAAAGCCTGCTCCTCTCTCTCCCTCTGTTGCTCCCCCTGCTTGTGTGCACGCTCTCTCTCTCTATGTGTCAAATAAATAAATAAAATCTTGAAAAAAAAGAAATTAATGTTTTTTAGCTAAAAATCTACATACAACCTTCATAGCAAAAATAATTTGAAAACAAATGATGGTTTCATCCATCTTTAAGAAATACCGCAGCAGAAATTTAGTATGTCCTCAACTAAATAATGCTCTTGGATGGCGTTGGAGTCATTTTCGTGTTTTTCTGGAAACAGATTTGCCAAGCTCAGTACAACTACCAAATTCATGCGTTGAAAGAATCATCAGTTTAATACCGCACAGGAAATCATTCAAGCCAAGGCTGGTTTTGAGAATACCATGATCATTAACAACCTGTTAGAATACATGGCACCCTACTAGAGTCTAATCCCAACACTGAGTACATCAAATTTCCTGATGTTCAAGTGATGGTAGGGAAAAAAGAAAACAAAACTTGAGTGTGGGGACATTGATTCCTAGACATTCTCCCTACGGGGGTCTGGAGCTTTTGTGTGATCATTAGTTAAATCTAAACCAAAATATTTTGTGGCGCCAATAGAAGCTATTGTAACCTTCCAATTCTCTTCTAGGAAGGTGGGGTCTAGCTGATATAATGGTTCTACTGCTTTTTACATTAATTAGATCTCATCTGGAGTATCATATTTCAGTCCTGGGTAAGATTTCAACAGTAGAACTGATAAGTTAGAGGTATTTAGAGAAGGACAGCCAGAACTATGAGACTGTAGAGTGTATCTTATGAAAAAAAAATACTGAGTATATAGCCTGAAAAGAATAAGGGGAAGGACTTTTATGCAGGAAGAAGTATCAACTTAATTTAGAAGATAAGGCAAAGAAAAAGAAGTTACCAACAAATTTGAGATCACCATGAGGAAGAACTTATTCCTCTAAAACTATTTAGGGAAGGCCTAAAGGTCATCTCCAACAAAAATACAGAAGGTATTTTCTTTGGACTTAGGTGACCTCTTAGGTTCTTTCCAACAATAACCTATTACTTTTGACTTTGTAGTAATTTAAAGGAAATTGGTCATAGCCTGATACCTTTACTTCAGTTACTCTACGTCTAATTAAACCATGTTATACCAAATTTGAGACCACTTTTCTGTCTCTAGAGAAGAGAAAAAGGCAAAGGCAAGAAGAAGGTGAAAATCGAAGAAGAGTAAGTATAGTACTTATTAATTTGCTTAACCTAATCATAAGAATTTTACTGATTTAGAATTGGCTAAAGACCAAAGCACAGTGGGAAAATGACATAGGACACGTTTTTTAAAAAAGGTAATTTTAATACTTTCAGATGTACATTCTAAGTGTTTTGTCAGACCTGTTCTAAAAAGTCATTAGTATTAAATTACTTGTGTCCAGCATCTAGCAGTTTCTTGCCTAAGGTCAGTGCTCTGTGAATACTTAATGAAAGAATTAATAAATTCATGCAATCTTGTTATTAAAGTCATTTTGATTGCTTTAAAATTGTTATGCTTTTTGGTAATATGACATTAATTGTATTCCTCTTCAATTTTCTTCAGTCCTTTGTTTGCTGAGGCAAACTAAACTTCACCTAGAGAGTGAAAAAGCAGAAAATTAGAAAAATTTAGTCACGGTTACCACAAGTTTACAACACCTAGGTGTATCTATACTGGAGAAATGAAGACTCAGAGGAGACATGATAGCTGTCTTCATATATGTTAGTGTGTGTCATGTAAAAGGAGACTTGTTCTTTATTTCAGAAGCCATAACTGGAACCAGAGAGTGGAAGTTACTGGAGATAGATTTCACCTCTCGGTGAAAACTTCTAACTTCCACAGTTTATCAAAATTGTGATGGGCTGCTCACAATAGAAACTTCCATGTCATCTAATAAGAGAGCCAATGACATGGCTATTTTAGAATGAAACCCTACACTGCAGGGGAGGTCGAATAAGGTGACCTCTAAGGTTCCTTTCAGTTCTAAGAATTGATTGAGTAGCATCCCACTTCATATGGTTTGACTACAGCTATCTAATCATGTTTGTATACAACTCTAATTTTGCTTTCGAAAGTGACTTTTCAGGTCTCTGATATTTGTAGTTTATTTATATAGGAGAAAATTTTGTTAACATTTCATGAATTATTAGGAGTTCTCATAACTTTTATGTGGTCAAGCTAAGCCTGTTGTAGCTATCGTGTTGTTTTGACATTTTAGACAGAAGAATTGAAAAGGTTAATTATAGCAAGCAAAGATGTCTATAAATCTTCATTTGGAAGAAAGTTTGGAGACTGTATTAAAATCAGGTAGAGACAAGAAAAATTATTTTTGAAAATTTTCATGGTACTATGCTAATCATACTGATTATCTGGTGAATTTCTGATGAAAATAACTAAATTCTCTTACTCTATACATACAGTCTGTTGACACTGATGAATACTTTCTGCCTATGAGTTCCTTTGTTACATATTCATTTGTGTTTCTGACTTAGGAATGGAAAGAACGTTATGGACACAGTAGAGAAGATTCCACTAGAAACAGAAATATTCATGTTGACTCGAAAGAATCAAGCCTCTCAGATCTTAGTACCACCCGATGTAAGTCGTTTATTTTCTAGTTCCCTTAGAAGTTTTCTTATGCTTGCTTGCATAGAGACTGAGAATTAAGACAGCCATTCAAAAATGCTTTAGAGAACTGTAGAGGTGGTTCTGCAGTGTCTTTCCTTTTTCACACCTCAGTGTATAGAAAGAAAGGGAAACTCAAGTATGCATTCTGATAGGAGATGGAGAATTGGGACAACGCATGAAGAGTTGTAATCATACTACCCTAAATAATATCAGTACTTATCCCAGGCGTGTTGTAGGCAGGTGTTGATTTCTACTATTTACCTAGATGTTGTTCTTTACTTTTCTGTTAGTAGATGTAGGCAGTTCACTCATTTTTATAACCGTTGCCTGACTGACCCATATGTCAGATACTTTCCCAGGTATACAGGGATATAGAGAAGTTAATTTCCTGTCCTTGGGATGCCAATTAATTTTGTGAGGGACTGATAGCAAGTAGAAAACATTTGCCAGTGGGTTGAGTTAGGATACCTCCCCACATCCTTGACCCTGCCATCTGCCCCTGGGAAGGTGGCAAGAACCCTATTTTTGCCCAGGACTCTGACCAGAGTAGATGGTAGAGGAGGTTTGTCTTTGGGGGAGATGCAGGAATGCTGAGAGAGTAGAAGGGGACACTCCTGATGCTGAGGGAGCTCAGCTCAGGGGATAGAAAAAGAGTTCTTTATTGGGAAAGGATTTCTGTGATAAAATAATAGTAACTGAGCATTTGGGAATGAATGGTACTTAGCCAGGTGAAGGTGTTTTAGGCAGAAAGATGAATGAGTGACTGAAGAGTACCTTTGGGAGAATGCAAGTTTGTTTCTGTGACAAGATCCTAAAGTATGAGGAGCCTGATAAGAGGTAAGGCTGCAGAGACAGTTGGGAAGCAGGTATTACCATGCTCAGAAGTGAAGACTTTCTCTCAAGTGAAGATTTCAGTCAGGAAAGGAGCATGCTCAGATTTTTGGTTTCAAAAGATAAATTTGAACATAAAGCATGATTTCCGGGGAAGGTGGGACACAGAAACCAATTTAATGTCTGTGTTGGTAATGCGATCAAGAAATGAGGGCCTGGGCGCCTGGGTAGCTCAGTTGGTTAAGCGACTGCCTTCGGCCCAGGTCATGATCCTGGAGTCCCGGGATCGAGTCCCACGTCGGCTCCCTGCTCAGCAGGGAGTCTGCCTCTCTCTCTGACCCTCCCCCCTCTCATGCTCTCTGTCTCATTCTCTCTCTCAAATAAATAAATAAAATCTTTAAAAAAAAAAAAAAAAGAAATGAGGGCCTAAAATAAGCAGTGATCCTGGGGGATGAGGAGGAAAGGGTGTGTTTGAATGATATTTAGGGTAGAAGATATGGGAGAGAGCTGAAGGTGTAGTTAAAGCTAGGAAAGAGGGGCGCCTGGGTGGCTCAGCCGGTTAAGCGTCCGTCTTCGGGCTCAGGTCATGATCCCAGGGTCGGGCTCTCTGTTCAACGGGGAGCCTGCTTCTCCCTCTCCCTCTCTGCCTCCCTCTCTCTCAAATAAATAAAATCTTCAAAAAAAAAAAAAAAAGAGCTAGGAAAAAGAGAGGGGATTCTACAAAGATTTGGAAGCTTGCTTACCGCGGAGTAGGAGTTGACATGGTAGAAAGATGTGGGAGTGTGGGAGAATGTTCAAGAGAAGAGGAAATACAACGCCTTAGGATAATGACTTGAGGAGAACCTGGAATGTAGGAGGCAACCAATATTTGCTGAATGAATGAGAGAAAAGATGAAGGGCAGAGTCCAAGATGACAAAAGCGTAAGATACGATCGAATTAGCTTACCTTAAGTTTTCAAAAAGAGCTATATCATAAAGTTCTTTTGAAGCTATTGGACTGCTCAGAAGAACATTGTGAAAATTTAGGTTGTTTATGAAGAAAACCCACCCCATCCACATAGAGAGAAGGGAGAGTTAGTGCAGTAGATCTGTACTGACCAGGATGGTCTGCATTACCCACATGTGGCCACTGAGCATTGGCAATGTGGCTGGTGCCCCATGTTTAAATGATAATATATCGGATATATTGAACTAGATTAAGTCTGTTAAAATTAATTTCACCTGTTCCTTTTTACTTTTTTCATGTCGCTACTAGAAAATTTAAAAGTAAATACCAGGCTTGCATTTTGTTTCTGTTGGACTTAGCTACCCTAAACTCTTGTCTCCTGGGAAAAAGACTCAGGCCTCCTTGAAGACCTGGAGTTGAGTACGCCTTAAAGAAAATTCTAGCCAAGAACTGAGATACAGCAGCCCCTGGATTCACTGTGAAACCAGTTGAAACTTGATAATGAACAATTTCATAGTTCATATGTTAAATGTTAATTCTGATTCATATTAATTGAATCTTTGCATTGTACCTGCTTCTGAGCTTAGGCTAGCTGCAAGGGAGAAACTTTTCCTTGTTATTTTCTATCATACCATTTCTCATTTTAATCTGATTTTTAAGAAATCAAGTAGTTATCTTTTCTTACTATTGTCTTCACAATCAAAATTCAGATCCTTTATAATCTTGACTTTTTTTCGTGAGTCTAGAGACGGTAACCCATAAAGACAACAGAAAAGTAGACATATTTTTTTTTCCTTCCTTTACAGCAGCATCTAAATACACCAGGGCCAATAACAGGACTGAAAGGGACCGAATAGAACTCCTCCAAGATGTAGAACCTTTGGATTTTAATGCAGAAACATTCACTGATGATCCTCTTGAATCTAAATCAGAAAGGTAAGCTCTGGCTGGGTCATTTTGGCTTCAACATTCTGAAATTTTGATAACATAACAACTTGATGAGATAAACATAAGGAAAATGTTCATCTCTACTGCTAATAATAACCATATTAATCAACCTTTGGTAACTTTTTATACCTGCTAATGCTTTTATATTTTAAAAATTATAGCATCCAGTGGTGCTGGATAGCTGAAATTGCTATCTCCATAAACTACTAGTGGTATTCTAAATAAGAAAGAAAAATTGAAATTGATAGTAAGGATCTTAACAATGTTTATATGCCTATTTCTAATGATCCCATTTATGAAATTAATCATATTTAGCAACGGCTACATAGCCGTGACTGGGTGTCAGACACTATTCTAAGCACATTACCGACAGTACTGTATTTTATGGTTGTCAGTCCAATTGGATTTGAATCCAGAGAGGTTTAGTAACTTACCCAGAGTAACACAGCTTGCAAATGGCAAAGTCAGGCATTCAAAACCCAGGACTCTGGCAGTCGAGTCGTGCTTTTAGCCACTGTGCTCTGGGAAAATAATTAAACAGAAGCAAAATATCATCTGCATGACGTTATTTGCTACAGTATTGCCTGTAAACAGCAGAAACCCTGGGATATTCTATTTCTGTTGAATAATCAAGAGTGGTTATTAAATCTTCAGTTCCATGATGTGTTCACATCTCCCTATCCCTTTCTTTTTATATCTCTCACCCTGTCATATGTGTATTCTAGGCTCTAAAAAAGCTGTTGATTAATTTATAATTAAGTAAACCCCCTTGGGATATCATCTTTGTAAGTTTCTGCTTTCAGCTACTGAATAGATTTTACAAATGATGCTTACAAATTATGTAGCCGCTTCCTTTTAATGTGTCCTTGTTTTTCTCTCCTCCTTTGTTATTTTTGATGCCTCAGATCATTTCTTTATCCACCTTTCAGGTATCAGCCTGGTGGACGATACCTCTCGATGTCTCAAACCGGAATATTTGATGATGTGTAAAGTCTGAAAGAATTTATGGAACAACTAACCAAGATCAACACATCAGTCCAGTCTTTATGAACATATGTGTGCCCCAGAATTTACACTGTACTCGTAGTGAAAAGTGTCAGGACAAAAAAAGGCACTGAAAGTTACTCACATCTTAGTAATAATAGTTTATTGCCCATTGAATAGAGTGTCGTCTTTTTTATTACACACCATTCCTGAAGTGTCTGCCTTAAAAGTACCAGTGTAGTGGAAGGATTCAGTTCATGAGAAAGATCCGTATATGTTGAGAACAGGTAGTTCGGTTTGTTTCAGATTCATTTTTTTCGGGAAAGTTGTTTTAAAGATCCAAGAAAGCCATACGTCATAACTAAATAACATCATACGGTTTTATTATTGTGATTTACGTTTTTGCTGTTTTTAAAGAATATGTTAATCCTGTATTTCTCAACGAGATGGAGACCTCAAATAATAATGGTATTTACAGAACCCACGTTTTAAAACAAGGCTTACTTACCAGACATAACTGAATGTAGAAAGCTCTTTTTCAACTCTGTATGCAAATTAGTGAAGTTTTTGCATGTATAATTAAGATTATACTTCAACTGATAGTGTTAGTATCTTTGGCATGTGTACTATAACTGGGTGATGTATTATTTTTTCAGTCTTTGCTAGTAACTGGAAATTACATTTTGCTTTTGGTATTACTTTGTAAAAGATTTTCATTTCAGGGAGAAATGTTCACCTTTATCATTCAGCATATTGATTTAAGTATTGATCGTTCCACTCAAAGAGAATCTGAAGCATTAATGGGAAATAGTGGGTGGTTGTTGTTTTGTTTTGTTTTTAATAACCAAAGAGTCCCACAAAATTCTCTAATTTTTAAAGGTGCGTATTGATGCTTTCTGGAAAATAACATTTGGTTATTTAAAGGTAAAATGTGAATCCACTTACTATTATTATTAACACTTAAATTGTGGTTTATGTGTAATAATTTTGTTAAACATGCTTATTATTTTAAAAAAGCATTTTTAAACTTTTGTGTTTAAGCCAAAGTTGGGTATATTTGCAATCATCCATGTTTTATTGCACAGTGAATATTGCACAGTAGAACACAACATGCTTGCAGAGAGTTTTTCATGTCCCTGAAATGTTTACAACTCAGAGAATCCCTGCTGTGGATTCATCCAGTGGCGACTCTTTGTGAGCTTGCCACAACAGTCTCAGTTTAACACCTGCTATTCCGTGTAATTTTTAATAGTGTTCACTTTCACTCTGAAGTATCCCAGGTTGAAAATGAATTATATGATCACCCTAACGATAAGATTGTATGTTTCTTGAAGGTAATCTTCCCTTGACTCATAATTTTAAATTTTTTATTTTGCTTTTTACTTAGTATTATCATGTAAATTTTAAGAGACAGATCCATGCAGATACTGAAAGGAATAGTGTATCATCCTAATTATCTGATTTTGTTCAGTTTTATGATATTTGAGGTTAGGTCCCTTTTAAAATAATTATAAACGGATAGAATTTATTCTCAGTCAAAGGTTATACAGGCTGCCCATTTGAGAATACACACACAGCCTTTCACTCTAAAGTGTGGTTAGAGAGCTATAGGCCAGAAGCAGAGATCATTTGGTACTGTTTGTAATTTCATGATTGACCATTGAATATCTCGGGCAAATTGTGTAACCTTTCAGTGCCTCAATTTCTTCATTCGTGAAATGGAGATGATACTTGCTATTTACCTACTGATCTACCTCACACAACTATTGTGAGGGTATATTGAGTTGATGTTGATATGCTGGAGTTTAAAAAACAAAACAAAATAAATTGTTTCCTGTGCTACTTTCCCTAGTGATACTTGAAGGTGTTAAACGGAGAAACGATCAGCCCAGTTTCTTACAATTACAGAGAAGCTTTTAAGTCCCCAAAGCAAAAACTGTTTTTGGACTAATTTATCTAAAGTGCTTTGAAAATAGTATTGTTGTGTATTTGGTCTTTGGGTTTACCTTGGAATATTTTCCTTAAGTATAATGTTGTTTCTCATCAGGTTTTGTCATGAAACCCAGATGCTGTAGAAGAAATAGAAGCAGAAAAAGAGATTATCCAGTCACTTTTGTAACTTCTAATGCCCTAAAATAAATTGATAGGAATATGTAGGGGAATGTACTACTTTCCTTTATAATAATTGAAGTGTATGTAATAACCTAGCTTCCTTTGTGACTTCTGAGTTATTTCCAAAATAACTTTTGGTTGTTTAAGTCTAGAGTGTTCAACTTTTTAAGCAGAATTTATCTTACAGGATTTTATATATGATCATATAGGAAGGTTACCTGGCTGGAAAATTTGAGTTCATAAGGTAATGATTTAACCCCTGAAGAATAAAGAGTTTATTGGTGGGGGGAACTAAGTTAATATTTGTTAAGCCACCTTGTGTAAAAAAAGGTGGAGTAAGAACAGAAGTTTTCTGTTTGGGGAAGCTTATTAAAATGTAATGACCTCTACTGCAAAACATTACTACTAAATTCATACACTATAAATGCAAAGTAATTTCCTGAAGAATTACTTCTGATAATTAGCTTGTGATGTCTTTCTTATGTAATAATAGATACCTGGTTAAATTTTCTAAATTATTTTTCTGAATAATCATTAGGATAAGGATATCCAGTAAGCCAGTAATTCAAAACAACCACTGCAGAAAGTAATCACCTGTAAGTTGCCAGTTAACTTTTGTTACTACATCAGTAACTTGTTCTTATCAGTGGAGCTTTTTTATAAAAATCATTATTAAAATAAGAAGTAAGGTATAAGCCTAATTATTAAAATTTGCTCTCTTACCAAATGAATCAAGGGCTTTCGAGTACTTTCAACACACAAGAGGTCCTCATTTCACAAGAGTGGTAAGAGCTAAATCAAAACATTCAAAGGTTTTCCATTTATAAAAAATAGATCAGAAAATTGGACAATCCACGCCATCAAAAATAAATACTGCGAATTGATTTGTTTTTGGACTCTACTGTTTATTAGAATATCCGTTCTTAAATTTACACTGGTTGTGTACCCCAATGAAATTAAAAGTGGATAGGAAGTCAATTTGTGGGATTTTTTTTAAGTACACTTCAGTGTATGGATGAAAGAATTTCATTTATGTAACAGTAACAAACCTCATTTTTTTATCTTGTAATAGAGTCAGGGAACATTCTTGATGGTGTGTTGATTACCATCTTAAAGGAAAGTAAACTCTCCATATAATTCTCACTGTTCAGTAATGTGAGTTTTGTACTTGTGATTTGAGTGGACCATGCCTGAAAATCACAAGGATAAGTATGTTTGCACTAGAGGCAAAACATGTCCCTGAAAAATCTTAACATACTTGAATCTCCAAAATGTAATGGATCATATTGCATTAAATTCTAAATGTTAAGGAGTAAATGGATTTCGAGTTTTATCTTTCCTTTCTTTTCTTCCTTCCTCATTGCTTTTATATCCTCCTTCCTTTCTGAAGCCTGTCTTTACAGCATGACTTTTAACGTGCTGACAGATTTTTTTTGTTTTGCGTACACAGCTGTTTCTGATGATCAGTACACTCAAAAGGAACTAGTTCTGATTTCACATCCCACTACTTGAATAGCAGTATTGCACCTAAAGTAGTGAAACAGATTTTTCTAGACAACTAAGCAACATCTGAATGTAAATGTGATGTATGCTGGCTTGGTGTCTTGTCTTTAGGTCACTAAAGAGGGCACTTCATTAAAATGAATTACTCTCAGTGTCATGTTTTGGCATAAAAATGGATTTCCAAAAACAGTGATTGTTAAAAACAAACAGAAAAGCAGAAAGATTAAGAAACTTGAGATACCTTTTTATGAAAAGGAATTCATAAATACCCTACATTGTTGTCAAAGTTTTCATTAGGAGAGGTTAGAACAATACAAGAAAGAGGGTTACAGGAGGCCTTCTAAAATATGAATTCCCTCCATGTAGGGTTCTTTTTCCCAATGGACTTTTTCCTGCTCAGAGAGCTAGAAGACCAAGCCGTGTGATCCCCTATCCCAACTCCTGCAGACTAGGCCCTATGAATCATCTTGCCCAGCAGAGCAGGCCCTAGCCCTACCCCATCCTTAATCCCATCAATGGGGACATAACCTCACCTCTAATTCCTTTCACACTCAGCCTGGTCCTCCTAAAATTTCATTATCATTGTCAAAAGATTTGTCCATTGAGGTTGATTGAAGACTTGCTATAATTTTTAATTTGTTAATGAAGCAAGAATATTGGCACGTTCCTCTTCTCATTGATATCCTAAAAGACATTTGTTTTTAACATACTCCCTGGAGAGAATTAACTTTTTTCTCCTGAAAATCTTTTCTTTAGTGGGTATCTTGATCTCAAATCATTTTATAAAAGGAGTTTTTTTTTTTTTCTTCTGTATTTAGTGCAAAAGAGTAGAAAGAGTGGTTTACTATGGCAGACATATGTAGGGTAAAGTAATAATTTATTAATCTGACTGCACAACACCATTTTGAGTCAATATTACTGATATAAATCATATCAACCTAGTCACTTAGAGCTGAATTTCTCAAAAGAATGCTGGCTAGCATCTTCCCTATTTAGTACACCAAGTTGTAGGGGAGAGACTTGTATTTATTTTATTAAAAGCAATCCAATGGATTTATTTTTGTCCATACTTTGAAAACAGCTTGAAGGATTTTTCTCATTTTAGAAGGTAGAAAACATGTGGACATGTCTTTTAAATTACTGTAATCTAATAAATATTTATAAATTATAGTATTGAAAAAAGAGCTCTAATATTGATGTTATTTTCTGGTATTTAATTTCTGTAAAATGTTTTTGTAACTAATTGTAGTGCTTTTAAGCAGTTTAAAAATCGTTCTCACATAAGTTCTGCCCACATCGTGTTTCCTTAGGGCAATATTCCAAAGTTTAGTAGTCCAGTGTGAATTTGAAATATTCCTTCCCCCCTTCAGTGTCTTTTTATATATACCACTACCCAAGCAAAGTATACCAAAAGCCTAATTTCTCTGTTGCATTAGTAAAGTACTTGTTATTTATCTAATTCAGTGGATTAGGTGAAATAGAAGATAAGTCTTTTCAAATGTGCATCTGATCATAATTTTTCTAAATGTTCATTATGTTCATCTTTGCTGCATGATGCCAAATTTATCTTTAATCAGCCATTACTACCTGATATGTAATGACAAATGTTTTCGTATCTGACCAATGGGTTGTAGATTTAACTATTTTTCTCTGCAGATTCTCACTACATTTTCAAATATGTATTTGGAAAAAGCTGCAAAGTGCTACCTATAAGTAAGTTAGCATCTTTGGCCTTATCTATGCATAATGTTCTCTCGGTTTGGTTTTGACAAACTCGTGGATTTGCGATTGCTTTGTAGTATTTTAACTTATTGTGATGTAATGAATTTTTTGAAATGTTTATTTGACTAGCTATTAAAATAGAGGAAATTATGTGGCTTTGCATGAAATAAAGTACATTTCTACAAGTTCCTAAGAATTTTGCTGATTATGTGTTTCATTTCATACCATCTTTGAGATTAAACTCCTAAGGAGCCTGAAGCTTTCTTTGTTCCTTACAAATATATTACCACTAATATTATATTACATTAGTAACATTACATTACAAACAAAATATTTTAAGATAATTAAATACGTGTACTTTAGGTTCTACATTACTTTATCCAGTGTTTATAATTAAAACAAGTAATTGTTACAAAAATTAGAAATCGATGAAATTTAAAGCAGGAAAACAATAAAATCAGCAAAACCAAAAGCTGGGTGCTTAAAAATATCAATAAAATTGATTAAATCCTAACCAGGCTAAGAAAACAGAGTTGCTTTCCTTTATACCAAAAACAATTGAAGTTTGAAATTAAAAACACAATACCATTTATATTAGTCCTAGCTAATGCAATTTAAGGCAAGAAAAGGAAATAAAAGATATACAGATTTGGAAGGAAGAATTAAAACTGTCTTTGTTAGCAGATGACGTGATTGTCTCTGTAGAAAATCTAAAGGAATTGACCAAAAAACCTCTTGGAATACATGATTATACTAAGGTTGCAGGATACAAGATTAATATACAAAAGTCAATCACTTTCCCATATAACCAATGGACAAGTGAAATTTGAAATTAAAAACACAATACCATTTATATTAGCACCTCCAACAGTGAAATACTTAGGTATAAACTTAACTATATATATGATCTATCGATCTATCTATACATATATATGTATAAAACGTATTACAAAACTGATGAAAGAAATTAAAGAACCAAATAAATGGAGAGATTCTATGTTCACAGAAAGACTCAACACTGTCAAGATATCAGTTCTTCCCAACTTGATCTATAGGGTCAATGCAATCCCAATCAAAATTCCAATAAGTTATTTTGTGGATATTGACAAACATTCCAACGTTTATATGGCAAAGCCAAAGACCCAGAAGAGCTAACACAATATTGAGGGAGAATAACAAAGAGAATTGACACTTCAAATCTTACTATACAACTGCATAATCAAAACATTGTGAGATTGACAAGAGTAGACAGATCACTGAAACAGAATAGAAAGCCCAGAAATAGACCACACATAGTCAACTATCTTTGACAAAGGAACAAAGGCAATTCAATGGAGAAAGGATAGTCTTTTCAACAAATGATGCTTGAACAACTGAACAGCCAAATGCCAAAAGGGAAAAAAAAAAAAAAGGAATCTAAGACACTGCTCACTACACCTTTCATAAAAATTAACTTAAAATGAATCATAAACCTGAAACTATAACACAAAACTATAAAACTTCTAGACGATAACAGAAAAATAGGTGACTTTGGGCTTGGCAATGAGTATATATCACACAAAAATGTGTTTATGTGGACAAGAAGACATATAAGAAGAATGTTCATAACAGCATTATTCATAATAGCCTCAACCACAAACAGTTCAATAAACAATAGATTTATTTATCCAACATGATGGATATATACATGAAAAACTAAATGAAGATGAATTAATTGCAGCTATGCAACAACATAGATGAAGCAGTCAATAAAAATAGTCTTTGAGGAAGCCCAGACAGTGGCTTTACTAGACAGACTTTTGTTGCTGTTGTTTTTTATTTTATTTTATTATTATTTTAAATTATTAACATATATTACTTGTTTCAGGGGTACAGGTCTGTGATTCATTAGTCTTACACAACACACAGTGCTCACCACAACACATACCCTCAACAATGTCCATCACCCAGTCTCCCCAGCCCTCAGCCCCCCTCCCCTCCAGCAACCCTCAGTTTGTTTCCTGAGATTAAGAGTCTTATGGTTTGAGGAGGGGGAAAGATGGCGGAGGAGTAGGGGACCCTATTTCAACTGGTCCCCCGAATTGAGCTGGATATCTACCAGACCACCCTGAGCACCCACGAAACCAGCCTGAGATGTAAGAAGATCTGGATCTCTACAAACAGAATATCGCAGGCAGTTGGTTTTGAGGTACGAAGCGGAGAGCCGTGATCCTGCGGGCAGATATCGGAGGATAAATGGCAGCGGGAGGGAGCCTGGCCGTGGGGATCCTACACCGCCAGTGAGTGACAGCCTCGCGCGCTGTGGATGGGCACAGACTCGCAGACCGATAGCGTTGGGAAAGGACTTTAGGGCAGCCCCCGTGGTGGAGGACCAGACCGGCGGGGTCGCGCACACGCGAACCGCAGCCCCCCCGACAGAAACCCGGAGCAAGGGTCCCACGCACGCGAACTGCAGCCTCCGAGACGGAAACCCGGTGCGCAGTGTCCCGCCGGTGAACTGCAACCCCCGGGGGTGGAAACCCCAAGTGGCGGAGTCGCGCGCGTGAACTGGGAGCAGCTGGCGGTTTTAGAAGCACAAGGGGCAGAGATGTGCCCGGACCTGGAGGCAGGACTGGGGGCGCTACGAAGGGGCCACAACCCAGGACACTGCAGTTTATAGCAGCACGGACAGAAATGGAGACGGTGTGGCCTGGAGAGCTCACTGAAGAATAGCCTGCGGTCTCTCTGCTCCAAGGCAGAGGGTTGGAAACGGTCTCTTCTGCTCTGACTCGTGGAAGAGACGCGGAAAGCCACCAGGGAAAGGTGCCAGAGAACAAAAACCCCAAAGACTGATTCCCACTGAGCCCATCCCCCGCCACAGGGGCGCAGGGCAACTCCGCCCAAACAGGGTTGCCTGAGTAACAGCGAGGCAGGCCCCTCCCCCAGAAGACAGGCTGGGAAAACAAGAGGCCGGCAACCCTAAGGTCCCGAGAAAACAGGTGCATCTTGCTTGGGTTCTGGTCAATAATTTCGACTCTATACATTCCCTCAAGCAGCCATCAACAGAATGACTAGGAGGAGGAGCCCCCAAACAGAAAAGACTCAGAGATTATGACTTATGCTGCAGATTTACAAATGGATGCAGACATAACCAAGATGTCGGAGATGGAATTCAGGCTAGCAATTGCGAAGACAATGGCTAGAATGGAGAACTCAATTAATGGCAACATAGAGTCTCTAAGGGCAGAAATAAAAGGGGAATTGGCAGAACTTAAAAATGCTATCAATGAGATCCAATCCAATCTAGATAATCTAACAGCTAGGGTAACTGAGACAGAAGAGAGAATAAGCGATCTGGAAGACAGTATAATAGATAAAAAAGGAAAAGAGGAGGCCAGGGAAAAACAACTCAGAATCCATGAAAATAGAATCAGAGAAATAAGTGACACCATGAGGCGTTCCAATGTCAGAATAATTGGAATCCCAGAGGGAGTGGAGAGAGAGAGAGGGCTAGAAGATGTATTTGAGCAAATCGTAGCTGAGAACTTCCCTCTCTGGGGAATGAAACAAACATTCGAGTCCTAGAGGCAGAGAGGACCCCTCCTAAGATCAAGGAAAACAGGCCAACACCCCGGCATGTAATAGTAAAACTTGCAAATCTTAGAACCAAGGAAACCATCTTAAGGGCAGTTAGGGGGAAGAGATTCCTTACGTACAGAGGGAGGAACATCAGAATAACGTCAGACCTATCCACAGAGACCTGGCAAGCCAGAAAGGCCTGGCAAGACATATTCAGAGTACTAAATGAGAAGAACATGCAGCCAAGAATACTTTATCCGGCAAGGCTTTCATTTAGAATGGATGGAGAGATGCAGAGCTTCCACGACCGGCAGAAGTTGAAAGAATATGTGACCACTAAGCCAGCCCTGCAAGAAATATTAAGGGGGTTCTATAAAAGAAGACCCCAAGAGTGATCTACAAGAGAAATTTACAGGGACAATCTATAAAAACAACGTCTTCACAGGCAACATGATGACAATTAATTCATATCTTTCAATAATCATTCTCAATGTGAACGGCCTAAACGCTCCCATAAAATGGCACAGGGTTGCAGATTGGATAAAAAGACAGGACCCATCCATATGCTGTCTACAAGAGACTCATTTTGAACCTAAAGATACATCCAGACTGAAAGTAAAGGGATGGAGATCCATCTTTCATGCCAGCAGACCTCAAAAGAAAGCTGGGGTAGCAATTCTTATATCAGACAAATTAGATTTTAAACTAAAGTCTGTAATTAGGGACCCAGAAGGACACTATATCATTCTTAAAGGGTCTATCCAACAAGAAGATCTAACGATTGTAAATATCTATGCCCCCAACATGGGAGCAGCCATCTACATAAGCCAACTGTTAGCCAAAATAAAGAGTCATATTGATAACAATATGTTAATTGTAGGAGACCTCAATACTCCACTCTCAGCAATGGACAGATCATCTAAGCAGAAAATCAACAAGGAAACAAGAGCTTTGAATGATACATTGGACCAGATGGACCTCATAGATATTTACAGAACATTCCACCCTAAAACAACAGAATACTCATTCTTCTCGAGTGCACATGGAACTTTCTCCAGAATAGACCATATACTGGGTCACAAATCAGGTCTCAACCGATACCAAAAGATTGAGATTATTCCCTGCATATTCTCAGACCACAGTGCTCTAAAACTGGAACTCAATCACAAGAAAACATTTGGCAGAAATTCAAACACTTGGAAGCTAAAGACCACTCTGCTCAAGAATGTTTGGGTCAACCAGGGAATCAAAGAAGAACTTAAACAATTCATGGAAATCAATGAGAATGAAAACACATCAGTCCAAAACCTATGGGATACTGCAAAGGCAGTCCTAAGGGGGAAATACATAGCCATCCAAGCCTCACTCAAAAAAATAGAAAAATCCCGAATTCACCAACTAACTCTACACCTTAAAGAACTAGAGAAAAAGCAACAAACGATGCCTAAGTCACGCATTAGAAGAGAAATAATTAAAATTAGAGCAGAAATCAATGAATTAGAAACCAGAAACACAGTAGATCAGATCAACGAAACTAGAAGTTGGTTCTTTGAAAGAATTAATAAGATTGATAACCACTGGCCACACTTATCCAAAAGAAAAGAGAAAGGAGCCCAAATTAATAAAATTATGAATGAAAGGTGAGAGATCATGACTAACACCAAGGAAATAGAACCAATTATTAGAAATTATTATCAACAACTATATGCCAATAAATTGAGCAATCTGGATGAAATGGAGGCCTTCCTGGAAACCTACAAGCTGCCAAGACTGAAACAGGAAGAAATTGACAACCTGAATAGGCCAATAACCAGTAACGAGATTGAAGCAGTGATCAAAAACCTCCCAAAAAACAAGAGTCCAGGGTCTGATGAATTCCCTGGGGAATTCTACCAAACATTCAAGGAAGAAATAATACCTTTTCTACTGAAGCTGTTTCAAAAAATAGAAACAGAAGGAAAACTTCCAAACTCGTTCTATGAGGCCAGCATCACCTTAATCCCCAAACCAGGCAAAGACCCCATCAAAAAGGAGAATTTCAGACCGATATCCCTGATGAATATGGATTCCAAAATCCTCAACAAAATCCTAGGTAATAGGATCCAACAATACATTAAAAGGATCATCCACCACGACCAAGTGGGATTTATGCCCGGGATGCAAGGGTGGTTCAACATTCGCAAATCAATTGATGTAATAGAACACATTAATAAGAGGAGGGAGAAGAACCATATGGTCCTCTCAATTGATGCAGAAAAAGCATTTGACAAAGTACAACATCCTTTCCTGATTAAAACTCTCCAGAGTATAGGGATAGAGGGAACATTCCTCAAGTTCATAAAATCCATCTATGAAAAACCCACGGCGAATATCATCCTCAATGGGGAAAAGCTGAGAACCTTTCCCTTAAGATCAGGAACACATCAAGGGTGCCCACTCTCACCACTGTTGTTCAACATAGTACTAGAAGTCCTAGCAACAGCAATCAGACAACAAAAAGAAATAAAAGATATTCATTGGCAAAGAAGAAGTCAAACTCTCTCTTTTCACAGATGACATGATACTTTATGTGGAAAACCCAAAAGACTCCACCCCCAAATTACTAGAACCCATACAGCAATTCAGTAATGTGGCAGGATACAAAATCAATGCACAGAAATCAGTTGCTTTCTTATACACTAACAATGCAACTGTAGAAAGAGAAATTAGAGAAATGATTCCATTTACAATAGCACCAAAAACCATAAGATACCTTGGAATAAACCTAACCAAAGAGGTAAAGGATCTATACTCTAGGAACTACAAAACACTGATGAAAGAAATTGAAGAAGACACAAAAAGATGGAAAAATATTCCATGCTCATGGATCAGAAGAATAAACATTGTGAAAATGTCTATGCTACCCAGAGCAATCTATACCTTCAATGCCAACCCGATCAAAATTCTAATGACATTTTTCAAAGTGCTGGAACAAACAATCCTACAATTTGTATGGAATCAGAAAAGACCCCGAATCACCAAGGAAATGTTGAAAAAGAAAAACAAAGCTGGGGGCATCACGTTGCCCAATTTCAAGCTATATTACAAAGCTGTGATCACCAAGACAGCATGGTACTGGCACAAAAACAGACATATAGACCAAAGGAACAGAATAGAGAACCCAGATATGGACCCTCAACCCTATGGTCAAATAATATTCGACAAAGCAGGAAAAAATATGCAATGGAAAAAAGACAGTCTCTTCAATAAATGATGCTGGGGAAATTGGACAGCCACATGCAGAAGAATGAAACTCAACCATTCTCTAACACCATTCACAAAGATAAACTCAAAGTGGATGAAAGACCTCAATGTAAGGCAGGAATCCATCAAAATCCTAGAGGAGAACATAGGCAGTAACCTCTTTGACATCGCCCACAGCAACTTCTTTCAAGATACATCTCCAAAAGCTAGTGAAACAAAAGCAAAAATGAACTTTCGGGACTTCATCAAGATAAAAAGCTTCTGCATAGGAAAGGAAACAGTCAACAAAACAAAGAGGCAACCCACAGAATGGGAGAAGATATTTGCAAATGACACCTCAGATAAAGGGCTGGTATCCAAGATCTATAAAGAACTTCTCAAACTCAACACCCACAAAACAAATAATCAAGTCAAAAAGTGGGCAGAAGATATGAAAAGACACTTCTCTGAAGAAGACATACAAATGGCTAACAGACACCTGAAAAAATGTTCATCATCATTAGCCATCAGGGAAATTCAAATCAAAACCACATTGAGATACCACCTTACACCAGTTAGAATGGCAAAAATGGACAGGAAAAGAAACAACAAATATTGGAGAGGTTGTGGAGAAAGGGGAACTCTCTTACACTGTTGGTGGGAATGCAAGTTGGTACAGCCACTTTGGAAAACAGTGTGGAGGTTCCTCAAAAATTTAAAAATAGAGCTACCCTATGACCCAGCAATTGCACTCCTGGGTATTTACCGCAAAGACACAGATGTAGTGAAAAGAAGGGCCATATGCACCCCAATGTTCATAGCAGCAATGTCCGCAATAGCCAAACTGTGGAAAGAGCTGAGATGCCCTTCAACAGATGAATGGATGAAGAAGATGTGGTCCATATCTACAATGGAATATTACTCAGCCATCAGAAAGGATGAATACCCAACTTTTACATCAACATGGATGGGACTGGAGGAGATTATGCTAAGTGAAATAAGTCAAGCAGAGAAAGTCAATTATCATATGGTTTCACTTATTTGTGGGACATAAGGAATAGCATGGAGGACATTAGGAGAAGGAAGGGAAAAATGGGGGGGAATTGGAGGGAGACATGAACCATGAGAGACTATGGACTCTGAGAAACAAACAGGGTTTTAGAGGGGAGGGGGAAGGGGGCATTGGTTAGCCTGGTGATGGGTTTTAAGGAGCGCACGTACTGCATGGAGCACTGGGTGTTATATGAAAACAATGGATCGTGGATCACCACATCAAAAACCAATGATGTATTGTATGGTGACTAACATAACAATAAAATTAAAAAAAAAAAAAACCACCTAATACAACTCAACACCAAAAAATAAATAAATAAATAAATAAATAAATAAATAAATAAATATCAAGACTAAAAAAATAATAATCCTCAATAATTGTCAAATTAATAGAATAATAAATAACATTTATTGAGTGTTTAAAAAAAAAAAGGAGTCTTATGTTTTGCCTCCCTCTCTGGTTTCATCTTGTTTCATTTTTTCCTCTCTTCCCCTGTGATCCTCTGCATTGTTTCTTAAATTCCACATATCAGTGAGGTCATATGATAATTGTCTTTCTCTGATTGACTTATTTCGCTTAGCATAATACCCTCTAGTTCCATCCATGTCATTGCAAATGGCAAGATTTCATTTTTTGATGGCTGCGTAATATTCCTCTGTGTGTGTGTGTGTGTGTGTGTACCACATCTTCTTTATCCATTCATCTGTCAATGGACATCTTGGCTCTTTGCATAGTTTGGCTATTGTGGACATTGCTGCTATAAACATTGGGGTACAGGTGCCTCCTCAGATCACTACGTTTGTATCTTTGGGGTAAATACCCAGTAGTGCAATCGCTGGGTCATAGGGTAGCTCTATTTTCAACTTTCTGAGGAACCTCCATATTGTTTTCCAGAGTGGCTACACCAGCTTGCATTCCCACCAACAGTGTAGGAGGGTTCCCCTTTCTCTGCATCCTCACCAATATCTGTCCTTTCCTGATTTGTTAATTTTAGCCATTCTGACGTGTGAGGTGGTATCTCTTTGAGGTTTTGATTTGGATTTCCCTGATGCTGAGCGATGTTGAGCACTTTTTCATGTGTCTGTTGGCCATTTGGATGTCTTCTTTGGAAAAATGTCTGTTCATGTCTTCTGCCCATTTCTTGATTGGATTCTTTGTTCTTTGGGTGTTGAGTTTGATAAGTTCTTTATAGATTTTGTATACTAGCCCTTGATCTGATATGTCATTTGCAAATATCTTCTCCCATTCTGTAGGTTGTCTTTTGGTTTTGTCGACTGTTTCCTGTGCTGTGCAAAAGCTTTTTATCTTGATTGAGTCCCAGTAGTTCATTTTTGCCCTTGCTTCCCTTGCCTTTGGAGATGTGTCTAGCAAGAAGTTGCTGCAGCCGAGGTTGAAGAGGTTGCTGCCTGTGTTCTCCTCAAGGATTTTGATGGATTCCTATCTCACATTTAGGTCTTTCATCCATTTTGAGTCTATTTTTGTGTATGGTGTAAGGAAATGGTCCAGTTTCCTTCTTCTGCATGTGGCTGCCCAATTTTCTCAACACCATTTGTTGAAGAGACTGTCTTTTTTCCATTGGACATTCTTTCCTGCTTTGTCGAAAATTAGTTGACCATAAAGTTGAGGGTCCATTTCTGGGCTCTCTATTCTGTTCCATTGATCTATGTGTCTGTTTTTATGCCAGTACCATACTGTCTTGATGATGACAGCTTTGTAATAGAGCTTGAAATCCAAAATTGTGATGCCACCAGCTTTGGTTTTCTTTTTCAACATTCCTTTGGCTATTTGGGGTCTTTTCCAGTTCCACACAAATTTTAGGATTATTTGTTCCAGTTCTGTGAAAAAAAATTGATGGTATTTTGATAGGGATTGCATTGAATGTGTAGATTGCTCTATGTAGCATAAACATTTTAACAATATTTGTTCTTCCAGTCTATGAGCATGGAACGTTTTTCCATTTCTTTGTGTCTTCCTCAATTTCTTTCATGAGTATTCTATAGTTTTCTGATTACAGATCCTTTGCCTCTTTGGTTAGATTTATTCCTAGGTTACTTATGGTTTTGGGTGCAATTGTAAATGGGATTGACTCCTTAATTTCTCTTCCTTCCATCTCATTGTTGGTGTATAGAAATGCAACTGATTTCTGTGCATTGATTTTATATCCTGCCACTTTAAGCCAGTGATTAAAAATGTATTCAAAGAACTAATGGCAGTTGTGTCTAAAGAACTAAATGAAAGTATGAGAACAATGAGAGTGACTACTAATTGTCTTTTGAGGGTGAGGAAATGTTCTAAAATTGATTGTGGTGTTGGCTGCACAACTCTGCAGATATCCTAAAACCCACTAAATTGTATACTTTTAAAGAATAAATTTGGGTTAGGTGAATTATAACTCAATAGAGATGTTATTAAAGAGAACAGAAAATGGGGGCGCCTGGGTGGCTCAGTCATTGGGCGTCTGCCTTCGGCTCAGGTCATGATCCCAGAATTCTGAGATTGAGCTCCACATCGGGCTCCCTGCGCAGCGGGAAGCCTGCTTCTCCCTCTCCCACTCCCCCTGCTTGTGTTCCCTCTCTTGCTGTGTCTCTCTCTGTCAAATAAATAAAATCTTTAAAAAAACAAACAAACAAACAAAAAAACAAACAAAAAAAAGAAAATGAAAAAAATCTGAGTTATAAATAAGGGAAAGAACTAAAATTGGGTCTCTTAATATTTTTTTTTAATCTAGGTGTGTGATATATTTGATTAGTTTTTCTCTTCTGTCTCTTTGATTTTAAAAAGGAGAAAAAAATACCAAATTGTCAGTTGGTCTCCTCCTGAAGAATATAAACAGGAATTCAAGAAAAATTTTGATCTCCTTTTAAAGGAAGCTTTGCTTGGGAGGTAGTAGTTGTTTTGTTTTGTTTTTTTTTAAACAAAAATAAAGCAATTATTATAATAATCTCTGAACTGATCACTTCAGACAGTCTTAGAGACATTCCCAGCTTGTTCAGCTTCCAAGGCTGAATGAATAGATATTACCCTTAGAAATTGGGGTGAATCTCACCTTATGAAATTCTCCTACTTCTCTCCTTGCCTTCAATCTCTTCAGCTTAGGGACAGTGATGGACAGCTCACCATTTCATTGTTGGATAAAGTCACAGTCACTCAATTTCACTTCTTTCTCTTTTCATAAATTTTCTGTTGATGGGGTCACTTACAAAGATTGATTTTTGCAGAACTTGAAGACGGCCATTAAGATTCATTCATTGTAGAACTGGAACTTGGCTATTTAAGACTCACTTTTAGCCTTGCAGATGGTAAGTCATGAGACTGACTCTTGGAAATTCCACTCACCTGAATCTCAAAATGACAAGGAAGTACTCATCTGAAGTATGAAAGCATAGAGAGAAAAATCATGCTGTCTGTGTTAAGTAGGATGCCCTTGCTCCTCCCTTATTTCTGAGAAAAGATGTGACTCACTAGTCAAGGTGTTTCTTAAATAATGCCTCCTCCATAAAATCTGTTTTATTTACCTCATTTCTTCCTCTAAGCTTCTCTCTATGACTGACTTAACATTTACTTTTGTGCTTTCTCTTTTTCATTAAAAAAGATTTATTGGGGACTTAATATGTGCCAGGTAACGAAGGGGTTAGAGACAGAGCAGAGAATGAAAGCTATTGGAAAACCAAAAAAAAAAAAAAAAAAATCCCCAAGTCTTCCCTCTGTTCTCCCATCCTCCAACTAGATTTAACACTTTCAGAGTGTGACCTATAGGGCCTAGCACTGTGTTTCTGCAAGTCTTTTCTCTCTGGTATTAAGTTAATGTTTATATTTTCATGTGATAATTTCCAAAAATTTATACCAGATGTCTTGAATTTTTCAAAACTATTCCATATGTTACCTTAATTTTTTTTTTTTAAATAGGCTCCACACCCAACATGGGGCTTGAACTCATGACACTGAGATCAAGAGTCACATGCTCTACCAACTGAGCCAGCCAGGTGCCCCTTTAAACATTTTTTTAAATGCTTAATTTTAAAAATGTATCCCTACTGATGTATGTGGAATTGGTGGTAGCACACAGAGAGAATCACTGTACTAATTGCTAAGCTAACTAGGTTGTTTGTACACTTTCATAATGCCTAGCTCTTTCTTTTGAAACACTTAACACACTGATAATTTTTTACCTGTAATGATTTGCTAGACATCTGCTTCCCCTGTCAAACTGTAAGCTCCATCAGGGGAAAGGTCATGTTTTCCTTGCATAGAACTAGATCCACAGAATCTATCATAGTGTATAGTACATAGTAGGCAGAAGGTAAACATTTATTACTGAAAGGTCAAGATTTATAAAAAGACTAGGTCAGATTGTAAGTTACATCTTATTTGACTAGCTTTTTACAGTTATTGAAACCTTTGATATTGCCCCAGATATAATTAGGAAAATTATCCTGATTTGATCATTGAATTCAAGAAGCCTCCTTGGCTTCCTCTCTGGCTTAAAGTAGTGGTCTGTCTGCCACCCCCACTCCCCGATCCAATCAGAACACCCTTGTTAAACTTACTAAACTGACTGCCGTTTGGTCCCATTTATTTTCTCCTCATAATCTTGTGTCCTTTTGGAAGAAGCCTGCCCTGCCCATTGCACTCTGCTGAAATGACAAAACATCTTCCTCTCTCTTGCCCCCAATAATGATCAGAAGTTATCCTCAGAGAAATAATTTTCTTCATTGAAACATAACTTTTAACAAATTTGTCCCAACATTAGTTCATTCTATCTTCTTCTTTCTCCTGAACAAATTAAAAAAAAAATAGTTGAACCAGGGGCACCTGGGTGGCTCAGTTGGTTAAGGGTCTGCCTCTTGGTTTCAGCTCAAGTCATGATCTCAGAGTTGTGAAATTGAGCCCCACATCAGGCTCAGTGCTTAGCGCAGAATCTGCTTGAGATTCTCTCTCTCCCCCTCTCCCAACCCCTTTGCCCCTCCCACCACTCACTTGCTCTCAAATAAATAAATAAATAAAATCTTTAAAAAAATAGTTGAACCATTTAAATACACATGAATAGTGGTATACCCTGTGTCCTTATGTTAGGATAAATGTGTATTTGCTTTCTCTCTCTCTCTTTCTCTCTCTCTCTCTCAGGATGGTATTTCTCAACCTTGGCTGCATATTAGAATCACCTGAGGAACTTTGAACAATACTTATGTTTGGGGCCCACTTTCAGGAAGTCTTATGTAAATTATTTATGGTGAAGTCCAGGCATAGCTATATTTGTAAAGCTCCCTAGGAATTATAGCACGTAGTCAGGGTAGAGACCTTGCCCCTGGAGCCATGTTTCTATCTCTCCCTTCGCCACTCACCAGAGGGCATAGGGCAGGGCTCTCACCTAAGGGTAATCTTTAAGTGGTGGGTCTTCACTTTAGCAAAAGGAAATCAAGCAACTGATGGCTGATCTTCAGTTTATAAGTCTGTATCCTAGTTGGAATCTCATTTTTCAGCCCAATTGTGGATCCTGAATTCAGTGCAGAATCACCATAGCAAATGTTTAAACATTATTAGAAGAAAAGTAAGTGAATCCCCAATAAAACAAAGTAAATGCTCAAGTAAAAGCTAACACAGGGAGCGCCTGGGTGGCTCAGTTGGTTAGGCGACTGCCTTCGGCTCAGGTCATGATCCTCGAGTCCCGGGATCAAGTCCCACATCGGGCTCCCTACTCAGCGGGGAGTTTGCTTCTCCCTCTGACCCTCCCCCCTCTCATGTGCTCTCTCTCTCTCTCTCTCATTCTCGCTCTTTCAAATAAATAAATAAATAAAATCTTAAAAAAAAAAAAGCTGACACAGGACATTAATCTTCAGCAAGGTTTTCAGAATTTGTACCACAGAAGAGGCCCTTAGAGGTAGATAAAAGTTCAAAGTCCTTATTCACTGGCCCTTAAGTGGGAAACCCAAGCAACAGTGATCTTTTTGAAAGTTTTGTTGCCAGTGGAGTGTGAAGGCATCCATTGGCCCAGTAGTTGAAAGCAAGAAACCAGCAGATATCACATGCACACAGTTTCTACAGTGGTTTCTCCAATGGAAAATGCTGTTTTTTCACTTATGTTCATGGGACCCTGACATCAAGATGCTTATAGCCCCGGGAAAATAAATCCTACACATGTACATTCAAGAACAAAGTTCACATATGAATGAAGGTCATACAGAGCATCATGGATGAGCTTCAGCATTTAGCCAGTGGAGAGAGATCATGGGCACCAGCTATAGCTGTTAACATCTCCCAGGGCAGGAAGAGCATCAAAAGATGGGTAGGATTTCCATGAGGGGAAGAAAGGAAGAGGGAGGAAAACAGGCATATTCTAAGCCTCAGAAAGAATTGTAGCAAAGAAAAAAAAAACAAGGAAATGACATGGTAGATTTAGAGATCATGAAAAGACCAGCATCTAGAGCAGAAAGTTCTCAGCAGAGAACAATAGAACAGGTTATTACCAAAAGTGCTTTCTAAATATTCACTTCTGGTGCCAAGATTCTTTCATGTGTTTCAAGATTAACACCGTCCATGAATATTGAATATCTCTCCCTCCTTTCTTTCTTTCTTTTCTTTCTTTCTTTTTCTTTCTTTTTTTCTCTTTCTTTTCCTTTCTTTCTTTCTTTCTTTCTTTCTTTCTTTCTTTCTTTCTTTCTTTCTTTCTTTCGTTCTTTCTTTCTTTCTTTCTTTCTCTTTCTTTCTTTCTTTCTTTCTTTCTTTCTTTCTTTTTTCTTTCTTTCTTTCTTTCTTTCTTCCTTTCTTTCTTTCTTCCTTCCTTTCTTCCTTTCTTCCTTCCTTCCTTCCTTCCTTCCTTCCTTCCTTTCTTTCTTTCTTTCTTTCTTTCTTTCTTTCTTTCTTTCATTCTTTCTTTCTTCTTTTTCTTTCTTTTTTGCAGGATTTCATTTAAAACATTTCAAAGGTCATGAAGCTCTAGATGCAACTCAGTGTGGTCATTTGTTAGGAAGGACAGATATGATGGGCTCCTTAATGAGAGTTTCAACCTAGTGGTGGTTGATGCTATAGATCACTGCACTTTCCTGGTTGTTGAAAAACTTGGAAGGCCATTTGTAACCATCCTTACCAACACATTTAGAATTATGATTTTGGGCTGCCTGAGCCTGTGTCTTAGGTTCCAGCATTCTACTCTCCCTGACAGATCACATGGATTTCTGGGGCCGAGTGACGAACTCTCTGGTGTTCTTCATTTAGACTTTGAGAGAATGGTATATTCATGCTGTTTGATGACTCTATCAGGGAACATTTCCCAGAAGGCCCTAGGCCAGCGCTATTTTATCTTTAACTGAAAGCAGAGCTATGGTTTGTTAATTCTGACTATGCCTTTATTTTGCCCGGCCCCTGCTTCCCAACACTTTTATATTGCAGGCTTAATGGTCAAACCTGTTGAACCAATACTCAGGTAAGTAAAACCTTTATGCCTCATTTGGATGTGAGGAATCACCCTCATGATGTGTCTTTAGTGCACAGATAGCAATTGCTCAGACAAAGGTTAAATCTAGGTAGTTTTTTTTTTTTAAGAAAAAAATATTACTCTTTTTTTAAGAAAAAAATATTATTTACTTATTTGAGAGAGAGAGAGAGAAAACAAGCAGGGGGAGGGGCAGCGAGAGAGAGAGAGAGGGAGGGAGCAGGAATCTCAAGCAGACTGTGCTGAGTGCAGAGCCTGATGCATAGGGTTTTCTATATAGACAATGGTGTCTCATACAACTAACAACATTTTCTTTTTCCTTTCCAATCATTATTTCTTTTACTTATTTTTTTGTTTGTTTTATTGTTCTAGCTAGAGTTTATACCATGATGTTGAATAAAAGTGGTGAGAGTAGACCTCTCCGCTTTGTTCCTGTCTTAGGTGGAAAGAGTTCAATATTTTACCATTAAGTATGATTATAGATCAAGAATTTTTTTCAACATATGCCTTTTATCACACTGAAGAAATTACTTTCTATTCCTAGCCACGTTGAGAGTTTTTATAATAAAAGGATATTGAATTTTGTTAAAGATTTATTATGCATCTATTGAGGAGATCATATATGATACTTCCTTTTTACTCTTTTATTGTGGTGAATTATAATGATTAATTTTTGACTGTTAAATTAACCTTGCATCCTCGGATAAAAGAATTGGTCATGACATACTGGTTTCTATATATTGCTGGATTCCATTTAAAAATATTTTAAAGGATAAGCTGGCCTCATAAAACTCCATTGGAATTGTACTCTCTTCTTGTATTTTATGAGGTTATGTTTCTAGAGGTTTCAATTCTGAATTCAATTTTTGTAAAAAAATTTTGAAACTTAAATTAAGCTACTTAAAGCTATTTAAAATTTCTCATTTTTCTAGTGCCAGTTTTGATAAATTGTGTTTATCCAAATAATGCTCACTTCACATATCTGACAACCAGATATTTCATTTTTCATAGAAACGAGGAGATATATGGGAGCTGGGAGCTCTGAAACAATTGGTGTTCTACTATGGGTATCTTATCAGTTATATGTGCTGCTTTGTCAGAGCCTTTCCCAACCCAGCCCCAGGATATGTAGATAGCTCCAGTGAGCTGTACCCTTCCGCACTGATGCTTCAGGAATATGCAGGTCATGCTTTGCATTAGTCTTCATCAAAGTGTCGTTCTTAGCTCACCTTTGTCAGGTTCACTTGAGATACTTATAAAAAAAATGTAGATTCTAGGCCTCACCCTAGACCTAGTGAATCAGAATCTCTAGGTTTGAATCCTGGTAATTTGCATTTTCAACAACACCCAAACTGCATTTATACAGACTAAATACTTGAATCTGTAAGATTGACTGTGAGGCAACCACTATTTTTTACTCTTTCCCTCCACAGTTTGTGCTAAATCCCAACGTGAGCCAGCAAATTAAAATATATTTTCACTATGAGTCCATCCATGAATATTCTAAGAGAAATATATGAAAATCATCATTCTCTCCAAATGTTAGTCCATTTTGATGTTGTGTAGTAGAAAAAACTTGGACTTCAGAGTCAGACACAATCTGAATTGAATCCTGGTTCTGCCATTCATTTGATATATTCTCTCCAACAAGTGCCTGTGTCTAAGCCTCAGTTTCTGGGGGTGTGAAAGAGGGATAATCTTAGCACTCAGGATTGTTGAGAGGATTGGATATATGTTTTTAAGAGTTCCATTGCAGTGTCTGACACATGCTGGGCATGACTAAGTGGGTCTTTATTATTATTATTGTTACATCTCAGTTAACAAGGACTGAAAAACCAGACACATGCCCCTTGGCTAGTGTTAACTGGGAGGTAAAGATCCACCTACTTCTTTATTTTTGATGCTCTACATTTCAGTCTGGCTTATAGTTTTCTATGCATTCTTGAGAGATTTATCATCATCTTTTTCATTAGGTCCTCCCTTATCCTATAGCAGCCACTACCATGGGGAAAAGAATGAGCTGAAGCACATGAGTAGTGGTTGACTCTGGAAGCCCAGAAAAAGGAGAGAGCAGAGATTACAGGCCTTCTCAAAAGTGTACCCGTATGGAGAGAGTGGAGGTTGGGAAGGACAAAAATACCCATGAATTTAGCTTGCCTTGTGGCAAAGCCCACATAGGTCACCGGAAACCTTCAAAAAACTGAGAATTTGAGATCAAATTGTGGACTGGCTTCCTCAGAATGACCTCATGGGTAAGGACTTCCTCCTTCTACAGGCTGCAGCTGTTCTGCCCTTCTCTCTCTCCAGTTACTTTTTCTTTAGGGTTTATTGCCGCTGTCACCCCTGCCTGGGCACTCCACCATCCTTGAAAAGGAAAGCATCTGTTAGCAAAAGTCAAAGCACCAGAAGAGATTGGCACTTTGGGGTCACTTCATCCATCTGTAACCCAGACCGGTTATCTGTAGGCGCTAGTGATATTCAAGTGGGGTTACTGTGGCCTCTTGTAATTGGTAGGTGATCAGGATCAAACACCTTCCAAGAAGTGCCTACAAATGTTCTGAGACATAACTATGCAGAGCAGGAAGGAAGTATCCAGTTCCTTCTCACGAGGAGTGTGAGAGACCTGGGTGCCATGGTGTCTTTCTAATGTGAGACAATTCCTCATTGTCCTGTCTGAGATGTCTTACCGCATCTTCAAGGAGGTTTCTCTCTGTCCAGTGCTGCATTCTGGGGACGCTTCATGTGTATAGCTGCAGATTGGATCAGAATCACTCAGTGAATTGGAGATACAAGTTTTTGATTCTGTCCCTGCAAATATATTTCAGTAGCCTGTGGTAGAGACCACAAATTGCATTTTCCAAAAGCACTTTAACAGTTTCTAAGTCCTTGAGCTAGATAAACTCTTCCTCGTCAACATTTTATTTTACTCCAAATAAGAGAGAAGCAGTATGGCAGGGACAGGCAGTGTTAAGGTATAAGGCATAATCCCAGCTTTAAAATGATGTAGAGAGACAATGAAGGAATAAATGGATGAATGGTGGTATATGCTGAACTTAGTGCTCTCTCTGCATTCTTAGCTTTAGCTGGACTCTAGTTCAGGTGTTAGACCCATGTTTCTGAGGGTGCTTATAGAGTGTCTTCCAGGTAATGGACTCTTTAAATTGTTCCCAAATACCTCTAGAATCCCCTGTGTGTTTCCCTGACATTGCTGCTTTTCCAGATTCCCCAAATTCTTTCTCCAGCATCACCTTTCTGTCTTTCTTCTTTGTCCAAGCTCACCCCAGCCTCCACCTATTTGTCACTCATGGAGGGTAGAAAAGTGTGATGGAATGTATCAACCATGGTGTGCCCATGGTGGGGTTTCTTCTCTTCACAGACCAGCCTGGAGACCTACTCCAAGTAGAAGCCAAAGACCTAGGTGTCTCCATTCTGATAGAGCAGCTCAAGGGGGAGACCCTAGCTCTAAAGATGAAACAAGTCATGGGAGACAAGAGATATGTATGTAGCCCTTAGGGTAGCACTAGGGGAAATGGCTGGAAGTTTTTTTTTTTTTTTTTTTTTTTTACCCCATATAAGCTAAAACTCAGCTAAGCTAAGATACCAGCTGACCTATTTTTACTGAATACCAAGTTAAAGAAATGAGTCTTATATTTCAATAAGGCAAATTGAAGGCAGATGAAGGAAGAACTTTCTGTATTTAGAAGTAACTTACAAAAGTTTCTCTCTTTTTTTTTTAAAGATTTTATTTATTTATTTAAGAGAGAGAGAATGAGATAGAGCATGAGTGGGGGAGGGTCAGAGAGAGAAGCAGACTCCCCGCTGAGCAGGGAGCCTGATGTGGGACTTGGTCCCGGGACTCCAGGATCATGACCTGAGCCGAAGGCAGTCGCTCAACCAACTGAGCCACCCAGGTGCCCCAAAAGTTTCTCTTTTTAGAGTTTTTGTTTCTCTTGAGATGGTTAATGTACAATTCTAGCCAGGTACCCGGGTGTCCTTTTACTTCTTCAAACACATCATTCTTTCCTCTAGAGGTCTTTGCCCTTAGCTGTTCTGGAACATTCTTTCCATTTAGCTCCAATGTCACCTCTTCAGAGAGGCCTTCTCTGATCAATGCCAGTTATTCCATATAATTTCCTTCACAAAATGTGTCATACTTTGTAATTATTCTGTTTATTAGTTTATTGACTCTTTCCTCCAACTAGCATGTAAGCTTCATGAGAGTAGGGTCATATCTTTCTCGTTTATCATGGCCTCTCTCACTGCTTTGCACACAGTAGGCACTGCATAAGTAATTGTTGAACAAGTAAAGAGTAACTAAATATTAGTCCTCTATATCAGGGGTTCTTGGCCCAAGCAACGTAGTTAGGCTCCTAGGCCTCATGAACCCCTAGAAATGTAAAATTGTGAATGGTATGTGTTTGCATATATACATTTCCTAGAGTGTGTTTTTATGATGTTCATCAGATTGTTAATGGGACCTAATACCCAGAAAGGCCGAGAACTGCTGCTTGTGGAGGAATCATTCCATACCTGAAGTAATTCTTGGATGATGTTCAGCATGACACCTAATGAAAGGCAGTACCAGCATTCCCTAGGACACTTTAGCATCTAGCTCCCTTCCTGGCAGGCAGTTAATATTTGCAAATAAATAAATTAAATGGTGCAGACTGTATTGCGAATCAAGATATTTGGATTCAGTCATTTGTGTATCAGGGTGACTCTCTGGTTTGAAGACACATCTGGGCAGTTCAGAAGCAATGGGCTTTCTTCCTCTGAGATGCCTTGACTATCACTTTCCTGTGGTCCTCTTTACTACTATGAGCCTGCCTCCCCAGAAAGAGGAAACTCACAACCACCCTGACCAGTTGCAACTTAAATTCATGACCATAGGCCTGACATGGGCCCCCAACAAGCCTGACAGCCTGATTGTATTTTCCTAATCACTCCACAAAACTGCTCTCACGCAGGTCACCAGTAGCATCTATGCTGCCAAAGCCCATGCCCACTTCTCAGTTCTTACCTTACCTATCCTACCAGCATCATTTATGTCAACTGATGACTGCCCCACCTTAAACATTCCTTCACATGGTCCCAGACACCACAGTCTTAGTTCTCACCCCTCACTGGCTGCTCCTTTTCAATCTCTATGGCTGATGCCTCTTCAACACCACACCTCCAGATGTGCTCGGGTTCCAGATCAAGGTCTGGTGTTTGGATCTCATCCAATTTCTTTCTTTTTTTTTTTTTTTTAAAGATTTTATTTATTTATTTGAGACAGAGAGAATGAGATACAGAGAGCATGAGAGGGAGGAGGGTCAGAGGGAGAAGCAGACTCCCCGCAGAGCAGGGAGCCCGATGCGGGACTCGATTCCGGGACTCCAGGATCATGACCTGAGCCGAAGGCAGTCACTTAACCAACTGAGCCACCCAGGCGCCCTCATCTAATTTCTAATCCGCACTTCACTCTTGGGATGCTTGTCCAGTCTTATGGTTTGAAATCCTCTCTGTAGACTAATGTTAATTCCTAAATGGATAACTACAGCCCAAACCTTTCTGCTAATGGCAGTATATCATTTTACCTTCCTAACTGACATCTCTTCTTTGCTGTCAGGTAAGCATCTCAAACTTAACATGACCAGATATCAACTTTGGACTGCTCCCAACACCCCTAAATCTGCTCATCAAATCTCCATTTCAGTAAATTGTAACTCCTTTTTTACAGTTTATTAGACCAAAAATTTAGGTGTCTTCCATTTAAAATTTATAAGAATTTAAATATAGAAAATAAGGAAGAGTAATAGAGATTTTATTATATCATAATTCAAGTTTTATAGAATTGTTTGTTGTTCTAGAATTTATAACCTAAAGGATCTGTTAATTTAAAACTTATTTTTTAATCACCTAATTTCATTTAGGACATGAGAATTTCAAGAAAAGCCCTACTTGGGAATTCTTCAGAAGTTCATTCTATGGTGATCAGAATTAACTTTAGCCTGAGTCATCTGAATATTTAACATTTGATTTTTGACATTTCTCCAAACTGTCTCTCTCTCTATATATATATACACACAGAGATGTATATTTATATATATGTATATTGTGTGTGCTTGTGTGTGTGTGTGTGTGTGTCTGCCAACAGGTACAAATCAGCAGCAATGGCCACCAGCATCATCAGGTGCTCCCACCCCCTGACACCCACCCAGCAGCTGGTGGGCTGGATAGACCAGATCCTCCAGACAGGGGGTGCGGCACACCTCAAGTCCCATGCCTTCCAGCAGCCGTGGCATGAGCAGTACCTTCTTGATGTCTTCTTGTTCCTGCTAGTGGTCACCTTGTGTACCATTTGGCTGTGTAGGAAGCTGCTAGGCATGGTCAGGCTGTGTGGGGCCAGGAAGCTGAAACAGATGTGACATGGATACATCCTAGGGCTGGGTGTGTTGGGAAGTCACTGGTTCTTGGTATGTCTCACACTAGCATAGACCATGCTGGTCTTCCACTACCCTGGCTCCAATTGACATCAACTCCTCTTGTTTATATTAGCACAACCTGTTTTTCTTTGTTGTTGTTGTTCAGTTAGCCACTGTATAGTACATTAGTTTCTGATGTAGTATTCAATGATTCATTAGTTGCATATATCACCCATGGATGCTTCTTTGTCTATTAACATTTTCTTGCCAGAACTCTTTGGCTTCTTGGCTTACTGAATAGCTGGGACTATGCTGTGTTTCTGCCCATGTGTAATTTGACCTACTTTTCAGATTTAAAACTTTGTCCCTAGCTCATCACTATTCTCTCCTAGGCACTATGCTCCAGTGATTCCAGTCTCCTGATTCAGCCACTTTCTCAGTCTCTTCCTGCCACTCTTGCTTCCATTCCTGTAGTAGATGCTATCAAATCCTGCTTCATGCTCTGGACTTTCCAGCGTGCTTTTACAAGTGCCAGAGGTCAGTATATGCAACTATAAGCATGAGCGATCCTTTCCCCATAACTGTGGTAGGCTATGCTTCCCATGTATAAGACAGTCTGGAAGTTCCAATTAATTAACACCCTTGGGAGCAACCCTCAACCAATGGTTCTTGAGATTTAGCATGTAAATAGCCCAATTCCCTTTTCTCTCTTGTGGGATAATTCTCAGTCATGTCTTTTGCACTGTTTTGCAGTTTTCCTATGAAATTAAAGTATGGTAACTGGCTTATTGAGTCACCCTTTATTGACTGACTTCCCTTCTCTGTATCAGTTTCCCATTTCCACACCAGTGTTCCCAAGCATTTTCCAAATAAACTACTTGTACTCAAGTCCTTGTCTCAGCGTCTGCTTCTGGGACTGCAATGGACTGAATGTTTTCCCTAATTTCATATGTTGAAAACCATACCCCAATATGATGGTATTTGGGGGTGGGGCCTTTGAGAGGCAATTAAGTAATGAGGATAGAGCCCCCGTGAATATTAGTGCCCTTATAGGAAGAGGCCAGAGAACTAGCTAGTTCCCTTTCTTTTCTTATTTTATTTTTATTTTTTTATTTTTTTTAAAGATTTTATTTATTCATTTGTCAGAGAGGGAGCAAGAGAGAGAGCACAAGCAGGGGGAGTGGGAAGCAGAGGAAGAAGCAGGCTCCCCTCTGAGCAAGGAGCCCGATGCAGGACTCGATCCCAGGATGCGGGGATTGTGACCTGAGCCAAAGGCAGACGCTTAACTGACTGAGCTACCCAGGTGTCCCTAGTTCCCTTCCTATCATGTGAGGATAAAATGAGAAGTCAGCTGTCTACAAGCCAGGAAGAGTCCTCACCCAAAGCCAGCCATGTTGGCACACTGATCTCAGACTACCCAGCCTCCAAAACTGTGAGAAATAAATTTCTTTTGTTTTTTAAATTTTTTTAAATTTAAAGACTTTATTTATTTGAGAGAGAGAGTGTGTGTGTGAGAGAGAGAGATCATGAGATGAGGGCAGAGGGAGAGGGAGAAGCAGACTCCCCATTGAGCAGGGAGCCTGATGCAGGGCTTGATCCCAGGATCCTGGGATCATGACCTGAGCTGAAGGCAGATGCTTAACCAACTGAGCCACCCAGATGCCCCAAATTTCTCTTGTTTATAGGCCACCAGATTTATGGTATTTTGATATAGTAGCCAGAACTGAGTAAGAGAAACCCAAATTGCCTCTTCTTCTGAGTTCTCTTCAAAGTTCCAGAAAGTGGCCCCCTAAACATGTGCAGATCCTCCCTCCCACAATCTTCCCTCTTAGAACTCCACTGCAGATACAGTATCCTCTCCGTCGGGGAGCACCATCTCTGCTGACTACACATAGGACCTACCGGTTGTTCTACAGTTTCTACTTTCATGAAATCTTTCCATGACACCTGCTTTCTAAAATAGGGTTATGAGAAAGTCAAACGGGACCATGAAATTTGTACTTAGCCTTAATATGTTTTTGTGAGTCAAGCAGCAGGATATGTGGTGATTTCTAAGACTATTTTGATTCAGGAAAAGAATTCCATCCCCTTTTCATTTCATAGCAATGGACCTTCCTATATGTTATGTATCACTAGAAATTAAATTGACTAGTAGTCATAGAAGTTCAAAAAATAGTGGCTTAACCATATGAAGGGTCTATTTCCTTCTCACATGAAAGATGGCTGGAGGTTGGAAATGTGGGACTAGAATGGCAGTTCCCTAATGTCCACAGTTCCCCAGTCCCCTCTTTCCTTTCTGGCCAGCCACTCTTGCCGGTTGCTTCCATCAAAAGGTTTCTTCATGGGTGCTATGTGCTTTCTGTAGCTGGAGCCAGAATATATGTGCTCTAGGCAAGGAAGAAGGAGGAAAAAAGAGTTCTGTGCGATACAGGCAGAATAATGGCTCCCCGCAAATGTCCATGTCCTAATACCTGGAACAGGTAAATATGTTATGCTACATGGCAAAGGTGATTAAGATTGCAAATGGAATTCAGATTGCTAATCAGCAAACCTTAAAATAAGGAGATTACCGTGGGTTATCAGGCGGGCCCGATGCAGTCACAAAGACCCTTTATAGTTGAAGGAGAGGAGAGGCAGAGAGAGAGATGTGACCATGGAAGAATGGCCAGAGAGATGCAATGTAGCTGGCTTTAAAGACAGAAGAGGAACTATGACCAAGGACTGTGGACCTCTAGAAACTGAAAAGGCAAGGAAATGAATCCATCCCTAGGGTCCCCAAAAGGCACAGCCATGCCAACACCTTGATTTTAGCCCATAAAACCAACATGTTAGAATGAATAAATGAATTCAGCAATATAGCAAGAATACAAAGTAAGCCACAAAAATCAATTGCATTTCTATACTGACAGTAAACAATCTGAAAAGAAATCTACAAAACAATTCCATTTACAATAGCATCAAAAAAGAATAAAATACTTAGGAATTAGGAACCAACATCAGAGGGCGCCTGGGTGGCTCAGTCGGTTAAGCGTCTGCCTTAGGCTCAGGTCATGATCCCAGAGTCCTGGGATCGAGCCCCACAACGGGCTCCCTGCTCTGCGGGAAGCCTGCTTCTCCCTCTCCACTCCCCCTGCTTGTGTTCCCCCTCTCTCTGTGTCTCTCTCTGTCAAATAAATAAATGTTAAAAAAAAAAACCAACATCAGATTTCTAACTTACAAAAGGGTAAGATAATAAAGTCATGTTGCGTTAAGTCACCAAGTTTGTGGTAATTAGTTACAGCAGGAAATAGAAACCTAATAGAGCATGTCATCCTTGAAAGCTGTTAACTATTCAGTGACTCCCATTTAACTTCCATTAATAAGAACTCTGTCACATGATGACTCCTAGTTACAAGAGAGGTTGGAAAATGTAGAGGCTTTCCTTTTGTTTGTTTTATTCCAAATAAAATTGCGGTTTGGTTAGTAAAACAGAATGGGAAAAGGAATATTAGGTCAGGCTTTGATCAGAGAAGAGAGAACACTATGAATTATGTAGAAAAAAAGATGTATCATTGGGGCTAGAACTTACATAGCTGTGGTAGCAGGTGGAACAGCCCATATGAGCTTCTAGTATTGAGATTTAAGTCAGCCAGACTGGATGCGAGGAAAAATAAAGTGGATGAGATGAGAACAGGAATAAACTGGAACCAGCAAGGATGACCTGGGACTTGTAAGGATGACTAGAACCTGTGTATGTTTCTCATACCGCCAACCTCAATGCCCTGGGGGACCTATAAGAGAAGCTGGCCCCTTTATCACAGAGCTGCATGTGCGCTTGGCCCAGGACTCACATACGCTGAAGGAGGGAGCTGCAGGATCAGCGTTATGGCTCCACACCAATATGGGATGTGTTTCCATTTGTATCTTCTTTAATTTCTTTCAGCAGTGTTTTGCAGTTTTGATTGTACAAGTCTTTCACCTCCTTGACTAAGTTAATTCCTAAGTATTTTATTCTTTTTTGATGCTATTGTAAATGGAATTGTTTTGTAGATTTCTTTTCAGATTGTTTACTGTCAGTATAGAAATGCAATTGATTTTTGTGGCTTACTTTGTATTCTTGCTATATTGCTGAATTCATTTATTCGTTCTAACAGGTTTGTGTGTGTGTGTGTGTGTGTATAATCTTTAGAATCTTCTACATGTAAGATCATGTCATCTGTGAATAGAGATTATTTTACTTCTTCCTTCCCAATTTGGGTGCCTTTTATTTCTCTTTCTTGCTTAATTGCTCAGGCTAGAACTTGTAGTACTATGTGGAATAGAGTGGTAAAAACAAGCATCCTTGCTTTGTTCCTGATCTTAGAGAAAGCTTTGTCTTTCATCATTGAGTACACTGTTTGCTGTGGGTTTTTCATTAATGGCTTTTATTACATTGAATGTTTTTATCGTGAAAGGGTGTTGAATTTTGTCAAATGCTTTTTCTGAATCAATTAAAGTGATCATGTGGGTTTTTTCCTTCATTCTGTTAATGTGGTACATTACAGTGATCAATTTCCACATGTTGAACCCTCTTTGCATTCCAGGGTAATTCTTGCTTGGTATTGGTGTGTAATCAACTTTATATGCTGCTGAATTTGGTTTCCTAGTACCATTGACCCTTGAACAGCATGGGGTTAGGAGTGCTAATCCCTCACATAGTAAAAAATCTGCATATATTTGGACTCCCCCAAAACTTAGCTACTAATAGCCTACTGTTGACCAAAAGCCTTACTAATAGCATAAAGAGTTGATTAACATATACTTTGTATGTCATATGTATTACATATCAGGTGTATATGTATTACTAGTACATGTATAACATACACTACATGTATAAGTTATATGTGTTTTAAATAAATGTATTATAAAAAAGCCATATGGTACGTAATATGTACCATAAATAAGCTAGAGAAAAGAAGATGTTATCAAGAAAATCGTAAGTGAAAATATCTTCACAGTACTGTACCGTATTTATTGAAAAAAAAATCCACATATAAGCGGACCCATGAAGTTCAAACCCATTTGTTCAAGGGTCAACTATGTATATCCAGTCCAAAGACAACAAGAACTGCAAATAAAACTTGTCTATTGAGTAGGTTTTTCACAGTTGTGTGGGTTAGTATATTTGACCTCACTTTCTATGCATGATAGGACTGAGCAAACGAGTAAATGTATTGATGTTGTTTCTTACTTTTGGAAAAGAAAATTACAAATGTGGAAATGGGGAAGATTAGAACAACCCCTGTGATGTATTGAATTGAGATTATCAGTATAAATTATAAATTGATTTTTTGTAACTAGGTAATAGACATAGGTACAGCATCTATAAGCAGAGAAATAAATATGGGATCTTGCTATCTATATCTATAACCATATATTTCCTAGCTCTGTCCACTGAAAGGATTATAAACAGTGGTGCTTTGTTAGCAATGAGCACACTTAGAAACCATACGGGTATCTTTCGGTCTAGTAGATCGTGAACTCCATGAAGACAGGGACTGACTTAGGCACAACTTTGCCTTTCAGCCTTAATTTGGATTCTGTGCATACAAGAATCTATAAAATTAAACTGTTCATAGGCACCCAGCTGGTAAATTTCAGGGCCAGATTATAATTACCTGAAAACCAGCCTTCTCTGTCGAGCCTAAGCTGGTGAGAACCTATCGTCTAATGCTGTCACCAGCCCTGTCTCTGCTAACAGGTACAAATCAGCAGCAGTGATTGCCAGCATCATCAGACACTCCTACCCCGTCTCCCTCCTGTCCCACCCAAGGGGTTGGTGGGCTGGATCTATCCCAGCCTCCAGACGGGGTGTAGCACACCTCAAGCCCCACACTTTCCAACAGCCGCGGCATGAACAGTACCTTCTCAACATCTTGTTCCTGCCGGTGGTCATCCTGGGCAATGTGCGGCTCCGTGGGAAGCTACTGAGTGTGGTGGTCAGCTGGCTGTGTGGGGCCAGGAAACAGAAGAAGACCTGATGCCAAGTGTAGCCTTAGGAGACAAAGTATGGGGGGGGGTTACCATTTCTTATGAAATTCCCAGCGATTCTGGCAATTCCTGTCCCCCACATCATATCCACTTGCTGATTTTGTTGCAAATTCCTGCTCATTGGCTTCTTCCTAGAATTGGAATTCTTTATTCAGCCCTTATGGCCTTCTTTATGTGCCAGTCAGCAAGGGTTGTTCTGTGATTTTGTCCCAGGGTAATTTGGAACAGTGGCCTTCATATTTTAAGCCCTGAGGCCACTTTCCTCGTCACGCCTCTCTTCGAAGCACTGAGCCTGAACCATTCCAGCCTCCACGTCCAGTATCTTCTCAGCCTCTTTCCCTCTCTCCTGCCTCTACCACTTGGAATCACACCTAAAATGGGTACTTTACAAATCCTTTCATTTTCTATTTGCCTTTCCTGTAAACTCTTGTCAAAGCTCAGAAAGCTATATAATATAGCTTTCAAAGAAATATAGCTCTTTGATCAGGAAAGTAAAAGTTTTCACAGAATTATCCTCCCCTGCCCCTTGGAAAAGAGAATTCTGTTACCTGTGACAGGCTGTAAGGGAAGCTGCACTGAAAACCTTTACAAGAGGTTTGCTTTGGGGATAGAGAATGTAAAGATGCCTTCTGGGGTTTCCATGCCCTGTCCTTGCCAGGGCTGACATTACAAAGAGGCAGAATTACAAGATGTCTTCAGTTTGGTGCCTGAGGAGACTGTGGTAAGGTTCCCAGTCCTATTTTATAATTCTCATTCAGAATTATAATCTCAGCTTTAGAGGTTCAAACCTCCAGGTAAAGACTTGGACTTCTGGAGTTAGGACTCTAGCACCTCTTCATGAATGAATGACCTCCTTAAGAGGTCTTCAGAACACAATCCAGGAATGGAGGTCGACTTCTCTTGGGGGTTTTCTTCTAGAGAGTAGACACAAGCTACTCCCAGGGAGTAGACACTACTTCCAGGGAGTAGCGTCTCAGAGATTTTAAGCAAATATCTAGGGAAATGGAGTATGCGGGTGACAGTATGAGGTCACCAGAGCAGTTAGGAGGTGGGAAAATTCGTGGAAGGGTCCCTAAAATGGGGATGGGTGCGGGTCACCTGGAGGTGGAACTATCTTGGAAGCAAATTCCTGAGGTCCCCGCATTCCTGGTTCAGAGTACCTTCTCTGCGGAGAGTGTGGCGATTCCGCGGACAGAGAGGGGTTAAGGAGAGCTCACTAACCCCTCCTTCCCGATGTCCGGGGTTAGGAAGGGTGAGGACAAATTAGCCAGTGGAGCAAGCACCCTGGGTGGTGGAGCAGAAGGGCAAGAAACCGCAAACGGAAGAGAACACAGGCGGGGTCCATCTCTCACGTCTTCCCAATCTGCCCGCCAGAGCATTTCCTTGGCTCCGAGCGGAGCGTGTCCCCAGGGCGCACAGGTCGCTGCGCTGTGCGAGGCGCGGGGCGCAGGGCTCAGCGCACTGGGCTGGGCTCCCCGGCTCACAGCAGAGCGAGCATGGCGGGGCAGCGGGCGCTGCTGCTCGCTGGCTTCCTTCTGCCTGGGTTCCTGCTCTCGGAGGCCGCCAAAATTCTAACTCTGTCTTTGGTGGGTGAGTGCTTGGCGGGAGAATCAGGCGCGTCCCAGACACCCGCGGGAAGGCTCAGTCAAATAGCTCTGGGTAGAGGGTCACTCCAGGTGGTTTTCCAGACTGGGCTTGGGTCCCAGGCTAGAGGGGGAAGAGGCAGGAGGGGGTTGTGGGGCAATGAGGGGCCCCTACCACCGAGAGGTGAAGAAACTTCCTGAGAAAATAGAATACTTTTTCCTCGCTCTTCCTACTCAGATTTGCTCTCCTAGGCGCGGGAAATGGGTCCAGAAGTTTGCGATCCCTCTCAGTGCTGGAGACCCGGGGCTGCCTCCTCCAGGGAGCGGGCTGCAAATTCAGAGGCTCCCCCTAAACTTCTGGGTGGCGCGCAGCCATTGCCAATAGAGACTGTAGGAGCTTGTGCAGGCTCTTGGAGGCCAGGGAAAGGAGCTTATGGGGGGCAGAAGCACTAATTTTCTGACACTGCATGGGAGCCACAGTGGAGCAGGGAAGGTATTTCAATGACACCTAGGAGGGTGGAGTGCTATCCATCCCGAGGAAACTTGGAGAACTGGCCAGGGCTGGGGACTGGACCTTGGACATTCGGGTCTCGCCAATGCCCGCTCCTTTCACCAGTGCTGCTGGAAGTGTTTGAAGGATTCGGGAGACTGTTAATTCTGCATTTTGTGGCCCCAGTTTTACTTCCTTTACTTTTGCACCAAAGGGAATAGAAGATGAAAAGGAAAAGAGATAAAGGGAAAAGGATCAGGATAAGGGGTCATCATAAGATAAAGGGACAAGGATCAGGATAAAGGGTTATCATAAGATGGAGCTTTCCCAAGATTGTATTTCCATCCACAGTGGGCTCTTTTACGTAACTGTGTATAGATCACTGGGAATCGGGGAAATCTTAGAGCTGGAAAGAACCATAAATAATCGCATTTAGCCCCCACAGTGTTTTCCTGAACAGGAAACTAAGGGTCAGGACATCAGGCACCTTTTGTCAGAGCACACCAGGCCTCCCTAATGGTACACATCAGGAATTTAGTTGGGGTTTCTTATCCCAAGACCAGCCTGTCCACAGCTTCCAGTCTCGCGCACTTTTCAGTGGGTTTAAAAAAAACAAACAAACAAAAAAAACAACTCTTTAAGAAACCCTATAACTCCTTTTGAACTCTTTTTTTTTGTCGCGTTTTGATTGTTAATACTGGCGATACCAAAGAGCTCCCTCACCTCTTCAAAGCGTGTGTCCTCTGGACTCTGAGAGGGAACGGGTGTGGTTTGGAGGCGTTGGAAGCCCCACCTCTGGCCCAGAATGTACCGGGCTCACCAAGACCCTCAGGAAAGGCCGCGCGTGCGGGCTGGCTTCTCCCGCGTATCCTTTTCTTCCAAGGGTTAAATGTGAAGCCAGAACAGGGAGCCTGAGGGAGTAGGAGTTTGTGTTTTATATAATCCGTGTTACCTCAGGCAACACAAGCACAGATTTTAAAAACTAGGGTAATTTCCGGTAATTTCCACAGATACACACCGTTGCAGTAGTCCGACATCCCTCTCTGCTGACCCAGTCATGCCGGGACTTGCATCTTCCAAACAGCTCCCACTTCCCAACTTGGGCAAATTCTATTCCTTCCCTCCTGGTCTGACTTTCTCTGCTACTGAGACTCATAGATTCAACCAAATGTCCCATGATTCATATGGTTTTGGATAAGATTTAGTGTGATAGAACCTGTACCTCCCCAGATGATCAAGCTTCTGTTTCCTTAGGATCCCAGGATTTTCCTAGGATGGGTGATGCCCCAGTCTCTCATGCACACAGGATCCTGTAATTCCACCTCAAGGGCCCACAGTTATTCGGAATGCCTTAATTTGATGTTCAGCAAAATTCAGGCCCCAACTGAGAAACATCCTGCCAAGTGTATATGAATCTCAAGGATTTTGGCTCTAAGTGGTGGCTCAGCTTCATTCTGGTCCAATGGCTCTTTCTTGGACTGATATTCAAGTTCGCATGTTTCTGCCTCCTACACTAGCATAGATTTCCAAAGAGTAAGATTCCAGAACAAACTCTGACTAATTGTCCATTGGGAATCCTTCACGCTCATATAGAGCCCTGTGCCACACTTTACACAAGTACAGTTATTTCTTTAGAGCACAGTATCTCCATAAGGCCTGGCTAAAATTAGCATATACTTAGGATCAGGAATTCCTTAAGGCATAAGCAGAGAAGCTTTGTCACACTGATGTTTGGTCATTTTTGTGACTGGAGTCACAATGAGGATCTGATGGGGGTTTGCCAAAATCAAGATTTGGGCCACTGGGCCCTGGGTGAGTGGCTGGGGCTTACCCAAATGGAGATGAAGCTCATCTTCCTCTACTCACCATCAGCTTTCTGTCGGCTAATTCTCATCTCCTGGATCTCTTAACCTATCAGCTTTAGGCATTTTATTATCCTCATTTCAAAAGTGAAGTTGTACATTGTTCCTAGGTGGAAGCCATCATCTACTGCTGGACCGGGTGTCTCAAATTCTTCAAGATCATGGTCATAATGTCACTATGCTTCACCAGAGAGGAAATTCATTAATATCAGGTATCTTTTCTCACCATTTTTTTATTTCTTCTACTCTATGCAAAGTGTAGAGTAAAACAATACCTTTTGCTTAGAAAACTGTTTTTAAAATCTAATTGGACTGAAAGAATGAAAAGTGTGTGTGTGTTTGTGTGTGTGTGTGTTTGCGTGTGTGTTAATGTAAGGTGTTGGAAAACTTCTTGGCTCTATCTCCCAGCACTCCACACTCTGTAGTCCCATATTTTCCCCCCTTACCTTGCCTTCCACTTCATCCCAAGCAACCCTCCATATATTGCAGATTATTTTGGTAAATGGTACTTCATAACAGCTTGAAAGCATGTGAACAGAGTGTTCAGCCAAACATGCCATTTTCTTTTCTTATATCACAGATTCCTTTTTTTTATATCATACATCACTTTCTCCTTGTATGGTATCTGAAATCTAAGAAAACTTTCTTAAGAAATCCCTTATTTATCCAGCTAAGATCAGAATCTATCACTGAGATGATTTTGTTTTCTAGAAAAATCAATGCCTGGTCAACAGTTTGTGTATAATGATGTTGGACGTTCTTAAATGAATCATTGAATCCAATGAATTTTAGCTAAAATGAGCAAATCTTATCAACTCTTTTCTGTTGAAAGACAAGAAAACAGCAGCCCAGAGAACTGAAATGGTTTGCTTAAGGTGATATGGCAGGTTAATAATAGTGTTGGGTGGATTTAGGACTTTAAGCTCTGGATTGCTCAATCTGAAGTTTTCTCAGGCTTTGATTTAAAAAAAGATGCAGTTTTAAGCAGCATCTTCAGGGAATAAAATTCTGAAAAATTATAAAACTTTGAAGGTGATCAGGCTTTGTTGTTGTTCAGATTTTGTTAAAACAATTTTTTCTGTGAAAATTTCTTTCAAGATTTTTATTGTGGTAAAATATACACAGCATAAAATTGACCTCTTAAACATTTGATTTTTAAGTTTAGTGACTTTAAGTACATTCATATTGTTATGCAACCATCACTGCTGTTGCTCTCTAGAACATTTCCCTCATCACAAATGAGAACTCTGTACTGATTATATGGTAACTGCCAACTACCCCTTGTGGGCAGCCCTTGGTAACCATTATTCTACTTTATTTCTCAATAATTTGGCTATTCTAGATATCTCATTTAAGTAGAAACATACAATATTTGTCTTTTTGTGTCTGGCTTGTTTCACGTTGCATAATGTCTTCAAGGCTCATCCATGCTGTAGTATGGATCACAATTTCCATCCCTTTTTAAGACTGTATAATGTTCCATTGTAAGTATATGCCACATTTTGTTAATCCAGACATCTGTCGATGGACATTTGGGTTGTTTCCACCTTTTGGATATTTTGAATAATGCTGCTATGAAAACTGGTGTACCAATATCTATTTGAGTCCCTACTTAAAATCATTTAAATCACCTTCTAGATTAGGTTCTGCATTCATCACTGAACGTTATTTATATACATATCTTTTTGCATCTGTGTTGACCACAGACATGATTAAATAGCTGTAGTGTATTATTTTCAAGGTAGTTATTCTTAATTTTGAAAATTGCAATTAAATTTAATTAAAAATTTTAATGAAATTAAGTTAAATTAAAATTTTAGATTGATTAAAAAATAATTCTGGTAGTTTCCATGAATTTTGAGAAACTAATAAAAGCTTCAGACCTTCTACCCCTTTAATAAATATATGTACACAAAAATCTATAAACAATTTGGGGAGTTCATGGATCCCTTCAGTTTTTTTTTTTTAATTAGTTTCAGAGGTAGAATTTAGTGATTCATCAGTTGCATATAACACCCAGTGCTCATTATATCAAGTGCCCTCCTTAATGCCTATCACCCAGTTACCCCATGCCCCCCCCACCTCCCCTCCAGCAACCCTCAGTTTGTTTCCTAGAGTTAAGAGTCTCTTATGGTTTGTCTCCCTCTCTGATTTTGTCTTGTTTTATTTTCTCCTCTCTTCCCCTATGATCCTCTGTTTTGTCTCTTAAATTCCACATATGAGTGAATTCATATGGTATTTGTCTTTCTCTGACTGACTTATTTCACTTTGCATAATACCCTCTAGTTCCATCCATGTCATTGCAAATGGCAAGATTTCCTTTTTTTGATGGCTGAATAGTATTCAATTGTGTGTATATACCACATCTTCTTTATCCATTCATCTGTCGATGGACATCTGGACTCTTTCCATATTTTGGCTATTGTGGATATTGCTGCTATAAACATTGGGGTGCAGGTGCCCCTTCGAATCACTATGTTTGTATCCTTTGGATAAATTCCCAGTAGTGCAATTGCTGGATCGTATGGTAGCTCTATTTTCAACTTTTTGAAGAACCTCCATCCTGTTTTCCAGAGTGGCTGCACCAGCTTGCATTCCCACCAACAGTGTGGGAGGGTTCCCCTTTCTCCGCATCCTCACCAACATCTGTCTGTTTCCTAAGTTGTTATTTTAGCCATTCTGACTGGTGTGAGGTGGTATCTCATTGTGGTTTTGATTTGTATTTCCCTGATGTCGAGTGATGTCGAGCATTTTTTCATGTGTCTGTTGGCCATTTTTATGTCTTCTTTTGGATCCCTTCAGTTTTATCCTTAGTTTCCAGGTTTAAAAGTCTAGAGTTTCTTCCAATATTCCCCAATCACAGGTATTTCTGAGGCTTTGAAACAGCGTATTAATTCTTTACCTTAGGAATAGAGCTTGACTAGATGTCTGCAAATGGGGAAAACACATGATTGAGTTATTATTTCTGGCCTGATGCCCATTTCAGTGCATTGTAACATTTGAACCATTTATTAACTCCTTGTTTGGACACACTTCCCCATCTTGTTCATTTATTTACTACTTTAATAAAGAAATGATATCAGATTGAAGAAGCAAAGATTTTCAATATTCACATACACTACTGCTCCAACCAATATCTGGCATTATAATTGGGTTATTGATAGAGGTTGGAAAAATATTAAGAAGCATGATAGAGTAAGTCTAGATAGTCTTGAAGAGACTATTGGTAGAAATGTGGATGTTAGGAACTCTGTTGCAATATATAAAAATATCAAATCATTATGTTTTACACCTGGAGCTAATGTAATGTTACATGTCATTTGTGTCTTAATAAAAAATATAAGAACTCTGCTAATGAGGACTAAGAAGGAAGTAAGGAGCATGGTAGAGAAAATCTGTGTTGTCTGAGACAATATGTAAATCATCATAAACACACTTCTGGTAAAAATACAGATGGTAAGGATTTCTTGCTTCTTATAGTAAAATGTGAGAGGAAAGAGATAAATTGAAGGAAGAACCATTAAGCATAAAGAAATGAAGACTTCATGATTTGGGAAATTCTCAGCCTATCCAGATTGCAAAAGAGTCTAAAATTAGGGGATTTGCTGCCAGCAAAGAGAAAACCAGTGGTGTGTCTGGATAACCTCTTGCTGTTGCCTCTGAATAGATCAGAATATTCAGTCTCACAGAGCTCTTTAAATATTGTGTGTGTGAATCATGAGTCCCCTCAGCCCTGTTGGCTGAAGCCAAAAGTAGAGGTGAAATTCTTTTTAAAGATCTGTGTAGCAGCTCTTGTCTAGCAGAGTGAATTCCCATGATATACCCAGAAGATCCATAAGGTACTTGCGAATTTTATACAGGATAAATACTGCCAATTTGGACCAAAAGGACAGAGAAAGAGTGACATGAAAGAAGGTCATTGAACTCAGAAACACACTCGTAAACTATTTAGCTGAGAACTTATGCTACCTTTCATGAAGAACAAATGAAAAGTCTGAGTGTGAAGCAGTGAGTACAAAGGGTAGAACTTCAAGCTTACAGTGCTGAGCTTCAAGTCACAGCAGGTTATTTCCAGTTTTTAAAACCTAACATGGTCTGCCCAGTTGGATGTCAACATTTCTTAGGACCAGAAATTCATATTTTCCTTCCATTTTGTTCCACTTTGAATGATAATATCTGTAACTGGTATCTTAATGTTTCTTGGAAGCAGATAAACTTATTTCCTAATTTTCATAGGTCCACAGATGGATCGTATCAAGATTGTCACACCCATACTTTATTGAATTATTTGGATAATATAATTTGGGACATTCAAGCTAATGACATTAAGATGAAATTTTGAACTATGAATTAGTGATGTGATGGTTTGAGACTTGTGGGAATGTTGGGATGGAGTGATTATATTTTGTATGTGATATGGACATGAGTGTTTGAGGTCCAGAAAGCAGAACATGGTGGTAGAAGATAATGTCCCCACCCAAAGATATGCTCTAATCTTTAGAACCAATGAATATACTGCCTTACATGGCAAAGGAACTTTGCAGATGTGATAAACATAAGGATTTTGAGATGGGAATATTGTCTTGGATTATCCATTTGGGCTCTATATAGTTCCAAGAGTCCTTCTAAAAAAAAAGAGATGATTGGGGAGGTGGGAGGGATATGGGGTAACTGGGTGATGAACATTAAGGAGGGCACTTGATGTAATGAGCACTGGGTGTTATATGCAACTGATGAATCACTAAACTCTGCCTCTGAAACTAATAATACACTATATGTTAATTAACCGATTTAAAAAAAAGAGAGATGACAGGAGAGTAAGAGAAGGAAATGTGATAATGGAAGGAAAGTCAGATGATGGATGATGTCATTGTCAGTCAAAAGGAGGCCATGAGCCAAGGAATGAAGACAATCACTAAAAGATGGAAAAGGCAAGAGAATGTCTTTCAGAGGCTCCAAAAGGAATGCTGGCCTGCCCACAACTTGCTCTTGTCCTAGTGAGACCCATTTTGGACTTCTGATCTCCAGAATTATAAGATAATAAATTTGTAATAAGTTTATAGTCATTTACTACAGTAGAGATTGGAGACTAATACTGCTATCAACAGGTGGTCTAGAGAACTCCAGGAAGCATGGGAAGAGGTTGCTGAAGCCTTTATAATGAATGCAAATGTGGGGGGCACTAATGACAGTGCGTATTGTATTGTAGTTTGGACAGATTTTAGATCTTTTTGTTATTTGGCCTTATTCAAAGTGGGCTGATTTTCAAAAATAAGTATAAATGGATTTAAGGAAAATGTATAAATCAGAAATATATTGCCTCCAGATTGCAAAAAGGCTTAAAAGTTTTTGGACTTCATGAGATATTGTGGTGTTATGAATCAATATTTGTTTCTTTTTTTTTTTTTTTAAAGATTTTATTTATTTATTTGACAGAGAGAGAGACAGCGAGAGAGGGAACACAAGCAGGGGGAGTGGGAGAGGGAGAAGCAGGCTTCCTGCCGAGCAAGGAGCCCCATGCGGGGCTCGATCCCAGGACCCTGGGATCATGACCTGAGCCGAAGGCAGACGCTTAACCGACTGAGCCACCCAGGCGCCCCTCTTTTTTTTTTTTTTTAATAAAGATTTGGTTCATTTATTTGAGAGAGAGAGAGAGATAACATACAAGCAGTGGGAGGGGCAGAGGGAGAGGGAGAAGAAGAAGCAGACTCTTCACTCAAAGGGGATCCCAACTTGGGGCTCGATTCCCAGGGCCCCGAGATTGACCTGAGCCAGAGTCAGATGCTTAACCAACTGAGCCACCCAGGTGGCCCAGTAGTTGTTTCTTGATAGTGTCATGGATAGAGAGGCCTTAAATGATCAAATAATTCCTAGGAATTTAACCAATGTCCTAGGCCTTGAGCTTTGTGTGGGGCAATGGCACATCCCTTTCTGTGCACTCCTGTGGGAATGTTTCTCTGTCCTGAATAAGTATGTCAAATGAATCTCCTTAGAGTGGGATATTTTCAATATAATGTCCTACCTGGGCTCCTGGTGAAAGTTGGATATGGTTAAGATTTTGCCAATAAAATTGTGGCCAATAGTAGGATGTTGAAATACCCCATGGATAACTAGTTAAAGGTGCACTGTGTCCTTTCCAAAGTGAAGGCAAACTGATGTTGAGAGTCTGTTGACATAGGTACTGAAGAGCCTACTAGCCAAATCTATGATTGCAAAGTATTTGCCAGAACATACTTGGATAGCAGTACTTTCACTAGGATTGGGCTTGGTAGTTTCAATGTGTAAGACTGTGCATTAATCTATCCCCAGTTTACACACATTTGATTGGATGTTATGACTGATGAAAGCATACAAGTATAAGAGAGTATGGAATATTTATTACTCAAATAATAAGGCTTATTATTATTATTTTTTTTTTAAGAAGAGTAGGAAAGGCTCCTAAGTCAATCTGAAAAATGGCTTTCCAGAGGAGGGAGGGATGACTAGTTTGAGTTTTCATTGTGGGTAGAGAGTTGAGATGTGTTGAGGGTTCCCCCTTATTGGTCTTTACTTGCATGGTTTGAAACTTCCACTATGGCCAAGGGTAGGAGCATGTTGACTTTCTTAATAGTTTGCCCAAGTGAAACACTGAAGAGAGAGTGGGAGATAGGGCTTGAAAACTGTCAGGAGTCAAACATCATAAATGGACTCAGGCTTTTCATTACACATGGATATGTGGGAAAAGTCATGCTGGTAAGTAGAGGTACAGAGGTCTACTATTTTATGTAAGCTTCTTAGTACTTTTTTGTACTTTTTACTGAATCAAAAAACGATTTGGATTTATCACTCTAAATAATGAAAATGAGCTTTTCTAAAACAGAAAGAGCAGAGGCTCTGGAATCAAACAGACTTTATCACTTCCTATGTGTGCAATTTTCACCACTTATCCTAATTTGCTTAAGATAATTACCTTTGTATCTTCAATTACCTTTGTTTTCTCATCTGTAAAATGAGACAAATAGCTATAGCTTATGGAAGCTTTAAAAAAATTTTTTTAAAGATTTTATTTATTTATTTGCGAGAGAGTGTGAGAGAGAAAGCACAAGCACGGGGGAGGGGTAGAGGGAGAGGGCGAAGAAGGCTCCCTGTTGAGCAGGGATCCAGATGTGGGGCTCGATCCCAGGAAGCTTCCAGGGCGCCTGGGTGGCTCAGTCAGTTAAGCATATGACTCTTGATTTCGCCTCAGGTCATGATCTCAGGGTCCTGAGATTGAGCCCCTCATCGGCCTCTGCACCCAGCAGAGTCTGCTTGAAATTCTCTTCCTTGCTCTCTCTCTCCCTCTGCCCCTTCCCTCACTCACATGTGCTCTCTCTCTCTCAAATAAATAAATATTAAAAAAATAAATGGAAGCTTCCATAACTTTAAATTGAGAAGCACTCCTTAATCAGTGTAAGGTTCTCAATACATGTTATCATTTTATAAGATTGAATGAATGAGAATGCAACCAAACCATATAAAAATAGTTCAAAAGGCAAACATTCAAATAAATATAAAATTATTTGAACAAACAAATATTGATCTTATCACACTAATGTTAATCCATGTTTTGTGACATACTTAACATTTTTAACCCATGGGTGTTTTTTAGATTTTAAAGAGAAGGAAAAATCATACCAAGTTATTTCTTGGCTTCCACCTGAAGATTATAACAAAAGATTGAAGGAGAATTTTGATTTTCTTATGGGAGAAGCTTTGAGTGACAGGTAATTGTTATTTTTAATTATTTGAACCAAAGAGTCAATTTTAGTGATACAAATGAATGGATGGATGGATGGATGTTTGGACTGAAGACATAAGAAAGGGATGGATGGATGGGTGGGTAGATGAAGGGATACATGATGAGTGGATGGTTGGGGAAACAAGTATTCACACCAAATTATCCAATTCAGTCACTGGAGATTCTTCTTTGCTCTGCACTGTCCCTGTTCCATGAATGGATTTCTGTAGAAAGTAGAGGCTGTTCCTTCTGGGACATCCTTTCAACACTTCTCTTACATCTTTGCTTATAACCTCCCCAACACAGAAGTATAGGTACCTCAACCTATCACTGTTGGTAGGGAAATGAAAGTGACCTTCTTCCACTTATTTTTCCTTCTTTTCTTCACATATATTCCATTCATGGTGGGGGAGACTTATGAACATTGATTTTGTAGTAGTTGAACATCTGGTCATGTAAAGTCCTTTAAAAAAAATTTATATGCTGGGGCAACCCAGAGAGAGAGAGAAAGAGGGAGAGAGAGAGAGAGAGAGGGAGTGAGCAGGAGTGGGGGGAGGGGCAAAGTAAGAGCCAGAGAGAGAGAGAGGGAGAGGGAGAGAATCTCAAGCAGACTCCCTGCTGAGCATGGAGCCCGATGGAGGGCTCAATCTCACAACCCTGAGACCATGACTTGAGCTGAAATCAAGAGTTGGATGCTTTACCGACTGAGCCACCCAGGCACCTGGCCATATAAAGTCCTTGTAAAAAGCCATCAGTCTTATGCAAAATAAGACATGACTCCTTTTGCCTTATCTGAATGGAAAGGAACACATAACTCCTTCGTCTTAGACATAAATGGGGAAAGACAAAAATCCATGCCTATTTTGAATAATTACAGTGGCCTTGCCTTCTTTTTACCTTGAAAATTTTACTTACTAGTCAAGATCTTGCTTACATTTACTTTTTTTCAGAAAGTCTTTTTCCTTAAACTGGGAAGCCACAGTCCCTCCTGTCTAGGTCTGATGTAACCTATTCATTTGATACTTAGTCTATATTATCTTGCACTGTTAGTTATATATTTTAAATACATGCCTTGTCTCTTCTCCCTTAATGTAATATTTTTGGAGACAGGCATAGGTAACCATGCATTCTTAAACATTTTCTTCTGTTTGTTAGCTTAATTTTAAATATGATTAATGCAATATATCCTAGGAATTTTTACAACACTACTGAAATTACCTAAAATATCTGACAATCACGCTCCTTTGTTACATGAAATCTTCAAAAATACACAGCCAAGGATGATTTTTGCCAATTACTTCCATTGTATGACTTGAAGTTGTTCCTAAATATCAGGCAGAGATCTGTATATTGTTAATAAGTTCTTCGCTTCTGGTCCTTCTCTATCTGGGGTGCAATGGTACAGTAGTGTACAATTACAGGGTGCCAGGGTATTGATTCTCTTGGTCCTCCATGTAGCCAGCAGGCCACTGATGTCTTGAGCTTTTGCACTTGTTACCTCTGATACCTTAAAGTGCAGGTGGACATTCTTATCTATTTCCCCATGGGTGTACAAACAGGAAGGAAAGAGTCATATTCTATATAGGCAGTGATGGGAGAGCCTTGTAAGGAGATAGGTCCCTGGAATATTCCCATGGGCAAAGTCTTAATTACATGTTAATACTCTTTATCACTCTCTTCTCTGGACATATCAATCTGCATTGAAGTAAAAAAGCTGATAATATGTTTATTATTAACCAGGCCTTGCTTGGCTTTGCTTTTCCTTTCTCTATTTTCTCTTCTTTTCTCTTCTCTTCTTTCTCTTCTCTTCTCTTCTCTTCTCTTCTCTTCTCTTCTCTTCTCTTCTCTTCTCTTCTTTTTTTCTCTTCTCTTCTCTTCTCTTCTTCTCTTCTCTTCTCTTCTCTTCTCTTCTCTTCCCTCTCTTCTCTTCTTTTTCTTTCATTGCCAAACTTGTGGGCATAGAAAGGTGAAATTCCCATCTTAGCTGAGGTTTGAGTTCTAATGTGATAAAATAGTCCCTTCGGTGAGGTGATCTATCACATTAGAATACACAGTGATTTTTTTTTCAGATGTAGTATTCTATAATTTATCAGTTGCGTATAACACCCAGTGCTCATCACATCACATGCCCTAGAATACAGTGATTTTTAAAAATAGCCTATATGATCAATATTTATGGAACTGTGTCATCAAGTGACTTCCACAGTTTGGCTGAGTAAACAAGAAAATCACTCATAAAAAGTCAGTGTGTAAAAGAAATGGTAATGAGAACATTACAGAATTTATCAAGTAGAAAGAGTTCTATGAGGGCGCCTGGGTGGCTCAGTCGTTAAGCATCTGCCTTCGGCTCAGGTCATGATCCCGGGGTCCTGGGATCGAGTCCCACATTGGGCTCCCTGCTCAGCAGGAAGCCTGCTTCTCCCTCTCCCACTCCCCCTGCTTGTGTTCCTAATCTCGCTGTCTCTCTCTCTGTCAAATAAATAAAATCTTTAAAAAAAAAGAAAGAAAGAAAGAAAGAAAGAAAGAAAGAAAGAAAGAAAGAAAGAAAGAAAGAAAGGTTTCTATGAGATTTGCTATGGTCAGAGAAGCTTCCCAGAGCAGAAGGTCCAACAGTGACAATTTGTTTTCAGTTAACATAATTCAGTTGTGCTTGTGGATTTCAAGAATTAAGAACTCAAAGTCATAGTTTTTTGAATAAAGTGGCATAGAGAGTGCTTGGGATTTGGATGAGAGAAGGAAGAGGAGGGGAGGAAGGGAACACTCTCCAGAGCAGAGCATGTTCTCAGAGTAACTGAGATGAGGGTATTTATGGACAGTGGTAGAATAGGTGCACTGCTGCTAGATGTGGTCTTGCTCACCTGCGGTATTTTCTTTGTAGACCAAGGTTCCTTTATGTATTGTGAAATTAACAACTCCAGTGAATATTCACCATTCTTCTTTTCTTTCTTACAGATACACATTTGGAAAGTTTTTAAGCTTTATGGAGCAACTGGGGCTTCAGTGCAGTCATTTTCTAAGGAGAAAGGATATCATGGACACCTTAAAGAATGAGAACTTTGACCTAGTGATAGTTGAAAATTTTGACTACTGTCCTTTCCTGGTTGCCGAGAAGCTTGGAAAACCATTTGTGTCCATTCTCTCTTCCTCGTTTGGCACTATAGATATTGGACTGCCAAACCCCTTGTCTTATGTGCCAGTATTCCATTCCTTCCTAAGTGACCACATGGACTTCTGGGGTCGAGTGAAGAATTTTCTGATGCTCTTTGATTTTTCCATAAGCCAATGGCAAATCCAGTCTGTGTATGACAACACCATCAGAGAGCATTTCCCAGAAGGCTCTAGGCCAGTTTTGTCTCATCTCCTAAAGAAAGCAGAGCTGTGGTTTGTTAACTCTGACTTTGCCCTTGAATTTGCTCGGCCCCTGCTTCCCAACACTGTGTATGTTGGAGGCTTAATGGCCAGAGCTGTTAAACAAGTGCCACAAGTAAGTGATTAGTACTCAATATGGACTTCATGCAGAGCTCTGCAGTGCAGAGTTGGTGGCTCCCATGCCAGTGGGAACTGGGACAGAGTAGGGTGAGGCAAGTGCACCTAAGACATGGTTTTTAAGGAAGACTCACTTTCAGGGTCATGCAATTATAGTGTTAGGACTGAATAACCCTGAGATTGAGGACCTCCTTACGTAGTATACCCGGGATCCTCTTCAGTTCTGGCGCTGGTGGGATAAGCTTTTCATTTTTTTTTTTTTTTTCAGTAATCTCTAAACCCCACAAGGGGCTCAAACTCACAACACGAAGGTTGAGAGTTGCATGCTCTTTCCACGGAGCCATCCAGGTGCCCTGGGATAAGGCTTTTAATAAGTTAATATTTTCATGTGCATTTTGTATGATCATATGTATAGTAACTGTGGGGCAAGCATCCATTACGTGTGAGAATTGTTAAAGAGATGAGTTAGTCACAATGAAACACACAATACTATGTAACCAAGGTGGGACTGTGTGGGACTGACAGTAAGAACTGTGGACATCATCACCAGCATCCCCAGCCTGTAGAGCCCTAGTTCCTGATTCCACATAGACCTTCTGATTTGATTGATCTGGGGTCAGTCCTGGGCATTGTAAATTGTGAAAGCTGCCGAGCTGGTTTGAAGGCATAAACTCAGAACTCCTGCAGTAGAAGTTTTTAAAGGGAGGGGAGCTAAGATGAGTTGGCTTCCTGTTGCCTATCAGCACTGGGTTGCCATTTTATGGAATTTATCTTATTTAATATCTTGCCACCTGGAGGGAAGTATGATGATCTCCATTTTTATAAACAAGGAGACAGGGACTTGGCATAAGTGACTTTCCCACTGCCATTCATTTCGGAGCGAGGGAGACTTGATTTGGCCTGGGTCTTCCAGGCCCCCAAGCGTCCACCCTTCATCGACTGACCTTAAAGTGAGTAAGCAGGGAGAGTTGGAGAATGATCCATGGGCTAGATGGGCTTTGAGTTGATGGCAGGATTTTATGGATGGAGCTAGGGAGGGAAGGAGTTCCAGTTGGAGAGAACAAATAGCTCAGAGTGTCAAAGTAAAAATAAGATAGGCATGACTCTGGGTTCCTTTGGTGACTCTAGCTAGACTGGACCAGAAGATTCAATTGCATAAATATAGCCAGGCCAGATTGCAGGAGACTTTACTTGATAAGAAGGTGGGTTATAGGCCTTCGTTATAGGGTAGGGGGAGGGGATTGTTAAGCAGGAGCATAATGGAAGTAAGGGTTGTAATGGCTGTGAGAAGAAGAGGCTTTTTTCAAAAAATTTTCTCTATATTTTCCAGTTTTTACGTAGTGTCTCATGTGGCTTTTTTAATTAAAAAGAACAACAAAGCTGTAGTCAAAGTGGTCCTTTGAGATGGTAAATCAAGCAGTGTTATGCTGGATGGAATCATTCCAGGGATGAGGGTCTAGAAGCTGGGGAAGGGGGGCTCCAGTAGTCCAGAGTCAGGGTCTGAAGAAATACTTGAAGCAAGAATTGACCAAAACTGTGTTAAAGCCAAGATTACAACATTAAATCCCAACCTTCCTTAAGTATTGCCTGAGGACTTTAAAAAATAAACTGCCCAAGTTTGGAGTTAGGACTGGGCACTACCATTTTTTATCTTCTTATGTGGATATAATTTGCAGTTGTGTGGGTGAGCCACTGAGGCAGAAGATAAATTACAAAGATCAGTTAATAAGAATATCACAATGTATCAGAGCAAAGCACTGTACGTGGTACAGAGTGTGAGTAGTCAGGAGCCTTTCTCCATTTCTAATACTTATGCTAGAGGCCTTCTCCCAGCTTCTCCAATGTAGCCTCAGATGTAGCACCTCTCTCTGCTGGACCCTAACACCCCACCAGTATTCTTCCTATACTACCATTTTCTGGTGGCCTTGGAAAATTCCCAAGTGACCATGTCTCCACTGACCTACGATGAGCAGAGGGTCTAGGATGGCCCTGACATCAGGATTTTAAAGAAGAAAGATATTCCCACCAACACCATGGGCATAAGCACCATGCACAGGGTACTGAGCTGTGCCAGGGGCTATTTGCTCAGAGAAGGATAAGAGGGTGTGTTCAGTAAATATCTGGCTTTCATTTCATGGCTGTCTAGGCTTTCATGAACAAATTTGCTCACCTCCTTTTCCTTTCTTACCTTTCTCCAGGAATTTGAGAATTTTATCACCAAGTTTGGAGACTCTGGTTTTGTCCTTGTGGCCCTGGGCTCCATGGTGAGCAACTTTCAAGCCCAGGAACTTCTCAGGGAGATGAACAGTGCCTTTGCTCATCTCTCTCAGGGGGTTATATGGAAATATAAGCCTTCTCATTGGCCCAAAGACATCAGATTGTCAGCAAATGTGAAAATTGTGAACTGGCTTCCTCAGAATGATCTCCTGGGTAAGGACTGCCCAGGTCTGCTTCACCCTTGTCATTTACATATTTTTAGAACTCATCAGGCTCTGACCTCTAGTAGGGCAATCCCATTTGCACTAGAAGGAGCTGCTAATAGCTAAAGGTAAGTCTGCAGAAGGCAGGAACAGAGCAGCCAGCTGGAGTTCTTGGGGCATCAGACCCTACTTCTAATGAGATCAGTGCCCAAACAGCCATCTCCCCTTCACTGTTTTCTATCCCAGGCCAGATGTCGGCAGACATCAAAGTCACCTTGACCTACTGCATTTGGTCTTGAACAGGGTCACCCAAACACAATCTGAAACAACCTATGGATTCTAAAGAAAACATACCGGAAGGATGTTGCCACTGTATTTAGTGGTTCAAGAGTAACTGTTCATCACATGCACTTACATGTATATACATACACCTACTCCTCCCACAAACACATCTTTCTTAGTTATTAAGGTGGGAGCAATTCATAGCTTCACAGCACTGATGCCAATGGTGTCTTCAGGATGCGCCAAAATACCTGAGTGCCAAGATGAATAACCTCATAATCAGTTACTTGGTCCATTTTGTCTCTGGAACCAGAGAGTTCCCTCACCAACCCCCCCCCCCCCAATAGGTTTTCTTTGTGCCCAGTGCTGCTTTTTACAGACCACTTACTCCCATAGCCACTGACAGAATCAAAGGCTCATGATCAAGATAATGACTCAAAATAACCTGGGGAATTGAAGGAACAGATTCCTGGCTCCTCTTCTGCAAATTTAATTCTTTAAGTCTGGAGTGGGGCACATGGTGCACCTTTCAAAGAAGAGACAAGGAGATTTTGATGTGCATCCCAGTTGAGTGACACAGGCTGAGACAAACTCTTCATTTTCAACAATAATCTTAGTTAGCTTTAAATAGGATGGGATGGAAATGCTGGAAATGGAAATACTCAAGTGTAGGGTCTAGTCTCTGCTTTCAAGGGGCTAATCATGTATTTGAGGAGAAAATGCATATAGTATAAATTTTATGATTGCCACATGAGTTACGATGCCAGTGAATGTGTCAGGAATTCAGAGAAGAGGGAAATAAGTTGGCAGGTGAGAAAAGAGTGCTCAAGACAAAGAGAAAGAGAGAGAGATAGAGACAGACACAATGAGAAAATAGAGATGAGCAAAACAAAGGGAGTGACTAGGATGTTAGAGAGAAAGATGGATGGATGGATGGAGAGAGATACGTGCCTTGCTTAGGAGTATTGTCTAGAGAGTCCCCGGAGTCTGAGTCTTAGCTGGGTTCTGGCTAGGGCAAGGAATTTTCATAAAAAGTCAAGGTTTGGAATCCTTTATGTTAGTAACATGCACCTTGGATATGTCCCAAGCAAAATATCTTTATAATGGCTCCAACAGACTTTGAAATTCCCTTGGCATTTTCTTCTACCCTTCCTGTTTTCCGTGGTTTTCTGAAACTTTTCATTCTGAAATTTGTCATTCTGAAATATTCTGCTCTATTTCTTAATTGAAACAGCTCATCCACACATCCGTCTTTTTGTCACCCATGGTGGGATGAATAGCATAATGGAGGCCATCCAACATGGTGTACCCATGGTGGGGATTCCCCTTTTTGGAGACCAGCCTGCAAATCTGAACCATGTAGAAGGCAAAAAGTTTGGTGTCTCTATCCAGCTAAAGCAGATCAAGGCAGAGACATTGGCTCTGAAGATGAAGCAAGTCATAGAAGACAAGAGGTATGAAGCTCTCTGGGCTTGTGGTCACTTAGACTGAATGAAGACATCCAACACAAAGGGCACTGTGTGCCACTTTTTTGCAATAAAAGCTGAAACATCCGAGACACGGAATAATATGTGGGTGATGCTTACAGATGATGTATTTCCTCTGAGAACAAGACTAGGCAATTTGGGTTAGATGTTGAAAACATTTCTGCCTTAAGTGTTGGGAGGACACTGACCTACTTACACAGGGTCTCTGAGAGGTCTTATATTTTGGGGGTGCTTATAGTAGAATTCCAACTGAGTCAGGAGGTTTCCTTTCTGTCCCCCAATATGTCACAGTGTTTCCTGCCTCAGGCCTTTTGTCAGTGCTGCTCCCTAGAACCATCCTTCCCTTCTCTTCACAGTGCTGCCTCCTTCATGACAGTCAGAGTCATCTCCAATGTCCTCTCCTCAGAGGGGCAGGTGGTCTTTGTCTGACAGGCCTAAATGTGCTCTTCTCTCCCACCCTCTTCAATCATAATTCATTTTTCCTTCTTAACACTTCTCAGGATCAGTAACTAACCCAGTTTTTTTCTGTCTTAATTTATTGTGTGTCCCTCACACTAGAAAGTAGAGAGTTAGCTCCTCTGGACAGCCAAGTGTGTCTCTTGTTTTCCCTGGTGTTCCCAGGGCCTAGCACAGGGCCTGCTAAAGTAGGTTTGGATGAATTTCCGTTAAGTGAGGCAGTAAAAGGTCCTATGTTTTCTTAGGTAAATTCCCATCTAGTACAGTGATCTCATATGAAGAGAAAAATTTATTCTTTCTACCTTATAAATAAGAAGGACTGAATAACCTAAAGTTTCAAGGGCATAAACTGACTCAGAACTCAAGACTTATCATATTACCTTGCACAAAGGAGACCCAAATAAGTTCTTGTTAGATGACTGGAAGTCCCCACATAGCTTATGATTCTTAACCCTAGAAAAGTTGTAAGCTCCAGGGTCAGATAACCTCAGACATTTCATTATGTTTGGTATCTCATGAAGAGCAAATGGTCACTTTCTGAAGAATGAGTCTGTGAATTTCATTGGCTATTCAAAGACCTAGATCTGAAATGTCCATAATTTGCTAGCCCTATGATGGTGTCATTTGGGCTGGGATGGTCCCTACACATTGCACATCAGGGCTTGGTATATAATTTGTGGGGCCCAAAGTAAAATGGAAATGTGGAGCCCATTGTTATAAATTTTAAGAATTTCAAGAAAACGACAGCAGAGAATTAAAGCAAGCATAGGACCTGTCTAAGTATAGGGTCTTGTGCAAATGTGTGGGCTGCAGCCCATGAAGCCAGTGCTGGCCAGTATGATGCTCTGAAGAGGCAGAAAGTACAGGCCTTGTCCTGGGCCCCCGTCCCCAGAGTCATGTTTGACATCTAGCCCAGACACCAGCACAAAATAGCTGCTTATTATACATATAATTATTTATAGTATGTGATAAGCCTCCTTGGGTAGAGACTAGCCCTTATAAGACTTAGTCAGTTTTTATAGATTAGCACTTTTAGCGCTAGGCATGGATCTTTGCATGGAGGGACCAGGTTGAACTTTTCCATGGGACCCAGGTAGACTGTGGCAAAGCCAGGCCAACAACTTTTCCTTGAAACTGAGTCTTTTGTGCATATAGATGAAAGTGTGTGTGTGTGTGTGTGTGTGCGCATGTGTGATACGAGGTCTCTAAGACTTCTGAGAGCACATGAGTAACGCCCTGCCTCTGTCTCTGCCAACAGGTACAAGTCAGCAGCAGTGGCCGCCAGCATCATCAGGCGCTCCCACCCCCTGACCCCTGCTCAGAGGCTGGTGGGCTGGATCGACCACATCCTCCAGACAGGGGGTGCGGCACACCTCAAGCCCCACGGCCTGCAGCAGCCATGGCATGAGCAGTACCTGCTGGACGTCTTCTTGTTCCTGCTGCTGGTCACCCTGGGCACCCTGTGGCTCTGTGGGAAGCTGCTGGGCGTGGTGGCCAGGTGGCTGTGTGGGGCCAGGAAGCTGAAGAAGGCCTGATGGAGGTGCAGCCTTGACAGGTGTTTGGGGAGCCACTGGTTGTAGAAGGCTTTCCCCTAGCACAGAACACCCCTGGTGTCTTCCCTATATTGGCACTTGATTTGGCACACAAATTGTGAATTGTGTTTCACTATTTTCTGCCTCTGTTTAGAAATTCTTGTGAAGCGCTCTTGGGGGTCTTTCAAAAAAATTATGGTAATATACATCACATGAAATTGACCATTTTAGCCATTAAGTATAGAGTTTAGTGGCATTAAGTACATTCATATTGTGGTTTAAATAATACTACTATCCATCTCCAGAACTTTTCATCTTCCCAAACTAAAACTGCACTGATTAAATAATAACTCCCCATACCATGCGCCCACCCCTGACTCTTGGCAAATCCCTGTTCTACTTCTGTGTCTATGAATTTGATCTCAGGCTTCTTAACCCTCATCAGTGGACTCCTCACTGAGACTCAAACCTTCAGCAGACAGCCCTCATCTTCCTCCCCACTCCCTGTTCCTAGACACAACACCCTGACAAGTCATCCTGTTGTTCTCTGAAAGGGAGGTATATGCAAAACTAACTTCAAAGGCCAAAGAAGCCATGAGACTGAAGAAAAAGGCAAACAGGTCCAGCTTGATGAGAAATGGTTTATTATAAACAATTATCATATGAACAGAAGCCTGTCTTGGGCTGCCACAAGATGAGTAGAGCTCCACAACACCATCTCCAGTTAGACCTGCTTTTATGGCCCTGAAGACTGGGCAGTACATACTGGGGGCTACCAGGAGGGGTCATATCCTGAGCAGATCAAGGAAGCTTTGCCTGGAGGGTATACTTAAGGGTGTGTTAAACAAAAGAAAAGAATGGAGGAAGGGGCTGTACTCAAGAAGGCTTTAGGCCACAGAGCAGTTATCGTGGTGGAATTTCTCAAGATGGCCTTAGTCTGGTTCATATACTTGCCATCTCAGAAACTTTTCAGTCTCTCTCCCTCTTTCTGCTTTTTTCACTTTTTATAATATGACATAAGATATTGGCCTGTTCTTCATTTTGGCCTTTTCTCTTGCACCTCATTTTCACCTCACCTCCAAGCTCAGGAAGCCTGGTCTCTGTCCTACAGTTAGCCAGGTGTGGCCTCTCAGGACTCCACCTGTGGTCTGTGTCCCGAGTCCCTCCTGTGAAGAGCACCCCTTTTGCTGCTTAGACATGGAGCCTGCCTTTGGGCCATAGCTCATGCTGTGGTTTTCACTTCCCACAATTCCCTTCTCGAGATTAACACTCTTAAAAATGTAGTCATGGAGACCTCAAGTACTGGACCTCTGTGTGAGGCTCTGGGGCCTCAGGTCCAGTACTATGGCAGTTCCCAGGATTCTGTTGATTTAAAAAATCATTAATTTGCCACTATGACAGTAATACTTGAATCACGTAAGAAATATAAAAGATGATAAAATGAGAGAAATTTGATGAGAAATGGAATTTCAGTTTCAAAATGTCTCCCCACATCTTATTTCCTAATTATAGGGCAAAAAATAGCAACTTTACAGTGGAGAATATTGGTGAACACCACCTTAAACAAGGGATAGAGTTATCATCTCTAATGATAGGACCATCTGACATCATGTGCTTCCCATTGTGATTCACTGAGATGGAATCAACACCACCTTCGTAGTATTCCCACCAAACTCCCTAATAACCTGAAGTATAATGAGAAACTTCAGGCAAACCCAACTTGGGGTCCATCATTCAAAATAAGCAGCTTGTACTCTTCAAAAAATATCAATGACATGAAAGACAAAGAAGGGCTGAGAACCAATCCTCACTATAGGAGATGAATAGACCTGATAACTCCATGCAGTGTGTGATCCTGGATGACTCCTGCACCAGCGAATTCATATCACAACAGAGGATATTAATCGGACAATTGGAGGGATTGAAATAAGGTTTGTAGATGAAGTAATGTGATTAGATTAATATTCAATGGTGCCTTCCCAATACAAATTATTTTTTTCATTGGGAAGATAGAATGCTTGAACAGATGATAATGGTGAATGTGTATGCATGTAATCACATGGCCTCAAGGACTACCTAGGCCAAACTGAGAGAGAACTTGAAGGGAAATAATGGAATAATATTGAGAGAGTTTAAAAATCTTTCTAATGAATAATTTGAAACATAAGAATAGAACTTTTTGGTGCCCAACACCCAGTCCTAGTTGTGATGCCCATTCAGAATAATAGACTGACCTTTAGAGGTTCAGTGCTTCAGGTCAAGACCTGGCCCTCCAGCGGGGCTTAACACTTAGGGGACACTAACACTTATCACCAGTAAATTACTTTCCAAAGAAACTCTCTGAGCAATAAATGTAGGTAATTTTCTGTTGGGAATCAGTTTCTGAGATCTTGAGATTGGAACACTAGCAGAGATTTTAAGCAGGTACGTGGGGAAATGGGTAATGGGGATGGCAGTATGCATTCAACAGAGCAGTTAGGAGTGGGAAAATTTGGAAAAAAGTCCCTAAAATAGAGACGGGTCTGAGTCACTTGGAGGTGGAACTATCTTGGAAGCGACTTCCTAAGGTCCCGAAATTCCTGGTTCAGAGTATCTTCTCTGCGGAGAGTGTGGTGATTACAGCACAGAGAGGGGTTAAGGACAGCTCGCTAACCCCTCCTTCCCGCTGCCCCAGGTTAGGGAGGGTGAGAACAGAGTAGCCAGTGGTGGAAGCACCCTGGGAGGAGGAGCAAAGGGCGAGTAGCGACTGCAGAGCTGACCGGCAGGATCCACCTCTTAACCTCTTCCCAATCCTCCCGCCAGCGCATTTCCTCGGCTGCCAGCACTGCACGTGTCCCAGGGCGCACAGGGCGCTGTGCGGGGCTCGGGGCTCAGGGCTGGGCTCCACACTGGTACGGGAGTGAACATGGCCAGACAGCGGGCACTGCTGCTAGCCGGCTTCCTTCTGCCGGGGTTCCTGCTCTCAGAAGCCGCCAAAATTCTGACTGTATCCTCACTGGGTGAGTGCTCGGCAGGAGAATCAGAGACAGCTGCATCCCAGGCACCTCAGCCCGGGCTCAGGCAGACAGCCTTGGGTCAGAGGGTCATTCCATGTGGTTTTCCAAATAGGGCTTGGGTCCCAGGCTATGGAGAAGAGGGTGTGGGTCAGGAGAAAAAACATTTCCTCTCTTTTTATCTGCTCTGGAGGGGCTTCCCATTGTGCATAGCTGGGGCCAGAATTTAGATCCAGTGCTGACCTGGAGATCTCGAGCCTCCTACTCCAGGGAAGGCAGGGACTTTCAGAGGTACAGCCTAAAAGTTATGGGGTGTGCAGTAGTTGCCAGTAGAAAGTGGAAGGTGAGGTCAACTTCAGGCCCCTGGAGGCCAAGGACGGGGGCTCCTGTAGGCAGCAGCACAAACTGGGAATGTCATTAATAGGACACCTGGAGAACTGACGGGGCCGAGGAGGGGGCCCCAGGACAATCAAGCTCTTGGGAATCCCCTCTCTCTTTCGCCCTTGCTGCTGGAGGGTTTTGAAGGACAGTGAAGCAGTTAATTCTGCGTGAAGTCGGGTTTATTTCCTTTACTCTTCCCCAAAGGGAACAGAAGGCACAGGAACATTTTCAGGATAAGGAGGCATCATAGGATGGAGTTTCCCCAAGAAGTTTCTGGATCTATTGTGAAAGGATAGGGGGCTCCCAGGATCACTTTTAGATCCCTCTGAATCTGGGGATCCTAGAGCTGGAAAAACCACAGAGTTCATCTAATTGGGCAATAAGTGTAGGCGTCCCCCTTTTATTTCCTGATAGGTAACCTGAGGGTGAGGGAAAGGAGGGGCCTTTTGCAAGAGCACGTCAGACCTCCCTGATGGACACACTCTGGACTTTACTCACTGTTTCTTACCTCAAACCTGTCCTTAAAAGTTAAAGTTAAAAGTTAAAAATTAAAAGTTGTTTAATTTCCCCAAATTCTACTCTTTACCATGGGGATTCCTAAAAATCAGTATTTAAAAAGCCTTGATTTCTATTTTAAATCTACTTTTTAATGATAGTTAGAAGTAACAGTAGAAAAAAAAAAAAGCTTTCTCACCTCTTGAAAGCACATGTCCTCCAGACTCTGAGAGGGAGCAGGTGTGGCTAGAAGCCCTATCTCTGGCCCAGAATGCACTGGGCTCACCAAAACCCTCAGGAATGGCTGCCTCTGCAGGATGGCTTCTCCCCTGTTCCATTTCTTCCACGGGCTGAATGTGAGCCAGAGCAGACAGTCTGAGCGAGTAGGGGTTTGTGTTTTCCATAATCCGTGATATCTCAGTCAGCATAAGTATAGATATAAAAAACTTGAGTAATTTCCACAGATACACACCATTACTATAGTTCTACATCCCTCTCTGCTGACCCAATCATTGTGAGATCTTCATCTTCCAAATAACCCCCACTTCCCAGTGTGGGTAAATTCTATTCCTTAACCCAACAATTCAAGAAAAATGCTCTGTGATATCACATGGTTTTAGACACTGGTGTGATAGAACCTGTACCTCCCCAGATGATCAAGCTTCTGTTTCCTTAGGATCCCAGGATTTTCCTAGGATGGGTGATGTCCAGTCTCTCTTGCATAAAGGATCCTGCAGTTCCACTCCTAGGGCCCACAGTTATCCAGAATGCCTTAATTTGGTATTCAGCAAGATGCAGACCCCAAATGAAGATCCTCCTGCCAAATATATTTGAATCTGAAGGATTTTGGCTCTGAAAAATGGCTCTAATCCCCTTCTGTTTCCGTGGCTCTTTCTTGGACTGATATTCATGTTCCCATGTTTCTGGCTTCCACATTAACATAAATTCCAGAGACGAGGATTCCAGAAATATCTCTGATTGATTTTCCCATAGAAACCCTTTATTCTCACATACATAGCACTGTGCCAAAATTTCCACTGAATAGTTACTTCTTTAGGACACAGTATCTTCATAAAGCCTGCCTAAATTGCAGCATGTACTGAGGATCAGGAACTCCTTCAGGCCTAAGCATAGAGAAGCTCATTGTGCTGGCACAGAGACCTTGAATTGCAAAAGGGAATCTTTTATGTAAGATTGCTACATGTCAAGATTTGGTCAGAAGGAATGTGGGTATCTGGTCTGGGGCTTATCCAAAAGAAACTCATTTTCTTCTACTGCCATCAACTCTCTGCTGCCTTACCCTAGATTTCCAAATCCCCAATATCAATTTCAGACTCTCTGTTCTCACCTTTACAAAAATGAAATTTTGTATTGTTTCTAGGTGGAAGCCATTATCTACTGGTGGACCGGGTTTCTCAGATTCTTCAAGATCATGGCCATAATGTCACCATACTTCTTTATGGAGGAGATTATGTAATCCCAAGTATGTTTTTTTATAATTATTATATTTCTCTATCCCAGGAAAAGATAGACAATATCTTTTGTATAGCACTGCTTAACACAAAATCTTTTTTAATCTAGTCATATTGAAAAGATGGAAAAAAAATGTGTGTATGTGTTTTAAGTTTTGGTATATATTTTCATTTCCATTTGTCTTTAAGTATTTTATGATTTCCCTTGTGATTTCTTTTGATACATTGCTTATATAAAAGTTGTTTAATTTCCATTATTTACGAATTTTCTGGTTTTCCTTCTGTTGATTTCTAACTTAAACCTGTTGTGATCAGAAAAAATATGTTGTACGGTATCTATCTTTTAAAATCTATTGAGACTTACTTGTGGCTTAACACATGGTCTCTGCTGGAAAATGTCCCATGTACCCTTGAGAAGAATCTGTTTGCTGTTGTTATTGGGTAGAGTGTTTTGTATGTCTGTTACATCTAGTGGATTAATGTGTTTAAGTCTTCTATTTCCTTGCTGATCTTCTTTCTGGTTATTTTACCCATTATTTAGAATGGAGCATGAAATCTCCAATGATTATTATAGAACTATTTCTCCTTCGATTCTGTCAGTTTTTACTTTAGACATTTTGATGGTATCTTATTAGTTGCATATATGTTTATAATTGTTATATCATCTTGCTGTATTGAACCTTTTATTAATATGTACTGTTTTTCTTTGTCTCTTATAATCTTTTTTGATTTAAAATCTGTTGTGTTTGATATTTGCTTATCTGCTTCTGCTTTCTTTTGGTTATTACTTTCATGGAATATCTTTTTCCATCATTTCCCTTTCAGTCTATCTGTGTCATTGGATCTAAAGTGAGTCTCTTGTAGACAGAATATAGTTGGATTATGCTTTTCTTTGTGTGTTTGTGGCCTTTTTATTTTTTAATACATTTCATTTTGGAATAATTTTAGGTTCACAGAAAAGTTGTAAAGATAGTATGGGAAGTTCCCATACACCCCACACCTTCTTGCCCCCATTGTTAATCCCATTTTATTTTTAATTTTTTTAATTATTATTCTTTATTGAAGTATAGTGACACACAGTGTTACATTAGTTTCAGGTGTACAACATAGTGATTTCACAACTGTGTATGTTATGCTGTGCTCACAAGTGTAGCCACGATCTGTCACCATACAGAGATATTACAATTGGATCATGTGTTTTTATCCATTCTGATATTCTCTGTATTTTGATGGGAGTGTTTAATCCATGTACATTTAATGTAATTACTGATAAGGAGAGACTTACTTCTGTCCTTTTGCTATTTGTTTGCTATATGCTTTATAGCTTCTTTGTCCCTCACTTTCTGTATCACTGTTTCTTTTGTGTTTAGTTGATTCCTTACAAAACACTAAATTATTTTCTCATTCTCTTTTGTATATATTCCACAGCTATTTTATGTGTGTGGTTACAATGGGGATTTCATTTAACCTTCTAAATCTATGACACTCAGATTTTAATTTATACCAGCTTAATAACATTCAAACATGCTGCTCCTATATGCCTTCAACCCCCACCTTTTTGGTTAGTTGATGTCACAGAATTACATTTTTATACATTGTGTGCCCCCAAATATAATCTATCATTAATTTAAATATATTAGTATCTTAAATTATGTAGAAAATTTGAATGAAGTTACTTACAAATAAAGTACAAATAATGGTAGTAGTTTTTAAACTAATAATTTTTTTAATGTACTAGTCACTTAAATCATGTAGAAAACAAAAAGGTAGTTATAAGCCATTGTTACAATAATAGTAGCTTTTATAACTGCCCATTCATTTACCTTTTATTTCTTCATACACCTTTGAGTTACTCTCTGGTGTTCTTTCATTTTTCCCTGGAGAACTTCCTTGAGTATTTCTCCCAGGGCAGGTCTAGTGATAACAAACTCCCTTAGTTTTGTTTTATCTTGGATTGTCTCAATTCTCCTTGACTTTTGATAGGCAGTTTTGCTGGATATAAGATTTTTTTGTTGATTGTTCTTTTCTTTTAGCATTTTTTAAAAAAGATGTTATTTATTTATTTGAGAGAGAGAGAGGGAGAGTGTGAGTGGGGGGAGGGGCAGAGGGAGAGGAGGTGGTAGAGAATCTCAGACTCCCCACTGTGCATGGAGCCCGACACAGGTCTCCATCTCACAACCCTGAGATCATGACCTTAGCTGAAACTAAGAGTTGAATGATTAATCCACTGAGCCACCCAGGTGCCCCTTCTTTTAGCATTTTGAATATTGGGCCACTGCCTTCTGGACTCCGATTTATTTATTTATTTTTTGGCCTCAAAAGTTTCTGATTAGAAATCTATTGATAATCTCATTGACAAACACTTGTATGTGATGAGTCAGTTTTCTCTTGCTGCTTTTAATATTCTCTATTTATCTTTCTAAATTTTGATTATAATGTGTCCTGATGTGAATATCTGAGTTCATTTTCCTTGGAGTTGAGCTTCCTGGATGCTTATACTCCTATCTTTCATCCATTTGGGAGGTCTTCAGCCATTATTACTTAAAATGTTCTCTCTATCCCTTTCTTTCTCTCTTTTCCTTGTGAGCATCCACAATGCATATGTTGGTCCCTTAGGCTGTGTTCTTTTCTTCAATCTTTTAACTTTCTGTTCTTCACACTTGATCATTTCCATTGTCTTATCTTTAAGTTCATGGATTATTTCTTCCATTTGCTCAAACCTGCGTTTGAATCCCTCCAGTGAAATTTTCATTTCATTTATTGCATTTTTCAGTTCTAGATTTTGTTTCTGGTTTCTTTTTAGATTTTCTATGCCTTTATTGACATTTCTATTTTGCATACACTTTTTCCTTGACCTTCTCCACATCTTCCTTTAGTTCTCTGAGGACATTTAAGGCAGTTATTTTAAAGTCATCGTCTAGTATGTCTGCCATCAGGTCTTTCTCAGGGACAGTTTCTGTTGATTTATTTTTTTTTCCCTCTGAATAAGCCTGAGTTTTCTGTTTCTTGGTGTGTCTTGTAATTTTTGTTGAAAACTGTCCATTTGAATCTGACAATGTGCTATATCTGGAGGTGAGACTCCTCCTTTCTCTAGGGTTTGCAGATTTTTGTTATTAATTTTGTTCATTTTTTTACAATTGTTCTAGGCTGCCTTTGTGGTAAGGATCAATGTGAGGTATAAACTTCAGTATTCTTAGGTCTTTTCTGAGCCTTTCCTGGGCATGAAAGGACATTTTCTAATTTTCCTGGTATATGTAGTTGTTTTACAATGTTCCAGTCTTTAATGTTTCCCTCCCAAAAGGAAAAAATGAGAAAAATGAGGGGAAAAGGGGGACATCAGTCTTTTTAGACCCCTTGAAATCCATTCAGCCAGAGGGATATGCTTGCAACAATAAGTGTGATGCAAAAATGTTGCTGCTGACTTCTTTGTCTGTACGTCTGTGCTCAGAAGCAGCAATCAGCAATCAGAGCTCAGATATTTGATATTTGAAGAAGGTCATTTTTGCCCACTCATGCTCTTGAAACCTGTGTACAAGCTGCTATATGAACACATTTATACAGCTTTCTTCTTAGACACTGAGGGGTGGGGGATGGGTAGTTGCTACTGTGAAAAGAGCTGAGATTGACTGAAATTATCTGCAATTTACAGTTAAAGACTTCCCTTGGTAGTTGGAAACCATCAATTGACTGCAGAGTTCCCAAACAGTTATTTCAGACAAATTCTGTCAATGGAATTGTTGTCTAGGTCAGGGGACAGATTCTGGTACTCCACCATCATAGCAGAAGCTCCCCCACTGCCTTTTGACCTATTATTTCTTTTCAGAATTTTATATATATTGATATAGTTGAATATATATGTGAATATATACACACACACATATATGTATATATAATACAATTTTCATGTAAATACATTTCATACATATAAAAATTTTTCACCAGTTCCTCTTTTGAAAGTAGATCCAAGAAAGCTCCTTATACTCTCATGCTGGAAGTGGAACTGTAATAGGTGTTTGACAGTGTTAGGGGTGGAAAGACCTTCAGCTGACAAGTAATTCTGCCCAAGAATTCAATTGAGGTGCCATGGCTTGTGCTTTGTGTAGGGCAGCAACACATCCCTCTTGTGAGCTCCTGGGTGAACGTTTGTGTCCTGAGTGCATGTGCTGGACAAATCTCTGCAAAAGGAGATTGTCCTCAATGCAATGTCATACATGTGCTTCTGGAGAAAGTTGAATGTGGTTAAGATCTTGCCAGCAAAGCTTGTGAGCAAGGCTATTGAGACAGTCCATGAGAAACCAGTTACAAATGGTTTGTATCCTGCCAAGATGAAGGTGAAGAGACACTGCAGCTGAGAGCTTATTGAAATAGGAAATGAACAGAACATATTACCAAATCTATGCTTGCAGAGTATCTATTAGTACTTAGATATAGTCAGCAATTTCAGTAACATTGGAAATGGTAGCCCTAATATGATGACATTGGCAGTCAAGTTATAGCAGTCCATTGAGAGGCACCATTCATTCAGGTTTAAGAATAGTCTAAATTAGGCTATTAAATGGAGAACCAGTGGGATAATCACTCCTTTGTTAATAGATTCTTTTTAATGGGATTTAATCCTTTAGGGCACTCTATTAAAATATATTTGATTGTATTAACAGTTTAAATTTATGTGGCAGATCCAATGAATCCTTTTTTGTCATGCTGTTAGTACTAAAACCTTAATTTTATTTTATGACTTGTTACATAAGAGCAACCATTGCTACTATGAAATAACTTAACCAATGGCTCTTATGACTATGAGACATTTAATCCCAGTAGTTAAGACAGGGCATGCACAATTGTCCTCTATCTAATATTTTGTTACTCTTAAGAGTACAAATGTACTTCGACAAATTTGGTGAGCGTTTATGATATATCTGTTATTTCCCCCCAGTATTGACCAAGATGATTAAGGTTTGTTTTTGGTGCATCCCATCCGATGTTTAAAGTAATTTAGAACCTCTGATGTAAAGTCACAAAAGTCAGTCTGTGTCATTTCTCTGTAATAATTTCTTTTTTAAGTAATGTTAGATTCTACATATGTTAAAACTGAGAACTCTGTTTTAATTTCTTTCCTGACTCTTCCATCCTGCAATTTCCCATTTTTTTGCCATTCCTTTGGTTGTCATTAAATATATTTTGGGGGCAGGTGTCCCTTCTAACCTGCTCATATTTACGTTTCTTCCTTAGAATGTCCCAATTAGTATCATCAAGGCTAGGGGCCTCCCTAGTGGTGATTTTGAAAGACCTGAGATTGAGTTTGAATGAACTCTTTGAATTAACTCCATGGGGGTGTCATCAATGTTTTTCCTCATTACTGTGTTAATCAAGTTTTCTTTTAGCTACAGAGCTATAATCAGCAGCAGTAGCAAAGGCATTTTCTGGGGTTCTAGTGTGCCTTCTACTTTTACAGGTGTGAATATCATCATATGATATAGTGACTATTCTTCCACCATTCTGTGGGCTTGTAAACTGGTATCAGTCTTACCCAGAACACTGTTTATAATGGGGGCAGTCCTTGAGACACACAGCCATTGGTCACAGGGTTCTACCTAGGCTAGTGTCAATCACGGCTCATGCTGGGATCCAGAGCACAATCCAAGCTGACACAGAAAATAGGTTTGTGTGAGACACGTGACCAGGGCCACTGAAAGGCTAAACCCATACTTCTGTCTCTAAATGCCAATTATGGAAGCTTCTGAGTAGGGTGGAGGTGAGGATTCCCCTACTTGGGTCTGGCTTGCTTAGCTTGAAACTCTTGTTCACAAAAAGGATGGCACGTTGAGGCTTTCTTCTGTGTTTGCCAAGATATGTCACAGAAGGTTAAAGGGGAGATGGAGCTTGCTAAGCTGTCATCAGTCCAACCTCAAAAATGGTGTCAGACTCTATTACACATGAGTTATTGGGGAAATGCCAGGATGTGAAGTAGGGCTGCAGAGGACTACTATTTTTAACTTAGCTTTTGGCATATTTTTGGCAGAATGAAAAACCTTTGCATGTATCTCTTTTAAGTAACAAAAATGAAGTTTTTTTCCCTAAGAGACAAAGGACTGGGGAACTGGGGTAAAATGAGATCTCTATTTAAATGCAAAGTGTACTGTTTACTATATGTGCAACCTTGACAAATTACCTGACACTCCATTTATCTTTGTTTTCTCACCCGTAAAATGAAGAATCTCTATGCCTTTACCTGAAGGCTTTAAATTGAATAAAAATAACTGAATTATCATAAGGTTCTCAGTAAAATTATCAGATCCTATGATTGAAGAAATGAAAAAGCAAGCAAAAAAACCCCTCTAAAAGCAAACATTCAAATATATATAAAATTATTGGAATAAAAAAAACTATGGTATCATCATGCTAATATTAATCTGGGTTGTATGACATAATTACATATTTTTATTGGTGTTTTAAATTTTCTTTTATTTAGAAAAGAAGGAAAATACATACCAAGTTATCACTTGGCTTCTATCTGAGGAACATGAAAAACAATTAAAGAACTATTTTGATTTCTTTATGACAGAAGTTTTGCATGGCAGGTAATTTCTTTTATTCTCTGAATGAAAGACTTACCATTTTAGTGACACAAATAAATGGTTGGATGCATGGATACTTGGAATGAATTTTAGAAAAGTGGATGAGTATAGATGGATGGGGAGATCAATGATGGGTGGCAGTGGATGGATGGAGTGGATGAGTTTTTGTCATTACCTGGGATGTATTGAAAGATCTTCATCTTTTTTTTTTTAAGATTTTATTTATTTATTTGACAGAGAGAGAGAGGCACAAGCAGGGGGAATGGCAGGCAGAGGGAAAGGGAGAAGTAGGCTCCCCACAGAGCAGGGGGAGCTCGATGTGGGACTTGATCCCAGGACCCTTGGATCATGACCTGAGCCGAAGGCAGTCATTTAACCAACTGAGCCACCCAGGTGCCCTCAAAGATCTTCAGCTTTGACATAAGAGAGAGAAGACATATTCATGCCTTGCTTGGTTAATTATACAGGCCTAACCCACCTCCCTTTTTTCCTTAAAAATTTTATTCAGTCATCAAGGTGGCCTTAAAATCTGGCTTTTTACATAAAGCCTTTCTCCTTACCTAAACTGGACGACAAAATTCTCTTGTCTATGAGATCTTACCTAAAATACTCATTTTAAACTTTGTCTATATCATCTTGTGATTGTTATTCAATTTTTTTAAGTATATGTCTTGTCTCTTTTCCCTCACTATTTCTTTGAAGATTGGTTGTACACACATGTTAAATATGGTGCAATATACTGAGAACAGTACCTTCCTGTACTGTGTTCAATTTATTAACTTAATTTCAAATATTATTAATGCTCTACTTTTGAGGAATTTGTACTTCTTATCTTGAATTTATCCACAATATGTAGCAGTCATTCATTATGTAAAATCATTTAAAAATATAATAGAGGATCACTTCAGCTAGTCATCTGTTGTCACTTAACATCAATTCTAAAGCACTCATGGGCATCTGCATATTGCTAAGGAGCTCTCACCTGTGGGTCTTTTTTAAGTGGGCTGATATGGTGTAGTGTTGTATAGGTTACAGGTTGGCTGGGCCATTGATTCTCTCAGTCCTTCATTCAAGTAGGAGGCCCATGGGTCTCCAAAACACCTGCACCTGTAACCTCTGGTCCGGAGCATTCTCATCTATTGCCCATATGTTGTGCAAAAAGGGTCATTTTCTTTGCAGGCACTGATGGGAAAATATTAAAGGAGAATAGTGCCATAGACAGTGTCTTAATTAGGTATCAATAAAATGTTAACGTTACTTCTTTAAATACTCTAGGAAGCATGAAATGGAAAGGTTAATAATAAGCTTCAAGCAGACTTGTATTTTTCTTTTAAATTTTTACCTCATAGGCTAGAAAGATGTACATCTCGTGTTCAGCTTAGAATTTGGGTTCTAATTTTTAACCACCAAAAAGTTCCTTGTATGAGGCAATTTGTCAAATGTAGACTGTACAAAATTTAAAGAGAAAAACATGTCTATATTATCAATATTGGTGGACTCTGCTACCAAGTTACTTCCACAGGTAGGTTGAGAAAGAAAAGTCACTCATAAAAAGTCAGTATACAGAAAAAAGTTAATAGAATGTGTCAAGTAGACAAGGAACAATGAGGTCTGCTACAGTGAGAGATGGCTCCCAAAGTGGAAGGCTCTTGAGTTGGCATGGATCATGGGTGGATACGATTGGCTGGTGAAAGGGGAGGGGAGGAAGTGAGAACATTTTAGGAAGCAGAAATATCCAGGGCAGAATGACCAGAGCAGAGTTATTCTTTGGACACTGGTAAAATAGGTGGGCTGATGCTAGATATGGTCTTACTTACCTGCAATATTTTTTTGTAGCCTATAATCCTTTATGTACTGTGAAATTAACACCTCCAGTGAATGTTTGCCCTTACATTTTTTTTTTTTTTCAGAGAAACATTTGACAACTTTGTAAAGTTAATGGAACAATTGGGGATTCAGTGCAGTGATTTGCTAAGAAGTGATATCATGGATTCTTTAAAAAATGAGAATTTTGACTTGGTATTTGTTGAAGCATTTGACTTCTGTTCTTTCCTGGTTGCTGAGAAGCTTGGGAAGCCATTTGTGTCAATTCTTCCCACTCCCTTTGGCAGTGTGGACCTTGGACAACCTAACCCTGTATCTTATGTTCCAGTATTCAATTCCTTGCTAACCGACCACATGGACTTCTGGGGCAGAGTGAAGAATTTTCTGATGCTCTTTGATTTCTCCATGAAGCAATGGCGAATCCAGTCTACATTTGACAGCACCATTAAGGAACATTTCCCAGAAGGTTCTAGGCCAGTTTTGTCTCATCTTCTAAAGAAAGCAGAGCTGTGGTTTGTTAACTCTGACTTTGCCCTTGAATTTGCTCGGCCCCTGCTTCCCAACACTGTGTATGTTGGAGGCTTAATGTCCAGACCTGTTAAACCAGTATCACAGGTAAGTAAAACTTTAGCTCTCAATATGGACTCCATGCAGAGCTCTTTAGTGCAGACAGAACCTGTGGCTTCCCTGGCAGAGGGAACTGGGATTAAAGTAGGGTGAGACAAACAAAACACCTAGAATATACATTTTTATTATTTTATTTTTAATTTGCTATTCTATTTTTTCTATTCTATTTAAAATTTTAATTGTTTTCATAAAAACACTTAATATGAGATCTGCCCTCTTAACAAGTTTTTGAAAGTACAATATGAATTATTGACTGTAGGTACCATGTTGTGCCTCAGATCTCTATATCTTACTCATCTCACTTAACTTTAGAACTCTTCCTCTCCATGGAATAGTAACTATCTGTTATCCCTTTCCCCCAACCCCTGGAAACCAACTCCCACTTTTGATTCTATGACCTTGATTATTTTAGATGCTTCATATAAGTGAAATCCTGCAATACTTGCTTTTCTGTGATTGGCTTATGTCATTTAGCATAATGTCCTCAGGGTTCATTCATGTTTTCACATATTGCAAAATTTCCTTTTTAAAGGCTAAATAGTATTGCATTGTGTAGTATATATATGTACAATATATATACACACACCATGTATATATTGTATATATACGTACCATACATATATATACACAGTATATATAGTATATACACAATATAATATTTATACAATATATTCAATATATACAATATATATACAACATATATATATACACGCCATATATATATACACAATACAATATATATATTCAATATACAATAAATACAATATGTGTACTATATATAATACTATATACTATGTATAGTATATATATATACTGTATATATACACACATACATATACAATACATATATATACACACACACAATGCAATACTATTTAGCTTTTAAAAAGAAGGAAATTTTGCAATATGTGAAAAAATGAATGAGCCCTGAGGACATTATATATATTGTGTGTGTATATATATGTGTGTGTGTGTGTGTGTGTGGTGTATATATATATGTGTGTGTGTGTGTGCATATATATTGTATATGGTGTGTGTATATATATCTCAATGAATATTGGTACATATCAATATACAATATATACAATATATAATACATATATACATATATATACAATATATATACACACAGCATATATATATATATATACACACACACAATATGGTGGGTTTATATATATTGTATATATATGGTGTGTATATATATATTGTATATGGTGAGTATATATATATTGTATATGGTGTGTGTATATATGTCTTAGTAAATATGTGTGTGTGTATATCTTAATAAATATTGATATATATATCAATATACAATATATAATATACATATACATATATATACAATATATATAAACACACCATATATATATACACACACACACAAAATATGATAGGTGTATATATATTGTATATATATGATGTGTATATATATATACTGTATATGGTGTATGTATATATATATCAATATATAGTGTGTATCTATATCTATATATCTATATATATACATACACACACCATATTTTCTTTAACCTTTCATCTTTTGATGGACATTTAGGTTTTTTCAACATCGTAGCTATTTTGAATAGTGCGTCAGTGGACATGGGAATACAGATATCTCTCTGAGATTCTGATTTTCATTCTCATGTGTATATACACAGAAATGGGATTGCTGGATCATATGCCCATTCTATGTTTTTTGGCCAGGGAGGGGTGGGGGCACCTATATGGCTGCAGCATTTTGCATTCCCAACAACAGTATGTAAGGATTGTAATTGCTCCATATCCTCAACATTTGTCTTCTATTTTTTGATAATAACCATACTGACAGGTGTGAAGTGATATCTCATTTTGGTTTTGATTTGCATTTCCCTGATGACTAGTGTTGCTGAGCATTTTTTCATATTGTTTGCCATTTGTATGTTGTCTTTGGATAAATGTCTATTCAAGTTCTTAGCCTATTTTTTAATGGAGTTATAAGATTTTTTTTTTTCTATTGAGTTGTAGGCCTTTTCAATACATTTTAGAGACTAATCTCCTATCAGGAATATGGTTTGCCTATATTTTCCATTTGTAAATTGTCTCTTTACTCTGTTGACTGTTTCTTTTGCTGTGCAGAAACTTTTTAGTTTAATATAGTCCCACTTGTGTTTGTTTGTTTTTTGAATTTATTTTGTTCCTGTTGCCTGTGCATTGGGTGTTTTATCATTGAAATCATTGCCAAGATCAATACCAAGGTTTTTGCCCTGTTTTCTTCTATGAGCTTCACAGTTTCAGGTCTAATATTTAAATCTTTAATCCATTTTGAGTTTTTGTGTGGTGTAAGGTGAGGATCCAATTTTATTCTTGTTCATGTGGATATCCACATGCTGGGGGTAGGGATTCTGGTGAGAGGGTGTTTTCATAACTATCTTCTGGCTTTGGTGAGACTGGTTACACATTTGGCTGGGGTGAAGTACCCTTTCATTTAGTCTCTGGATTTCTTACAAGGGGAATTTGACCATGAAACATTGCCGAATTGGTGTGTTTTTAGGGGGAAGGAGTGTCCAGAGTTTCCTGCTCTGCCACCTTGCTGATCCCAGGGCCCACTTTTAAGGAAGCCCTTCCTGTAAGGGTCATGGAAGTACTGTTAGGTCCTACATGATCCTGTTACTGAGAACCTCCTTGAGGAACAGCCCTAAGCTCTTCCTATGCCTTACCTGAGTCCTAGCCTTGCTGGTAAAAATGCTTCACTATGTTGATATTTTCATTTTCATTTTTAATGATCACATGTACAATAATTATGAAGTGAGAGGCTACCACATGAAAGGATTTTAAGGAGATTGGTTATCCATGATGAAATATAAAAAAAGAGAGACATAGTGTAATGACCAGGACTGGGTGCGACTGACAGCAAGACCTGCAGGCATCATCTCCAATGGCTCCTTCCTGTAGAGCTCCCATTCCTAACTCAGCCTAGATTTTCTGATTTGATTGATCTGGGATTAGGTCTAGGTACTGTAAGTTTTAAATGCTACTCAGGTGGTCTGAATGCAGAGCCTGAACTCAGAACCACTGCTCTAGAAGTTATCAAAATGAAGTAGAGCTGAGATCAGTGGCTGCCTGTTGCCAGTAGGTACTGGGTTGCTATTGTATGGAAGTTATCTTAGATATTGTATATCATTGCCGCCTTGAGGGAACTGTGATGGTCTCCAGTTTTATAAATGAGAGGACAGACGTTCAGGTGACGTACATAATATTTCCAGTACCATTCATCTCAGAGTAGCAAAAGCCTAGATCTGGCCTGGACTTTCTGGGCACCAAAGTCTCTACCCTTCCCCTACTGACCTTGCATTGAGTAAACAGAAAGAGCTGGGGAATGATTCATGGGCAAAATGGACTTTGGTTCATGGTAGCATTTTTAAAGAAATGGAACTGAGGAGGAAGACACAGCAGGTTGAGAGAACAGGAGGTCCAATGTGTGGAGGTGTAAGTGAGGTGGCCATGAAGCTGGGTTCCCTCAGTGACACTGGCCAGACTAGAGTAGTGGAAGATTCAGTTGCAGAAATAAAACTAGGCCAAAACATAGGTTTTACCCGATGGGATGGTGGATCAGGTCTTGGAACTGAGACAGGAGTCCTTAAGGAGGAGTATAATGGAAGTTAGGGTGTGTAATCTGTGAGACAACAAATGCTTGTACAATTTTTCTTCTTTCCTATCCCAATTTTTTTTTGTGTGACCAAATATACATAGTATAAAACTTACCACTTTAACCATACCAAAGGGTACAGTTCGGGGGCATTAAGAACTTCCACACTGTTATGCAACCATTACCACATCCATCTCCTGAACATTTTCCTCTTTCCAAACTGAAACTTCATACTCACTCAACAGTGACTCCTCATTTCCTCTCTGCCTCCAGATCCTGGCAACCATTATTCTCCTTTTGTCTGTATGAATTGACCATTCTAGGTACCTTATATACGTGGAATCATACCATATTTATTCTTCTGTGATGGCTTATTTCACTTTGCATAATGTCTTCAAGATTCAACCATGTTGTAGCATGTGTCTGAATTTCTTTCCTTTTTATGTTGAGTAATATTTCATTGTGTATACCACATTTGTTTATCTATTCATCTGTCCGTAGATACTTGGATTACTTCTAATTTTGGCTATTGTGAATCATGCTGCTATATTTATGAACAGTAGTGTACAAATATTTGTTCGAGTCCCTGCTTTTAATTCTTCTGGGGATATACTGAGAAATGGAATTTCTGGGTCATATGATAATCGTATATTTAATTTTTTGAGGAACTGCCATACAGTCTCTCACAGTGGTTGTCCCAATTTACATCTCCACCAACAAAGCATAAGAGTTCCAACTTCCCCATATCTTCACAAACACTTGTCATTTTCTGTTTTTGTGGGTTTTAAAAAATTTTATTAGCCATCCTAATGGGTGGGAAGTGGTGTCTTATTGTGGCTAGATTAGAATTTCCCGATTAGTGATGTTTACCATTTCATAAGCTTATTGGACATTTATATATCTTCTTTAGAGGACTATCTGTTTAAATCTTTGCCCATTTTTGATTCATATTTGTTTTTTGGGTAGAGTAGTTCTTTATACAATCTGGCTATCAATCCCTTATCAGATATATGACTTGCAAGTATTTCTCCCATTTCCTGGTTTGCCCTTTTCACTATGTTGATAGTGTCCTCTGAGTCACAGTTTTTCTTTTTGATGAAATCCAATTTAACTGCTTTTTATTTTATTGTCTATGCTGTTGGTGTTTTATCTAAGAAATCACTGCGAAATATAATGACATGAAGATTTCTCTCTCTATTTTCTTCTAAGAGTTTTATCCTATTAGCTCATTTCTTTAGATATTCAGTCTATTGTAAGTTGATTTAGTATATGGCATAATGTAATGGTTCAATTTCAGTCTTTTGCATGTGGATATCCAGTTTTCCAATGCCATTTGCTGAAAAGACTGTCTTTTACCTAATGAATGGCCTGACACCTTTGTCAAAAGTTATTTGACCAAATGTACCTGGGGATATTTCTGGACTTTCTATTTTATTTTATCGATCTGTATATCTGTCTTTTTGTCATAGCACACTATTTTGATTATTATAGCTTTGTAGTAACTTTTGACATCATGAAATGTGAGACCTCCAATCCTGTTCTTTTTTTCCACACTGCTTTGGGTACTTAGGTTTTTTGCAATTCCATATCAAATTTAGGATTGGTTTTTATTTCTGCCAAAAGAAAATGTTGTTCACTATTGATAGAGATGGCATGGTATCTGTGGATCACCTTGGGAAGTACTGACTTCTTTAAAGTATTATGTCTTCTAATCCACGAAGCCTGGATTTCTTTTTCCATTTATTTGTGCCTTTTTAAATTTCTTTCAGCAATGTCTTATAGTTTTCAATGTAAAATCTTTCACCTCCTTAGTTAAGTTTATTCCTAAGTATATTTTTATTCTTTTGATTCTATTGTAAATGAAATTGTTTTTCTAATCTCCTTGAAATGTTCGTTATTAATGTATAGTAATGCAATTGATATTTTGAGCTGATTTTGTTTCTTGCTATTTTTCTAAATTTGTTCATTAGTTCTGACAGGTTTTTGGTGTGTGAGGAACCTTAGGGTTGTCTACATATAATATCTTGTCATGTGTCATATGTTCTTGAAGCAATCCTTCTGCTATTTTCCCTTTCTCCTCTCCTGTGACCTCCATAATGCATATATTAATCCACATGATGGGGTCCTACGAGTCCCTTACACTCTATTCACTTTTTTTGTCCTTTCTCCTTTTTGTTCCTTAGACTTGATATTTTAGATGACCTGTCTTCAAGTGTACTAAGTCTTTCTCCTGTCTGTTTGGGCCTGCATTGAATTACTCTAGTGAATTTTTCAATTCAGTTATTGTATTTTTTTGTTTTGATTTTGTTTGTTCTTTTTGAAAAATAATTTCTGTTTGTTCATATATTGTCTTCCAGATTTACTTTAGATCTTTGTCCGTATTTTTCTTTAGCTCTTTGCGCATATATTTAGTCAATTTTAAAGGCTTTGTTTAGTAAATCCAACTTCTGTTTCTTTAAAGAGAGTTTCTGGAGATTTATTTTGTCCCTTTATAAGACACATTTTGGCTTTTTATTCTTTTTTTTTTTGGTATGCCTTGTGATCTTTATTTATTTATTTATTTGAGAGAGAGAATGAGAGAGAGAGAGCACATGAGAGGGGAGAGGGTCAGAGGGAGAAGCAGACCCCCCGCTGAGCAAGGAGCCCGACATGGGACTCGATCCCAGGACTCCAGGATCATGACCCGAGTCGAAGGCAGTCGCTCAACCAACTGAGCCACCCAGGCGCCCTGCCTTGTGATCTTTTGTAGAGAGTTTTGGGCATTTGTAAAAAACAGTCACCTCTACTTGTATTTGCAGGCTGCCGTAGAACACCTTCACTTATTATTGGGGAATGTTTTAATACTTTGGATCAGCCAGAGAAGACAACTTAATACCTAAGTCTTCTTAGGTATTTTCTGAACATTTTTCCTGTCTGGACCTTTGTGTAAGCTTTTATTCACCTAATTCTTCTTGTACACTTGGCTGATTTTAATGTCTTAAATTCCCAAAGAGTCTTACCCAGATTCTGCTCCAGGCCTTAGGTGTTCTGTTGTATTTAATTCCCATAATTTCTTGCCCCCAAGATTCTAAGTTCTGTAATGTCCCTGAAGGTTTTACATGGCATGGTGCCCTCTTGCAAGACTCCCACCAGCCTGATATCTTAACTATATTGCCATTTCCAGGCAGAGCTTCAAGTCTAGTGAGGCCTAAACTTGTCACTTGGGAGGCTACAGAGTGGCTACAATCTTGCAAATTATTTCAGTTCTGCTCCTGCTGCTGAAGTCAGGGCCAGCACTGCTACCTCAGGATCATGGCATGCCACCCCAGGAAGATTGTGGGGCAAGAAGGAGTAAAAATGGCATGGAAATTCTCACCATTCTGAGTGTGTTTATTTGATTGGTTTCTGTATATCAGTGACCATTTTTCCAAGTCTGTAAAATTATTTGAGTCAGTCTTTTGCTTTTTTTCTCCTGTTATTTTTTCTCTGAGGGACTGGAAGTATGTAGCTTCTTGACATCATGCTCTGCCCTTGCCAATATTAGATTATAGATTTACACTGACCTTATAAATGTCAAATGAGAAGAAAGCTGATTCTAGTGGTCCTTTGGGATGGTAATTCTTACAGTGTTATGCTGGATGGAGTTAAGTAGGGCCAGAATGGTACAGTGAGGTAAGGGGCGGGCAGCTGGGGACAGCCAACAAATGTAGAGAAAAGAAGAAACAAATGTTTTGCAGAATTGACAAAAACTAATTTTTAGGGTATTAGATCATGAAATTCTTTAAGAATCATCTGGGGGTGGCTACATACTAACTAATATCAGACAAAATAGACTGATGTCAAAACTTTTATAGGAGATAAAGGATACAAAATCAATCAGCATAATATAACACATTAATAGAATCAAGGTGATAAAAAAGCACATCATACCAAGAGATGCAGAAAAGACACTTGGCAAAACTAACATCCTTTCATGATAAAAACACTCACAAAACTAGGAGTAGAAAGGTACTTTTCGAACATGATAAAGAATATCTATGGAATACTCACAGCTAACATCATACTTTTTATGATAGACTGAAATCGTGCTGCCTAAGGTCAGTAGTCTAAGATGCCCACATCACTGCTATTCAAATATGCCCTAGGCAAAGCAAGTAGGCAAGAAAAAGAAATAAAAGGCATCCAAATTGGAATGATCAATGTAGAAATTTTTTGATTTTCGTATGATATAATCCTATATATAGAAAATCTCAAAGAATTCATACACCTTACATTAGATCTAATGAATGAATCCAGCAAAGTTGCAGGGAAAACTATCAATATGCAAATATGAGTTGTATTTCCATACACTGACTATAAATAACCTGAAAATGAAATTAAATAAATTATTCTATTTACAACAGCATCCAATTAAACTGAGGAGGTGAAAGACATGGACACTGCAAATTTGCTGAAAGAAATTAAGGAAGACCTAAATAAATGGAAAGACCTCTCCATTCCATGGATTGTGATACTTAATATTGTTAAGAGAGCAATACTACTCAAATCGATCTACAGAGTTTATCTGATCCTTATCAACATTTGAATGGCCTTATTATTATTATTATTATTTTTTGCAGAAATGGAAAATCTTCAAATTCACATGGAAATGTAAGAGACGCTGAATAACCAAAACATTATGAAAAAGAACAGAGTTGGACGACTCATCCAACTGTAACCAATTCATTATTTATTTATTTATTTATTTATTTATTTAAGAGAGAGAGAGAGAGAGAAACAGCATGAGAGGGGATAGGGTCAGAGGGAGAAGCAGGCTCCCTGCTGAGCCGGGAGCCCGATGTGGGACTCGATCCCAGGACTCCGGGATCGTGACCTGAGCTGAAGGCAGTCGCTTAACCAACTGAGCCACCCGGGCGCCCAACCAATTCATTTTTGACAAGGGTGCCAAGAGTAATCAATAGAAAGAATAGTCTCTTCAGCAAATGGTACTGGGACCACTGGATATTCATTCACATGAAAGAGAATGCAGTTTGAACCTTCCTCACATCACATACCAAAATTAACTTAAAATGGATCAATGGCCTAAATAAAGAGCTAAAAGACAAAAAATTCTTAGAAGAAAAGAAAGGGCTAAATTGCATGGACTTGGATTTGGCAATGAATTTGTAGATGTGACACCAAAAGCATGAGTAACAGAGGAAAAACATAGATAAATAGGACTTTATCAGGATTGAAAACTTCTCTATATTGAAGGACACATATATAGAAAATGAAAGAACAATTTATCAGGTACAAGGCAAATATGTCCCTTCCTTCTGCTTTTCAGCATCATATTGGAGGTCCTAGTAAATTAATAAGACAAAAAAAGGTATAAAAGGAATGTAGATTAGGAGGGAAGAGATAAAACTTTTTTTGTTCACAGATGACATGATGCTCCATTTCAAGACTCTGAAAAAGTCAAGAAATAGATTCCTGGAACTAATAGTCAATTATAGCAATATCAAAAGGTTACAAGTTCAATATAAAAAATCCATCCTTTCTCTTATATATCAGCAATGAATAGGAGGAATGTGAAATTTAAAACACTATACCATTTACATTAGCACCACCAAATATGAAATCTTGGGAATAAATCTGACAAAATACGTATAAAATTTATTTGAGGAAAACTACAAGTCACTGATGGAAGAAATCAAAGAACTAAATAAGCGGAGAGAAAGTCCATGTTTGTGGATAGGAAGTCTCAATATTGCTAGATATTCATTATCTCCAATTCGATCTATAGATTCAATGCAATCCCATTGAAAATCACAGCAAGTTATTTTGTGGATATTCATAAAATGATGCTCAAATTTGCACAGAGAGGTAAAAACCATGAAGAACCACCACAGAATTGAAGATTAAGAACTGAAGGTGAAGTTGGAGGTCTTACATTAGTCAACACCATGACGTACTATATGGCTAAAGCAATCAAGACAGTATGGTATAAGCGAAAGAATAGACAAATAGATCAATGTAATAGAATAGAGAGTACACAAAGGCCCACATTAATTTAGTCAAATGATCTTTGACAAGGCATTAAGAAATGCCATGAAAAAAAGATAGCCTTTCCAACAAATGGACATAGATCTTACCTCTTCACAAAAATTAACTCAATGTGGATCACAGAACTAAATGTAAAATGCAAAAATATGAAACTCCTATGAGGGGACATAGGAGAAAATAGATGAACTAGTGTTTGGTGAATAGTTTTTAGAGGTAAACCTAAGACATGTTCTATGATAGAGTTGAAGAGTGGGCAAATTGAACTTAAAGATTTCTGTTCTGGGACAGAACTGTCAAAGGAATGAAAGGAGGAGCCACAGACCAAGAATAAATATTTGCATAGACATATCTGATAAAGACTATTTTTCAAAATATACACTTATGCACACAAGTACAAAACCATATATACAAAAGATACAAAGAACTCTTAAATCTCAATAATAACAATAAAAAACCCAATCAGTCAAAAATTTTAAAATGGGCCAAAAACCTTACCATACCCCTCAACAAAGAAGATAGACAGATGACTAATAAGCATATGAAAGAGACACACCACAGAGATATTTCCCCAGCATCTACCTCAGCCTCCAGAAGGCATGCTACCTCCTACTGGACCAGGACAGCAACTGGCACTCTCTCAGGCACTAGCACCTCTGGTCTGGCATTGGAACCCTCCTAAATGACCATATCTCCCCACACCTAGAATGAGGGATGAGGATGGCCATGTTTTCAATGAAGAAAGAGATTCCCACCACCTCAACTTTCCTCTTCTATAAAACATGGTTATATACACAAGTCCTGTTGGTGCTACAGTGTGCTTTGAGTGCCTCAAAGGCAATGTGGGTTATTGTGGTAGTGACTGGACACCTACAGCTGTCTTCACATTCATCTGTGATTATTGAAAGTGTTTATATGGTAGGATGTGTCCTGAGGTCTCAGAGAAATGACTCCAAGGACACTAGACACAATGGATATGAGCATAGTGCAGAGGGCACTGAGCTCTCCAGGGGCTATGAGAAACTTTTCAAGACAGTGAGCTCTAGGCACTGACAGAAGGGTGTATTCAGTAAATAGCTGACTTTTATTTCATGGCTGTCTAGGCTTTGATGAACAGCTTTGTTCACCTGCTTTCCTTTCTTACTTCTCTCCAGGAATTTGAGAATTTCATTGCCAAGTTTGGAGACTCTGGTTTTGTCCTTGTGTCCCTGGGCTCCCTGGTGGGCATCTGTCAGTCCCAGGAAGTTGTCAGGGAGATGAACAGTGCCTTTGCTCATCTGTCTCAAGGAGTGATATGGAAGTGTAATCCTTCGCATTGGCCCAAAGACGTCAAATTGGCAGCAAATGTGAAAATTGTGGACTGGCTTCCTCAGAATGACCTCTTGGGTAAGGACTGTTCAGATCTACTTCTCTCTTTCCATTTATGTATCTTTAGGTTTCCACTGGGCAACACCACCAGCATGAGAAAGGGCAGCTGGTAGCTAAAGGTAATCTTTAGAGGACAGGAATGGAGCAGCCGCTGGAGTTCTTGGGAAATCAGGCTATGCTTCCCAAATGGCTAAAATTGCCATGTTTTCTTCCTTTCTATTGCAGTCCTGACACCTGCAGCCAGAAATGATGTTGTTGTCAGGTTGTTTTGACCTTACCATATTTGGCACAGACCAAAGTAGCCCAGACACAATCAAAGATGGCTTGTAGACTCTGAGAACACATCCCGGGTGTCTCGTGGCCACTGCTGTTCCTGGCCTCCTGAGTATCTGTGAGGCCATGTGCCATTAGAGACACACACTCCCACATACTTTAGTACATTCTCCTACCCTGCAAACGATGTACTCATGCTTTGTCAACATTGATGCTGATGGTGTTTGAAGGGTGAGCCAAAATATCTGAATGTCTAGCTGAGTAACCTCTTGGGTGGTTTTTCAGTCCATCAGATTCTCTGGTCACGTAGGGCTTTTTATACCCCAATATGTTTTTTTTTGTCCTGTGCCACTTTTTGGAGCCCCCTTAGTGCCTTAACCACTAAATACATCAGAGGTTCATCCCCAGATTATGGCTCACAAACATATTGGGAACTTAAGATGGAGGGTTCTGCACATTTATTCACAAGGCATGGTATAGGGAAAAGGATTCTGATTTTCAAAGAAAAACAAATAGATTCTGATGCACATCTCTGTTGAGAGACAGTGTTTGAGATGAACTCTTCATTATCAACACTTGTTTTAGTTTACTCTAAATGAGAGTGGGATGAACACACAGAAACTGGAAATACTGAGTTGGGTGGTCCATCATTGCCTACTTTAGAGGATTTCTTATGAAGTTGAGGCGATAGCACATACAGTGTAAGTTTGATGAATGACACATGAGATGTGATGTCAGTGAAAGTGTTAAGACTTCAGATAAGAGGGAAGTGAATGGGCAGTGAAGGAGAGAGTGTGAGACCTGGAAAGCTAGAGACAGAGATAGAGAGAGACAAAGATAGAAAATCAGAGGAGAAACTAGGAGAGAGTAATAGAGAACAGAGAAGAGAAATAAAGAGAGAGACAGGGTGGAAAGACAAGGATGGGTGGATGGAGAGATGGATGGATAGATGGGAGGAGGAATATGCCTTAGCACTGTGTTCTCCAGCTTTCTCTAGGTTCTGAGTCTTAGATGGATTGATTTAGAGGAGTTTCTGTACAGAGACAAGGCCAGAATTTCATATCTTGAAATATTCACCCTTGAGTATGTCCAAAGCGAAATCAGTAAATCCATTTTCTCCAATATACGTTGAAATGCCTTAGTATTTTCTTCCACCCTGATGCTTTCCTTGGTATTCTGAAAGTTTTACCCTGAAATATTCTGCTGTGTTCCTGATCTGCAACAGCTCATCCACGCATCCGTCTCTTTGTCACCCATGGTGGATTGAATAGCATAATGGAGGCCATCCAACATGGTGTGCCCTTGGTGGGGATTCCTGTCCTTGGAGACCAACCTGACAACCTGGTCCGAGTAGAAGCCAAAAAGTTTGGTGTCTCTATCCAGTTAAAGCATATCAAGGCAGAGACATTGGCTCTGAAGATGAAGCAAGTCATAGAAGACAAGAGGTATGGAGCTCTCTGGGCTTGTGGTCATTTAGGCTAAATGAAGATATCAAATACAAAGGGTGCCATGTGGCACTTTTTTGCAATAAAAGTAGAAACTTCCAGGACACAAAATAATATGTGTGTGATGCTAACAGCTGACCTGTTTCCTCTGAGAACAAGACTGGGCAATTTAGGTTGATGCTGACAACAATTTTCTACCTTAAGGACTGTGAAGACTCCAACCTACTTACACAGGGTCTGTGAGAGGTCTTATATTTTGGAGTGCTTAGTAGAATTACACTGAGGCAGGAGGTTTCCTTTCTGTCCCCCAATATGCCACACTGTTTCCTGCCTCAGGCCCTTTGTCAGTGCTGTTCCTTAGAACATCCTTCCCTTCTCTTCATAGGGTTAGCTCCTTCATGACAGTTGGACTCATCTCCAGTGTCCTCTCCTCAGAGGGGCAGGTGGTCTTTGTCTGACAGTCCTAAATGTGCTCCTCTCTCCCACCCTCTTCAATCATAATTCATTTTTCCTTCTTAACACTTCTCAGGATCGGTAACTAACCCAGTTTTTTTCTGTCTTAATTTATTGTGTGTCCCTCACACTAGAAAATAGAGAGTAAGCTCCTCTGGATGGCCAAGTGTGTCTCTTGTTTCCCCTGTGTTCCCAGGGCCTAGCACAGGGTCTGCCAGAAAGTAAGTTAGGATGAATTTCTGTTAAGTGAGTCAATAAAAGTTTCTTAGGTAAATTCCCTTCCAGCACAAGGATGTGGTAACCATGATGGACCGAATATCTTATTAGGGTCTCAAGGACATTTATCCTGAATCAGATGTATGGTGCCTCACATATATACCTATATACTTTTTCCTTTATTGTACCATAAGTGTTCTTGGTTAGAGACTTGTCCTTACAGCTTAGTCACTTTTTTTATAGTTTAGCTCTTTTAGCACAAAGCATGAATCTTTGCATGGAAAGACCAGTTAGAACTTTTCAGTGGGACCCAGCTAGACTGTGACAAGGCCAGGCCAACAACTTTTTCTTGAAACTGAGTCTTTTGTGCATATGGATGAAAGTGTGTGTGTGTGCGTGTGTGTGTGATACGAGGTCTCTAAGACTTCTGAGAGCACATGAGTAACACCCTGCCTCTGTCTCTGCCAACAGGTACAAGTCAGCAGCAGTGGCCGCCAGCATCATCAGGCGCTCCCACCCCCTGACCCCTGCTCAGAGGCTGGTGGGCTGGATCGACCACATCCTCCAGACAGGGGGTGCGGCACACCTCAAGCCCCACGGCCTGCAGCAGCCATGGCATGAGCAGTACCTGCTGGACGTCTTCTTGTTCCTGCTGCTGGTCACCCTGGGCACCCTGTGGCTCTGTGGGAAGCTGCTGGGCGTGGTGGCCAGGTGGCTGTGTGGGGCCAGGAAGCTGAAGAAGGCCTGATGGAGGTGCAGCCTTGACAGGTGTTTGGGGAGCCACTGGTTGTAGAAGGCTTTCTCTTAGCACAGAACACCCCTGGTGTCTTCCCCATATTGGCACTTGATTGGCACACAAATTGTGTTTCACTATTTTCTGCTTGTGTTTAAAAATTCTTGTGAGGCACTCTTGGATTTCTTGTGATAAAATTTTCCATTTTAACCACTAAGTGTAGAATCAATGGCATTAAGCACATTGACATTATCATGTGAACCTCACTACCACCCATTCCAAGACTGTTTTCATCTTCCCACACTAAAAGGCAATGTTGGTCAAACAGTAATTCCCCACATCCCTGCCCCTATCACCCGCCTCACCAGCTCCTGGCTACCCCAGTTTTACTTTCTGTGTCTACCAATTTGATCTTGGCTTCTTGCCCCTCATCAGTGGACTCCTCACTCAGACTCAAAACTTCAGCAGACAGCCCCCACCTTCCTCCCCACTCCCTGTCCCTAGACACAGAGCCCTGCTTATTTCATCCTGGGTTCCTAGACACTTCTCAGTCTCTCTGCCTTTTCTCCATCCTCACATTTCATGATATGACAAGATATTGGCCAGTTCTTCCATATTGGGCCTTCCTCTTGCATCTCCTTTTCATCTGACCTCCAAGTTCAGGAAGCCTAGCCTCCATCATGCAGCTAGGCTGGGATGGTCTTCCCAGGACTCAAGTTGTGATCTCTCTGCTGAGTTCTGTCCTTCAAAGAGCACTTCCTTTGCAAGGCAGGCCTAGAGCCTGCCTTTGGGCCACAGCTGATGCTGTGGTTTTCACTTTTCACCATTCCCTTCTCAGGATTCCCACTCTTAAAATGTAGTCATGGAGACTCAAATGCAGAATGTGGACATCTGCAGGAGGCTCTGGGGCCTCAAGTCTCATGGCTATGGCAGTTCACAGGACTTTGTTGATTTAGGAAACACACATCTGCCCCCCAAATATGACAGAGAATATCTCTCTATGTGGTATATCTTTAGGAATTACATTCAGTTCCTAACAACATAAACCAGAAATAGTGTGGCTTAACCACCAGGGTTTGTGTTTGGTTGGTTTTTCTTTTCATTGACAAAGCCTAGATTCAGGTAATGGAGGGCTGGTTTGGTGGTTCTGTCATGTCTACAAAAGTTTTTCTCTCTCGTCTGCCTCTTCTTTCTCCTTCTTCATATATAGAATTATACTCTTTTCCTAAATTCCTAAAATCATCTTAAACACTGCCTTTCTGGTATATGGTTTTCATGAAATATTTCATCTTCAAATGATTATTTTCTCATAATTGATTTTCCTTCTTAGATGAATTAAGTTCTTCCTTAAAATTTTCTAATATATGGTATCTCATGGGCTAAAAATACAGAAAAGGAAATGTTTAGATATATGTAGTGGCCCTGGGAGGACCATAGTTTTTGATTGCTTAATTCTGGGTTTGTGAAACAGATCTTGTAATAATTAAAATTAAAAAATGAAAGTATTGATAAATAATTCTTGTATTGATACAGGAAGGCCCACTCACTTGCCAATTCTAACAAAACATTTTCTTAGAAGTCTGCAAGACTGGGTGTCTGGTATCTACCCACTTTGAGAATCTGGTATTGTAAGATTGTCACAGACAGTCAGGAACATGTCACATGTAGAAATGTGTGTCCTTGGGGTGTGTGACTGTGCATGTTTGTGAAGTATGGTTTTATTTTTGTTATTCTTTTGAAACTACTTGAAATGATCTGTGGCAATAGTCCCTCAAGGAAGATATGACAGTTTCTTGTGTTGTTGTTGGGGTCAACAGCCCCCATGTTTTCCCCAATGAGCAACACAGGGGCTGAGAGCTGAGGTTCCCTAGCTGGTAACTCCCTCCCTCCCATCCCCAGGATGCTGTTCTCCCCTAACATCTGGTAATTTGTGAGGCCACCTCTGTGGTGGGTGCTTCCTCAGACCCACCCCTTTCCCTGAAATCAGATCAAGAGCAGCCAGTGAGCCATGGAGAATGATGCCTCTAATTTGTTCCCACCAAGCATCCTCCATAGGCTTGACATTATGGTCTTGATGACATGAAAATCTAATCTCATCACTTCCTATTTAAAATCATTTGTGGCTCCCACTGCATGGAATACAAGGTCTCTGCGATTTCTCTCTGGTTACCACTGTAGGCACACCATTAGCTACCCTCCCCTTGCCCATTTCCCATGTCTACTACACCTGTTAAAGAGAAATTACGTAGACACTTGTGAAACCTGTTAAGGAAGACTTTGTTCAAGACTATTGCAGCAGGGAAGAGAAACTGAACTCAACTCCAAGTGCAGCAAGGGCAGGTGGGGATTCATAGCCAATAAGGAGAATGAAGGGGTGTTAAAGATAAATTATCGAATGGCTCTTTTTCAAGATGATAAGCAAGACTACTCAATGGAGGACTATCATGCTAGGTTTAGAGACTACTGTAACAGGGGAGAGAGATTGGGCTCCGTCCTGAACACAACAATGAAAAGTAGGAATTTTAGTTGAGTTGCTGACTGGGGGACAGTGGGTGGAAAATTACTATGAAGAAATGTCAGCAGTAAGGGGGGATTCTGACTAAACCTACCTAAAAGAATTCTTGCTGAGAGGTGGGCTAACATGATCAAACCTCACCTGGGGAATGGTAGAGGATGAGGAAACTGAGTAGCTATAGAGAGTGATCAGATATGGAGAATGGGAGTCTGCCTAAACTGACTTAGGTTTCTTGCTAAATTGGATCATGTAGAGATGAACATTCAATTCCAAAATCAGGGTCTAGTTGAGAAGACATTCACAGGCTACTCATTACAGTTTAGTCAAGGAGAGAATCTTTGTTAAGGCTCAGTTACTAGAGCAACTTAATTAGATATCAAGGATAAAGGTACAGGAAAACCAAAGTAACCAGTTACCAAGGGTGGAGGAATTCTCCATAAACTAGTTTAGTAGGATTCTTTGCTAGAAGTGGGCTCAGCTAGCCAAGGACAAGGTAGCAGGCTATGGTTGAACCCTAGTCTAGAAGAGGTTTCAGATGATCCTGACTAAAATTTGGCTGAGGATGGAGTCTTTGTCACTCATCCCAACACATTGTGCTGTTTTGTACCTCTATGTCTTTTGCCATGCTGTATCCTCTCTCAGAAACGCATTCTGCTCTTGTTAGAACAAAAAAACTACATGTTCTTCAATACCCACTAATGAACACATTAGTGTGGCTGGACCTGATCACCACATCCACAACAGAACTCACTGTATCCTCTTTGAAACATTGTTCTCACTATGTTGAAACTATTTGTTAACACACATGTCTCTCTGTTTAGAAGCCATAAGGCCCTAAATGTCAGGGATTGGGTTCTTTTTATCTTCTTTTTACAGCACCTACATGGTGGCTCGTACAAACAGTGTTGGGATGATTGGATAGTCATTTAGGAAAAAGACAATATTGGATCCATATCTACACCAAAGCAGAAAGTACACTAAATACATCAGAGATTTAATGTAAAAAGTGATAACACACTGGGTCTAAAAAAAAAATGTGAATTTCTCTATGACCTGTGTGCATGGAAAGACTTTCTAAACATGAGTTAAAAATGACAAAGAAAAGTTAGCTAATTCAACTAACTGGAGAATATTAAAATTTTTTTTCATGGCTGCATCACCATAAGTACAGTCAAAACACAAATGAAAAATGGGAGAAAAATATTTAAATATTCATCACACATAGAAGACTACTATTCCTAATACTTATAAAAAAAGGCTATTAAAATTGAGGAATGAGGCTATGGTACATATACACATTGGAATAATAAGCAGCTATAAACTACAATGAGCAAGACAACTATAAACAATTTGAATCTGTTAAGTAAAAAAGAACAAAGTATAAGAATATAAATAAGCTCATTTTTATTTTTTAAAAAGAGAGGGAGAGAACAAAAATGTAAATCTATCTGCATTCCTTTGCAAAACAAAGCAGAGGGAGAATAAACCAGAGAACCATGTGATAGATTATTTACAAGGCTGCTGTTAACTGGGGTGGAAGGGCATTGATGTAGGTGGCAGGCCCATGAATTTGGAGGCAGTTTGGTTTTTGGAGGCATGTTAGTATTTTACGTGATAAATTTATATCTAAATAAAAAATAATGGGGGAAACCCTAAAATAGGAACACACAGAAACAAATGAACTCAAAATTTTTCCAATGTGTGATATAACCCCCCTATGATAGTGGAAAAAAATGAACATAATTGCATTTGAACACAGTGCTTTGACACTCACTGTCTTGTCAATCTAAAGAAAAAAAGAACTGCAAATGATCTATTTTTTGAGTACTATATTTTTTGAGTAGTCTTTGGAGTAGGTTTGTTGTTCCCATTTGGGGAAGCCAAATGGGAATGGTAACCTTACCTCAGTGAATAGATGTTTGAGCAAATAAGTAAATATACCAAAGATGTTGAGAGTCAGATTTCTTAACTTTACTAAGGGATATTACAAATATGGAAATGGAGGAGATTAAAATCACCTCTGTGGTGTTGGATTGAAATGGAAGGTGTCAGTATGAATTCACAATTTTTTTTACAAATTAAATATACACATGGCTATAAAGATAGATATTTAATATTTATAGCCATATCTATATCTATATATTTAATAACTATGTCCACCAAAAAGGAATATAAATAGCAGTACTTCACTGGCAATGAGCACTTCTAGCAAACATATCCAGATCTCTAAATACCACTCCCTATTGAAAGACTTCCTTGAGAAATGGATGATTTTAAGATGAAGATAAGGGAGTACAAGATGAGTCAGGAAATTTTGTGTAAAAAGGAAAGAAAAGCCTCGCAAATGATAGAAGTTCCACAGGAGCAACCCAATAAATAATGATAGTAAGAAATTATAACCCATTGAATAAATATGGATTCAAGTGTAAACACTGAAAATAGACATAGATAGATAATTAGGTAGATGGGAGAGAAGGCAAAGTTTTTTTGTAAGAATATAATGCCACATGATAAAAAAAGAATATGAAGTTAAAAAATTAATAATTTGCCACCATGACAGTAATACTTGGAACAGAGAAGAAATATGAAAGATGATAAATGAATGAGTGAAATTTGATAACAGAATACTTACAGTTTTCAAAATGTCTCCCCACATCTTACTTCTTAATTATAGGGTAAAAAAATAGCAACTTTATAGTGGAGAATCTTAGTGAACACCACCTTAAACAAGGGATAGAGTTATCATCTCTAATGACAGGACCATCTGACATCACTTCCTATTGTGATTGGAATCAACACCACCTTCATAGTATTCCCACCAAACTCCCTAGTAACCTGAAGTATAATGAGAAACATCAGGCAAACCCAACTTGGGATCCATCATTCAAAATAAGCAGCTTGTACTCTTTAAAATATCAATGACATGAAAGACAAAAAGGGCTGAGAACCAATCCTCACTAAAGGAGATGAATAGACCTGATAACTCCATGCAATGTGTGATCCTGGATTGGCTCCTACACCAGCAAATTCATATCACAACAGAAGATATTAATCGGACAATTGAAGGGATTGGAATAAGGTTTGTAGACAAAGTAATGTGATCACATCAATATTAAATTGTGCTTTCCTAATGCAGATACATTTTTTCACTGGGAAGATAGAATATCTGAACGGATGATAATTGTGAATGCACGTGCATGCAACCACACAGTATAATGGAAAACTGGAATAATGTTGGGAGAGTTTTACAACCTTTCTAATGAATAAGTTCAAACATTTGTAAGGCTAGGACTTCTTGGTGCCCACCATCCAGTCCTATTCTGTGATGCCTATTCAGAATTATAGACTGACCATTAGAGGTTCAGTGCTTCAGGTCAAGACCTGGCCCTCCAGCAGGGCTTAACCCTTAAGGGACACTAGCACTTGTTACCAATAGTTACTTCCCAAAGAAACTCTCTGAGCAATAAATGTAGGTAATTTTCCTTTAGGAATCAGCTTCTGAGATCTTGAGATTGGACACTAGCAAAGATTTTAAGCAGGTACCTGGGGAAATGGGGTATGGGGGTGGCAGTATGAAGTCAATAGAGCAGTTAGGAGGTGGGAAAATTCAGAGTCCTTAAAATGGAGATGGGTCTCAGTCACCTGGAGGTGACTCTTGAAAGAACTTCCTAAGGTCCCTATCATTCGTGGTTGAGAGAATCTTCTCTGTGGAGACTGTGGTGATTACAGCACAGAGAGGGGTTAAGGAAAGCTCCCTAACCCCTCCTTCCCATTGTTCCAGGTTGGGGAGGGTGAGGACAGATTAGCCAGTGGAGCAGGTACCCTGGGAGGAGGAGCAGATGGGCCAGAAGTAACATAGAGAAGAGAAAAGAGTCAAGACCCATTCCTCTCCTCTTCCGCAGCTGCCTGCCAGTACATTCACTTGGCTACCAGCAGCGCACATGCTTCCAGAGTCCATAGTTCGCTGTGCAGTGCTCCCGGGACAGGGCTCTGGGCACAGGGCTGTGCCCCAAAGCTGGAACAGGAGCAAGCATGGTGGGGCAGTGGACACTGCTCCTTGCTGCCTTCCTTCTGCCGGGGTTCCTGCTCTCAGAAGCCGCCAAAATTCTGACTGTATCCTCACTGGGTGAGTGCTCGGCAGGAGAATCAGAGACAGCTGCATCCCAGGCACCTCAGCCCGGGCTCAGGCAGACAGCCTTGGGTCAGAGGGTCATTCCATGTGGTTTTCCAAACAGGGCTTGGGTCCCAGGCTATGGAGAAGAGGGTGTAGGTCAGGAGAAAAAACATTTCCTCTTTTTATCTGCTCTGGAGGGGCTTCCCATTGTGCATAGCTGGGGCCAGAATTTAGATCCAGTGCTGACCTGGAGATCTCGAGCCTCCTACTCCAGGGAAGGCAGGGACTTTCAGAGGTACAGCCTAAAAGTTATGGGGTGTGCAGTAGTTGCCAGTAGAAAGTGGAAGGTGAGGTCAACTTCAGGCCCCTGGAGGCCAAGGACGGGGGCTCCTGTAGGCAGCAGCACAAACTGGGAATGTCATTAATAGGACACCTGGAGAACTGACGGGGCCGAGGAGGGGGCCCCAGGACAATCAAGCTCTTGGGAATCCCCTCTCTCTTTCGCCCTTGCTGCTGGAGGGTTTTGAAGGACAGTGAAGCAGTTAATTCTGCGTGAAGTCGGGTTTATTTCCTTTACTCTTCCCCAAAGGGAACAGAAGGCACAGGAACATTTTCAGGATAAGGAGGCATCATAGGATGGAGTTTCCCCAAGAAGTTTCTGGATCTATTGTGAAAGGATAGGGGGCTCCCAGGATCACTTTTAGATCCCTCTGAATCTGGGGATCCTAGAGCTGGAAAAACCACAGAGTTCATCTAATTGGGCAATAAGTGTAGGCGTCCCCCTTTTATTTCCTGATAGGTAACCTGAGGGTGAGGGAAAGGAGGGGCCTTTTGCAAGAGCACATCAGACCTCCCTGATGGACACACTCTGGACTTTACTCACTGTTTCTTACCTCAAACCTGTCCTCTTCCCCAAACTCTACTCTTTACCGTGGGGATTCCTAAAAATCAATATTTAAAAACCTTGATTTCTATTTTAAATTAATTTTTAATGATAATGGCAAAAAACAAAAACAAGAACAAAACAAGCTTTCTCACGTCTTGAAAGCACATGTCCTCCAGACTCTGAGAGGGAGAATTCGGGTTTGGGGACGCTGGAAGCCCCTGCTCTGGCCCAGACTTCACTGGGCTCACCAAGACCCTCAGGAATGGCTGCCTCTGTGGGATGACTTCTCCCCTGTTCCATTTCTTCTGTGAGTTGAATGTGAGCAAGAGTAGGCAGTCTGAAGAGGTAGGGATTTTTGTTTTCTATAATCCCTGTTACCTCAGTCAGCATAAGTATAGATATAAAAAACTAGAGTAGTTTCCACAGATACACACCATTACTGTAGTCCTGCATCCCTCTCTGCTGACCCAATAATCATGAGATCTTCATCTTCCAAATAACCCTCACTTCCCAATGTGGGAAAATTCTATTCCCTTAGTCCTGATTTTGCTTTCTTTGCTTCTGAGACCCATAGACTCAAAAAAAAAAAAAAAAAAAAAAAAAAAGCCCCATGTTGGCTCATGGTTTTAGAAAATCATTGTATTGATAGAACCTGTACCTCCTAGAGGTTCAACCTTCTCCTTCCTTAGAATCTCAGGAATCTTAGGATGGGTGTTATCCCAGTCTATCATGTGCAAGATCCTGCAGTTCCTCCCAAGGGCCAACAGTTATCCTGAATGCCTTAATTTGATGGTTAGCAATTTTCAGGCCCCAACTGGAAACATCCTGCCAAATATATTTGAATCTCAAGGATTTTGATTCTAAGTGGTGGGTTTACCTCGTTCTGCTTCAAATCCTATTTCTTGCTCTGATATTCAAGTTCCCATGTGTCTGGTTCCCACTCTAACATAAATTTCCAGAGAGAAGGATTCTATAAAGAGCTTTGACTGATTGTCCACTAGGAACCCTTCCCAATTCCACACACAGCACTGTGTCTAATTTCTAGTACAGTTATTTCTTTGGGGCACGGTGTCTCCATAAGGCCTGGCTAAAATCAATATGTACCTAGGATCAGGAACTCCTTAAGGCCTAAGCAGAGAAGCTCATCACACTGACATGAAGACCATACAAAAGGAAGTATTTGATGGAGGATTGCCTCAGGTCAAGATTTGGGCAGACCGGATATAGGTATCTCTGCTGGGACTTACCCAAAGTGAGGCAGGGGGACTGAAGTAATTAATCTTCCTTGGATCACCATCAACACTCTGCCCCCTTACCTTGCATATCCCCATCCTCCACATCAATTTCAGACTCTCTGTTCACATCCTCACAAAAATGAAATTTTGTATTGTTCCTAGGTGGAAGCCATTATCTACTGCTGGACCGGGTATCTCAGATTCTTCAAGATCATGGTCATAATGTCACTATGCTTCTTTATGGAGAAGAATTTTTAATCCCAGGTATGTTTTCTTGGAATCATTGAATTCTTCTATCCCAGAGAGACGGTGTCTACTGTACAGCTCTGCTTAGCACAAAATCTTTCTGAATCTAGTTTCATTGAAAGAAGTGGAAAATCTGTAAGTGTGTATGTTTATGTTACCTGCTGGATATCATAATAGGCTCTGTAGATCTGGCCATAACTCCATGTTTTACCCGCTTAGCTAGGTGTCATTCCCTTTCAGGCAAGCTCCATACATCATTATGATCATTTTGATAACTACTGCTCTGTGGTGTGCCTTTAATTGTGTTGAACAGAAGTGTTCAGCCATATTTATAGCTTCTGTTATGTAAGGAGAGCTGCTCTTCCTTTTTTATAGGTTACTTTCTACTTCTGTTATGAGATCTGAACTTTAAGAAAGCTTCTTAAAAAGATGTCTTTTAGTCATGTCCTAGGATCAGAATCTATCAATGAGATGATGGTATATTCTTGAGAAGTCACTGGCTGCCCATGACTTGTGCATAGTGATGTCAGATGTTCTTGAGTCACTGAATCCAAAAAATTTGTAGCTAAGATGAAGCTCATCAATCTTGTCAAGTCTTTCTGTTGACAGACAAGGATATAGAGGACAAGAGACCTAAAAATATTTGCTCATGTTCGCACAGCAGGTTAATAATAGAGTTGGGTGGTTCTGGAAGTTTAACTGGGTTTCTCATTCAGAATTGCTGAAGTTTAATTTAAAAAAATAAAAAATTAATCATTTTTGATGAAAACAAGTCTGAGCAATTATGAAAGTCTGGAGATGAACTTCAGGCTCTATTACTGTTTAATCACCTTCTAAATCAGGTTCTATTTTGTTCACTGGATATCCTTTCTTTTTTTTTTTTTTTTAAAGATTTTATTTATTTATTTGACAGAGAGAGAGCGCGAGAGAGGGAGCACAAGCAGGGGGAGTGGGAGAAGGAGAAGCAGGCTTCCTGCCGAGCAGGGAGCCTGACGTGGTGCTCGATCCCAGGACCCTGGGATCATGACCTGAGCCGAAGGCAGACGCTTAATGACTGAGCCACCCAGGCGCCCCTGGATATCCTTTCTATACACACCCCTTTGTATCTGCCTTGTTTGTCAGTCTGATTGTGTATTTGCCTTGACTGCCAACCATGGTAGTTGTAGTCCATGATCATTTTGTTTTGTGGTTCTCATGGGTTGAGGAACTACTGAAAGCTTTAGACCCTCTACCTCTTTAACAAACATGCCCACGCTCAAAATTACAAACCATTCAGGGGACCCATGGATTCCCTTAGTTTTATTCTTAGTTCCAAGTTTTAATTGTCCAGAGTTTCTTGCAATATTTACCATTCACTGGAAATTTCTGAGGTTTTGTGAAGTGTATTATTTAGTTTCTCTTCAGCAGTAGACATTGGTAGAGGTCTGCAAATAAGGAAACACATGATTGGATTATTTTTATTGACCTGATGGAATACTCATTGTTGAACCTTTTGAGCCTGTATTAACTACCTGTTTGGATATCTTCTATATAGGGTTTTTATTTACAACTTTAATGAATAAATGACTGCAGAAAAACTCAATTAGCTACTGTTTCTATTGCTGAGATGTAGGATTGTTCTAATCAATAACTGAAATCACAAGTATATGATGCCACCTTCCAGTGGACTTAATTGTCTGCAGTTCTGACTCTTCCTTTTCCTAAGAGAGCTTGCTGTACCTCTCCTTCTACCAGGTAGATATTCCCCAGGTGACAAGTCTTCTTTGTTTTGGCGCTTCTGTGTAGTTACATCTTTGGTTCTCAGGGGCTTGCCTACAAACACTCAAGTGAAGTTCTGCCTGGAGGGACATTGTCCTGACCAGACAATTCCACCCCTTGAAGCCATTTAGTCCAGCTTTCTTTGGGTTTGGAGGTAGGAGAGCAGATCAGCAGCGAATGTAAGGAAGCCCTATGTTGGAATTCAGGCTTTGATTAGACTCATGGGCTCCTTAGTTTATCTCTCTAGATTTGCTCACTTTAGCTTTGGGAGTTAAAGAACCCAGTATCTTAGTCTGCTGTTATCAAGGTGAGGTCGGTTTCTTTTTGCTGGGGTTTATAGAGTTTAATAAATTACAACCACCTTTCCCTCTGAATTTTAGAACCTATTGAGAGAAGGTTACAGGACTTAGATCAAAATGCACCTTTATCTAGCTGATCAGGGAGCTTTCCTTTAGATCTTCATTAACTGTCAAGGCTGAGTAGTGGCTTGAAAAGAGGCTCTGTATAACCTCTGGGTTTTGTTCTGTTTATTCTTTATGGTGCCTTAGGTAGTTTCCTCCCATGTTTGCACTGACTATTCTCAGGAAGACCCCAACCCCAGAGCTTTCTCTCCCTACAGCTCTCTTGTGGTATTCTGGTATTCTGCCCTGTGAATTCTAGCTGCCATGTCCTCCCCCAAATCTGAAGTGCTCCCTCGGGGAGATGGCCAGACCACATCTGGGTTTCTCCTCCATGAGCTGTATCCTGGACGTTTTCTCCAGCCATCCATGAATGTTGTGTGCTACCTGGGGTGCAATGTCTAAAAACCATTTTAACATGTATTTGGTCTGGTTTTATTTAGTTGTTTAAAGCAGGAATTTCAGGGCACCTGAGTGGCTCAGTTGGTTAAGCGACTGCCTTTGGCTCAGGTCATGATCCTGGAGTCCTGGAATCGAGTCCCACATCGGGATCCCTGCTCAGTGGGGTGTCTGCTTCTTCTTCTGACCCTCCCCCCCTCATGCTCTCTCTCTCTTATTCTCTCTCTCTCAAATAAATAAATAAAACCTTGAAAAAAAATAAAGTAAGAATTTCCATATGATCCTATCGTGTTCTTGTGGCCACAGACTTAAGTTCCTTATCTTCATTGTTTAAACCATTGTATGGAAGTAATATTGGCAATTTGTTATCTTTGGACATACATGTGCTGGCCTATATATGTATCTATACCTGTGAAACTATCAACATCATCATGATAACAAATGTATTTCTTCTTCCACCAGAACATTTTTTTTTAAAGATTTTTATTTATTTTTATTTATTTTTTTTCTTTTAAAAATTTTAGAAAACAAAACAAAACAAAACAAACAAACGCGGTAAGGGACAGGCACAACAAGGCAGTCCTGAGCGCTCGCGGCCGGGACCCCAGGAGGAGACCGCCCTTCGCCCCGCCACGCACGCTGTGCTCGCGTCCCCGACCAACCGGGAGTTTCGCGCCCCCGGCGAGGCAACGATGAGCGGAGACAAAGCACGGCATGCCAGGCAAAAAAGGCGGCAGCTCCTCGGCTGGCCAAGCGCCAGAGCGCGGGCTCGCCCCGCCGCAACCGGCTCACACACGCCCCACCAAGTCCAGTCCCCACACCACCAGCACAGCTTGCGGCGGGGACGACGAGGCGCCCGCGTCCCACGGGGGGCGGGGGGGCCTCCCTGACCGACTCCACCACCCGCTCCTCGGACACGCCACCGACAGCGGTGGCCCGGCGGAGGGGGTCGCTGGGAACGGGAAACGACGCTCCCGGCTCGGCCTCAGGCACCTGAGACGACCTGGAGCGCCCCAGGGGCACCACGGAGGGCCACGCGCACAACGCGCTCCCCGCGCCCAAGCGGGTGAGCAGCGCGGCGCCGGGACGGCCCTCCCCGTGGCGGGGAGGACCGCGCACCCCACGAAGCCAGGGAAGGCAAGCGAGCGTGTCGCTGCGTCGGGGGCCCCCGGTCCCGCGAGCGCCGTCAGGCAGAACACGGGAAGCGGGGTCGGGCCGGAGCCTGCACCCCCCCCCCCGCCCCGCACCCCCCACCTCACCGCCACGGCGGGCAGGGGCGAAGGAGCGAGGGGCCCGCGGGCAGAACGAGAAGAGCGGTCCCATTCGCCATGAATGTCCGTCCCTCGTGTGACGCGGCTTAGACCCGGCCCGGGGGGAGCGCGAGAGCACCACATCGATCTGGCAAAGGATTTTTATTTATTTATTTGAGACAGAGAGAATGAGAGACAGAGAGCATGAGAGGGGGGAGGGTCAGAGGGAGAAGCAGACCCCCTGCTGAGCAGGGAGCCCGATGCGGGACTCGATCCAGGGACTCCAGTATCATGACCTGAGCCGAAGGCAGTCGCTTAACCGACTGAGCCACTCAGGCGCCCCTCCACCAGAACATTTCTAAGTTCTTTTACAATCTCCCCTCCAGCCTCTCCCACCTTTCTATTCCCATTGCCTATCGATCCCTAATACATCATCGTGTGTTAGATTGCATCATGTAGATTTTATATAAATTCGATCATAATTATGCCACCTCATATTTTGATTTATTATACTCAGAAAAAATATTTTGAGATTCATTTATAATGTGTGTATGCATAGTTCATTCCCTTTTATTGCTGAATAGTGTTCTATGTACGGATTACCACAATGTGTTTATTTAGTTGCTTGTTGATGGACATTAGGGTTGTCTCCTGTTTTGAGCTATTACAAATAAACTTGCTCTGAAGAGTTGTGTACAAGCTTTTGTATGAATATGTACTGTCTTTTCTCCAGATTAATTGGTAGGAGTACAGTGGCTGAACCATAGTTTCGATGTATGTTTAAGCTTTTAAGAAATGGCCACACTGTTTCCCAGGAGGCTGTAACATTCTGCATTCTCACCAGAAGTGACTGCAAGTTCCATGCACACCACATCCTTGTCAATACTTGGTATGGTTAGTCTTTTTACTTTTAGCCAGTGTTGTGTGGGTGTTTAGTTGTATTTCATGGTGGTTTTTATATGCATTTCCTTTATTACTAATGATGCTATGCATTTTTTCATATGCTTATTTGTCAGCCATATATCTTCACAGATGAAGTGTTTCCCAAATTTTGCCCATTTTTAATTGGGTCATGTTTTTCTTATTATAGAGTCTTCAGATATAAGTATTTTATCAGGTATTCTTTCCCAGTCAATGACTTATCATTTCACTCTCTTAGCAGTATCTTTTGAAGAGCAGAATATTTAATTTGATGAAGTGCTAATTTCATGCTTTTGAGACATGTATTGGTATGAATATATGATTTTTTTGCTTATTTTGTCAAAATAATGAATGGCATTAATTGATTTTCAAATGTTAAGCTAACTTTGTATTCTGGGAACAAATTCCACTTGGTCAGGATGTATTTTCCCTTTATGTAATTTTAGATGTAATTTGCTTAAATTTTGGTTTAAATTTTATATCTGTGTCAGTGTGGTTCCATGTTCTCTGATTTTCTTGGGATTTTTTTCTTTCTTTATTTCTGACAATGTTATCAGTGCAGTACTTTCCTGACAGAATGAATTGGGTAGTGTTTCTCTTTAACTTTTCTGGAGGAGTTTGGGTAAAATTATTGCTGTTTCTTCCTAAATTGTTGTAGCTACCCTGAGAGACAGGCTGTCTCTCCCCACCCCGAAGTTAGGTTTGAATATTGAGACTTATAGCCTTATATACACATAAAGAGGTTATAAAATGGTTTATTAGAGGCTCTTGGCTGGTTCAGTCAGTAGAGCACGCAACTTTCAATCTTGGGATTGTGGGTTTGAGCCTCCACTTTGGATGCAGAGATTACTTCAACATAAAATCTTTAAAAATATACAACAGCTCATTAATAATGTAATCAAGCTTCATGGAGGTAGTAAAGCAAGTCTCAAGCTGGTCCAAACATACACTGAGAGAGCAGGAAAAGGAGGATGCATTTAGGCTTTTATGGTGGTCAGTCTTGGGGCTGGAATGGCCGTTTCCCTTCATGTTTGACTGATGCCCAGAACGTTCTGTGTTTCATTTATTTCAGTTTGAACCTGTTATAAGTAAGTCATTATGGCATTTTATGAGACCTGCTGCCTGAGGCTGGTGAGGGAGTTGAATGTTTCACTGAATGTCTTGTTTAAAAGACTAGTGTTTGCATGTAGAGAAGGCAATCAGTGCCTTGGTCATGATCAGTAATGTCTGAAAATCTGTAGACGATAAGGAGTCTTGCTTGAGGCTGTGTATTGTGCCTTTGGTGTGTGGAGACACATGTGTAACCTTCATTTATATTTTGGATATCTATATGGCAAGAGATTCTGTGCTCTTTACCCAAATGGAACAACCTCTCCTCTTTACAGGTCTCTTTGGAATGTCTTTTTCTTCTTTAAGTGAACTTTGGTAGTTTCTGTCTGTCTAAGAATTTGTCCATATCATCCATTATCTAATTGATTGCCATCTAAAGTTCATAGAATTCTCCTATAGTCCTTTTCATTTCGGTGTGGTCATTAGTGGTGTTCCTTCTTTCCTTTCTGGTCCTAATAATTTGTATCTTTCTTGTTTGTGAATTTTCTTGATCTGTTTCAAAGTTTCAAAGAACTGGCTCTGCTTTCATTGATTCCTGTTGGTTTTCTATTTCCAATTTTATTAGTTTCCCTCTAATCTTTGTTAATTCTACCTTCTGTTTTAGGTTTAGTGCACTTTCTTCCCCAGTGTCTTAAGGTGGCAGAATAGGTTATTGATTTGGTAACTTCCTTTTTAATATAGGCATTGAAAGCTGTAAATTTCCTTTTTAACTCCTTCTTTTGGCACATCACATAAGTTTTGGTATGTTGTATACTCATTTTTTTTTGTCTCTATGTATTTTATGATTTCCCTTGTGATTTCTTTTTGATACATGAGTTATTTAAAAGGATGTTGTTTAATTTCCATAATTGGTGAATTTTCCGGTTTTCTGTCTGTTGTTGATTTCTAACTTTATCCTGGTGTGGTCAGATAGCCTGTGATAAGTATGTTTTAACATCTATTGAGACTTATTTGTGGCTGAACATAAGGTCTCTGCTGGAAAAAGTCCCAGGTACCCTTGAGAAGAATGTGTATGCTGTTGTTGGGTAGAGTGTTCTGTGTATGTGTGTTAAATCTAGTGGATCAATGTGTGTAAGTCTTCTGTCTCTTTACTGATCTTCTTTCTGGTTTTTCTATCCATTATTGAGAGTGGGTGTTGAAATGTCCAGTGATTACATAGAAGTGTCTGTTTCTCTATTCTGCCGCTTTTGCTTGAGCTATTTTTATGGTCTCTCATTAGGTGCATATGTGTTTATAATAGTTATATCTTTTTGCCATACTGAATCTTTATTAATATATAATGTCCTTCTTTGTCTCTTGCAATCTTATTTCATTTAAAGTCTATTGTGATTGATATTGTCTCATCTGCTTTCTTTTGCTTATTCCTTGCTTGGAATATCTTTTCCCATCATTTCCCTTTCTGTTTGTCTCATTGGATCTACTGTGAGTCTGTTGAACAAAATATGTATAGTTGGATCGTGTTTTTCGTTGTGTGTGTGTTTGTGGGCTTTTTATTTTTGTATTTATTTTTTAAATACATTTTGTTATTTTGAAATAATTGTAGATTTACAAAAAGTTGCAAAGATAGTACAGGAAGCTCCCATAGACCCCCATTCTCTTTCCTCTATTGTTAATCCCATTCTATTTTTAATTTTTTAAAGTATTACTTTTTATTGAAGTATAGTTGACACACAATGTTACAGTAGTTTCAAGTATGTGACATATTGATACACCAACTGTACATGTTATGATGTGCTGGTCGCCACAAGTGTAGCTTCCGTCTGTCATCATACAAGGCTATTACATTTGGATCATGTGCTTTTATCCATTGTGTTAATGTCTGTCTTTTCATTGGAGAGTTTAGTCCATGTACATTGAATGTAATTACTGATAAGGAGAAACTTACTTCTGTCCTTTTGCTATTTGTTGTCTATATGCTTTATAGGTTTCTTGTTCCTCACTTTCTGTATTACTGTTTCTTTTGTGTTTAGTTGATTCTTGTTGTGAGATGTTAAATTCCTTTGTCATTTCCTTTTGTGTATATCTATAGCTATATTTTTATGTGTGTTACCATGGGGATTTTTTTTTTTTAATTTATTTATTTGAGACAGAGAGAATGAGAGAGAGAGAGCACATGAGAGGGGGGAGGGTCAGAGGCAGAAGCAGGCTCCCTGCCCAGCAGGGAGCCCGATGCGGGACTCGATCCAGGGACTCCAGGATCATGACCTGAGCCGAAGGCAGTCGCTTAACCAACTGAGCCACCCAGGCACCCTACCATGGGGATTTAATTTAACATGCTAAATCTATGTCACTCACATTTTAATTTATAACAGTTTAAGTTTAATAAAATTCAAAAATTCTCCTCATATATGTTTTTTCAACCCCAACCCCTTGCATTGTTGATATCACAAAATTACATCTTTTTACATTCTGTGCCCCCAAACCTAAACTATCATTAATTTAAATGTGTTAGTAAATTAAATTACAGAGAAAACTTGATTGGAGTTACAAAGTTTAAATAATACTTGTTTTCAAGCTAATAATACATTTTTAAAAATATACTAGTTTCAAAAAACATGTAGAAACCACAAGTCGAGTTAGAAAGCATGGCCATAATACTAGCTTTATAATTCCCTATGCGTTTACCTCTATTAAAATCTTTAGTTTTCCATACCCTTTGAGTTACTATCTGGTGGCCTCCTTTTTCCCCTCCAGGGAGCATTACTGTCCGTGTGGCCTAGTGGTAACAACCTACTTTAGCTTTTGTTTACCAGGAACGTGTTAATTTCACCCTCACTTTTGAAGTGTTGCCAGATAACTGAATTTTTTGTTGATCATTCTTTTTCTTAGCACTTGGACTATATTAGCCCACTGCCTTCTGGCCATCAAAAGTTCTGATTAAAAATCTATTGATAATCTTAGAGGTGCCTGGGCGGCTCTGTTGATTAAGCATCTGACTCTTGATTTTGGCTCAAGTCATGATCTCAGGGTTGTGAGGTCCATCCCCATGGCCAGCTCCATGTTGGCAAGGAAGCTGCTTGAGATTCTCCCTCTTTCATTGGATGCCTATCCCCCCTCCCTGAAGAGAAATCTATTTGTCTCATTGATGTTCTCTGGCAAATAATTTTGTTGAGTAAATTAATAATTTGTATGTGATGAGTCACTTTTCTCTTGCTGCTTTTATTATTTTTACTTTGTTAATTTAAATTCAATTAGCCAACATATAGTACATCATTAGTTTCAGATGTAGCATTCAATAATTCATCAATTGCATATAATGCCCAGTGCTCGTCATTTCATGTGCCCTCTCTTGCTGCTTTTACTAATCGCTCTTTATCTTTCTAAAGTTTGATTATAATGTGTCCTGATGCGGGTGTCTGAGTTCATTTTCCATGGAGTTTGTTGAGCTTCCTGGACGTTTATATTCATATCTTTCATCCAATTTTTCTGACTTCTGAGCATCCACAATGCATATGTTGGTCCCTTAGGCAGTGTTCTTTTCTTCAATGTTTTAACTTTCTGTTCTTCACACTTGATCATTTCCATTGTCTTATCTTCAGGTTCACAGATTATTTCTTCTGCTTGCTCAAATCTGCCTTTGAATCCCTCTGGTGAAATTTTCATGTCGTCTATTGCATTTTTCATTTCCAAAATTTGTTTTTGGTTTCTTTTTAGATTTTCTATGTCTTTATTGACATTTCTATTTTGCATATGCTTTTTCCTTAACCTACTTCCATCTTCCTTTAGTTCTCTGAGAGTCTTTATGGCAGTTATTTTAAAGTTATCATCTAGTATATCTTCCATCAGGTCTTTTTCAGGGACAGATTCTGTTGATTTATTATTATTCTCTGAATAGGTTTTAGTTTCCTGTTTCGTGGTGTGTCTTGTGATTTTTGTTGAAAACTGACCAGTTGAATTTAAAATGCGTTAACTCTGGAGATGAGACTCTCCTCCCTTCTCCAGAGTTTACAGATTTATGCTATTAATTTGCTTATTGTTTTTGTTCTGTGATTGTGTTAGGCTGCCTTTGTGGTGAAGATCAATCTGGGGTGTAAATTTTGCTATTTTTAGATCTTTTCTGAGCCTTTTCCTGGGCACAAATGGACAATTATTGTGTAGGTGTGGAGACAGTTTCCTGATGGTCCATCGTTTCCTAGAATATTCGCCACTACCTTCTGACCAAATTTTGTTTTCAGAATTTATGTATATATAGTTGAATATGTGGGTATATATAAAAGAAAACTTTCACCAGTTTCTGTTTGAATGTGTGTCCAGGAAAGCTCCTTATACTCTCATGCTGGAAGTGGAACCCCAATAAGTTGTTTCTTGATAGTGTCAGGGATGGAAAGACCTTCAACCAACAAGTAATTCTTCTCAAGAATTTTAACTGAGGTGCCATGGCTTGTGCTTTATGTAAGACAGCAACACATCCCTCTTGTGAGCTCCTGTGTGAATGTTTGTGTCCTGAATGAGTGTGCTCAATGAATCTCTGCAAAAGAAGTTTGTCCTCAATTCAGTGTCAAACATGTATTTCTGGAGAAAGTTGAAGGTGGTTAAGATCTTGCCGGCAAAGCTTGTGAGCAAGACTGTTGAGGTAGTCCATGAGAAGCCAGTTACAAGTGATTTGTATCCTGCCAAGACAAAGGTGAAGAGAAACTGCAGCTGAGAGCTTGTTGAAATAAGAATTGAACAGAACATATTACCAAATCTATTCTTGCAAAGTATCTATTAGTACTTAGATATAGTCAGCAATTTCAGTAATATTGGAAATGGGGGGCTTAGTATGATCGATCATGTCCATAGCTTTATAGTAATCCACTGCAAGGCATCATTACTTCTTTGCTGGTTTAAGAATAGTCTAAATTAGGCTATTATAATTGTTATAAATTAAAGAACCAGTGGAGATAATCACTTTTTGCTTAATACATTCTATGTAATGGTTAAATCTCATTATAATCCTTAAAGGCACTGTTTTAATATGTATTTGGATGTATTAACAGTTTTAATATGTTGGGCAGATCCAAAGGATCCCTTTTTGTCAAGCTGACTGTAAATGCTACAACCTTAATTTTATTTTTATTAACGACTTGTTACATAAGAGCAACCATACCCACTAGGAGATAATGTAAAAAATGGCTATTATGACTATGGGTTATTTACTCCCAGTAGTTAAGACAGGGCATGCGAATTTGTCCTCTACAACTAATATTTTTGACTCCTAAGAGTACAGGAATTTCTTCAATAAATTTGGTGGGTTCTTCTTATATATCTGTTATTTTTGCCCAAGTAAATGTTAAGACCATTAAGGTTTGTCATTGGTACTTCTCATTCGATGTTAAAAGTAACTTAGAAACTTTGATGTTGAGGACAAAAGCCATTCTGTGCTTTTCTTCTGTTATAAAGGCTTTTTAAAAGTAATATTAAATTCCACATGTATCAAAACTGAGAACTCTGTTTTAATTTCTTTCCTGACCCTCCCATCTTGCTTTTCCACTGTATTTCCTCTTTCTTTGGGTTGTTATTAGATGTGTTTTGGGGAGTGTTTGTTCTAACCTGTTCATATTTATAAGTGTCTTCCTCAGAGTGCCCCAATTAGTATCATCAAGGCTAGGACCTCCCTAGTGGTGATTTTGAGAGACATGAAATTAACCTGAGTTTGAATGAACCCCTTGAACTCCATGGGCGTGTCATCAGTGTTTTTCCCTATTCTTCTTTTAAGCAAGGTTTTCTTTTAGCTACAGGGATATAATCAGCAGCAGCAGCAAAGGCATTTTCTGGGGTTGTATGCGCCTTCTACTTTTACAGGTGTGAATCTCATCATATGACACAGTGACTACTCTTCTTCCACCATTCTGTGGGCTTGTAAACTGGTATCAGTCTTACCCAGAGCACTGTTTATAATGGGGGCAGTCCTTGAGACACACAACTATTGGTCACAGTGTTCTACCTAGCCTAGTGTCATCACGGCTCATGCTGGGATCCAGAAGCACAATCCAAGCTGACACAGAAAATAGGTTTGTGTGAGACACGTGACCAGGGCCACAGAAAGGCTACACCCATACTTTTGTCCCAAAAGGCCAATTATGGAAGCTTCTGAGTAAGGTGGAGGTGAGGATTCCCTTACTTGGGTCTGGCTTGCTTAGCTTGAAACTCTTGCTCATATAAGGGATGGCATGTTGAGGCTTTCTTCTGTGTTTGCCAAGATATGTCACAGAAGGTTAAGGTGGAGATGGATCTTGAAAGCTGTCATCGGTCCAACCTTAAAAGTGGTGTCAGACTCTTCATTACACATGAGTTATGGGGGAAATGCCAGGATGTGAGTAGGGTTGCAGAGGACTGCTATTTTTGTAAATTTTATTTTATTACGTTATGTTAGTCACCATACATTACATCATTAGTTTTTGATGTAGTGTTCCATGATTCATTGTTTGCATCTAACACCCTGTGCTCCATGCAATACATGCCCTCCTTAATACCCATCACTGGGCTAACCCATCCCCCCACCCCCCTCCCCTCTAAAACCCTCAGTTTGCTTGTCAGAGTCCATAGTCTCTCATGGTTTGTCTCCCCCTCTGATTCCCCCCCACTTCATTTTTCCCTTCCTACTATCTTCTTTTTTTTAATGTATAATGTATTATTTTTAATTTAGGCATTGGCATTTTTTTGGCAGAGTGAAAAACCTATGTGTGTATTACTTTTAATTTTAATGAAAATGATATCTTTTTCTAGATGGGAAATGCCTGGGAAGCTGGGATAAAATAAGATATGTATTTAGATACAAAGTGTACTGTTCACTATATGTGCACTCTTGACAGATTATCTGGCACTCCTTTCTCACCTATAAAACAGTGAGTTGTTATACCTTTAAGTGTAAATTTTAAGTAGAAACTTCCAGTACTTTAAAATGAATAAAAGTGACTGTATCATTATATGGTTCTCAATAAAGTTTAGCAGGTTGCATGATTGAAGAAACGAGAAAGCGGAAAAACCAAACGAAACAAAAATTCAAAAAGCAAACATTTGAATATATATACAATCCTTGGAATAAAGAAACCATGGTATCATCATGCCAATGTTAATTTGGGTTGTATGATATAATTAAACATTTCCTTATTGGTGTTTTATTTTTATTTTTAGAAAAGAATGAAATTTCATACAAAGTTTCATACTTCTTCCACCTGAAGATCATAGAAAAGATTTTGATAACACTGTTGATTTCTTTGTGACAGAAGCTTTGCATGGCAGGTAATTTCTTTTATTCTTTGAATGAAAGACTTGTCATTTTAGTGATAGGAATGAGTGGTTGCATGCATGGATACTTGGTGTGAGTTTAAGAGAAATGGATGGATAGATGGATGAGTGGATGGGTGGGGAGATCAATGATGGTGGCAGTGGATGGATGGAGTAGATGAGTTTTGTACTCCCAAGCATTCAGTCTTGCTTGCTTGCTATTCCACTGCAAGCATGTATGTATTTCTACATAGTGAGGGAACTGTTACTTCTGGATCTTCCAGGCAACATTTCACCTAGATGTTTGTGTATATACTCTCCACAACAAAGAAGGTGGTTTAGACAACTTAATTTCTCATTGTTGGTAGGCAAGTGAGACCCACCATGTTATACTTATTTTTTTCTCCCTTATCTTCACATAAATTCCAGAATGGAAAGATGCTTATGAATATTGATTTTTTTTTTAATACCTTGAACCACTGTCTTTTAAACTCATTTTAAAAACCAAGTATCTTGGTGATACAAAATGAGTGAGTAATCTGAGACATGTTTTCATTACCTGGGATATATAGAAAGTTGTCACTTTTCACATTAGAGGAAAAAGGCACAAATTCATTCCTTGCTGGGTTAATACAGTGGCCTAATGTCTATCTCCCTTCTTTCCATAGAAATTCTACTTGCTACAAGGTGGTTCTAAAATCTGGCTTTTTCCGTAAAGCCTTTTTCCTTAGTCAGACTAGAAGACCAAATTCTCTCATCTATAAGAAATCTGATCTAAAGTTCTCATTTGAAACTTTGTCTATTTCATCTTGTGTTGTTACTCACATATATTTTTTTCAATTTTATTATGTTATGTTAGTTACCATACAATACATCATTAGTTTTTGATGTGGTGATCCATGATTCATTGTTTTCATATAACACCCAGTGCTTCATGCAGTATGTGCCCTCCTTAATACCCATCACCAGGCTAACCCATCCCCCTACCCCCCTCCCCTCTAAAACCCTCAGTTTGTTTCTCAGAGTCTGTAGTCTCTCATGGTTCATCTCTCCCTCCAATTTCTCCCCCTTCATTTTTCCCTTCCTTCTCCTAATGTCCTCCATGCTATTCCTTATGTTCCACAAATAAGTGAAACCATATGATAATTGACTTTCTCTGCTTGACTTATTTCCCTTAGCATAATCTCCTCCAGTCCCATCCATGTGGATGTAAAAGTTGGGTATTCATCCTTTCTGATGGCTGAGTAATATTCCATTGTAGATATGGACCACATCTTTTTATCCATTCATCTGTTGAAGGGCATCTTGGCTCTTTCCACAGTTTGGCTATTGCGGACGTTGCTGCTATGAACATTGGGGTGCATATGACCCTTCTTTTCACTACATCTGTGTCTTTGGGGTAAATACCCAGGAGTGCAATTGCTGGGTCATAGGGTAGTTCTATTTTTAAATTTTTGAGGAACCTCCACACTGTTTTCCAAAGTGGCTGTACCAACTTGCATTCCCACCAAGAGTGTAAGAGGGTTCCCCTTTCTCCACAACCTCTCCAACATTTGTTGTTTCTTTCCCTGTCCATTTTTGCCATTCTAACTGGTGTAAGTGTCTTGTCTCTTCTCCCTGACTTTATTATTTCAAACACCAGTTTTGCACATATGTTAAATATGCTATAATATGTGAAGCACAGTGTTTTCCTGTATTCCTTCAATTGATTAACTTAATTTCCAATATGATTAATGCTCTACTTTTGAAGAATTGGTACTTCATATCTTTAATTTTCAACAATATTAACCAATATTTCTTCATGTAAAACTTTTAAAATATAAAAGAGAATGATTTCAGCTAATCACCTGTTGTCACATGAAGGCGATTTGAAACCCCAGGTAGATATCTGCATATTGCTAATGAGCTCTCATCTATGGTCCTTTTTTAAGTGGGCTGATAAGGTGGAATGTTGCACAGGTTACAGGTTTGCTGGGCCTTGATTGTCTCAGTTGTTCATTCAACTAGGAGGCCCATGGGTCTCCAAAGCATCTGACCTGTAACCTCTCGTCAAGAATATTCTCATCTACCACCCATAAGCTGTATAATAAGGGTCATATTCCTTGCAGGCACTGATGGGAAAACATTGAGAGAATAGTTCCTGGAATAGTGCCATAGATAAGAGTCTTAATAGATATTGGTAAAATTTTAACATGAACTTTTGTGAATACACCAGCTGGCATGAAGTGGAAGGATAATAATTAGCTTCAAATAGGCTTTTATTTTTGTTTGTTTTAAATGTTAATCTTCTCAGGTAGGAAGATATAAATCTGCTGTTCAGCTTAGAATTTAGATTCTAATATTGCCATGAGAAAGTTTGTTGTGTGAGGCAATCTGTCAAATTTAGGATATACCCAGTTTCGAATAAAAGGGCTACATCATGAATATTGATGCCATGAAATTACTTCCACAGTTTGGTTAGGAAACAGGATAGTCACTTATAAAAGATCAGTATACAAATGAAAGTTAAACAGAGCATCATGGAATGTATCAACTAGACATGGGACTTTGAGATCTACTAGTGACAGAGAATGTTTTCAATGTAGAATGACCTCAAAAAACCAAACTAAACCAAAACAAAAAGACAAACTAGAAGGACCATGAATTAACTTTGCTAGTGGGTGCATAGGGATTGACCAAAGAAAAGGGAGGGGAGGAAGTGAGAACATTTTAGGAAGCAGAAATACCCAGAGCAGAGGGACTAGACCAGAGTATTCCTTGGCACTGATAAAATAGGTGGACTGCTGCCAAATATGGTCTTACTTACCTGGGATATTCTCTTTGAGCCACAGATTCTCCTAAGTATTGTGAAATTAACACATTCAATGAATATTTACCATTACTTTTTTACAGAAAAGTACTCAACAAACTTTTAAAGTTAATGGAACAACTGGGAATTCGATGCAGTGATTTGCTAAGGAGAGGTGATATCATGGGTTCCTTAAAAAATGAGAACTTTGACCTAGTATTCATTGAAGCATTTGACTTCTGTTCTTTCCTGGTTGCTGAGAAGCTTGGGAAGCCATTTGTGTCAATTCTTCCCACTCCCTTTGGCAGTGTGGACCTTGGACTACCAAACCCTGTGTCTTATGCTCCAGTATTCAATTCCTTGCTAACTGACCACATGGACTTCTGGGGTAGAGTGAAGAATTTTCTGATGCTCTTTGATTTCTCCATGAAGCAATGGCGAATCTAGTCTACATTTGACAACACCATCAAGGAACACTTCCCAGAAGGCTCTAGGCCAGTTTTATCTCATCTTCTAAAGAAAGCAGAGCTGTGGTTTGTTAACTCTGACTTTGCCCTTGAATTTGCTCGGCCCCTGCTTCCCAACACTGTGTATGTTGGAGGCTTAATGTCCAGACCTGTTAAAGCAGTACCACAGGTAAGTGAAACCTTTGCCCTCAATATGGACTCCATGCAGAGCTCTTTAGTGCAGAGTTCGTGACTCCTCTGCCAGTGTGAACTCGGAGTGATCTAGTATGAGACAGACAAACAAAGAGGATATATATTTTTATTTTATTTTATTTTTCTAGTCTATTTTTTGTATTTGATTCTATTTCAATTTTATTTTATTGTAGTAAAAAACACTTAATATGAGATCTACACCTTATCAAATTTTTAACAGTACAAAACATAATTATTGACTGTAGGTATCATGTTGTGCCTCACCTCTGTGGCTATTATTCATCTTGCTCACCTGAAACTCTTCCTCCTTGGAATAACAACTACTCCTTTCCTTCACCCCCACCTTGGAAACCAACTCCCACTTTTGATTCTAAAATGTGACTATATCTGATGCTTTCTATAAGTTAATTCATGCACTATTTGCTATTCTGGCTTATGCCGCTTAGCATAATGTCCTTAAGATTCATCCATTTTCTCAAATTGGAACATTTCCTCCTTTAAGGGTAAGCAATAAGTAGTATTCCATTATACTGTGATATATATACATCACAATTTCTTTACCCACTCATCTTTTGAATGGATATTTTGTCTGTTACTCCATCTTGGCTATTGTGAAGAGTGCGTCAATAAATATGGGAATTCAGATATCTCTTTGAGATCCTGATTTCCATTCTCTTGGGTACAGAAAGAGAAATCAGATTGCTCCATCATATGGTGGTTCTATTTTTAATTTGGGGGAATTTCCATACTGTTTTCCATAGTGCCTTCACTGCTTTTCATTCCCAATAAGAGTATGTAACAGTTGTTCTTTCAACACGTCTTCTATTTTTTAATAAAAACCATACCAATAGGTGTGAATTAATATCTCATTGTGGAATTGATTTGCATTTCCCTGATGACTAGTGTTGCTGAGCATTTTTTCATATATCTGTTTGCCATTTGCATGTTGTCTTTCGATGAATGTCTATTCCAGGCCTTAGCCTATTTTTTAATGGGGTTATAAGATATTTTATTTTTTTCTATGTAGTTGTAGGCCTTTCCTATATATTTTGGAGATTAATCTCTTATCAGGAATACAGTTTGCAGATATTTTCTATTCTGTAAGGTGTCTGTTACTCTGTTGATTATTTCTTTTACTGTGCAGAAGCTTTTTAGTTTAATGTAGTCCCAGTTGGTTTTGTTGTTGTTGTTGTTTGTTTTGGTGTTTCTTCATTTTGAATTTGATATTTAATTTTCTTTTGCATTGTGCTATATCACTGAAATCATTGCTAAGACCAATACCACGAAACTTTTCCCCTGTGTTTTATTCTAAGAGCTTTGTAGTTTCAGGTCTTATGTTTAAATCTTTAACCCATTTTGAGTTGACTTTCTTGTATGGTGTAAGGTGAGGGTTGATTTTATTCTTGTTCATGTGGATATCCACATGCTGGGGGTAGGGATTCTGGTGAGATGGTGTTTTCATAGCTATTTGCTGGCTTCGGTGAGACTGGTTACACATTTGCCTGGGGTGCAGTCCGTCTTCAGTTCTTTTAATATATTTTTTTAGTGTTTCTTTTAGGGAATGAGAGCATGGAGCCTCTTATTCTGATGTCATGCTCTACTCTTTCTACTCTTTTCAATTTTAAATAATAGATTTACATTAATCTTATAATTATCAAAAGACAGCAAAGCTGATTTTAAGTGGTCCCCTTGGATGGTGGATCTTATGGTGCAGTGAACGATGGACTCAAATAGAGCTAGATTGAACAAAGGAGTAAAGGCTGTGAGCTGGAGTCAACCAAACAATGCAGAGGAAGAAGAAATGAATGTTTTGAAGAATTGACAAAAGTGTATTAACACTCATTTTTAGGGATTTAAATCAGAAACTTCTTAAGAATCATCTAGGGGTGGCTACATACTAATTAATACCACGCAAAATAGACTTATATCATAACTTTTGCAGGAGATAAAGGATATTTTATAAATGGTTTAATATAACAAAATCATCAATGTAATACAACACATTATTAGAATGAAGGGGACAAAAAAACATCATGTCAAGAGATGCAGAAAAGATTTTTGACAAAACTAACTGCTTTTCATGATAAGAATACTCAAAAAACTAGGGGTAAAAAGGTACTTCTTGAACATGATAAAGAGTATATGGGACACTCTCTGCTAACATCATGCTTGTCATGATAGACTGCAATTGTGCTGCCTAAGATCAGTAGTCTGAGATGCCCACTTACATCACTGCTATTCACATATGCCCTTGACAGAGCAAGTAGACAAGAAAAAGAAAAGAAAAGACATCCAAATTGTACAATGTAGAAACAGTTTGATTTTCATATGACATAATTCTCTATATAGAAAATCCCAAAGAATTCATACACCAAAAAGAAACTACTAGATGTAATAAATGAATCCAGCAAAGTTGCAGGAGAAAATATCAATGTGTAATTATGAGTTGTGTTTCCATACAGCAGCTATGCACAATCTATAAATGAAGTTAAGTAAATTATTCTATTTAAGCAGGATCCAATTAAACTGAGGAATTGAAAGACATGTATACAGGACACTACAAATTTGCTGAAAGAAATTCAGGGAGATGTAATAAATAGAAAAACATCTCCAGACCATGGATTGTGATACTTAATCTTGTTAAGAAAGCACTACTACTCCAAGTGATCTACAGAGTTGATCTAATCCTTATCAATAGCTCAATGGCCTCTTCTTTTTATAGAAATGAAAAATCAATTTCCAAATTCATATGGAAATATAAGAGACCCTGAATAACCAAAACAATATGAAAAAGAACACAGTTGGATGACTCATACATCTGTGACCAATTCATTTTTGACAAGGGTGTCAAAACCATTCAATGAAGGAAAGGATAGTCTCTTCAACAAATGGTGCTGATCCCACTGGATTTTCACATGAAAGAGAATGTATTTCAGGCTTCCTCACACCACATACCAAAATTAACTCAAAATGGATCAATGGCCTAAATAAGAAGCTAAGAGCCATAAAAATCTCAGAAGAAAGGAAAGGCATAAATCTGCATGGACTTTTATTTGATAATGAATTTGTAGATGTGATACCAAAAGCATGAGTAACAAAGGAAAAAACAGATAAATAGGACTTCATCAGGATTAAAGCCTGCTCTGTATCAAAGGGCATTATATAGAAAATGAAAGGACAACCTATCAGGTACAAGACAAGTATGTCCTCTTACTAGCACCTCTTAGCCTCATACTGGAGGTCCTAGGTAAATAATACAAGAAAGAGTAATAATAGGCATATAGATTAGGAAGGAATCAATAAAACTGTTTTTGTTCACAGATGACATGATGGTCCAATCCAAAAGTCTGAAAAAGAAAAAACAAAAATTCCTATAACTAGTAAGCAATTAGTGCAATGTCACAGGATACAAGTTTAATGTCTAAAACCAATCTTATATATAAGCAATTCACAGAAGAATGTGAAATTAAAACACTATACCATTTACATTAGCACCACCAAAATTGTGACCTTGGGAATAAATCTAACAAAATATGTACAAGATCTATATATGGAAAAGTACAAAACTCTAATGAAGGAAATCAAAGAACTAAATAAGTAGAGAGAAAGTCCATGTTCATAGATAGGAAGAGTCAATATTGTCAAGTATTTAGTTCTCTCTATATTGATCAATACATTCAATGCAATCACAATCAAAATCTCACCAACTTATTTTGTGGATAATAATGAACTGATACTAAAATTTGCATGGAGCACTGGGTGTTATACGCAAACAATGAATCATGGAACACTACATCAAAAACTAATGATGTAATGTATGGTGATTAACATAACATAATAAAAAAAAGGGGGGGGGAGGGAAAAAATTTGCATGGAGAGCTAAAATCCTGAAGAGCCAACACAATATTGAAGATGGAGAACAAAGTTGGAGGGCTGACATTGTCAACTTGATTATTTATTATAAAGCTACAATAATCAAGATGGAATGATATTGACAGATTAGGAAAATAGTCAACGTAACAGAATAGAGAACCCCAAAATAAACCCACATAAATTTAGTAAACTGATGTTTCACAAAGAAGTAAGGACAATTGTATAGAGAAAACACAGACTTTCAAAAAATTGTGCAGGAAAAATGGATATCTGCACACACACATACACACACACACAATTAGACCCATACATACATACACCCTTCAAGAAAATTAACTCAAAATAGACCACAGACCTAAATATAAAATGCAAATGTAAATGTATACATCTTTTAGAATATGGTATCAGAGAAAATCTAGATGAACTAGGGTTTGGTGAAAACTTAAAATGCAAAACTTAAGTCATGTTCTATAAAGAAAAAGAAGTTGATAAGTGTGTGAAGTTGAAATTAAAATTTCTGTTCCAGACAGGCACTGTCAAGAGAATAAAAAGAGGAGCCACAGAACAAGAGCAAATATTTGGAAGACATCTTTTTTTTTTTTCTGCTTTAATAGTTTACTAATATGATCACAGTTATTGATTTCTGAATAGTAAACCACTTCTGCATTCCTGGCATCAATCCTGTTTGATCACAATATACTCTCATTTTTTAAATTTTAGTATGTTAGTCACCATACAGTACTTCATTAGTTTTTGATGTAGTGTTCCATGATTCATTGTTTGCGTATAACACCCAGTGCTCATTGCAATACCGATCCTCCTTAATCTTTTAAAATGGTTATTCAAATATGCAAATAAGCACTTTATACACAAAAATATACACAGTATACAAGAACTCTTAGAATTTAACAGTAAGAAAACCAATAATTTAAAAATGGGCTAACCCCTCAACACAGAAGACAGACAGATGGCTAATAAGCATATGAAGGAGACACACCACAGAGACATTTCCCCAGCATCTACCTCAGCCTCCAGAAGGCATGCTGCCTCCTACTGGGCCAGGACAGCAACTGGCACTCTCTCAGGCACTAGCACCTCTGTTCTGGCATTGGAACCCTCCTAAATGACCATATCTCCCCACACCTAGAATGAGGGATGAGGATGGCCATGTTTTCAATGAAGAAAGAGATTCCCACCACCTCAACTTTCCTCTTCTATAAAACATGGTTATATACACAAGTCCTGTTGGTGCTACAGTGTGCTTTGAGAGCCTCAAGGGCAATGTGGGTTATTGTGGTAGTGACTGGACACCTACAGCTGTCTTCACATTCATTTGTGATTATTGAAAGTGTTATATGGTAGGATGTGTCCTGAGGTCTCAGAGAAATGACTTCAAGGCCACCAGACACAATGGATATGAGCACAGTGCAGAGGGCACTGAGCTGTCCCAGGGGCTATTGAGAACCTCTTCAAGACAGTGAGCTCTAGGCCACTGACAGGAGGGTGTATTCAGTAAATAGCTGACTTTCATTTCAAGTGTGTCTAGGCTTTCATGAGCAACTGTGTTCACCTGCTTTCCTTTGTTACCTCTCTCCAGGAATTTGAGAATTTCATTGCCAAGTTTGGAGACTCTGGTTTTGTCCTTGTGGCCCTGGGCTCTATTGTGAGCATCTATCAGTCCCAGGAAGTTGTCAGGGAGATGAACAGTGCCTTTGCTCATCTGTCTCAAGGAGTGATATGGAAGTGTAATCCTTCTCATTGGCCCAAAGACGTCAAATTGGCAGCAAATGTGAAAATTGTGGACTGGCTTCCTCAGAATGACCTCTTGGGTAAGGACTGTTCAGATCTACTTCTCTCTTTCCATTTATGTATCTTTAGGTTTCCACTGGGCAACACTACCAGCATGAGAAAGGGCAGCTGGTAGCTAAAGGTAATCTTTAGAGGACAGGAATGGAGCAGCCGCTGGAGTTCTTGGGAAATCAGGCTATGCTTCCCAAATGGCTAAAATTGCCATGTTTTCTTCCTTTCTATTGCAGTCCTGACACCTGCAGCCAGAAATGATGTTGTTGTCAGGTTGTTTTGACCTTACCATATTTGGCACAGACCAAGGTAGCCCAGACACAATCAAAGATGGCTTGTAGACTCTGAGAACACATCCCGGGTGTCTCGTGGCCACTGCTGTTCCTGGCCTCCCGAGTATCTGTGAGGCTTCCTGGCCTCCCGAGTATCTGTGAGGCCATGTGCCGTTAGAGACACATACTCCCACATACTTTAGTACATTCTCCTACCCTGCAAACGATGTACTCATGCTTTGTCAACATTGATGCTGATGGTGTTTGAAGGGTGAGCCAAAATATCTGAATGTCTAGCTGAGTAACCTGTCAGCTGGTTATTTGCTCCATCAAATTCTTTGGTAACAGAGAGCCCCCTATGCCCCAATACATTTTCTTTGTCCTTTGTGTCACCTTTTGGAACCCCTCAGTACCAAAACCACTGCCTACAACAGAGGTTCATCCCCAGATTATGGCTCACAAACATTGTGGGAACTTAAAATAGAAGGTTCTGCACATTTATTCACAAGAATTGGTGTAGGTAAAAAGGATTCTGATTTTCAAAGAAACACAAATCGATTTTGATGCACATCCCTATTGAGAGACAGTGTTTGAGATGAACACTTCATTATCAACACTTGTTTTAGTTTTCTTTAAATAAGAGTGGGATGAACACACAGGAACTGGAAATACTGAGTTGGGTGGTCCATATTGCCTACTTTAGAGGATTTCTTCTGAAGTTGAGGAGAGAGCACATACAGTGTAATTTTGATGAATGACATGTGAGATGTGATGTCAGTGAAAGTGTTAACATTTCAGATAAGAAGGAAGTGAAAGGGAAGTGAAGGGGAAAGCATGAGACTTGGAGAGCAAGAGACAGAGACAGTCAGAGATAAAAAATAAGAGAAGATACAGACAAAGTGACACTGGGAGAGACTAAAAGAGGACAGAGATAAGAGAAGGAAGGTGAGAAACAGGGTGGAGAGAAAATGATGGATGCATGGATGGATGGATGGATGAATGGATGGATGGGAAGAAGAATATGTCTTGTTTAGATAGCACTGTTATCTGAAGCTTTCCCTGGGACCTGCCTCTTAGATTGATTTATTTAGAGGAATCTCTGTAGAGAGACAAGACCAGAATTTAACATCTTGGAATACATACCATTGAGTGTGTCCTAAGCTAAATCAATAAATACAAGTTTACAACATACTTTGAGACCCCTTTGTAGTTTTTTCTGTCCTTGGAACTTTACCTGGTATTCTGAAAATTTTCACCCTGAATATTCTACTCTGTTCCTGATTTGCAACAGCTCACCCATGCATCTGTCTCTTTGTCACCCATGGTGGATTGAATAGCCTAATGGAAGCCATCCAACATGGTGTGCCCATGGTGGGGATTCCTGTCCTTGGAGACCAACCTGACAACCTGGTCCGAGTAGAAGCCAAAAAGTTTGGTGTCTCTATTCAGCTTAAACAGATCAAGGCAGAGACATTGGCTCTGAAGATGAAGGAAGTCATTGGAGACAAGAGGTCTGGAGCTCTCTGGGCTTATAGTCACTTTGGCTGAAACAAATCATCAGACACAAAGGGCACTGTGTGGCTTTTTTTTTTTTTTTTTTTTTTTTTTGTAATAAAAGCTGAAACTTCCAGACACGGAATATTATGTGTGTGATGCTAACCCCTGACCTGTCTGGGAACAATACTAGGCAATTCAGGTTAGATGTTGAGAACAACTTCTTCCCTAAGTGTTGTGACCACCCCGAGTTATTTACACAGGGTCTCTGAGAGGTTTTATATTTTGGGAGTGCTTATAGTAGAATTACAGTGAAGCAGGATGTAGCTTTTCTGTCCGCCAATATGCCACATGATTTCCTGCCTCAGGCCCTTTGTCAGTGCTGCTCCCTAGGATATCCTTCCCTTCTCTTCACAGGGCTGGCTCCTTCATGACAGTTGAACTCATCTTCAATGTCTTCTCATAGAGGCAGGCAGTCTTTGTCTGACTGTCCTAAATACACCCCTCTCCCACCCCTTTTAATCATAATTTATTTTTCTGTCTTAACTCTTCTCAGGATCAGTCACTACCCCATTTCTTTCTGTTTTAATTCATTGTATGTCCCTCACACTAGAAAGTAGAGAGTATGCTTCCCTGGATGGCCAAGTGTGTCTCTTGTTTTTCCTTGTGTTCCCAAGGCCTAGCATAGGGCCGGCCAGAAAATAAGTTGGGATGAATTTCTGTTAAGTGAGTCAATAAAAGGACCTATGCTCACTTAGGTAAATTCCCATCCAGCACAAAGATGTAGTAACCATGATGGACTGAATATCTTATTAGGGTCTCAAGGACATTTACCCTGATTTAGGTGTATGTTGTATCACATATATTCATATATACTCTTTCCTTTAGCTTATCCTAAGCTCCCTGGGTAGAGACTCATCCTTACATTTAGTCACTTTTTAAAATAATTTAGCACTTTTAGCACTAGGCATGGATCTTTGCATGGAGGGAACAGGTTGAACTTTTCAAGAGGACCCAGCCAGACTGTGACAAGGCCAGGCTAACAACTTTTCCTTGAAACTGAGTCTTTTGTCATATGGATGAAAATGTGTGCGTGTGACTTCTGAGACCACATGGGTAACGCCCTGCCTCTGTCTCTGCCAACAGGTACAAGTCAGCAGCAGTGGCCGCCAGCATCATCAGGCGCTCCCATCCCCTGACCCCTGCTCAGAGGCTGGTGGGCTGGATCGACCACATCTCCAGACAGGGGGTGTGGCACACCTCAAGCCCCACGGCCTGCAGCAGCCATGGCATGAGCAGTACCTGCTGGACGTCTTCTTGTTCCTGCTGCTGGTCACCCTGGGCACCCTGTGGCTCTGTGGGAAGCTGCTGGGCATGGTGGCCAGGTAGCTGTGTGGGGCCAGGAAGCTGAAGAAGGCCTGATGGAGGTGCATCCATGATGGGTGTTTGGGGAACCACAGGTTATAGAGGGCTTTCCCCAGCACAGGACACCCCTGGCATCTTCCCTGTGTTGACACTTGGGGGTGGCACAAAATTGCTTTTCCCTATTTTCTGCTTGTGTTTAAGAATTCTTATGAAGCACTCTTGGGATTCTTATTTTAAATTCTAGAAATATATATATTACATAAAATTTACCATTTTAACCATTTAGTGTAGTCAATGGCATTAAGCACATTAACATTATCGTGCAAACATCACTACCACCCATTCCAGAACTGTTTTCAGCCTCCCAAACTCAAACACCCTGCTGATCAAACAGTAATTCCTCATATCCATGCCCCCACTACCAACTCAGCAAGCTCCAGGCAACCCCGGTTGTACTTACTGTGTCTATGAATTATATCATGGTTTCATGATTTGCCCCTCATCAATGGATACTTTACTGAGACCCAAACCTTCAGCAGACAGCTCCACCTTCCTCCCCACTTCTTGTTCTTAGACACAGGACCCTGCTTCTTGCATCCTGGGTGCCTAAACACTTCTCATTCTCTCTTCCTTTTCTCCATCCTCACTTTTTATGATATGACAGAAGATATTGACCAGTTTTTCTATTTTGGGCCTTCTCTTGTATCTCTTTTTCACTTCACCTCCAAGCACAGGAAGCCTGGTCTCTGTCCTGCAGTTAGGCAGGTATGGTCCCCCAGGACTCCTTCTGTGGTCACTGTTGCTGGGTCCCCTCCTGTGAAGAGCACTTCCTTTGCAGGGCAGGCCCAGAGCCTGCCTTTGGGCCACAGCTGTTCCTCTGGTTTTCACTTTTCACAGTTCCCATCTCAAGATCCCCAGTCTTAAAAATCTAGTCATGGAGACCTCAAGTGCAGAAGCTCTGCATGAATTTTGAGGCCTCATGGTCCAGTGTCTACAGCAGTTCCCAGGACTTTGTTGATAAAACACCCATCTGCCTCCCAATTGTGGTGGAGAGTATCTCTGTATGTGGTGGACACTTAGGAATTATATTCAGTTCCTAGCAATTTACCCCAGAAGTATGCCTTAACCACCAGGGTTTTTGCTTGTTTGCTTTGTTTCTTTATAAGGGCTGGTGTAGTGGCTCCATCCTATTGTCTGTAGCTCCCTCCTCTTTTTAAAATTAATTAAGTTTTTATTTTTATTTTTCTTTCTCCTCTACTAGACATCAGGCTCCTTCTTTGGCAATTTCCTTGTATAATATATTTTACCTTCCTATGATTGTGTCTTCACATTTACTTTTGCATTTTCACATGGAATTCAGTGTCTCCTTAAAAGTTTCAAATGTATGTTATCTTCTGTATTAATACATAGTGATGAAAATGGTAGATACAGTGGATGGCCTGAGACACCTTGGTTTTTGATCGCTTAATTCTGGGATTATGACCACACCTTGAAATAATTCAAATGGAGGATGAAGCAGCTACTACAAATACTCCCTGAAGAAGAGGAAAGAAGCCCATCCTTGCCCATGTCAGGATAGGATTTTCTGGGTAGAATACAGAGCTGGTGCCAGGTGTCTACTGAGTTCTGTGAGTTCTCATGCTGCATGATGTCACCTACAGCCACAAGCATGTCCTATGAGGACACATGTGTGTGTGTGTGTGTGTGTAATTCAGGTTTTATTTCTGCAATTCTTATGAAATCTCTGAAATTGGTCTGTGGCAATAGTTCCTTGAGAGGCAGACATGAAGCTTTCTCTGTGTTGTCATTAGAATGAATAGTCAATATTTTTTCTCTCATAACCAACAAAGGGACCAAGGGATAGCTTCCAGCTGATGACTCCTATTCCTGCTCCTACTATGTCATCCTCTCTGAACACTTGTAACTCAGTGAGGTTAACTCTGTGCTTGCTGATTCTTGGGCTACACTCCCATCCAGGGAATTTCATCAGAGGCATCCAGTGAGCCAAATTGATGCTTACTGCCTTGTTCCATCAAAACCTTCTCCATGAGGCAGACTGTCAGCATGGCCTTGATGGTATGCACATCTGATCCATTATTCTCTGGTTCTGATCCTTTGTTGGCTCTCATTGCATGGAATACAAGCCCTCTGTGGTTTATTTTTGGCTACCACTCCAAATGTATCTTGAAAACTCTGAAATAGATCCACACAGACATGTTCAGTTGATTTATGAAGAAGATGCCAAGACCAGTCAATGGGAAAAGAAAAATCTCTTCAGCAAAGTGTACTGGAATGGTCTTTGATTTTTACTTAATGGCATACACCAAAGGACATTGACTGTTACTGCGTACCATACACAAAGATTAACTCAAAGTGTATCATCGACCTAAATGTGAACACTGAAGCTATGAACTTTCTAAAGGAAAGTCACTGTAGTCTTATGGTTGCAGAGATTTACTATTCAGATCACACAAGCTCAAATCATAGAGAAAAACACTGGATATATTAGATTTTATCAAAATGAAAAACTCAATCTTCTAAAGGCATACATGAGAAGACAAAAATTAACATCAACTAGGAGAAAATTTTGTAGCACATTTCTCAAAAAACTTGCATCTAGAATATCTAAACAATCTTACAACCATTACAAAAATGGACAAAAAATGTTGAACAGACACTTCACAAAAGAAGATATACAAATGGCTAGTAATCATATGAAAAATTACTTGACATGTTAGTCATTAGAGAAATGCAAAATAAAACCACAAAATAAAACCTAGTATCACAGCACATCTACTAGAATGACTAAAACTAAAAAGACTGATCATATGAATAGTTAGCAGGAAGACAGAGCTATTGGGACTCACACCCATTCCATTGCTGAGTCGGGCATGAAAATGGTGCAGCCACGCAGGAAAATCGCTCTGTAGTTTCCCAGTTCAGCAAACACTTGCCACATGACTCAGCCATTCCACTTCTAGATATTTACTCAAGTTAATAAAAGCCTATGTCCACATGAAAATCTGTACACAAATGTTCATAACAGCTTTATTTATAATAACTCCAGACTAAGAGAAACTACATGCCCATTAGGTGAATGTAGTAACATTTGTATTATATCTATATAATGGATGCAGTTTTTTTGTATACAAATTATACTTTAAAATTGATTTGATTTAAAATTTCTGTGTGTGAGATGTGTTTCTCAGTGTCTTTCTCTGAGTCCTTAGAAGTGTAGTATTCATGATTCATTGCTGCATTTGAATATAATTGGAAATACAAATACATTTTAATAATTTCTTTCTTTTTTTAAGATTTATTTATTTACTCCAGAGAGACAATGAGAGAGAGTGCACTCATGAATGGGGAGAGCAGCAGAGGAAGAGGGAGACAGAGAATCCACAAGAGGACTTCCCTCTGAGGTGGGGAGCCTGGTGCTGGCTCCAGCCCAGGCCCCTGAGATTATGACCTCAGCCAAAACCAAGAGTCTGAAGCTCAACCAACTGAGCCACTCAGGTGCCCCAATAATTTCAAAAATAGTACAGCTAGTACAGTTTTGATGAAGGAGGAGATATGTGTGTATAACAGCAAGAGTTACTTCCTGGAGAATCAGAGGACTAATGGTAAACAGAGTAAGCATTCGTGTTCAGACTTAATTCAAGTTTATTTTGTCAGTGGGACCTGAAGTCTTTCCATAATTATAACCTAAAATAACACATTTGAGAAATTATAAACACAGACAAAATATTTAATTTGTTGATCTTTCATGGGCATGAAAGATGACATGCAGTAAGGAACTATATATAAAATACATGTATTTGAAGGTATGTTTTAAGATGCTGAATGAAGTTTAATCTGTCATTTATCTTTCCTTTCATAATGTAGTGATTCTTCTGCTTATCTGTTTCTACATTAGCACCAGCCACGATCAGGTATTGATTCTTTGTGTGCCTAGTTACACTAAATGCTCTATGGTTGTGATTTCCCCACATGTCAATCTTCTATTGTTTGGCTTATCACATCCTAATCACAGGCTACTGTGAGATGGTTATTTAAGTGTCAACAAATTATCCATGTAAAAGGAGGTAAATAGACACTTGTTTTCTCAAGCAAACTTCTACTTAGTTCAAGGAACTAGCTCTTTCTGAAAGGCAGATTTCATATTTTGAATATCCTTAATATGAGTGCATTTTACCCAGTTCAACAATTTGATTCAGCCAACACTGACTGATTCTATGTTTGTAGAAGGCACCATGCTGGGCCTTTGGAAGATGCAGATTCTTTGCTAAAAGCAGCCTCAGTGCGCCAAGGGCAGGGCAGCTGGCCAAAGTTGAATCTTAGTCTAGAAGAAGATTCAGAGGATCCTGATAAAATCTGGCAAAGGAGGGAAGCTTTGTCCAACCCACCCCAACACATTGTGTTGTTTGTACCCTTGTGTCTTTGACCCAGCTGTGTCCTCTGTCAGAAATGTCATTCGGCTTTCCTTGGAACAAAAACTACATGTCCTTCCTACCAAACATTTATTTTACATTTATGTTCACATTAGTGTGACTGGACTTGACTTTGACACTTGCAACAGAGCTCACTGTCTATCCTCTTTTGAAGCATTTTTCTTAATATTTTGAAATTGTTTGTTAACATTTATGTGTCTGTATTTAGAAACTCTAAGACCCTAACGGTCAGGGACTTTTTGTTATAGCACATGGCATGGTGGCTCGGACAAATAGTGCTGAGAATACTGGATAATCTTTTAGAAAAAAGACAATATTTGATCCATATCTAATACCATATTTAAGAGTGAGCGCTAAACACATGATTTAATACAAAAATGACTACATACTGAGGCTAAAAGAAAAAGGTGAATTTCTACATAACTTCGGTGTATGGGAAGACTTTCTAAGTACGACTTAAAAATCCTGATGCCACAAAGAAAAGTTACCTAATTTAATTTGACAATATTAAAATACTTTTGCATGGCTAAATCACCACAAGTAGGGTCAAAATACAAATGAAATAGTGAGAGAAATATATGTAACTTTCATTACATATACAGGACTATTATTCCCAACATTAAAAAAAAACTTTTAAAATTGAGGGATGAAGCTATGGTAAATGCACACATTGGAATGGTAGGCAGCTATAAACTACACGGAACAAAACAACTTTAAACTAATGTTGACTGGATTGTAATCTACTCAGTAAGAAAGAATATAGTCTAGGGGCACCTGGGTGGCTCAGTCGTTAAGCGTCTGCCTTTGGCTCAGGTCATGATCCCAGAGTTCTGGGATCGAGCCCCACATCAGACTCCCTGCTCAGCGGGAAACCTGCTTCTCCCTCTCCCACTCCCCCTGCTTGTGTTCCCTCTCTCGCTGTCTCTCTGTCAAAATAAATAAAATCTTTTTAAAAAAGAAAGAATATAGTCTAAAGATAAATATAATAAACTAACTTTTATGTTTAAGACAAGAGAAAGGGGGGAGAGAGAGTAGAAATATAAATCTATCTGCATTCCTTTGCAAAAGAAAAGGAGAGGAGGGAAAAAACAGAATAATGTGATAGATTATCTATAAGGCTGTTTTTGAATAACATGAAGGTCAGGGAAACAAATGAAGGCCTATGGATTTCTGTATTTACATAGTTTGGTTTTCCAAAGCATGTTAGTATTTTACATAAAAAATTATATTTAAAACAAAAATAATGGAGAAGAAAACTCTAAAATGGAATACAAACAGAAAGAAGAGAACTAAAAATGTTTCTTTCTTTCTTTTTAAAGATTTATTTATTTGAGAGAGAGAATGAATGGTGGGGAGGGGTAGAGGGAGAGAGAGAGAGAGAGAGAGAGAGAAGCAGTCTCCCTGCTGAGCAGGAAGCCTGATGCCTGCTTGATCACAGGATGCTGAGACACTCTCAAAATGTTTTCAAATGTTGTAACATAATTGCAGTGTACTAAAAAACATCAGTGAGCACAACTGCATTTTGAACATATTGCTTTGAATATCTGTCTTGTCAGTCTAAAGAAAAAAAGTACCGCAAAAAGTCTATTTTTTGAGAAGACTATTTTTTGAGTAGTTTGTTGGGTAGGGCTGATATTCACTGTTGATGGATGAGTACATGGTAACCTTTTTTCAGTGCATAGTACGATTGAGCAAATGAGTAAATATACCAAAGATGTTGAAAGGAGATTTCTTAATCTTAGAAGGGGAATTTACTAATGTGGAAATGGGGAAGCTTAAAATCACCTCTGTGGTGGTGTATTGGAATGGAAGGTATCAGTATGAATTCACAATTTTTCACAAATACAAATATGGCAATGTACATCTGTAATACTTATATCCATATACATATCTATTTAATAACTCTGTCCACTGAGGAGCATTTATGAACAGTGGAGCTAAATTAGCAATGAGCACTTCTGTCAACCACATTCAGGTTTCTAAATACCATTTCTTACTAAAAGGTCTCTTTGAGAAATGGAAGATTTTAAGACAGAGACAAGAAAAGTACAAGAGGAGTCTGGAAATTGTGTGCAAGAAATAAAGAAAAAGTTCCAAAATGGTTGAGGTTAAGCAGGAGTAACCTGATACATGATGAGAGTAAGAGATGATAGACCACTGAATAAATATAAATCTATGAATAAATAATGATAACAAACTGATACAGACAGATGATAGGTATATAGATTGATGGATGGATGGATGGATGGATTGACAACTAGATAGATGGGGCAAAGGAAGGGTTTTTGTAACAATACAATGCAACATGAAAAAAAGAAAGAAAAATGCAGTTGAAATCACTAATTGGCCACCATGACAGTAATAACTGCTTCAGGTAAGAAGTATAAAAGATGATAAAATGAGTGAGTGAAATTTGGTAGGAACAAAATATTTACACAGCTTCAAAATGTCTCCCCATGTCTTACTTCCTAATTATAGGGTAAAAAATAGCAACTTTACAGTGGAGAATCTTGGTGAGCACCACCTTAAACAAAGGATAGAGTTATCATCTCTAATGACAGGACCATCTGACATCATGTACTTCCCATTGTGATTCACTAGATGAAATCAACACCACCTTTGTGGTATTCCCACCATACTCCCTAGTAACCTGAAGTATAATGAGAAACATCAGGCAAACCCAACTTGGGATCCATCATTCAAAATAAACAGTCATATCAATGACATGAAAGACAGGGGCTGAGAACCAATTCTCACTAAAGGGGATGAATAGACCTGATAACTCCATGCAATGTGTGATCCTGGATTGGCTCCTGCGCCAGCAAATTCATATCACAACAGAGGATATTAATCAGACAATTGGAGGGATTGGAATAAGGTTTGTAGACAAAGTAATGTGATCGCATCAATATTAAATGGTGCCTTCCTAATGCAGATTAATTTTCTCACTGGGAAGATAGAATACCTGAACAGATGATAATTGTGAATGCACATGAATGCAATCACATAGTATAAGGGAAAACTGGAATAATGTTGGGAGAGTTTTACAACCTTTCTAATGAATAAGTTCAAACATTTATAAGACTAGAACTTCTTGGTTCCTACTGCCCAGTCCTATTTTGTGATGCCCATTCAGAATTACAGAGTGGCCTTTAGAGGGTTCAGTGCTTCAGGTCAAGACCTGGCTTTCTAGGGGGGGCTTAACACTTAGGAGACACTAGGACTTGTTACCAATAGTTAGTATCCAAAGAAACTCTCTGAGCAATAAGTGTAGGTAATTTTCTTTTGAGAATCAGCTTGTGGGATCTTGAGATTGGAATACTAGCAAAGATTTTAAGCAGGTACCTCGGGAAATGGAACATGGGGATGTCACAATGAGGTCAGTAGAGCAGTTAGAAAGTGGAAAATTCATAAAAAGTTCCCTAAAATGGAGATTGAACTGAGTCACCTGGGGGTAGAACTATCTTGGAAGTGACTTCCTAAGGTCCCTACCATTCCTGGTTCAGAGAATCTTCTCTATGGAGACTGTGGTGATATCAGGGGCAGAGAGGGGTTAAGGAGAGCTCACTAACCCCTCTTTCCCATTGCTCCAGGTTAGGGAGAGAGAGGACAGATTAACCAGTAGAGTAAGCACCTAAGAGGAGGAGCAGAAGGGCCAGAAGTGACAAACAGCAGAGAAGACAGGAAGGATCCACCCCTCTCCTCTTCACAGCTGCCTGCCAGCACATTTCCTTGGCTGCCAGTGAAGCACGTGTCCCCAGAGCCCACAGGTCACTGTGCAGGGCTCAGGACACAGGGCTCTGGGCACAGGCCTGGGCGACACAGCTGGTACAGGAGCTAGCATGGTGGGGAAGAGAATGTTGTTGCTAGCAGGCTTCCTTCTGCTGGGGTTCCTGCTCTCAGAGACCACCAAAATTCTGACTGTATCCTCACTGGGTGAGTGTTTGGCAGGAGAATCAGAGACAGCTGCATCCCAGGCACCTCAGCCAGGACTCAGGCACACACCCATGGGTCAGATGGTCATTCTATGTGGTTTTCCATACAGGGCTTGGGTCCCAGGTTAGAGGAGGGAGAAGAGAGAGTGGGCCTGGAGTGGCAGAGTGGGGTCCCTCCTGCTGGTGGTGGAGAAGTTAGTTGTGGAGAAATCAGTGGTGTCCTTTCCTCTCATTTTATCTGCTCTGGAAGTGCTTCCCATTGTACATAGCTTGGGCCAGAATTTAGATCCAGTGCTGACCTGGAGACCTTAAGTCATCTACTCCAATGGAGGATACTTGCAGAGGCACACCCTAAAAATCTGGGGTGCAGAATAGGTGCCAGTAGAAAGTGGAAGTTGTGGTCAGTTTTGGGCTTCTGGAGGCCAAGGATGGGGGTTCAGAGCTGGAGGAGGCAGCACAGACTGAAAATGTGTCATCAATAGGATACCTGGAGGACTGATGGGGCAGAGGAAGGGGCCCCAGGACAACAATCAAGTTCTTGAGAGCCCCCCTCTCTTTTGCCCTTGCTGCTGGAAGGTTTTGAAGGACAGTGAAGCAGTTGGTTTTGTCAACTAAGTTTTATCCCCCTACTTTTCCCCAAAGGGAACAGAAGGGAAACAGAAACATTTATTAGGATAATGAGTCATCATAGGATGGATTTTCCCCATGAATTTTTTTGATCCATTGTGAAAGGATAGGGGGCTCTCAGGATCACTTTTAGATCCCTCTGAATCTGAGGATCCTAGAGCTGGAAAAAACCACAAATTTCATCTAATTGGGCAATAAGTGTAGGCATCCCCCTTTTATTTCCTGACAGGGAACCTGAAGGTCAGGGAAATTAGGAGCCTTTTGCAGGAGCACATCAGACCTCCCTGACGGACACACTCAGACTTTACTCACCGTTTCTTACCTTAAACCTGTCCTCTTCTCCAATCTCTACTCTTCACAGTAGGGAATTCCTAAAAATCAGTATTTAAAAAACTCTGTTTCCTATTTTCAATCTAGTTTTTAATGATAGAGGTAGCAGGAAAAAAGAGTTTCCTCACTGCTTGAAAATACGTGTCCTCTGGATTCTGGGAGGGAGCAGGTGTGGTTTAGAAGCGCTGGAAGCCCCGTCTCTGGCCCAGAATGCATTGGGCTCACCAAGACTCTCAGTAATGGCTGCCTCTGTGGGATGGCTTCTCCCTTGTATCCATTTCTTCCACGGATTTAATGTGAGCCAGAGAAGGCAGTATGAGGGAGTAGGGGTTTGTGTTATATATAACTGGTGTTACCTCAGGCAAGACAAGTATAGATATAAAAAACTAATTTCCACAGATACACACTGTTACTGTAGTCCGACATCCCTCTATGCCAACCCAATCATCATGAGATCTTCATCTTCCAAATAATCCCCACTTCCCACGTGGGCAAATTCTATTGCTTTCCTCCTACTTTGACTTTCTCTGCTGCTGACCCCATAGATTCAACAAAAATCCCCATTATGGCTTATGGTCTTAACACAGTCATTGCAGTGATAGAACCTGTACCTCCCTAGAGGATCAAGCTTCTCTTTCATTAGAATCTCAGGAATCTTAGGAGGGGTGTTACCCCAGTCTGTCATGTGCAGGATCCTGTAGTTCCTCCCAAGGGCCCACAATTATCCTGAATGCCTTAATTTGATGTTCAGCAATTTTCAAGCTCCAACCGGAAACATCCTGCCAAATATTTTTGAATCTCAAAGATTTTGATTCTAAGTGGTGGGTCTACCTCCTTCTGCTCCAATGGCCATTTCTTGGACTGATATTCAAGTTCCCAGTTCCTGTCTGACTCTAGCATAAATTTCCAAAGGGAAGGATTCCATAAAGAACTCTGACCAATAAGAACCCTTCCCATTCCCATACACAGTACTGTGCGTAATTTCCACTCTGTCCCCATAAGAGCTGGCTAAAATCAGTATGTACCTAGGATCAGGAACTCCTAAGGCCTAAGAAGAAAAACTTGTCACACTGACATGGAGACCATGAGTCACAAAAGGAAATCTTGATGGAGGACTTCCACAGGTTAAGATTTGGGCAGACACTGTGTAGGTGTCTTGGCTGCTGCTTACCCAAAGTGAGACAGAGGAACTGAAGAAACTCATTTTCCTCTGTTCACCATCCACTCTCTGCCCTCTTGCCTTGGATTTATCTATCCACCACATCAATTTCAGACCCTCTCCTCTCATCTTTACAAAATGAAATTTCATATTTTTCCTAGGTGGAAGCCATTATCTACTGCTGGACCGGGTATCTCAGATTCTTCAAGATCATGGTCATAATGTCAGTATGCTTCTTTATGGAGAAGAATTTTTAATCCCAGGTATGTTTTTTTGTTTTGTTTTTTTGTTTGTTTTTTTGTTTTTGTAATCATTGAATTCTTCTATCCCAGAGAGACAATGTCTTCTATATAGCTCTGCTTAGCATAAAATCTGTTTGAATCTAGCTATATTGAATTAAGGGGAAAAATGTGTGGGCGTATGTTTATGTTACCTGCTGGATATCATATTAGGATCTGTAGACCTGGCCTTCACATGCCATAACTCCATGTTTTACCCCCTCAGCTAGGTGTCACTTCATTTAGGCAAAACTCTACATATCATTATTGATCATTTTGATAACTACTACTCTGTGGTGTGACTTTAATTGTGTTGAACAGAAGTGTTCAGCCATATTTATAGTTTCTGTTATGTAAGGAGAGCTGCTCTTCCTGTTTCAGAGGTTACTTTCTTCTCCTGTTATGAGACCTGAACTTTAAGAAAGCTTTTTAAAAGGATCTCTTTTAATCATGTCCTAGGATCAGAATCTATCAGTGAGATGACCCTATATTCTTGAGGCGTCACTGGCAGCCCATGACTTGTGCATAGTGATGTCAGAAGTTCTCGAGTCCTTGGGGTAAATACCCAGCAGTGCAATTGCTGAGTCATAGGGTAGCTCTATTTTTAACTTCTTGAGGAACCTCCATACTGTTTTCTAGAGTGGCTGCACCAGCTTGCATTCCCACCAACAACGTAAGAGGGTTTCCCTTTCTCCACATCCTTGCCAACATTTGTTGTTCCCTGTCTTAATTTTAGCCATTCTAACTGATGTAAGGTGTTATACACAACTACTGAATCAATGAATATTATATCAGAAACTAATGATGTATTATATTTTGGCTAATTGAATTTAAATTTAAAAAAATCCAAAAAGTTTGTAGCTAAGATGAAGCTCATCAATCTTGTCAAGTCTTCTCGGTTGACAGATAAGGACACAGAGAACTCAAAAGTTTTGTTCAAGTCCACACAGCAGGTTAATAATAGAGTGGGTGGATCTGGAACTTTAAGCTCTGGGTTTCTCATTCAGAATTGCTGAAGCTTTAATTAAAAAAAACATCCTAGGGGCGCCTGGGTGGCTCAGTTGGTTGGGCAACTGCCTTAGGCTCAGGTCGTGATCCTGGAGTCCTGGGATTGAGCCCTGCATCGGGCTCCCTGCTCAGCGGGGAGTCTGCTTCTCCCTCTGATCCTCCCCCATCTCATGCTCTCTCTCTGTCTCATTCTCTCTCTCAAATAAATAAATAAAATCTTAAAAAAAAAACCATCCAAAATTAATCACTTTTGATGAAAAACAAGTCTGAGCAATTATGAAATTCTGAAGATGAACTTCAGGCTCTGTTGCTGTTCAATCAACCTCTAGATCAGGTTCACACTAGATATCCTTTCTGTACACATTCCTTTGTATCTGCCTTATCAGTCTGATTATGTATTTGCTTTGACTGCCAGCCATGGTAATTGTAGTCCATCATCATTTCATTTGGTGGTTCCCAGGGATTGAGGAACTGCTGAAAGCTTGAGACCCTCTACCACTTTAACACACATACCCACACTCAAACTACAAACCATCCAGGGTATCCATGGATTCCCTTAGTTTTATTCTTGGTTCCAAGTTTTAATAGTCCAGAATTTCTTGCAATATTTACCATTCACTGGGAATTTCTGAGGTTTTGAAATGGATTATTTATTTTTCTCTTCAGCAGTAGACTTTGGTAGAGGTCTGCAAATAAGGAAACATGTGATTGGATTATTTTTGTTGACCTGATTCAACATTTAGTATCGAAACTTTTAAACCTGTATTAAATATCTCTTGGATAATCTCCTTAGGGTTTTTATTTACAACTTTAATGAATAAATGACTTCAGAAATACTGTAACCTCAGTTTCTAATACTGAGTTGTAAGATTATTTCAATAAGTAATTGAAATCACAGGTATAAGATGCCACCCTTAGCAGACTTAAATGTCTGCAGTTCTGACTCTTCCTTTTCCTAAGAGAGCTTTCTCTACCTCTCCGTCTACCAGGTAGACATTCTCCAAGTGACAGGTCTTCTTTGTTTTGGGGGATCTGTGCAGTTACATCATTGATTCAGAGGCTTGCCTACAAACACTGAAGTAAAGTTTTGCCTAGAGGTACATTATTGGGACTAGATAGTTTTACCCCTTTCAGCCAGTTAGTTCTGCTTTTGTTGGGTATGGAGGTAGGAGAGCAAATCAGCAGCTACATTAGGAAGCCCTTGTGTTGGAATTCAGGCTTTGATTGGACTCATGGGCTCCTCAGATAATCTATCAAGTAGTGCTCACCTGAGCCCTAGGAGTTAAAAAACCCCGTATCTTAGTCTGCTGTTATCAGGGTGAGGTCAATTTCTTTCTTTCTCTCCTTTTTTAAAGAAGAAATTTATTTATTTATTTGAGAGAGAGAGAGTGAGAGAGAGCGAGTGAAGGGGAGATGCAGAGGGGGAGGGAGAGAATCCCAACCTGACTCTGCTGAGCATGGAGCTGATGCCTGGCTTCATCTTCAGGAATCTGAGATCATGACCTGAGCCGAAACCAACAGTTGGACGCTTAACCAACTGAGACACCCAGGTGATCCCAGGTCAAATCTTTTTGCTGGGGTTTATAGAGTTTAATAAATTACAACCACCTTTCCCTCTGAATTTTAGAACCTATTGAGAGAAGGTTACAGGACTTAGATCAAAATGCACCTTTATCTAGCTGATCAGGGAGCTTTCCTTTAGATCTTCATTAACTGTCAAGGCTGAGTAGTGGCTTGAAAAGAGGCTCTGTATAACCTCTGGGTTTTGTTCTGTTTATTCTTTATGGTGCCTTGGGTAGTTTCCTCCCATGTTTGCATTGACTATTCTCAGGAAGACCCCAACCCCAGAGCTTTCTCTCCCTGTAGCTCTCTTGTGGTATTCTGGTATTCTGCCCTGTGAATTCTAGCTGCCATGTCCTCCCCCAAATCTGAATTGCTCCCTCAGGGAGATGGCCAGACCACATCTGGGTTTCTCCTCCATGAGCTGTATCCTGGACGTTTTCTCCAGCCATCCATGAATGTTGTGTGCTACCTAGGGTGCAATGTCTAAAAACCATTTTAACATGTATTTGGTCTGGTTTTATTTAGTTGTTTAAAGCAGGAATTTCAATATGGTCCTGTGGCCTTCTTGTGCCACAGACTGAAGTTCCTTATCTTCATTATTTAAATCTTCGTATTTAAGTAATATTGGCATATAATAAACTGCATATATTTAAAATATACATGTTGATATATTTGGACATATACATATGCTGATATATATATATACATATATGTATACACACACACACACACGTGTGTGTGTATACCTGTGAAACCATCAACATAATCAAGATAACAAATATATTTGTTCCTCCACCAGAAGATTTCTAATGTCCTTTTGCAATCTCTCCTCCAGGCCCTCCCACCTTTCTATTCCCCACTGCCAGTCAATCCTTAATGTGTCACCATGTGTTAGAGTGTATCACGTAGATTTTATATAAATGAGATCACAATCATGTACCATTATTTTGGTTTACTATGCTCAGCAAAAAATATATATTTTTGAATTTTTAAAATTTATTTTTCTTTTAAAGTTTTTATTCATTTGAGAGAGCGAGAGCTCATATATAAGAGAGAGAGAGCACAAGGTGGGGGAGGGACTGAGGAAGAGGGAGAGAGGGAAAAGTAGGCTCCCTGCTGAGCAGGGAGCCAGATGTGGGGCTCCATTCCAGGACCCTGGGATGATGGACCTGAGCCAAAGACTGATGTTTAACTGACTGAGCATTCCAGGGGTCCATCAGCAAAAAATATTTTGAGTTTCCTATATAGCGTGTATATGCATAGTTCATTCCCTTTTATTGCTGAATAGTGTTCAGTGCATGAATTACCACAATGTGTTTATTTATTTGCTTGTTGATGGGCATTAGGATTGTCTCCTGTAAAAAAAAAAAAAAAAGGATTGTCTCCTGTTTTGAGCTATTACAAATAAACCTGCTCTGAAGAGTTGTGTACAAGCTTTTGTATGAATATGTACTATCTTTTCTCCAAATTAATTGGTAGGAGTACAGTGGCTGAACCATAGTTTCAGTATATGTTTAAGTTTTTAAGAAATGGCCACACACTTTCCCAGGAGGCTGTAACATTCTGCATTCTCACCAGAAGTGACTGCAAGTTCCATGCACACCACATCCTTGTCAATACTTGGTGTGGTTAGTCTTTTTACTTTTAGCCATTGTTGTGTGGGTATATTTCATGGTGGTTTTTATATGCATTTCCTTTATTACTAATGATGCTACGCATTTTTTTATGTGCTTATTTGTCAACCATATATCTTCACAGATGAAGTGTTTCCCAAATTTTGCCCATTTTTAAATTGGGCCATTTTTTTCTTATTCTAGAGTCTTCAGAGTTCTTGACATATATTTTGGATATAAGTATTTTATCAAGTATAAATCTGCAAATATTTTTTCCCAGTCCATGACTTATCTTTTCACTCTTACCAGTGTCTTTTGAAGAGCACAATTTTTAATTTGTTGAAGTGTCATTTCATGCTTTTGCTACATGTATTAGTAAGAATATATGATTTTTTTTTTACTTATTTTGTCAAAATAATGAATGGCACTAATTGATTTTCAAATGTTAAACTAAACTTGTATTGTGGGAACAATACCAATTGGTCAAAGTGTATTTTCACTTTTATGTAATTTTAGACGTAGTTTGCTTAAATATTTTTTAAAAGATTTTTTTGAGAAAGAGCAAGAGTGAGAGATAATAAGTGGAGCGGGGTGGTGGCAGAGGGAGAGGGAGAGAGAAGAAGACTCCCCACTGAGAAGGAAGTCTGATGCAGGGCTGGATCCCAGGACCCTGAGATCATGACCTGAGCTGAAGGCAGACGCTTAACTGACTGAGCCATCCAGGAGCCCCGAGTTTGCTTAAATTTTGGTTTAAAATTTTATTTCTGTGTCCACATGGGCCATCATTATGTGATTTTCTTTTCTTTTCTTTTCTTTTCTTCTTTTTCTTTTCTGGCAATGTTAAACAGTGCAATACTTTCCTGATAGAATAATTAGGTAGTGTTCCTTTTTCAATTTTCCGGAAGAGTTTGGTTAGAATTAGTACTGTTTCTTCCTAAATTGTTTTAGCTACTCCGAGAGACAGTCTCCACCCACCCCAAAGTTAGGTTTGGATGTTGAGGCTTATGGCCTTTTATACACACAAAGAGGTTATAAAATGGTTTATTAGGGGCACCTGGCTGGCTCATTCAACAGCTCGACTCTCCATCTGAGCTTTGTGGGTTCCAGCCCCACTTTGGGTGTAGAGATTACTTCAAAATAAAATCTTTAAAAAAACCCACAATGGTTTATTAATAATATAATCACACTTCACGGAGAGAGTAAAGCAAGTCTCAATCTGGTCCAAACATACACTGAGAGAGCAGGAAAAGGAGGATGCATTTGGGCTTTTATGGTGGTCAGTCTTGGGACTGACCATTTCCCTTCATGTTTGACTGATGCCCATAACGTTCTGTGTTTCATTTATTTCAGTTTGAACCTGTTATAAGTAAGTCATTATGGCATTTTATGAGACCTGCTGCCTGAGGCTGGTGAGGGAGTTGAATGTTTCACTGAATGTCTTGTTTAAAAGACTAGTGTTTGCATGTAGAGAAGGCAATCAGTGCCTTGGTCATGATCAGTAATGTCTGAAAATCTGTAGACGATAAGGAGTCTTGCTTGAGGCTGTGTATTGTGCCTTTGGTGTGTGGAGACACATGTGTAACCTTCATTTATATTTTGGATATCTATATGGCAAGAGATTCTGTGCTCTTTACCCAAATGGAACAACCTCTCCTCTTTACAGGTCTCTTTGGAATGTCTTTTTCTTCTTTAAGTGAACTTTGGTAGTTTCTGTCTGTCTAAGAATTTGTCCATATCATCCATTGTCTAATTGATTGCCATCTAAAGTTCATAGAATTCTCCTATAGTCCTTTTCATTTCGGTGTGGTCATTAGTGGTGTTCCTTCTTTCCTTTCTGGTCCTAATAATTTGTATCTTTCTTGTTTGTGAATTTTCTTGATCTGTTTCAAAGTTTCAAAGAACTGGCTCTGCTTTCATTGATTCCTGTTGGTTTTCTATTTCCAATTTTATTAGTTTCCCTCTAATCTTTGTTAATTCTACCTTCTGTTTTAGGTTTAGTGCACTTTCTTCCCCAGTATCTTAAGGTGGCAGAATAGGTTATTGATTTGGTAACTTCCTTTTTAATATAGGCATTGAAAGCTGTAAATTTCCTTTTTAACTCCTTCTGTTGGCACATCACATAAGCTTTGGTATGTTGTATACTCATTTTTATTTGTCTCTATGTATTTTATGATTTCCCTTGTGATTTCTTTTTGATACATGAGTTATTTAAAAGGATGTTGTTTAATTTCCATAATTTGTGAATTTTCCGGTTTTCTGTCTGTTGTTGATTTCTAACTTTATCCTGGAGTGGTCAGATAGCCTGTGGTAAGTATGTTTTAACATCTATTGAGACTTATTTGTGGCTGAACAATGGACTCTGCTGAAAAATGTCCCAGGTACCCTTGGAAGAATGTGTATGCTGTTGTTTGGTAGAGTGTTTTATATATGTCTGCTACATCTAGTGGATCAATGTGTGTAAGTCTTCTATTTCCTTAATGATCTTCTTTCTGGTTTTCTATCCATTATTGAGAGTGGATGTTGAAATTTCCAGTGATTACATGGAAGTGTCTGTTTCTCTCTCTATTCTGCCGCTTTTGCTTTAGCTATTTTGATGGTCTCTCATTAGGTGCATATGAATTTATAATAGTTATATCTTCTTGCCATATTGAGTCTTTATTAGTATATAATGTCCTTTGTCTCTTGCAATCTTATTTGATTTAAAATCGATTATGTTTGGCATTTGCTCATCTACTTCTGCTTTCTTTTGCTTATTCCTTGCTTGGAATATCTTTTCCCATCATTTGCCTTTCTGTCTGTGTCATTGGATCTAAAGTGAGTCTCTTGTAGACAGTATATATAGTTGGATCATATTTTTCTTTGTGTGTGTGTTTGTGAGCTTCTTATTTTTGTATTTATTTTTTAATACATTTCGTTATTTTGGAGTAATTGTAAATTTACAGAAAAGTTACAAAGATAGTACAGGAAGCTCCCATACACCCCACACCCTCTTTCCCCATTGTTAACCCATTTTATTTTTAATTTTTTAAAGTATTACTTTTTATTGAAGTACAGCTGATACACAATGTTACATTAGTTTCAGCTGTGAGACATAGTGATTTTCCAACTGTACATGTTATGATGTGCTCACCACAAGTGTAGCTTCCATCTGTCACCATACAAGGCTATTACAATTGGTTCTTGTATTTTTATCCATTGTGCCAATATCTGTCTTTTCACTGGAGAATTTAATCCATGTACATTGAATGTAATTACTGAGAAGGAGAAACTTAAGTGTGTCCTTTTGCTATTTTTAAATGTCTTATAGCTTTTTGTCCCTTACTTTCTGTATTACTGTTTCTTTTATGCTTAGTTGATTCTTTGTTATGAAATGTTTAAGTTCCTTTGTCATTTTCTTTTGTGTATATTCTATAACAATTTTTTTATGTGTGTTACCATGGGGATTTAATTTAACATGATAAATATATGTCACTCACATTTTAATTTTTACCAGTTTAATAACATTCAAAAATTCTCTTCCTATAATGTTTGGCTCATTCCAACCCTCTTGAATTGTTGATATCACAAAATTACATTTTTTTACATTGTATGCCCCCAATCATAAACTATCATTAATTTAAATGCATTAATATATTAAATTGCAGAGAAAACTTGATTGGAGTTACAGTTTATCTAAGACTTGTTTTTAAACGAATACTTGGCTTTTAAAAATGTACTAGTTTCAATAGAGCTACCATACGATCCAGCAATTGCACTACCAGTATTTACCCCAAAGATACAAATGTAGGGATCTGAAGGGGTATGTGCACCCCAATGTTTATAGCAGCAATGTCCACAATAGCCAAACTGTGGAAAGAGCCAAGATGTCCATCGACAGATGAATGGATAAAGAAGATGTGGTATATATATACAATGGAATATTATGCAGCCATCAAAAGGAATGAGATCTTGCCATTTGCAATGACGTGGATGGAACTGGAGAGTGTTACGCTGAACGAAATAAGTCAATCAGAGAAAGACATGTATCATATGATGTCACTGATATGAAGAATTCTTAATCTCAGGAAACAAACTGAGGGTTGCTGGAGTGGTGGGGGGTGGGAGGGATGGGGTGGCTGGGTGATAGACATTGGGGAGGGTATGTGCTATCGTGAGTGCTGTGAATTGTACAAAACTGTTGAATCACAGATCTGTACCTCTGAAACAAATAATGCAATATATGTTAAGAAAAAAAAAAGAAGATAGCAGGAGGGGAAGAATGAAGGGGGGAAATCGGAGGGGGAGACGAACCCTGAGAGATGATGGACTCTGAAAAACAAACTGAGGGTTCTAGAGGGGAGGGGGGTGGGAGGATGGGTTAGCCTGGTGATAGGTATTAGAGAGGGCACATTCTGCATGGAGCACTGAACATGCACAAACAATGAATCATGGAACACTACATAAAAAACTAATGATGTAATGTATGGTGATTAACATAACAATAAAAAATTTTTAAAAATGTACTAGTTTCATAAATCACGTAGAAACCACAAGTGCAGTTAGAAAGCATTGCTATTTTGATGAAGTCCCAATAGTTCATTTTTGCCTTTGCTTCCCTTGCCTTTGGCAATGTTTCTAGGAAGAAGTTGCTGCGGCTGAGGTCGAAGAGGTTGCTGCCTGTGTTCTTCTTTAGGATTTTGATGGACTCCTGTCTCACATTTAGGTCTTTTAACCATTTTGAGTCTATTTTTGTGTGTGGTGTAAGGAAATGGTCCAGTTTCATTCTTCTGCATGTAGCTGTCCAATTTTCCCAACACCATTTGTTGAAATGACTGTCTTTTTTCCATTGGACATTCTTTCCTGCTTTGTCGAAGATTAGTTGACCATAGAGTTGAGGGTCTATTTCTGGGATCTCTATTCTGTTCCATTGATCTATGTGTCTGTTTTTGTGCCAGTACCATACTGTCTTGATGATTACAGCTTTGTAATAGAGCTTGAAGTTTGGAATTGTGATGCCACCAGCTTTGCTTTTCTTTTTCAACATTCCTCTGGCTATTCGGGGTCTTTTCTGGTTCCATACAAATTTTAGGATTATTTGTTCCATTTCTTTGAAAAAAGTGGATGGTATTTTGATAGGGATTGCATTAAATGTGTAGATTGCTCTAGGTAGCATAAAGAAACAGTCAACAAAACCAAAAGACAACCGACAGAATGGGAGAAGGTATTTGCAAATGACATATCAGATAAAGGGCTAGTATCCAAAATCTATAAAGAACTTATCAAACTCAATACCCAAAGAACAAATAATCCAATCAAGAAATGGGCAGAAGACATGAACAGACATTTTTCCAAAGAAGACATCCAAATGGCCAACAGACACATGAAAAAGTGCTCAATATCGCTCGGCATCAGGGAAATCCAAATCAAAACCTTAATGAGATACCACCTCACACTAGTCAGAATGGCTAAAATAACAAGTCAGGAAACAACAGATGTTGGCGGGGATGTGGAGAAAGGGGAACCCTCCTACACTGTTGGTGGGAATGCAAGCTGGTGCAACCGCTCTGGAAAACAATATGGAGGTTCCTCAAAAAGTTGAAAATAGAGCTACCATATGATCCAGCAATTGCACTACTGGGTATTTACCCCAAAGATACAAGTGTAGTGATCCGAAGGGGTATGTGCACCCTGATATTTATAGCAGCAATGTCCACAATAGCCAAACTATGGAAAGAGCCAAGGTGTCCATTGACAGATGAATGGATAAAGAAGTTGTGGTGTATATATATACAATGGAATATTATGCAGCCATCAAAAGGAATGAGATCTTGCCATTTGCAATGATGTGGCTAGAACTGGAGGGTATTATGCTGAGCGAAATAAGTCAATCAGAGAAAGACGTGTATCATATGATGTCACTGATATGAGGAATTCTTAATCTCAGGAAACAAACTGAGGGTTGCTGGAGTGGTGGGGGTGGGAGGGATGGGGTGGCTGGGTGATAGACATTGGGGAGGGTATGCGCTATGGTGAGCATGGTGAATTGTGTAAGACTGTTGAATCACAAACCTGTACCTCCGAAACAAATAATGCATTATATATTAAAAAAAGAGAAGATAGTAGGAAAGGTAAAATGAAGGGGGGGAATTGGAGGGGGAGATGAACCATGAGAGACTATGGACTCTGGGAAACAAACTGAGGGTTCTAGAGGGGAGGGGGTGGGGGGATGGGTTAGCCTGGTGATGGGTATTAAAGAGGGCACATATTGAATGGAGCACTGGGTGTTATATGCAAACAATGAATCATGGAACACTATATCAAAAACTAATGATGTAATGTATGGTGATTAACATAACATAATAAAATTAAAAAAATAGGTTAAGCACTATAAAATAAAAAAATATTTACATTCAAAAAAAAAAAGAAAGCATTACTATTATACTAGCTTTATAATTTCATATGCATTTACCTCTATTAAAATCTTTATTTTTCGTGCTCGCTTCAGCAGCACATATACTAAAATCTTTATTTTTCCATACACCTTTGAGTTACTATCTGGTATCCTTTCATTTTTTCTGAAGAGCTCCTTTGAATATTTCTGTCAGTATAGGTCTAGTGGTAACGACCTACCTTAGCTTTTGTTTATCTGGGAATGTCTTAATTTTGCCCTCACTTTTGAAATACAGTGTTGCCAGACATAGAATTTTTTGTTGCTCTTTTTTTTTCTTTTAGCATTTTGAATATATTAACCCACTGCCTTCTGGCCTCCAAAATTTCTGATTAGAAATCTATTGATCATCTCATTGACAATCACTTGTATGTGATAAGTCACTTTTGTCTTAATGCTTTTAATATTCTCTCTTTATCTTTCTAAAGTTTGATTATAATGTGTGTGTTTGAGTTCATTTTCCTTGGAGTTTGTTGAGCTTCCTGGATGTTTATATTCATATCTTTCATTCAGTTTGGGAGGCTTTCATTCAGCCATTATTATGTAAAATATTCTATCTCTTTATTTCTGTCTTCTCCTTCTGAGCATCCACACTGCAAATGTTTTCCCTTAGGCTGTGTTCTCTTTTATTTAGTGTTTTAACTTTCTGTTCCTCACACTTGATAATTTCCATTGTCTTATCTTCAGGTTCACAGATTATTTCTTCTGCTTGCTCAAATCTGCCTTGGAATCCCTCTAGTGAAATTTTCATTTCATTTATTGCATTTTTCAGTTTTAAATTTTATTTTTGGCTTCTTCTGGATTTTCTGTGCCTTTATTGACATTTCTATTTTGCATACACTTTTTCCTTGACCTTCTCTACATCTTCCTTTAGTTCTCTGAGAATCTTTATGGCAGTTATTTTAAAGTCATCATCTAGTATATCTGCCATCAGTTCTTTCTTAGGGACAGTTTGTTGATTTATTATTTTCCTCTGAATAGGCCTCAGTTTCCTGTTGTTTGGTGCGTCTTGAGTTGTTTTTTTTTTTTTAAAGATTTTATTTATTTATTTGACAGAGAGAGGGACAGCGAGAGCAGGAACACAAGCAGGGGGAGTGGGAGAGGGAGAAGCAGGCTTCCCGCTGAGCAGGGAGCCCGATGTGGGACTCAATCCCAGGACCCTGGGATCATGACCTGAGCGGAAGGCAGACGCTTAATGACTGAGCCACCCAGGTGCCCAATGCCTTGAGTTTTTTGTTGAACACTAACCATTTGAATTTAACAATGTGTTAAATCTAGAGATGAGACTCTCCTCCTTTCTCCAGGGTTTGCAGATCTTTTAAAATTAATTTTGTTTCTTGTTTTTATTTTGTGATTGTTTTAAGCTGCCTTTGGGTGAGGATCAATGTGAGGTGTAAATTTTGGTCTCTTAGGTCTTTTCTGAATCTTTTCCTGGACATGAGTAGACACTTTCTAAATTCATCATATATGTAGTTTTTGTCCAATGTCCTAGCCCTTAATGTTTGTCTCCCATAATAGGAAAAACAGAAAAATCAGGGAGAAAAAAAGGACATCAGTCTTTTAAGACCCTTGGAAGTCCATTCAGCCAGAATGGAATGTGCTTAAAAAAAAAAAAAAGAAGATGATGCAAAAACATTGCTGCCTACTCTTTGTCTGCATCTCTGTGATCAGAAGCAGCAATCCACAGTCAGAGCACAGATATCTGAGATTTGAAGGTCCTTTTTAACCCATTCTGGCTTCTGAAACCTATGGGCAAGCTGCTTTACAAACACATGTTCAGCTGCCTGCCATGAAATGTATGCGGAAGATGGGTAGCTGGTACTGTGATAGAGCCGAAATAACTGAAATTAACTAAACTTATCCGCACTTTACACTTAAGGCCTTCCCTGGAAGTTGACTGCAAGGTTCCAAAATAGATATTTTAGACAGATTCTGCCAGTCAATTGTTATCTAGGTGGGGAGACAGATTCTGCCAGTCAATTGTTATCTAGGTGGGGAGACAGATTCCTGGTGCTCTACCATCTTCTCAGAATCTTCACTACTACACTTTTGACTTATCTTTTGCTTTTAGAATATATATATATATATATATATATATATATATATATATATATATATATGTAGTTAAATATGTGTGTGTGTGTATAAAAGAAAACTTTCACCAGTTTCTGTTTAAATGTGTGTCCAGGAAAGCTTCTTATACTCTCATGCTGGAAGCGGAACCCCAGTAGTTGTTTCTTGATGGTGTCAGGGATGGAAAGACCTTCAACCAACAAATAATTCTTCCCAGGAATTCAACTGAGGTGCCATGGCTTGTGCTTTGTGTAGGGCAGCAACACATCCCTCTTGTGAGCTCCTGTGTGAATGTTTGTGTCCTGAATGAGTGTGCTCAATGAATCTCTGCAAAAGAAGTTTGTCCTCAATGCAGTGTCAAACATGTATTTCTGGAGAAAGTTGAAGGTGGTTAAGATCTTGCCGGCAAAGCTTGTGAGCAAGACTGTTGAGGTAGTCCATGAGAAGCCAGTTACAAGTGATTTGTATCCTGCCAAGACAAAGGTGAAGAGAAACTGCAGCTGAGAGCTTGTTGAAATAAGAATTGAACAGAACATATTACCAAATCTATGCATGTAAAGTATCTATTAGTACTTAGATATAGTCAGCAATTTCAGTAACATTGGAAATGGGGGGGTGCTTAATATGATGTGTCATGGCACAATAACGTTATAGTAATCCACTGCAAGGCATCATTACTTCTTTCCTGGTTTAAGAATAGTCTAACCTAGGCCATTAAGTGGAAAGCCAGTGGAGATAATCACTCCTTTGCTTAATAGATTGTTTAAAATGGGATTTAATCCTTAAAGGCACTGTTTATGGGTTGTATTAACAGTTTTAATATGTTGGGCAGATTCAAAGGGTCCCTTTCTGTCAAGCTGATTGTAAATGCCAAAACTTTAATTTTATTTTAATTTTTGACTTGTTATATATCAAGAGCAATCATAGCCACTAGGAAATAATGTAAAAAAATGGCTGTTATGACTATGGGATATCTATTTCAGTAGTTAAGATAGGGCATGTAAATTTGTCCTCTATGTAACATTTTTGACTCCTAAGAGTACCGAAATTTTCTGGATATATTTAGTGGGCTCTTCTCATCCTGTTATTTTTGCCCCAGTATTGACTAAGACCATTAATCTTTGTCAGTGGCTCATCTCATCTGATGTTAAAAGTATTTAGAAGCTCTGATTTAAAGGCACAAAAACCAATCTGTGCCTTTCTTCTGTTACAAAGTTTTTCTTTAAAGTAATGTTACATTCCACATGTATCAAAACTGAGAACTCTGTTTTAATTTCTTTCCTGACTCTCCCACCCTGCCTTGCCCTTCTCTTTCCTCTTTCTTTGGGTTATTATTAGAGGTATTTTGGGGATGGTGTCCATTTTAACCTGCTCATATTTTTAAGTTTCTTCTTCAGAATGTCCCAATTAGTATCATCAAGGCTAGGGGCCTCCCTAGTGGTGATTTTGAGAGACATGAAATTAACCTGAGTTTGAATGAACCCCTTGAACTCCATGGGCATGTCATCAGTGTTTTTCCCTCTTCCTCTTTTAAGCAAGGTTTTCTTTTAGCTACAGGGATATAATCAGCAGCAGCAGCAAAGGCATTTTCTGGGGTTGTATGCGCCTTCTACTTTTACAGGTGTGAATCTCATCATATGACACAGTGACTACTCTTCTTCCACCATTCTGTGGGCTTGTAAACTGGTATCAGTCTTACCCAGAGCACTGTTTATAATGGGGGCAGTCCTTGAGACACACAACCATTGGTCACAGGGTTCTACCTAGCTTAGTGTCAATCACGGCTCATGCTGGGATCCAGAGGCACAACCCAGGCTGACACAGAAAATAGGTTTGTGTGAGACACGTGACCAGGGCCATTGAAAGGCTAAACCCACACTTTTGTCTCTAAATGCCAATTATGGAAGCTTCTGAGTAGAGTGGAGGTGAGGATTCCCCTACTTGGGTCTGGCTTGCTTGGCTTGAAACTCTTGCTCACAAAAAGGATGGCATGTTGAGGCTTTCTTCTGTGTTTGCCAAGATACGTCACAGAAGGTTAAGGGGGAGATGGAGCTTGCTAAGCTGTCATCAGTCCAACCTCAAAAATGGTGTCAGACTCTATTACACATGAGTTATTGGGGAAATGCCAGGATGTGAAGTAGGGCTGCAGAGGACTACTATTTTTAACTTAGCTTTTGGCATATTTTTGGCAGAATGAAAAACCTTTGCATGTATCACTTTTAATTTTAATGAAAATGATTTCTTTTTCTAAATGAGAAATGACTGGGGAGCTGGCATAAACTAAGATCTGTATTTAAATACAAAGTATATCATTCGCTATATGTGCACTCTTGACAAATTATCTGGCACTCCTTTCTCACCTATAAAATAGTGAATAATTACACCTGTAAGTGTAAATTTTAAGTAGAAACCCCCAGTGCTTTAAAATGAATAAAAGTGACTATATCATTATATGGTTCTCAGTAAAGTTCGGCAGGTTGCCTGATTGAAGAAATGAGAAAGCAGAAAAACCAAACCAAACCAAAGTTCAAAAAGCAAACATTTGAATATATATACAATCCTTGGAATAAAGAAACCATGATATCATCATGCCAATGTTAATTTGGGTTGTATGGTATAATTAAACATTTCCTTACTGGTGTTTTATTTTTTATTTTTATTTTTAGAAAAGAATGAAATTTCATACAAAATTATCAGTTGGCTTCCACCTGAAGATCATAGAAAAGATTTTAATAACACTTTTGATTTCTTTGTGACAGAAGCTTTGCATGGCAGGTAATTTCTTTTATTCTCTGAATGAAAGACTTACCACTTTAGTGATAGGGATGAATAGTTGCATGCTTGGTGTGAGTTTAGGAGAAATGGATGGATGGATGGATGAGTGGATGGATGGGGAGATCAATGATATTGGCAGTGGATGGATAGAGTAGAGTTTTGCACTACCAATCATTTAGTCTGTGTATCCTGTGGCTCTTCCACTGAAAGCATGAATGTATTTCTGTATAGTGAGGGGGACTGTTCCTCTGGATCTTCCTTGCAACATTCCATCTACAGTGTTTGCCTATATATTCTCCATAACACAGAAATTGGGATAGACAACTTAATTTCTCATTGTTGGTACGCAATGAACCACCAGGTTATACTTCTTTTTCCTACCTTTTCCTCACATAAATTCAAGAATGGAAAGATGCTTATGAATATTGTTATTTAATGCCTTGAACCACTGTCTTTTAAACTCATTTAAAAAAACCAAATATCTTGGTGATATACAATCAGTGAGTAACCTGAGGGATTTTGTCATTATCTGAGATGTATAGAAAGTTCTTCATCTTTGACATTAGAAGGTAAAGACCCAAATTTATCCCTTGTTTGGTTAATACACAGGCCTAATGTCCATCCCCCTTCTTTCCCTAGAAATTCTATTAGCAGGGTGCCTGGTTGGCTCAGTTGGGTAAGCATCTGACTTTGGCTCAGGTCATGATCTCAGGGTCCTGGGATTGAGCCTACCACCAAGCCCCTGTTGAGCTCCATGCTCAGCGGGCAGTCTGCTGTGTCTCTGCCTCTTCCCCCACTTGTGCACGCTCTCTCTCTCTCAAATAAATAAATAAAATCTTAAAAAAATAAAGAAATTCTATTTGCTACTAGGTGGTCCTAAAATCTGGCTTTTTTCATAAAGCCCAATTCCTTAGTCAAACTAGAAGACCAAATTCTCCCCTCTATAAGAGATCTGATCTAAAAGTACTCACTTGAAACGTCTATTTTATCTTGTATTGTTACTCATATATGTTTGAATTATATGTCTCATCTCTTCTCCCTCAGATTTATTGTGTCAAAGACTGTTTTTTTTTGTTTGTTTGTTCAGTTTTTGTTTTTAAGTAGGCTGCATGGCCAGCATGGACCCCAATAAGGGTCTTGAACTCCCAACCCTGAGATCAAGATTTGAGTTGAGATCAGGAGTCAGATGCTTAACCAACTGAGTCACCAAGGTGCCCCTTGAAGACTGGTTTCACACACATGTTAAATATGGTGCAATATACTGAACAAAGTGCTTTCCTGTATTTTTTCAATTTATTATCTTAATTTCAATATGATTCATGCTCTATTTTAGAGGAATTTCTACTTCATATCCTGAATTTGTCAATAATATTTAGCAATCATTCTTTATGAAAATCATTTAAAATATTATAGAGGATAATTTTAGTTAATTATCTGTTTTCACTTGTAGTTGATTCTATAGCATGTGTAGGCATCTTCATATTGTTAATGAGCTCTCACCTGTGGGTCTTCTTTCAGTGGGCTGATAAGGTGGAATGTTGTACAGGTTATAGGTTTGCCAGGTCATTGATTCTCTCAGTCCTTCATTCAAGTAGGAAGCCCATGGGTCTCCAAAGCATCTGACCTGTAATCTCTGGTCAGGAATATTCTCATCTGTTGCCCATGTGCTGTATGAAAAAGATCATTTTTCTTGCAGGCATTGATGGGAAATCATTGAGAGAATAGTTCCTGGAATAGTGCCATAGGCAAGAGTCTTAATAGATATTGGTAAAATTTTAGCATGAACTTTTGGAATAAGCATGAATACTCCATCTGGAATGATGTGGAAAGGTAGTAGTTAGCTTCAAATAGGCTTTTATTTTTGTTTGTTTTAAATGTTAATCTTTTCAGGTAGGAAGATGTAAATCTCCTGTTCAGCTTAGAAGTTGGATTCTAATATTACCATCAGAAAGTTCGTTGTGTGAGGCAATCTGTCAAATTTAGGATATACCCAGTTTCAGATAAAAGGGCTGCATCATGAATATTGATGCTTTGAAGTTACTTTCACAGTTTAGTTAGGAAACAGGACAGTCACTCAGAAAAGGTCAGTATACAAATGAAAGTTAAACAGAACATCACAGAATGTATCAACTAGACATGGGACTTTGATATCTACTAGTGACAGAGAATGTTTTCAATGCAGAAGGACATAAATTAGCTTTGCTAGTGCAGGCATATGGATTGGTCAGAGAAAGGGGAGGGGAGGAAGTGAGAACATTTTAAGAAGCAGAAACACCCAGAGCAGAGTATTCCTTGAACACTGGTAAAATAGGTGGGCTGCTGCCAGATATGGTCTTACTTACCTGGGCTATTTTCTTTGAGCCAAAGATTCTCCTAAGTATTGTGAAATTAACACATTCAATGAATATTTGTCATTACTTTTGTTTTAAACAGAGGAGCATTTGACAACTTTGTAAAGTTAATGGGACAACTGGGGATTCGATGCAGTGATTTGCTAAGGAGAAGTGATATCATGGATTTCTTAAAAAATGAGAACTTTGACCTGGTATTTGTTGAAGCATTTGACTTCTGTTCTTTCCTGGTTGCTGAGAAGCTTGGGAAGCCATTTGTGTCAATTCTGCCCACCCAGTTTGGCAGTGTGGACCATGGGCTACCAATTCCCGTGTCTTATATTCCAGTATACCGTTCCTGGCTAACCGACCACATGGACTTCTGGGGCAGAGTGAAGAATTTTCTGATGCTCTTTGATTTCTCCATAAAGCAATGGCAAATCCAGTCTACATTTGACAACACCATCAAGGAACATTTCCCAGAAGGCTCTAGGCCAGTTTTGTCTCATCTCCTAAAGAAAGCAGAGCTGTGGTTTGTTAACTCTGACTTTGCCCTTGAATTTGCTCGGCCCCTGCTTCCCAACACTGTGTATGTTGGAGGCTTAATGGCCAGAGCTGTTAAACAAGTGCCACAAGTAAGTAAAACCTTAGGTCTCAATTTGGACTTCATGCAGAACTATTCAGTGCAGAATTGGTGGTTCCCTTGCCCGAGGGAACAGGGAGTGAAATATGGTGAGACAGGCAAAAAAATGAGAATATACATTTTTATTATTTTATTTTATTTATTTTTAATTTTCTAATCGACTTTACTGTATTATATTTTAACTTTTATTTTATGTGGTAAAAAACACTTAATATTAGACTTAGCTCCTTATCAAATTTTTAATAGTACAATATATAATTACTGACTTAGGTACCATGTTGTGCCTCAGATCTCGAGATCTTATTTATCTCATTTACCTGTAACTCTTCCTCCATGGAATAATAGCTACCTTTTCCCCTCATTGCTCCCCCTCTCCCAACCTTGGAAACCAACTTCCACTTTTGATTCTAAGAATTTGACTATTTTAGATGTTTCAGATAAATTAATTCATGCAGTATTTGCCTTTCTGGTTTATGTCACTTAGCATAATGTCTTCAAGTTTCATCCATGTTTTCCCATATTGCAAAATTTCCTTCTTTTTAAAGTATTCCATTATACATATATATTTTATATACAATTTAACCATTCATCTTTTGGATGGATATTTTGGTTATTACCACATCTTGGGTATTGTGAATAGTGCGTCAATAAATATGGGAATTCAGATATCTCTTTGAGATCCTGATTTCCATTCACCTGGGTACAGAAAAAGAAATCAGATTGCTCCATCATATGGTGGTTCTATTTTTAATTTTGGGGGGGGAATTTCCATACTGTTTTCCATAATGCCTTCACCATTTTTTATTCCCAATGATAGTAGTTAAGAGTTGCTCTTTCTACATATCCTCAACAGTTGTCTTTTGTTTTTTAGTAATAACCATACTAATAGATATGAATTGACATCTCATTGTGGAATTGATTTGCATTTCCCTGATGACTAGTGTTGCTGAGCATTTTTTCATATATTTGTTTGCCATTTGCATGTTGTCTTTGGATGACTGTCTATTCCAGTCCTTAGCCTATTTTTAATGGGGTTATAAGATCTTTCTTTCTTTCTTCTTTCTTTCTTTCTTTCTTTCTTTCTTTCCTTTCTTCCTTCCTTCCTTCCTTCCTTCCTTCCTTCCTTCCTTCCTTCCTTCCTTCCTCCTTCCTTCCTTCCTTCCTTCCTTCCTTCCTTTCTTTCTTTCTTTCTTTCTTTCTTTCTTTCTTTCTTTCTTTCTTTCTTTCTTCTTTCTTTCTTTCTTTCTTTCTTTCTTTCTTTCTTCTTCTTTCTTTTTCTTTCTTCTTTCTGCTATTGAGCTATAGGTCTTTCCTATACATTTTGGAGATTAATCTCTTATCAGGAATACAGTTTGCAGATATTTTCCATTCTGTAGGTTGTCTGTTACTCTGTTGATTGTTTCTTTTGCTGTGCAGAAGCTTTTCAGAAGCTTTTTAGTTTAATGTAGTCTCAATTGGTTTCTTTGTTATTATTGTTTGTTTCAATGTTTGTTAGTTTTGAGTTAGATATTTCATTTTCTTGTGCATTGTGCAATATCATTAAAATCATTGCCAAGGCCAATATCATGAAATTTTCTCCCCTTATTTTCTTCGAAGAGTTTTGTAAGTTTTAGGTCTTATGCTTAAATCTTTAATCGATTTTGAGTTGAGTTTTTGCATGGTATAAGTTGAGGATCGAACTTTATATTTGTTCATGTGGATATCCACATGCTGGGGGTAGGGATTCTGGTGAGAAGGTGTTTTCATAATTACTTGCTTGCCTTGGTGAGACTAGTTACACATTTGCCTGGGGTGCAGTCCGTCTTTAGTTCTTTTCTCTTTCTTTCTTTTTTAATGTTTCTTTTAGGGAATGAGAGCATGGAGCCTCTTATTTTGATGTCACACTCTACTATTTTAAATTTTAAAAAATAGATTTACATTGATCTTATAATTATCAAAAGACAGCAAAGCTGATATTAAGTGGTCTCCTGGGATGGTAGGTCTTATGGTGTGGTGTTGGATGGAGTCAAATAGAGCCAGATTGAATAATAGAATAAAGGCTTTGAGCTAGGGACAACCAAACAATGCAGAAGAAGAAGAAGAAATTAATGTTTTTGAAGAACTGACAAAAATATATTAATGCTCGCTTTTAGGGTATTAAATCAGAGAGTTCTTAAGAATCATCTATGGGTGGCTATATACTAATTAATACCACACAAAATAGCCTTATGTCATAACTTCTGCAGGAGAGAAAAGATATTTTATAAATGGTTTAACATAAAATCAATGTAATACATTATTAGAATGAATGGGAGAAAAAAACGCATCTTGTCAAGAAATGCAGAAAAGTTATTTGACAAAACTAACACACATTCATGACAAAAATGCTCACAAAACTAGGAGTACAAAGGTGTTTCTTGAACATGATAAAGAGTATATGGAACACTCCCAGCTAAGATCATACTCATTATGATAGACTGCAATTGTGCTGCTTAAGATCAATAGTCTAAGATGCCCACTTATATCACTGCTATTCAAATATGCCCTTGTTAGAGCAAGTAGGCAAGAAAAAGAAAGAAAAGACATTCAAATTGGTATGGACAATGTAGAAATAGTTTGATTTTCATATGACATAAATCTCTATGTAGAAAATACCAAAAAATTCATACACCAAAAAGAAACTATTAGTTTTAATAAACAAACCCAGCAAAGTTGCAGGGGAAAATATCAATATGCAAATATGATTTGTGTTTCCATACAGCAACCATGAACAATTTGTAAATGAAATTAAGAAAACTATTTACAACAGGATCCAATTAAACTGAGGAGTTGAAAGACATGTACACTGGACACTACAAATTTGCTGAAAGAAATTCAGGAACACCTAAATAAATAGAAAGATCTTGTTAAGAGAGCACTACTACTCAAAGTGATCTACAGAATTGGTCTAATCCTTATCAACAGTTCAATGACCTCTTCCTTTTATAGAAACGAAAAATTCATATGGAAATGTAAGAGACCCTGAATAACCAAAACAATATGAAAAAGAACACAGTTGGATGACTCATACATCTGTGACCAATTCATTTTTGACAAGGGTGCCAAAACCATTCAATGAAGGAAAGAATAGTCTCTTCAGCAAATGGTGCTGATCCCACTGGATTTTCACATGAAAGAGAACGTATTTTGAGCCTTCCTCATACCAGGTACCAAAATTAACTCAAAATACATCAATGACATAATTAAAGAGTTAAAAGCCATAAAATATTTAGAAGAAAAGAAAGGGATAAATCTGCATGGACTTATTTGGCAATGAATTTGTAGATATGACATTGAGAAGATGAGTAACAAAGGAAAAAATAGACAAATTGGACTTCATTAGGATTAAAAACCTCTATATCAAAGGACATTATATAGAAAATGAGAGGACAACCTATCAGATGCAAGGCAAGTATGTCCCCTCACTGCCACCTTTTAGCCTCATACTGGATGTCCTAACAAAAGTGATGAGACAAAAAAACAGAATAAAAGGCATATAGATTAGGAAGAAAGCAATAAAACTATTTTGTTTGCAGATGACATGATGGTCCATTCTGAAAATCTGAAAAAGCCAAAAAATAAAAAATAAAAATTCCTGGAATAGAAAGCAATCATTGCAATGTCACAGGATACAAGTTTAATGTATAAAATCAATACTTTTCTTATATATTAGCAATGCATGGGGGAATGTGAAATTAAAAGCACATGTAAAAACCATTTACATTAGCGCCACCAAAAATGTGATCTTGGGAATAAATCCACAAAATATGTAAAGATTTATATGAGGAAAACTACAAAACTCTAATGAAGGAAATCAAAGAACTAAATAAGTGGAGAGAAAGTCCATGTTCATGGATAGGAAGAGTCAATAGTGTCAAAAATTTGTTCTCTCCAAATTGATCTATACCTTCAATGCAAGTACAATCAAAATCTCAGCAAATTGTTTTGCAGATATTAATGAACTGATCCTAAAATTTGCATGGAGAAGCAAAAATCCTGAAGAACAAACACAATATTGAAAATGAAGAACAAAGTTGGAGGACTGACATTTTCAACTTCATGACTTACTATAAAGCTACAGTAATCAAGACATTATGATATTGGCAAAAGATTAGACAAATGGTAAATGTAACACAATAGAGAACCCCAAAAGAGATGCACACAGATTTCGTGAACTGCTGTTTCACATAGGAGTAAAGACAATAGTACAGAGAAAACATAGACTTTCAAAAAAGTGGTGCTGGAAAAATGGATATGTGCACACAGAGAATAAATTAGACTCATACCCTTCACGCTTCAAGAAATTAGCTCAAAATGGACCACAAGCTTAAATATAAAATGCAAAAGTATAAAAATTTTCTCTGATATGATATCAGAGAAAATCTGGATGAACTATGGTTTGATGAAAACTTTTGCTTATTTTTTTAGTTATTTTTTTACATTGGAGACGAATTCAGTTCTATTTATCTAAAAAAGCATTTATTTCACCTTCACTATTGGCAGAAGGAGGAGGTGTACTTAGGGAGTCCCTTTGATATTTTTTCTTTTTTTTTTTATTATGTTATGTTAGTCCCCATACAGTACCTCATTAGTTTTTGATGTAGTGTTTCATGATGATGAAAACTTTTTAAATGAAAAACCTAAGTCATGTTCTATGAAAGAAGGAGTTGATAAGTGTGCTAAATTGAAAATTTCTGTTGTGAAAATTTCTCTTCTGACTGGGTGGCTCAGTCAGTTAACCTTCTTCCTTTGGCTCAGGTCATGATCTCAGGGTCGTGGGATGGAGCTCAGCATCAGGTTCCCTGCTAGCTGGAGCATGCTTCTCCCTCTGCACCTCCCCCCTGCTCATGTTCTGTCTCTCTCAAATAAATAGATAAAAATCTCAAAAAAAAAATTCTGTTCTGGGCAGGCACTGTCAAGACAATAAAAATAGGAGCCACAGAACAAGAGCAAATATTTGGAACAATCCTATCTGTTCAAGACTGTTATACAAAATATGCAAACACTTTATACACACAAATATACATAGTATACAGAGAACTCTCAAAATTTAACAATAAGAAAACCAATAAATTAAATGGGGCAAAAACCTTCCCAGATCCCTCAACAAAGACCTACAGATGGCTAATAAGCATATGAAGAAGACACACCACCAGAGACATTTCCCCAGCATCTACCTCAGCCTCCAGATAGCGTGCTGCCTCCTACTGGACCAGGACAGCAACTGGCACTCTCTCAGGCACTAGCACCTCTGGTCTGGCATTGGAACCCTCCTAAATGACCATATCTCCCCACACCTAGAACGAGAGATGAGGATGACCTTGGTACTGAGACCATGTTTTCAATGAAGAAAGAAATTCCCACCACCTCTGCTTTCCTCTTCTATAAAACATTGTTACACACACAAGTCCTGGATTTAGATGTTGGTGCTACAGTGTGCTTTGAGTGCCTCAAAGGCAATGTGGGTTATTGTGGTAGTGACTGGACACCTACAGCTGTCTTCCCATTCATCTGTGATTATTGAAAGTGTTTATATGGTAGGATGTGTCCTGAGGTCTCAGAGAAATGACTTCAAGGCCACCAGACACAATGGATATGAGCACAGTGCAGAGGGCACTGAGCTGTCCCAGGGGCTATTGAGAACCTCTTCAAGACAGTGAGCTCTAGGCCACTGACAGGAGGGTGTATTCAGTATATAGCTGACTTTCATTTCAAGGCTGTCTAGGCTTTCATGAGCAACTGTGTTCACCTGCTTTCCTTTGTTACCTCTCTCCAGGAATTTGAGAATTTCATTGCCAAGTTTGGAGACTCTGGTTTTGTCCTTGTGGCCCTGGGCTCCATGGTGAGCATCTGTCAGTCCCAAGAAGTTCTCAGGGAGATGAACAGTGCCTTTGCTCATCTGTCTCAAGGGGTGATATGGAAGTGTAATCCTTCTCATTGGCCCAAAGACGTCAAATTGGCAGCAAATGTGAAAATTGTGGACTGGCTTCCTCAGAATGACCTCTTGGGTAAGGACTGTTCAGGTCTACTTCTCTCTTTCCATTTATTATCTTTAGGTTTACACTGGACAACCCCACGAGCATGAGAAAGGGCAGCTGGTAGCTAAAGGTAATCTTTAGAGGACAGGAATGGAGCAGCCAGCTGGAGTTCTTGGGAAATCAGACTGTTTCCCAAATGGATAAAACCGCCATGTTTTCTTCTTTCTTTCATTTGCAGTCCTGATACCTGCTTCTAGAAGTGATTGTCATCAGGCTCTTTTGACCATACCATATTTGGCACTCAACAAGGTTACCCAAACTTAGTCAAAGACAGTTTATAGATTCTGCGATCACATACCAAGGGACATGTTGCCACTGTTTTCCCTTAACTCTTGAGCATCTATTAGGCCCCATGCCACTATAGAAACACCCTCACACATATTGGTTCATTCTCCTTTGCCCCAAAAGGTGTACTCATACTTTCACAAAGGTTTGCTGACAGTGTCTGAAGGGTGTGCCCAAACATCTGAGTGTCAAGCTGAGTAAGCTCTCTGCCTTAGCTGGTTATTTTGTCCATCACATTCTCTGGCAAAAGAGAGCTCCTCACACCCCTTTGTCCTTGTGCAACATTTTGGAGTCCCTCAGTGCCACAACTACTGACTATATCAGACATTCATCCCCAAGATTATGGCTCACAAACATATTGGGAACTTAAGATAGTGGGTTCTGCACATTTATTCACAAGACATGGTGTAGGGAAAAGGATTCTGACTTTCAAAGAAACACAAATAGATTCTGATGCACATCCCTATTGAGAGGCAGTTTTGAGATGAACTCTTCATTATTAGCACTTGTTTTAGTTTTCTCTAAATAAGAGTGGGATGAGCACATAGGAACTGGAAATACTGAGATGGGTGATCCATCATTGCCTACTTTAGAGGATTTCTTGTGAAATTGAGTAGAAATGACATACAGTGTAAGTTTGATGAATGCCACATGAGATGTGATGTCAGTAAAAGTGTTAGCCTTCAGATAAGAGGGAAATGAATGGGCAATGAAAGGGAGAGCATGAAACCTACAGAATGAGAGATAGAGAAAGAGATAGTAAATCATACAAACAGAAAGAGAGTGACACTGGGAGAAAGTAACAGTGAGATAACAGACATAAGAGGAGCAAAGGGAGAGACAGAGTGGATAGATAAGGATGGATGGAGGGATGGATGGATGGATGGAAGAAAATGCTGTGCTTAGTACTGTTCTCAGCAGCTGTCCCTGGGTTCTGAGTCTTAGATGGATTGATTTAGAGGAATCTCTGTATGGAGACAAGACCAGAATTTTGTATTTGGGGAAATATGTGCCCTTGAGTGTGCCCTAAGCTAATTCAGCAAATTCTTTTTCTCCAACATACTTTAAGATCCCTTTGTATTTTTTTCTGCCCTTGATACTTTCAAAGATGTTCTGAAAATTTTCACCTTGAAATATTCTGCTCTGTTCCTGATTTGCAACAGCTCACCCACGGATCCGTCTCTTTGTCACTCATGGTGGATTGAATAGCATAATGGAGGCCATCCAACATGGTGTACCCATGGTAGGGATTCCTGTCCTTGGAGAACAGACTGAAAACCTGGTCCGAGTAGAAGCCAAAAAGTTTGGTGTCTCTATCCAGTTAAAGAAGGTTAAGGCAAAGACATTAGCTCTGAAGATGAAGGAAGTCATAGAAGACAAGAGGTATGGAGCTCTCTGGGCTTGTGTTCACTTAGGCTGAATGAAGACATCCAACACAAAGGGCACTGTGTGTCACTTTTTTTGCAATAAAAGCTGAAACTTCCAAGATGTGGAATAGTATGTGTGTGATGCTAACAGCTGACTTGTTTACTCTGAGAGCAAGACTAGGCAATTCGGGTTAGATGTTGAGAACAATTTCTCCCTAAGGGTTGTGAGGACTCTGACCTACTTACATAGGGTCTGTGACAGGTCTTATATTTTGGGACTACTGATAGTAGAATGACACTGAGCAGGAGGTCACCTTCCTGTCCCCCAATATGCCGCAGTGTTTCCTGCCTCAGACGGTTTATCAGTGCTGCTTCCTAAGATATCCTTCCCTTCTCTTCACAGACTTAGCTCCTTCATACAGTTGGACTCATCTCCAATATCCTCCCCTCAGAGAGGCAGGACGTCTTTGTGTGACGGTTTTAAATGTGTTCCCCTCTCCCACCCTCTTCAATCATAATTCATTTTTCCTTCTTAACACTTCTCAGGATCATTAACTACCCCATTTCTTTCTTTTTAAATTTATTGGTTGTCCCCCAGAAAGTAGAGAGTCAGCTCCCTTGGACAGCCCAGTGTGTCTCTTGTTTTCCCCTGTGTTCTCAGGGACTAGTACAGGGCCTGCCACAAAAGTAAGTTGGGATGAATTTCTGTTAAGTGAGTCAGTAAAAGGGCTCGTGTTCTCTTATGTAAATTGCCATCCAGCACAATGATGAGATAATCATGATGGACTGAATATCTTATTAGGGTCTCAAGGACATTTACCTTGAATTGGATGTATGTTACATCACATATATTCCTATACACTTTTTCCTTTATTGTACCATAAGTGTCCTTGGGTAAAGACTTGTCCTTACAGCTTAGTCACCTTTTTATAATTTAACACTTTTAGCCCTAGGCATGGATCTTTGCATGGAAAGACCAGTTAGAACTTTTCAATGGGACCCAGCTAGTCTGTGACAAGGCCAAGCTAACCACTTTTCTTGAAACTGAGCCTTTTGTGCATATGGATGAAAGTGTGTGTGTGTGTGTGTGCGCATGTGTGATACGAGGTCTCTAAGACTTCTGAGAGCACATGAGTAACACCCTGCCTCTGTCTCTGCCAACAGGTACAAGTCAGCAGCAGTGGCCGCCAGCATCATCAGGTGCTCCCACCCCCTGACCCCTGCTCAGAGGCTGGTGGGCTGGATCGACCACATCCTCCAGACAGGGGGTGCGGCACACCTCAAGCCCCACGGCCTGCAGCAGCCATGGCATGAGCAGTACCTGCTGGACGTCTTCTTGTTCCTGCTGCTGGTCACCCTGGGCACCCTGTGGCTCTGTGGGAAGCTGCTGGGCGTGGTGGCCAGGTGGCTGTGTGGGGCCAGGAAGCTGAAGAAGGCCTGATGGAGGTGCATCCATGATGGGTGTTTGGGGAGCCACTGGTTGTAGAAGGCTTTCCCCAGCGCAGGACACCCCTGGTGGTACTTGACGGTGGTGCAGAAACATCTCCTCACTGTTTCTGCCTCTGGAAATTGTTATGAAGTAATCTTGGGATTATTTTTTCAAATTGTGGTAAAATATATATTTTATAAAGCTTACTATTTAGCCAGTAATCATACAGTCAGTGGCATTGAGCACACGGACATTATTATGGAAATATCACCACCACCCATTCCAGAACAGTTTTCATCTTCCCAAACTCAAACTCCACTCTGATCAAACAGCAATTCCTCATATGCCTGCTCCCACCACCAGCCCCACACCCTGGGAACCCCAGTTCTGCTTCTGTGTCTATGAATTTGATCTCGGCTTCTTGACTTGCCTCTGTTCAGGGGTCTCCTCACTCAGACCCAAACCTTCAGCAGACAGCCCCACCATCCTCCCTACTCTGTCTCTAGACACAGGGCCATGCTTACTTCATCCTCGGTGTCTGACATCTCTCAGTCTCTCTGCCCCTTCTCACATTTCATGATATGACATAAGATATTGGCCAGTACTTCCATGTTGGGTTTTCCTCTTGCATCTCTTTTTCACCTCACCTCCAAGCTCAGGAGGTCTGGTCTCCACCCTGCAGCTAGGCAGGGATGACCCTCCCAGGACTCCACCTGTGGTTTCTGTGCTGAATCCCCTCCTGTGTAGAATACCTCCTTTGCTGGTCAGACATGGAGCCTGCCTTTGGGTCACAGCTAATGCTGTGGTTTTCACTTCTCACAGTTCCCTTCTCAAGATTGCCCCTCTTAAGATATAGTTATGAGAACCTCACTTGAAGATCCCGGACCTCCCTATGAAGCTCTGGAAACTCAGGTCCTGTGATAACAACAGTTCCCAGGACTTTATTGATTTAGGAAGCATCCGTCTGCTCCCCAAATATGGCACAGAATATTCCTCTATGTATAGGAATTACATTCTGTTCCTCACAAAATACACCCAAAAACATGTGCCTTAACCACCAGGGTTTTTATATGTTTGGCATTTGATTCTCTGAAAAAGGCTGGTGTAGCCCCCGCCCCCCCACTTTTTTTTGGACTTTTCTATCTCCTTTACTAGACACCAGGCTCCCTCTCTGGTAGGTTCCTTGTCTAATATATTTTACCTTCCTATGATTGTGCCATCATATTTGATTTTGTGTTTTCATGTGGAATTCAATGTATCCTTAAATGTTTCAAATGTACAGTATCTTGTATATGAAACATAGTGAAGAAAACAGTAGATATATGGAATGGCCCCAGACACCACAGTTTTTGATTGCTCAATTCGAAGTTGTGACCACATGTTGAAATAATTCAAATGGAGGATGCTACTACAGAATACTCCCTGCAGAAGTGGAAAGAGGTCCACCCTTGCCCATGTCAGGATAAGATTTTCTGGGTAGAATGCAGAGCTGGTGCCAGGTGTCTACTGAGTTCTGTGAGTTCTCTTGCTTCAGTGTCACCTAGAGACACAAGCATGTCCCATGAGGACACACGTGTGTGTGTGTGTGTGTGTGTAATTCAAGGTCTTATTTCTGCAATTCTTATGAAATCTTTGAAATTGGTCTCTGGTAATAGTTCCTTGAAAGGCAGACCTGAAGCTTTCTCTGTGTTGTCATTAGAATAAATAGCCAAAATTTTTTCCCCTCATAACCAACAAAGGGATCAAGGGATGGGGCTTCCAGCTGACGACTCTTATTCCCACTCCCACCATGTCATCCTCCCTGAACAGTTATAACTAGGGGGGCCAACTCTGTGCCTGCTGCTTCCCTGGGCTCCACCTCCATCCGGGGAATCTGATCCAAGGCAGCCAGTGAGCGGAGATGATGCCTCCAGCCCATTCCATTGAAACCTCCTCCACTGGGCAGACTGTCAACATGGCCTTGATGGTATGGACATCTGATCTCATCATTCCCTGGTTCCGATCCTTTGTTGGCTCTCACTGCATGGAATACAAGCCCTCTGTGGTTTGTTTCTGGCTACCACTCCCAAGTGTATCTTGAAAACTCTGAAATAGACTCACAAGGACGTCTTCAGTTGATTCATGAAGAAGGTACACAGACAAGTCATTGGGAGAAGAAAAATCTCTTCAGCAAATTGTACAGGAACAACTGATATCTGAATGGCCTTTGATCTTTTTCTTTAATAACATACACAAAAAGACATTGACTGTTAGTGCATACCATACAGAAAAATGAACTCAAAGTGTATCATCACCCTAAATGAGAACACTGACTATGAACATTCTAAAGGAAAGTCAGTATACTCGTACGGTAGTACAGATTTATTGTTCAGATCACACAAGCTCAAATCATAAAAGAAAGACATTTGATAAATTGGATTTTATCAAAATGAAAAAGTTTCACTCTTCTAAAGACATGCATAAGAAGACAAAAATAGCAGCTATCAACTGGGAGAAAATATTGCAGCACATTTCTCAGACAAAGAACTTGTATTTAGAATATCTAAACAAATCTTACAACCAATATAAAAATGAACAAAAAGGTTTGAGCAGACACTTCTCAAAAGAAGATGTGCAAAGGGCCAATAATCACATGAAAAATTACAATGAATCATGGAACACTACGTCAAAAACTACTGATGTACTGTATGGTGACTAACATAACACAATAAAATTAAAATAAATAAAAAAAAAAGAAAAATTATTTGACACATTAGTCATTAGAGAAATGAAAAATAAAACCAGAGTATCATAGCACACCTACTAGAATGACTAAAATGTAAAAGACTGATCATATGAATAGTTAGCAGGAAGACGGAGCTACTGGGACTCACACCCTTTCCATTGCTGAGTCGGGCATGAAAATGGTGCAGCCACGCAGGAAAATCGCTCTGTAGTTTCCCAGTTCAGCACACACTTGCCACATGACCCAGCCATTCCACTTCTAGATATTTACTCAAGTTAATAAAAGCCTATGTCCACTTGGAAATCTGTACACAAATGTTCATAGCAGCTTTATTTATAATAACCCCAGACTAAGAAAAAATACACGCTCATCAGTAGGTGAATGGAGTAACATTTGTATGATATCCATATAATGGATGCAGCTTGTTGTATACAAATTACACTTTAAAATTGATTTGAAAATCTCTATGTGTGAGATGTGTTTTTCAGTGTCACTCTGTTGAGTCCCTTAAAATGTAGTATTCATGAATTATTGTTATATTTGAATATAACTAGAAATACAGATACATTTTAATAATTTCTAAAGTAGTAGAGCTAGCATAGTTTTGAAGAGAGAAGAAGTAGTGTGTATAAGAATTGGAGGTACTTCTTGAAGAATCAGAGGACTGATGGTAAACAGACTAAGGGATCAGGTTCATATATCAGACTTAATCCAAGTTTATTTTATGCGTGGGACCTGGCATGGTTCCAGAATTATAACCTAAAATAACACATTTGAGAAATGATAAACACAGGCAAACTATTTAATTTGTTGATCTTTAAATGGCAGGAAATATGACACACAGTAAGTAAGTATCTACATATAAAATACATGTATTTGGAGGTACATTTTAAGATTCTGAAATGAAGTTCAACTTGTCATTTATGTTTTCCTTCATTATGTAATGATTCTTCTGCTTATCTGTTTCTACATTAGCACCAACTACGATCACGTATTGGTTCCTACAGTAAATGCTCTTATGGATGTGCTTTCCCCCCATGTCAATCTTCTGTTGTTTGGTTTATCACATCCTAATTGCAGGCTACTGTGAGATGGTTATTTGTTTAAATGTCAACCAATTATCCTTGAAAAAGGAGGTAAATGGAATACTTGTTTGTTTGTTTTTTTAAAGATTTTATTTATTTATTTGACAGAGACACAGTGAGAGAGGGAACATAAGCAGGGGGAGTGGGAGAGGGAGAAGCAGGCTTCCCGCTGAGCAGGGAGCCCGATGCAGGGCTCGATCCCAGCACCCTGGGATCATGACCTGAGCCGAAGGCAGATGCTTAACGACTGAGCCACCCACTTGTTTAAGCAAACTTCTACTTAGTCCAAGGAACAATTTCTAGATTTCATATTTTGAATGTCTTTAATATGAGTACATTTTACCCAGTTCAACAATTTGACTCAGCCAACATTGACTGATTCCCTGTTTGTACAAGGCATCGTGCTGTGGGCTGTAGAAGATGCAAAGATGATCCGGAGTATGCTGGCCCTCTCACGTGGCTTCCTGCAGTCTTACCGATTAATTAATTGAAAGGTAGACTATCTGATATTCGCAGTGCATCTTGTCTCAGTGGTTAGTTTAGTTTAGTAATTTCACTTAGTGAAAATGGAATGATACAGCTTAGTACCTTGAGGTCAGCTGCAGTAAGGAGGCATGTTTTTGGATGAAAAGCTAACGGTGTGTGGGGAAGGCACTCAGAGCTATCCTGAAGTGGAAGTGGGTCGCACATCAAGTACCTTGTCAGTGTCAATAGTTTTTTACTGCTTGGTGGGTGTCATGTACCATAGAGAGGGGCCTTCTGAAAACAGCATTTATCCTAAAAGAGAGACAAAGGACTTATTTTGCAAGTGGCCCCTTCTTGTTCCTCAAGTCACACTCCGATGGAAATTCCTTCAACCAAGGCAAATCTTCATTAAAATCCACAGAGAGTATACCTCTTTGATCTCCAGTGCGAGGGTGAGAAGTGAACAAGACAAATACAATGTCCTCTGTAGAGATTATAGAAATCAATGATCACACTCATCTGAGAATCCATATAACGTACAATGCAGAAGAGAATGTGGAACTCCAGTCTTCATCATTAGAGTCCCAGTTTTTTTGGACTACTTCATGACAGAAGTGAGAGAAAGGGTGGAAATGATGAGGTTGGGTGGATGTCATGGGTACAAGAATGAAGGAGAGTGTGAGTTAGGCACTGTTTTCTAAACAGGACACTAGACTGCTTCTAATCTGGCAAATTCATTGCTAAGGAACAAGTGTAAAAAGAGAAATGAGAAGCGGGAGGAGAAGAAAGAAGAAAAGAGGACACCAAGGGTGGAAACTGTACGGAATGGCATCCTGTCAGTGTGAGCTTGTGGAGAAGGAGAGAGGGCTTTGAATCACTTAGAATTACACGTGGCATCTCCTGTGTGTTGAGGTTTTAAGTCTCACCCGAGAGATAATGAGACATCCTAGCAGAATGCCATCTGGAGACAACAGAAGGGCAGGAAGGGGTTGCCTAACAGAGTAAGGCAATTTGCTGAACATTATTATTATTATTATTATTATTTTTAAATTTATTTATTTATTTTTTTGCTGAACATTATTTTATACAACCAAGAGGCAAGTTTTGATGTCCTTGAAACCAAACAATTGCCAGCTACTCTTCCTGCTGGCTTCCTTCCCTGGGAAGCTGCTTGGGCTTTCACAGCCACCGCATTTCCTAGGCAACAAAAGTGTAAACTTGAGAAAAGGCAGGGCCAGGGTAGGGATTGACAGTGAACTGAGCCAATCAGGCTGTGACTCTGCTTCAGTGAGTCCAAGCTGTGCAATCAGCGCCAAGAGGGCGGCCAGCAACACTGCGGGGGAAGGTGACTGGGAGGAGGCCAAGGGGGATCGTAGGGGCTGAGCCCTCCCAGACACACACCTGGGGAGAGCGTCCGTAGTTTCAGTTCCCAGCAACTGGTGGCAGCAGGTTAGCATTTAAGGTAAATCAATGTTTTTGATCTATTATACTGACTTGACCACTTTGTTTAGTTTTAGCTAAACAAAGAAAGAAAGAGAAAGAAGACTGGAAGGTGTTACTCTCTAAAGAGAAAACCAGCAGTTGATGAGAGTTCTTGGTTGTCAGTCTAAGGAGGAAATAGCATGGTTCTGGGAGAGGATTTGCCATCTTTGTGAAGAAATGCTCAGATAAAAAGGTATAGAAATCAATTTTAGTCTGTAAAGGTGAAGGAAATAAACATCACTGAGCAGTCACTATGCACAGGGTACCGAGGTGGGAAGTGTTTGGGTGAATTGCTTCCACTAGCTTGTATGACCAGTGAAAAAACTGAACTTCAAGAAGATGAAATATCTCCAAGTCATAATACAATTAAGAGACTGAGCTTTGATTCAGACCTTGGTTTTTCCGACATTGGAAGATGTGGTATTTCTGCCATACCCTGCTGAACTAACCACTTAGATTAAAAAAATGAAAACAAAAACAGAATTCGTATTAAAGTGGGCTGGACAGAGCTTGCTAAAAATTGTGGAGTTGATTTGACTGATCACAAAATTGAAAAGGACCTTATTAAATAGCAATACAGTTTATCTTGCCTTTAGTCTGGGGTGCAGTTAAATCATACTAAGTAGATGAAATTGTTTCCTGTTTTTAGAGCTCTTATTTTTCTTTTTTTAACCAAAATCTTATTACTACAGAAATGTCTTTATTTTGTAACTGTGCATCTTAAATATTGAGGTTTAAATTGTGGACATTAATTTCTATTTATATTCAAATAACAGTGATCTAATAACAATAGCAATGATCAATTCCAATAGCAATCTAGTAGCATCCTGCTAAGTGCTGATGATATGATGGGAGACACAAAGTTTACAGCCTTTGCCCTTAAGAACCTCACAGTCTAGTAGGAGAGGCAGTTCTGAAAGCGAAGAGTTGCATCAGGATTCAACATGGACACTGTTTGGGTTTTGCACAGATTATACAAAGAAAGATGCAAGCTGTTTCACTCTGGCAAGAGTAGTTATGTGAGGCTTCACCATAGTGACTATACAAGGAAGAACAGGACTTCTCTAGTCCAACAAGTGAGGGAAGGTATTCCTTAATGTGGGATGGCATGTATAAAGGCACAGGGACAGAAAACCATAGGGTGTTTGGGGAATGTGAGTGGGTATAAATGCAGAATAGATTTTAAAGGGGTGGAGAAATATTAGAAACAAGGCTGGAGAGACAGGCAGGGCCAGAATATACCTCAAATGCTAAGATATTTTCTGTTTACCTGCACACAGTGGGGAGCCACCAAAGCGTTTTTTAGAGTATGAAGTTCAGATTTCCAATTTTTAAAGATTGCTTTGACAGTCATCTGGAGGATGGTTGGAGGGGAGGAAGATTAGAGACAAGGAATCAGCTAAGAGGTAACTGCAATAGTGGAAATGGGAGGTGACCAGGTCTTGGACTAAGGTGGTATCCATGGCAATGGAGGTGAGGGAAGGAACAGAGAAGCAAGGGGTGTCAAGATGGTGAAATTCTACAGGACTTGGCTGCTGATTCCATGTAGAGTGTGAGGAGGAGTCAAAGGTAATGACCTGGGGAAATGGTGGTATGATTTCCTGAGGCAAGGAGTAAGAGGAAAAAATAATGAACTTGGTTCTGGAACATTAAACTTGAGTTGTCTGTAGGTCATTGAAGTGCACACATTTTGTGGGAAATTTGAAATCTGACTCTGAAGCTAGGACAGTGCATGAGTTAAAGATTTGGGAGTCATCATTCTGTCAGTGGATGTGGCTAAAATGGCCATGGGATGGCATGAGAGCATGATGAGGATAAGTAGTCAAATCCTGGGAAACAGTAGCATTTTAAAAAGCAGGCAGAGGACAAGGGAGAGGCAAAGTAGGTCAGACCTGAGAGGAAGGGAGACAGAGGAAAGTAGATTCATAGACATTGAGAGAGAAGTTTCAAGAAGGAAGAATGATCAATAGAGTCAACTGCTGGGCAAAGTGAAATAGAAACTAGAAGTGACAGTTGAAGTTGTCAATCAGGTTGGCAGTGCTTCTGAGAGAATGCTCAATGGAGGGACAGTGGAGAGCAGACTGCAGTGGACTGAAGTATGAATGGGACGTGAGAAAGTGGAGAAATGCAAGACTCCTTCAGATAGGTGGGCTTTGAAGGGAGAGAGCTAGAGGCAGTCTAGGATGGAGGGACCACTGCAGATTCATGAACTAAAAAGAGGAGCTGGTGGAGGGGAGGAAAGGGGCATAACTGATGGCTGAGGGTTGAAGAGGGGTTGGAATTTGTGTTGTAGGTGGAGATTATCCTTATATGGGAGGCAATTCTCACTTCCTTCGGGGGAGGGAGGACAAAGTCTGTACCTTTATAGACTTGGAGCAGGTGATGTGAGTGAGTTCATCTCCATTTTACTGTGATTTTCAAGACAAGGTTTCGAAGAGAGTGGCATAGGTCGAGAAGATTGAAAGAGCAATGTAATCAATGTCAAACTGATATTTCGGGCTTTGTGGGCCAGAGGTCTCTGCGGCAACTATTGAACTTTGCTGTCGTAGCATGAAAGCAGCCACAGGTAACACATAAACAAATGTGCGTGGCTGTTTTCCAATAAAACTTTATTTACAAAACTAGGTGGAGGGGCAAATTTGGCCCATGGGCTGTGGTTTGATGTCACCAGGTCTAGATCATTTTAGGTTATGTTGGCTTAAACTCAGGGTCTTCTTGATAACTACCCAGAGAAAAGCGGATCTTAGTTTCTTTGGGGGAACAGAGGTTGAGAGCCCCGAAATCATCAATGTGCTAACTTCTGATTCCAGGATTCACCTCAGTCTCCTCCGTCAGGGTGATCTGGTTGCTTTGCATGATGTCGTGGAATAAACTGATCTGGATGTGCTCACACACTTTCTAGAAGGACTCTATTTCTTGTGCCAATTGTGGCAGAAAGTGCCAGTTGCCAGTTTCCTCTTCTTTATAAACACAACCTGAAGGATGGCAAAGTACCCAGCCCAAAATTAGGTTTCTCAGCTGTCTTTATCTGTTCGGGCTGCTCTAGACTGGTTAGCTTATAAGAACAAAAGTGTATTTCTCATAATTCTGCGGGCTGGGAATCCAAGACCAAGACACCAGCCTGGTTGGGCCGTCTACCTGGTCTAGAGCCATCACCTTCACTCTGCTGTTCAGGTGGTAGAAGGGGCACGGGATTTCTCCAGAGCCTCCCTTATGAGGCACTAATTCCGTTCATGGAGGTGCTACCCTCATGATGTAAATCCCTCCCAAAGTCCCCACCTCCTAATACTGGGAGTTAGGACTTCAACTTATGAATTTTGGAAGGGTATGAACATTTAGACCATAGCACCAGCTTCCTTTATGGGACTGGCCAATGGGATTTCAGTGGAAGGAGTTGGGCGGAGTCCTGTGGGAGCCATTAAGGAGGGATGACTCAGCCACCAAGTACACTCTTCTGGTCCTCACTGTTCTCTGCTGCCTGGGGTGTGGATGCAATGGTGGGAACAGCTATGGTTCTTTTGTAACTGGAGGCAACCTTGAGGCTAAAAACAACAGTTAGGTAGAAAGATCATACTTTCTTGGGGCATGGACTTCTTTACGTGAGAGGAAAACAAACCTCTATCATTTTCAGAGAAAATTACCTGTTTCTGTTATGAGTAGCTGGACACAATTCCTGTCTGATATGCCAGTCTACACTGATGCTGTCACTCTGATATTGGATTTCTATCCATCAACACTTGTTGGTTTTCTGGAAGTATGGGTTAAGAGCCTGCAAGATGCAAATAATTGGCTGGATTTCTAAGTGGCAATAAAATAAACACTATATAGACAAATGACTCCAAAGGAAGCATTATAAGTGACTATAAAATAGCTACTAAGTAAGTTATTTTGTTTCCAATGTTGCAAAAATACAAATGGTAGTCAGACCTTTACTCCCATCTAAAAGCAGTAGAAGATACACAGTTGGGGTTTATCTTCACAGTGGGTTTGAAATCACTGAGGCCAAGGTCTCACAGTACCTGAAAAGTGGGATATTGGAACATTGCCTGGTCACTAAAACCAGGGAGTTTGGAACAAAAGTTTCATTTTTCTTTTGTCTTATTATTATTATTTTTTTGCATTTTGTACATAAATCCAGCCAAATCTTTGCTTACTTTTGTGTAGCTTAGATCTTTTCTTACTCTGCTTCTTTAAGATCTTTCATGTATCATGATGCCTGACCAGAATAGATTGCAAGCAATTTCCTGGTAAAAACCCCAGAGACTCAAGGCAGAGCAAGATGGAGAAGGAGACAGCAAGGAGAGTGTTATTACGTTGCCTCCTGCCTCCAGAGATTCCCAGGGGATGCTCATTATAAGGATCTCATAACCCTGGGGCCTCTGTGCTTTAGTAAACCTGGTATCACATTGTGTTAGTTATATGGGTCCTTGAATAGAAGGCTAAACAGTATTTCTCACTCTCTTTGTAGCCAAAAATGCTGCAGAGGTTGCTAAATGCTGATAAAATTCTACGGAGAGAACAGATTATAATGGAGTTACATTATTTCCCTTCCCACTTCTCAGGGGGAGCTTCTTGCAAATCCTATCAGTTAGAAATACTTTGGGCTGTAACAGAGAACCTGACCAACAGTGTATTAAGCAAATAGGTTCCTCATGACAGGAGTGTGGAATTAGGCAGTTGCTGACTTGGTTCAGCAGCACAGTGATATTAGGGCTACAAGTTGGTATCCTCTGTGATTCCCTTGGTTTTTTCCTCATGACTGCACAAAGGCTGCCATGTCTCCGGACATTGCATTCTTGTTCAAGGCAGGAAGAGGCAAACAAGATGGAAGAGTTCTCCCAGAATCCTCAGTACTTTTAGTTGAGTCTCTGGCCAGAACTCATTCACGTGGCCACCCAACTGAAAGAGGAATGCAGCAGTCACAGGAGAGTGGAACGACCTTAGAATAAACCAATTGCAATGTTTGGATGTAGTTCAAATTCAACAAAGTTAAAACTATTCTGAGGAATGCAAACTCCTGGAAGGGACCTTGGCTGTCTCATTCGTTACTACTGTGTGGCACATAACAGGTGTTCAATAAACATACATTGACTTCAGGACCAGGACTAGGGTGAGGCAAAGTAGCACCTAGGGCACAATATTTAAGGAGGCACTGACTCTTAGGCTTGGGCAAGTGCAAGGTTGACATTTGCACAGTCCTGAGATTGAGGGCCTCCTTAAACATTGCACCCTAGCCACCTACCTTACTGAGCCTGAATCCCAGCCCTGGTTGAATTAATAAAATGAAATTTCAAGCAGATGTGTGAAGTAGGCACTTTACAATACTGATATTTATAAAACATTATTCTCGAATCATGCCATATCATAAACAGTAACACGAGGACTTAAATCACATCCCAAAGATCAGCAGAAAGAATAAAAGACTATGATTGAGCAGACATGGGCTCTAGAGAAACGTGCCTGTGGACAACAGCTAAAGCATGAATTTTACACATCTTGAGAAAATGTATTTCGGCACAGAGGGAACCCAATAAGATGCCAGACTTCAGTGATATCTCATTTCCAGTGTGCTCATGTTAAAGTATGGATTACACACCGTCATACTTTAGATCGACGTGGAAGTTAGCAATCCAAACAAAACCCAGCTGTTTCTTCTATTCATATGCTGTGGAAGAATTTTAAAAATAATTTGTGGGAAAAGAGTAAATATAATGGAAGATAATCAGCACAGTAGCTTTGAATTTAGATTTCAGAAAACAAACAAACGAAAACCCAACACCTTGTACATCACTCTACTAACTGAGCAAGGACCCTGAGGCCGGAGGGAGAGGGTGCGCGTTTAGGACCCTCCTGTGGCCTGGCTTTGCTCTGCTCTGCTCCCCCCTTCCCTCCCCTGCTGTGAAAGCCTTCAGCCCTCCGAGGCAGTCACTTCCTTGAAGCTTTTGCATTCCTTCTCATTTCATGGACCTTCGCTGAATTCCCAAAGCAGTGTATGAGCACCGTGACGTCGCTGTTGAACGTGGGGACATAGGCAGAGCACAGTCAGGTGTCAGAGCTAACTGTCACCGCCTCTGGCACTTTCTCAGGCCAGTGAGCCGGGTTCTCTGGGTCAGTGCCGACTTCCTGGAACAGGGCGGCAATATTTGATAGAACCTGCCACCTGAGGCCATGTGCTCGTGCGTGTAAAGCATTGAGCCACGGCCGTGGCCCTGGAGCCGTTAGAATTGCGGTTACTACCACTTCTTTTCATGCCTGAATTTTTTTAAATTTAATTTTATTATGTTACGTTAATCACCATACATTACATCGTTAGTTTTTGATGTAGTGTTCCATGATTCATTGTTTGCGTATAACACCCAGTGCTCCATGCGGTACGTGCCCCCTTTAATACCCATCACCAGGCTAACCCATCCCCCCACCCCCCTCCCCTCTAGAACCCTCAGTTTGTTTATCCTGGGTTATGTTACAGTCTTTCCTCTAGCCCCTCCCCTCAAGGTCTCACTCCTGCCACTAGAGGGACCTTGTAACTCCTGTTGCTTCTATTCTCAAACTCTGGCGCACATTAAAACCCTCTGAAGGGCGTCTGGGTGGCTCAGTTAGCTAAGCGTCTGACTCTCGATCTCAGCTCAGGGTCTTGATTGCAGGGCCGTGAATTTGAGCCCCCTGTTGAGCCCCGTGCCCATCCCTGCACTCACACCTAGAGATTCTAACTTACTGTGCTTGGGGTGGGGCATGGACATTTATTTTTCAACAACACCTCTAATGCTCTCATTGTCCCTGATGCTCCCAGTTCTTTCTCTCCAGCAGGGCTACTCAACGTCAGGCATTCTGGACTGGAGGGTTCTTGATTGTCAAGGGCTGTCCTGTGCATTGTAGGATGTTTAGCAGCATCTCTGGCTTCTACTCGCTAGATGCCAGTAGGACCCCAGACCCCTGTTGTGGCAACCAAACATGTCTCCAAACATTGTCAAATATCCCCTGGGACGGGGAGGGAGGGCAGGGTGGGTGAAATCAGTGGAAGCACAGCTCTATAATACTGTCTGAAGAATTAGCACGGTCCCTTATTAGTAGCTAGAGATGCTAAGGGTCTGGTTAGCTGAATTGAGCTCAGATGGGTTCAACGAAGGATCCCCAGGATGTCAAAACACTGACCCACACCTGTGATTATACTGGGGCTGGGGGTGCGGGTTCCCGGACTCTACTGCAGAAACCATGTCTTTCCTCAAATCGTCTGAGTCTTTCATTTCAGTCTCAGAGGGGACACCTCCTAGCCACCTGCTAGGGTATTCTGAGCCCTGGGATCTAATTTATTCCAGAGGAGCATTTTCTAAGGGAAACTCTTGAGGAACTACAGGCTTTTGCCATCTATCACATAGCAGTAACTAGTTTATCGAATGGACTGGATGGAGTCAGTAGAGATGGCTTAATATTTCCCAACCATTGCCTTCAAACACCATCTGTTGTATGCCTCACCCCACCCCTGGATGGCATTTCAATTATTAAAAGATGCACTGAGTCTAAATCAAAATTTGAGTCTTACATCCCATTCCCAAGTAGAGAAAGGCTAGAGACCCCCGCCTGTCCTCCCTCCCCATGGGGATGGCCTTAGGCACCGGGTCAAGCCTGAGCTGGAAGATGGGGAAAGGTTTGGCTTGAGAGAAGGCCAGTATGCCTTTCATCTCCTAAGAATGACTTTGAAGCTCTACAGTTTAAGCAGCAGCTACCTACTTGTGACATTGCCTTGCTCTTTTCTTTTCTCTAAATAGAAGAATGTTTAAAATCACACGGAGCTACTATATAGCAACTCTGGGTCCCTTGCTATTGGAATGGTTAGTGTAATGGTGCAGGTATTTAACAGTTACAGAAATGTCTAAAAATGTTTTTAAGGCAAAACTCACTACATGGCCTGGGCTTGATGGCATTAAGAGGCAGGAGAAGTCTTGGGAAAGACTGGATGGTTACTGTTCTCACAGTGCTGGGCTTGTGTGACCTCCTCACGGGGAGGTTCCCTCACTCTACCCTGTCCCCCTGCCTCAGAGCCCCAGGCAGTGGGGTGCAAAGAGGACTGTCCAGGCAAAACCAGGTCCAATCATCATGGTGCACATCCCTGCCCAGCCAGGCGAGGCCAACCTGCTTTCCCTCCTCCTCCTCGGCACACCACCCATCTCCCCTCTGCTCCCCCTACCATGTTTCCCTAATTCCGTGCCCCACCCCAACTCTTACAGCTAACTCTCCCCTTCTCTAAAGTTTGTCTGACCTGACTAAACCTGCTTCGGCTCCCTCTGCATCTTCACGCAACCATCCTTTTTGTAAAAGAGGAAAACCAGAAGTGTAATGTCCCGGAAAACAAAGAGGGTAGTGTGCTTTAGAGGGTGGAGTGAGACGTCTCCTTGGGTTATTGCATCAAAGAGGATGTGGAAGATCTTGGTGCTTTCTCTTTATGGATGTCTGGATAAATGATTCCTGGGGCAGTCTCTTGGGTTTTAAGATTCGCGTCTGTGTGCAGGTTGTTGGGTGTAGTCCCATGAGAGAGAGACAGAGAGACGAAGACAGAGACCTAACTCAGCTTATGGCCACGAGCGAGCTGTAATTCAGATTATTACCACAAGAGGACACCGAAGACCATAACCTGGGGCTTAAGCCGTCCACAGTTCAGTGAGTTTCAATCTGGCCCTGAACTCAGCCAAGAAGACTTTTCACCGAGACTCGTGAAGAGACAGACCTCCATGCAATTTTGCTTTTCCATATCCTGCCTCACAATGCTTCTTCTGAAATCCAAGCAGAGCGCTTTGGCAGCGGCCGGCAGCTGTGCGCCAGGACGGTGGGATGAGGAAGCCTTAACTCGCTCCCGCCGGAGGAGACCTGGTGAGCCCTGCTGCAAAGTCTCCTTTGGCTTTGCTGCTGGTGGCTCCAGCCGGTCTGTGCCCCACGTCTCCAGGCCTCTGCTTCTCGCTGCTCGGTGAACGTTCCTCCTCATCAGCCGGCGGGGGTGGCGGCCGGGGGCGCGGAGCAGTAAGCAAGCGCTCTGGTGGCCACCGCTGAGCCCTCCCTCTCCTCCACACATTCAGATCTCGTTTCCTTTCTCCGTCCCCGCTGCCCATACCTCACCCAGTCAGCGGGACCTCGCCCCTGGCTGGCTGTCCCCAGTCTGGGCCACCTTCCCGCCCGTTGTCCACACTGAATCAGAGGGCTCTTTGACAACGCCAACTGTCACTCCCTCGTTGAAGCCCTTTGTGGTCCCCTGTTGCTCTCAGTTCAGGATCCAAACTGCCCAGCATGTGTCCCAGGTTCCTTGTGATCTGATGCCTGCTTACCTGCCCAGTGCCCTCTTTCTCCAGATCTCCCCTTCCCATATTCCCTCCCTATCCCAACAACGGCTTCATCTCACCACCCGCCCACCACGCGGCAATCCTGCCAGAACGCTTGCATGTCCGTAATTATACCACTTTCTCTTTCGCTTGGGCCTTGGCACTTGGGAAGTGCACCGTGCCCTTCCTTCTTGCGTCCCCCACGACCCTAGCCTGGATAACTACTCTTTCCTTTAGGATTAAAGCTTAGACATCACCTCCTCTGAGAAATCTTCAGAGAGCCCGCTCCAAGGCAGGTTAGCCACCCTCTTCTGATTTGCGGTGGCTGAGTAGTGGGTTGCTCTCCCCCCACCTCCTCTGGAAACACTGTGTTTCTTATTCCTTCTTCCCCAGTCTAACCCGGTGACCTGCTCTAAACTAAGCCCTTAATAAACATTTGCTGAAGTGCGCAGATGCGGTGCCAACACCAGGTGGCGCTGCGGCCACGTGCCTGGGGAGGGCATCCTCTTTCTGACCCTGCTCTGGCCGGGCTGGACCGCCTCTGCTGTCATCATCGGGCGGGCTCCTAGAGGCTCAGGGAGGGCCTTCTGCAGTCAAGGGACGCTTTATGCCGTGCAGTGATGTCGGTGACTCACGTTTGGGGACAGACTCTTGCCCACGTGCCTGGAGACTTAATGCACACTCCAGAAGCCCAGGGTGTCACCCTTCTTCACCCAAACCCTTCCCTGCCGTGCTTTCTTTGAAACCCCCAGTTCTTACCAAACTTTGTTTCCTGTCCTGCTTAACATGGGACTTCAGTGGTTAATCTTAAATCAAATTTAAGATTCTACGCTATTCAAGGGCTTGCTTCTCAGAGTCATCCTTCCTCTCTGACACTCGTGACTTGAAAACAGCACACAGAACATATTAGCTGTTTGTCCATGAACTGGGTAACTAGTGATGAAAGCGAATGGTCAGCATGGGCGTTTCAAGAATCATGACAGGAGAGGATGGACTTCTTCTTCCTGAATATACCAAAGTCACCTCCAGAGGTCACCACGTGCGTGGTCACTGTGTAGGGTCGGCCACGGGGGCTAGAACCCGCAGGATGCTTTCCTGGACTCTGCCCTGCTCTCCTGTGGGTGGATCCTATCTAACTGTGCTTTGAGATTCTTTCGTCTTATTTCACAAACGTGGTGAAGTACAAAGAGCTCTGCTTGAACGTCAGAAGGTCTACGTTTGGGTGTCAGCGAAGACTTTGGAGCAAGTTGCTTTCCCAGCGCATGCCTTAGTTCCCCAGTCTGCTGGGGGAGGAGGGGCTTGGCCATCTCACTGTCCTGATGGGGGGTGTGAATTCCTGGGAGCCACATCGATGGCGCCCCAGTTGCTTTATCTGTGAAATAGAAATCATAGCTGTAACTACCCATAGGGCTTTTTTTTTTCTTAAATTGAGATGGAATTTACATAACATGAAATTAGTCATTTAAAAATATACCGTACAAATATACGTTTGTAATGTTGTGGAACCACCACCTGCTAGTGAAATCTGGGCTCCTGAGGAACAGGGACAGACCTTAGTCCATCTTTGGGTTCCTAGCACCTAGCAGAATCTGACCAACAGTATCTACCCAACAGATAGCTGTTGAGTTAGTGAATGAGTCGATTCTTCTCACATGGGTCATGTTTACACTTATTACACAGAAGGACCAGGCAGGAGCATGGGAACAGTAGAGGATAACGCAGTGTTAATATGATCCCAAACCTGGGTCCACATGGAAGTAGTGCATCTGAACACTTGGTGGCCTTGGACAAACGGAACCACGGTCTGTCCATCTGTTCATCTGTGGATGGACGTTTGGGTTGTTTCTGCCTTTTGGCTACTGTGAGGAATGCTGTTGCGAACATGATGCACGTGTATTTGTTTGAGTTTCTGTTGTCAATTCCGCTCCTAAGGTGTTTGTGAGGACGGGGCACGTGCTTACCACGTAGAGGGGGCACAATAAACATTGATGATTGATGTTCTTAATTTTATCTTGAAGGTGTGTAAAAAGAGCCCCACATGGGTTCTTTCTCATGCTGTGTCTGACACACATGGGAGCCGGATTTCACCGGCTCCCCATTACTGGTTTTTAGCCTGTGTGTCTCTCCGTTCCCCGCCTGCCTATAGGCTGGTGTGGGAAACCAGAGTGGGGACGGCGGGGTGTGAAAGGCCGGGGACAAGCAGTGGACATGAGAATGTGGAGGTGAATGGCGGGGGACGACCACTGGGCAGGTAGTGCTGAGTGCGGGGGAGGGGCAGGAAGGAGCAGACCCTGAGGGGGGTTTAAGAATGAGGAGGGCACACAATTGCTGATTGCTTCCGTTCCAGCTCCCGTGGTGAGAGGGCGGGCGGGGTGAGGCCAGGGCCCACGCCGCTAGCAGCCCAAGGCCAGGGCTAGGAAGTGCTTGTATTGGAGAGAGTTCCGACTGTGGCTGAAGCCTTCCATGGGGGTGGCGTTAGGGCTGGAAGCTGGGATCAACCTCCAGGAGTTGTCACCTTGACATCAGGTGACAAAATAGTAACGGGAAAACGCAGGTTTTTTTTAAGATTTATTTATTTATTTATTTATTTGAGAGAGAGAGAATGAGAGAGAGCACATGAGAGAGGGGAGGGTCAAAGGGAGAAGCAGACTCCCCGCCAAGCAGGGAGCCCGATGCGGGACTCGATCCAGGGACTCCGGAATCATGACCTGAGCCGAAGGCAGTCGCTTAACCACCTGAGCCACCCAGGCGCCCGAAAACGCAGGTTTTAAGAAAGCTAATGCTGCCAGGAAGACAGGTGATTTTGGGCCATGGGTGAGATTGTTGGATGAGTTTGAACACTGTCTGTACAGGCCCACTAGGAGCAGAGAGGGAGGTCTCCAAAAGTGTGGTGGGTGGCCATCTGGAATTCTGGTAAACCTGTGCGGTCGGTGCTGGAGGAAGCAAGGGAGGATCCACCCAGCTTTGGGCAGAGCAGTTTCTTCTTGTGCAATAAAGCAGCCAGGACCTAACAGACAAAGGCCTCCTTCTTGCCCTGGTGTCCAAGAGAACTGAGAAGAATTACTCCCACTTGCATTCATGTCGTGGGAATCAGAATGCAGATCAAGAAGGAGGGAACCTATAAGTTGGCTCTTAGGAGGTGCGGTAGGAAATGAGGCAGTTGAGCATTCGCATCCCTGACTTATCTATTCTGGTCTCAGGTTTCAGTCTGAGATTCCCTCTCTCTAAAGTTAAATAATGACATCTTTGTGGGGAGAACTCACAGCTTGTATTGGAGAGGAATAGCCTTAGAGAGCATGAATCTGAGGGTTGTTATCCCCGCTGAAAAGAATCTGCTCCTGGTGTGGCCCTCAGGAGAAGTGCCAGCACTTGGCCAGGGAGGAGGGGCCCTTGAGCCAAGGGCAGGTCCATTCCAACACCATCTTTTCTGCATTTGAATGCTGTGTCTGCCTACCCCTCAACTGTCTTGCTCCTTCATTCACAACTCACATTAAGAAAAGTAATTTCTAGAATCCCTCATTTACTGGGTCAGTGAGCTCATAGGAGGATTAGTTGTTTTTGGAACAGGGAGGAAGTGTAAGATCGTTTAATCCAGTCCTTCCACTTGACAGAGGAAGAGAAACCAGAGGCCCAGAGACTTACTCAGATGTCACAGGGAGTGGGTTGGAGTCTGGACTAGAACTTGGGTCTCCAGGCCCCCAGCCCAGAGAGCTTTCCACTGTCCTGCACATTCTGAAAACCCAAGTTCACTGCAAGAGTTTGTATCTGGCTCAGGGACCTCTCAGGAGGGAGCTTCCCTTTACCTATCCTCTCCTATTTCTGAATATTTAAAACACAAAAGCCAAACTGTAGACAAAAAAAGATATTATATCTATTTGTCAGGAGATAGTGTCTATTTACCATTTTCTGTCTTAAGAATCCAGGTATCAATGAACACTAACCTGTTAAAACCTGCTAGTTATGGGCAGGAATTATGAAGGCCCAGCATGGAGAATCTCAGTCAAGACAGAAACAATAAAAATTAATGTTTAGACCAAAGAAGAGAATACTAAATGTGGTGTCAAAGGGAATGTGTAGAATGCTAAATATAAGAATAAAGCCTAGAAGGGTGGCTCAAAAAGGAGAGTATAGGGAAGTGGGACTTTTCATTTTATGGCAGGAGGAGGGTTTCGGCAAGATGAAAGTGTATCTGGGAAAGGCTGTTTATTTATAACTGTTTTCCAGGCTGGAGAAGTCAGATGTCCGCAGGACTAGATAAGTAAGCAAGAAATACACCAGGCACATAGTTGGTCTAGCTAAAAGTTGGAAATTCTGGAAGGTTCGAGGCTTTTCCCGGGGAAATGGATGAGAGTGTTTTCCTTCTGGGAGAAGCTGCTGACCCTTTGCCCAGCCAGAAGCAGGTGATGAGGCCCAAGCTCTGCTAAGGTGCTGTGAATTCTCTCAGATGGCAGGGACAGCACGCCACGATCGGGAGATGGCGATCCAGGCCAAGAAAAAGCTCACCACGGCCACCGACCCCATTGAAAGACTCCGACTGCAGTGCCTGGCCAGGGGCTCTGCAGGCATCAAAGGACTTGGCAGGTAAGATCCAGGCCAGGGGGTGGCAGGGGGATGAAGTAAAGAGGCAGGACACAGGCGGGTGAGGCTATTACCAGCTCTATGACCTTGAGCAAGTCTTGGCCTCCTAGGGTCTCCGTTCCCTAGTTATAAAATGCAGTTTGGAAGAAGTGATCTCTGAAGTCCCTTGTGACAATTTTTAGGTCTTCGTCGCAGATTCAGCAAGGCTGTGTCTGCGACAAGAGAATACAGATACCGGGACAACTGGAAGTGAAGGGAGAGGCATGTGCAGGTCCAGGAGGCCCCCAGCAGGACATGGAGAGAGACACTCCCAGCAGCTGTGACCATAGCGGCGGGCGTGGAAGAGGGAGGAGGTTGTTCTCAGGCAGTCCGGTCTTGCTCACCTCCGGGGGGCCACGGGAGAGAATCCCACTGCAGTGAACATCCCCTTGGCTTGGTAGGGCCTGTCCTCGGACCCTCTGATAGTGTGAGAAGTCCTCAAGACCAGGAAATCTAAGGAGAAAGAGATTGTTAGCCTCCAGTGGTCAGATCCTGTGCCTTATCTCTCTCTCCTTTTTTAAAAGATTTTATTTATTTATTTATTTATTTATTTATTTATTTATTTATTTACTCGAGAGAGTCCAAGCGGTGGGAGGGTGGTGGGGGAGGGAAAGGGACAAGCAGACTCTGCACTGAGTGCAGAGCCCAATGCAGGGCTCGATCATCCCACCACCCTGAGATCATGACCGAGCCAAAATCAAGAGTCAGACACCTAACTAGCTTATCTAAATTCCCATTTCAACCGTGATACACCTAGCTTCCACTATCTGCCATCTATTTACTTAATTGTTCAATTCCAGTATACCTTATAGCATATCAGAATTAACTCAAATCTCCATGGGAAATATCTTTATCAACTAGAGTTCAGTGCTTATGTGTGGTTCCTTGTCCCTTTAGTCCTACAGACTCTACTCATTTCCACAGTTACTTAAGTCAGCATACCCCACCCCCACCTTCAGTGAGATTGTTTCAAACTTTTGTAATACAGTTAGGTTCTCTTGTCACTGTCTGCTTAAGTTAAATTCCCCTGACCTCCTAAATAATTTTTTGAAAATTTGTACCCATTAAGGTTTACTCTTTGTACTATAAAGTTCTGTGGGCATTAGCAAGTGCATAGGGTCATGTATCCACCATTATAAAATTGTACAGAATAGTTTAACTGCCCTAAAAATCCCCTGTGTTCTGCCTGTTCTCTTCTCCCCTTCCCCTTGTCTTTTTACTGTCTCTATAACTTTGCCTTTTTCAGAATGTCATAGAATTAGAATCACATAGTACATTTTATTTTATGAGATGCTGGGAAGAGGCTCTCTAATTTTGGAAGGAGGGTACAGAACAAAATCTAGGGCTTCTGTATTTTACTTTGAAAAACCTTGAGAGTGGTTCATTTTTATTTTTATTTTTTATTTTTTTTTTAAAGATTTTTTATTTATTTATTTGAGACAGAGAGAATGAGAGACAGAGAGCATGAGAGGGAGGAGGGTCAGAGGGAGAAGCAGACTCCCTGCCGAGCAGGGAGCCTGATGCGGGACTCGATCCCGGGATTCCAGGATCATGACCTGAGCCGAAGGCAGTCGCTTAACCAACTGAGCCACCCAGGCGCCCGAGAGTGGTTCATTTTTAAATCTTCATCCTTACACCTTGTTCTCTGTTTTGTTTTGTTTTTTCTTTCTCTCTTTGTGTGTATGTGTGTGTGGATTTTCTTTAGAGTGTTTCGAATTATGGATGACAATAATAACCGAACCCTTGACTTCAAAGAATTTGTGAAAGGGCTAAATGATTATGCCGTGGTCATGGAAAAGGAAGAGGCAGAAGAGCTCTTCCGGAGGTTTGATAAAGATGGAAATGGAACAATAGACTTCAATGAATTTCTTCTTACATTAAGAGTAAGTGGCCTCATGAATCAGTGTATCTGCTAAGTTTGGCTTTCACATGGTTTGGGTTGGCTATTTGAGGTTTTGTTTTCAGAAGTTGTCAGTGTACTGTAGAGGAGATGGGAAGGAGATTGATAACAGGTTGAGGGTCTTTTTGGAGTAATTGTCATGAATGTTGTTTAACAAACATTTTGTTTGTTAACAAACAAACATGCAAACCATTTCATACAACACTGAGAGGAAGCAGCGATTTCATGATGTATGATACAAAACAAGCTCATTTTCTTGTGTTGTCTGTGTATGTGTTTTTTTCTATTTATCTAGCCTCCAATGTCTAGAGCCAGAAAAGAGGTAGTTATGCAAGCTTTTAGGAAGTTAGACAAGACTGGAGACGGAGTTATAACAATTGAAGATCTTCGGGAGGTATATAACGCAAAACACCACCCTAAGTATCAAAATGGAGAATGGACCGAGGAACAAGTGTTCAGGAAATTTCTGGATAACTTTGATTCACCCTATGATAAAGATGGACTGGTAAGTACAGGAGCTTAAGTGGAATTTCTTTTGTCAAATTTGTAATTGTAATTAGGAAATAGGACCAAAGCCTTAAGAAATACGTATAACATATTCTTTATAAATAGAAGTAAAATATTTCCTCAGAGACTATCTAGAAAATTGGGAGAGAAAGTGATAAGATATATGTGTGTGCAATATATTGGTAAGGGATCCACATACAGCTAAATACCCATCATCTGGAGAATGTGATATTTTGATTTAACACTCCGTTTCATGGTTATCATACTTAGCCAGCCACGTTCCAATGAACTAGACTACAACAAAGCCTATTGAACTTCAAAATGAAACCATAACTTAATTTTTTGGAATATGATTCACAAGGTGTTTCAGGAGGTGGCAGTGCTTTTCACACTCATCCTCACAACATTGTTTATGATCACATTTTGCTATGTAGGAATGCCGTCTAAGGGAGGCTTTCAGTAAAGGGAATGCCAGATAACAGAATTTACTTTGATTTCCTCTATAGCGGGCTTTGAGATTAACTTGCATTTCGAAACTACAGTGAACTTAAGAACAAAAGCCACAACCCCACCTCCATTAACTGGTATCTTCAAGTTACAAATGCATAGCTGGGTAGGGTAAGGCATTGTATCTCTGCGACCGTGTCCAGGCTGAGATGACTTTTATCAACAGCCGTGATTGGACTTCTGAACTCGGCCCCAGTTCAGCTGTTAAGTGTCTTGGAGGCTCTGATGATGGGGAAGGGAGTGTTCTCCTTGGCTGACAGTCAGAGCCACAGAACCCTGGGGACGGTTCTTCCTCACCCCCCTGTGTCACACAGCAAGGAACAAAAGATGGCAATGATAGGAATAGGAAACAAGGCTTCCCCTTCTGAAGGGAATTTCCCCCAACTTTTCTATGAAACTTCATGGTAAGTCTTATTAGCAAGGGGTTAGGGGCCTAGGAAGGCAAACTTTATTTCCTTCCTGCTGACATTTTCCTGCTGGGGATGGAGAAATACCCTTCTTTTTAGTTGAGGGGATTACAGAGGTGGATTAAAAGAAAGGGGGGCTGGTGCTCTAGATTCTGTAGGGCAGCCTAATGCTTAGGGACAGAAATAACAGAACTGAACCATATGTTTTCTTCCAACATTGCTGGCCCTTGATCTCTGAAATGGCAGTGGAAAAATAGTCAACTGCCATTTCCCCCAAATTAGCCCACCTCTACATGAGATCCCAGGGTGTACTTGCCTCCTCTCTGCAGGTGGTTCCTTCTCCTCATTGCCAGGGGAAACCTCAGCTGCCCTTTGCTCTAACCCAAGTCAAAGTGGCTGGTTGTTATGATTCAGCTGATTTAAAGTTCCCACCCCTGTCCCTTTGACATTTATTTTAACAAGCCATCTTAAGTTCTCAAATACTCATAAAGGTCAATGGGGTTTTTAGCAGTTATAGCGTTTGGTATCACCTGAATATCACAGACCCTGTATTAATACCCAGCTGACAGTGCATGATCATCATCTGGGGGTATGTTTTAATAATGTACCTTGCGGGGTGCACCACGGAACTACAGAATCTGATCATTTTTGGGTGGAGATCAAGGATTTGCAATTTTAGTAAGTGCCCCAGATGACTCTTATTCACATTCATATTTGAGATCCTTGTCTCTAAAAGATTCAGAAGTGCCTCTTTTTAATTACTACATATAATACGCACATGAACCTCATTTGCATAATTATGGATCTGGATCATTTATTGACTACTTATCTACTGGGTATTGTGCTAAGGGTTTTACAGGGAGATCTCACCAAAAGACATAATGAAAATGTTTCTGAAAAGTGATGTGTGATTCAGACTTTTGTACATTGAATCATATTTTAAATGTGCAAGGAACTGTTGGTGTAAAGAAACTCCATGGTAAATTCTTTTATAAACAGAATAATGAGTTCTTAACTTATCTTTTCCAAATTGAGTTGTTTTACACATTAAGATTTCTTATGGTGAAGCATAGCTACGTTTGAAGCCAGTGCACTCATTTATGGTTAAAAAATATAGCTGAGGGGCGCCTGGGTGGCTCAGTCGTTAAGCGTCTGCCTTCGGCTCAGGTCATGATCTCAGGGTCCTGGGATCGAGCCCCACGTCGGGCTCCCTGCTCCGCGGGAAGCCTGCTTCTCACTCTCCCCACTGCTTGTGTTCCCTCTCTCGCTGTCTCTCTCTGCCAAATAAATAAATAAAATCTTTAAAAAAATATATAGCTGATATCCAAGTAAGACAGAATTTAAAATAAGGCAAGAAATTTAGTAGACTCCTCAACTAAGTATTATGCTCAAATTTGTGAACTTTTAGTAGTCTGGGCTAAGCTCTCAAGTAGTCGTGAAGGCTCCTGGGGTTTACAGTAGTCATGGATTTTGACATAATGGATCCTGTATTAATAATCCCCACATCCTACCCTCAGAGCACCCTGTGTCCCAGAAACCATGCGGATGGAGGTATGAAAGCAACCAAATAATGTATGAAGTGAACCTTCTTCACTCTGATTTTTTTTTTTTTTAAATTCATCTATTTATTTGAGAGAGAGAGAGGGAGAGAGAGCGTGTAGGCAGGGGGGAGGGGCACAGGCAGAGGGAGAGAGAGAATCTCAAGCAGACTCCCTGCTGAGCATGGAGCCCAAGGTAGGGCTCAATCTCATGATCCTGAGATCAAGACCTGAGCCAAAATCAAGAGTCAGACGCTTAACCGACTGAGCCACTCAGGCGCCACCCTCTCTCCTATTCTATCTCTAAACCCTACCCTAGTTGGGTGAAACTTTCACTTCTTATTTTTTTAATATCTAGGTATGGAAGTTTTCATTTTATATGTTATTTTACAATTACAAATATTTTTAAAGAATCTCTCAGAAGTAGATTAGCCTTTGAGAGAATATGGGTCTTGTTGTCTAGTCTATATCATATAAGATATTTTTTAATAATTAAAATTATTTTAAATATATTACTGAGTGTATATAAATAACCTAAACTTATTTGATGATTTTTAAAAATCAGTCTTAAGCAGAGAAAAAGGTACTGTATTCTGTATCATGACTCAAATTTTCCATTGCTCCCATGTGGGACTTTCTCCATTATATGATAAATATTCTATCCACTAAAGGTAGCATAGTCAAGAGGCTAGCCAAGGGCAGGGGTGTCCACTTTCTTACTTTTTACTAATGTCCAACAAAATAATTAAGTAGTCATTATTACTGAAAAGTGATTTACTACGATGAGGGCAAACTTGGGGACATCATAGGATTTGTGATTCAGGCTATCCTCAGTATAAGTTGAGTCTCAGGAAACAAGCAGAACCCTCACTAAGAATAACTGATGGCCTTTTCTGAAGTGATCAAATGTCTTAGCTCTGATGTCCAGTTTTATGTAACCTGACTCTCAGATGGGGTTTAATGCTAGATAAAGGGGGAATGCAAAGGAGGACGTAAGTAAAGAGATTGAAGAAAGGAGAACATTAATGGTATTCTAATTTTAGTAAAAGTTATGCACATATTTACTTCTACTTCTAGGCCACTGAAAAGCCCGGCTTAACTATTAGTTCAGTCCAATGACTTCCTTCCTTCTGCATTTTACTATTTTGGGGTTGTGTGAGGGGTAGGTACAGGGAGAGAAATATGGATCCTGTGACTTTTTTTCTCTGTTCACTTCTGATTGCAGCAAAAAAAGGTAAGTGAGTTAATCAGCTCCTATGATTCTTAGAAGATATAGGTGGGCACTCTGTGGAAGAGGGGTTTTGAATTATTTCTGGGTTTCACTTTTTGTGATGTTTTTAATCCCTTGTGACACTTAAAATTGAGGACTAACTAGAGAACAATACGTTTCTTAAACAGCCATCATTATTGTCTCTGTGTCCTCCCATGTAAGCCGGGCTGTACTTTGGGCTAAATTGATTGGTTAGAGAGCTCAGCCAAACAGGAAGACAGTTCTTTTCCTGAGTCACCTAATCACTTCAGCCAGTATGGTTGAACTACAGCGTATATATTGCCTACACCTAGTCAAAAATAAGATGGATAACTATTGTTTCTTCTTTCTAAAACGAAAGTAATATAAAATTCTAGCCTAGGTAAACACATTAATTGATATTCCAAAGAGACCGTTATAGGCACAGGATGGAGAGAGCACCCACCCCCGGTGAGGTGGAGATGCATGGAGCAGCGGGTGCCTTTTTTTTTTTACTCACTTTGTGCCTTGAAATGAGTAAGTTCTATCTTAAAAAAGCGTGAAGCCGTGGAGTATTTCACTAGAAATCTATTTCTTTATCCACAGGACAGAATCCCACTTTCTGAAAGGTGAAACGTTATTTGCCCTGACCCAGAACCTGAGGCGCTATTTCTGACGTGTCACAGAAAGCCCATACTAACTACCGCTAAAGAAACTTGTTTCTTATTCTGAGTTTCAGTCGCACTTATCCAAACAGATGGGCTCCTGCTCTTAAAGAAAGGCGAGAACCTGTATCTCACTTTCCATTTAGGTTGGTCTGGAAATTTTCAAGACTTTCTACCCATCTTCCCCTCTGTACCCCTCACGGTCATCCTCAACTTGACTGCTTCCTCTTGTCTGAGATCTCTTCTTGATCTGTGTCACTAAAAAGCCTTGACCAAAGTTTCCCTCCCATTTACAGGTACTGGAGATGGGCCTCCACTGAAGTGGTGGGAGGCAAAGTTTTGTTTTTGTTTCTGACTTTTCCCCTGCAGGTGACCCCCGAGGAGTTTATGAACTACTATGCAGGGGTGAGCGCATCCATTGACACCGATGTGTATTTCATTGTCGTGATGAGAACTGCCTGGAAGCTCTAAATGTAGGACCCCGGGGACAGGGCCTTGGGTAAAGCCACTTGGCTCCAAATGGTTAAACATCAGCCCCAAACAAGAATCACATTTGATTTCATGTTCATCCCAGTGTTTCTTTCATGTCGACACACTACATTTTCTAGGGCAGAAATGGCAGTATGTACTTCACTTCTCTGAAGTTGTTTCCTTAGCTCTACTAGAGGAATTAAAGAAAATAAGATTCAAAAAGCTACTAGAGCCAGGTCTAGGATGCATACACATGTCTAATAAACATAGGTGCCCTCCTTGGCCATGAATAAAATTTTGACTATTTTAATTACAATCCCCACCCACACACCCACAGTCTTTCTCCACTTCCTTTATAGATGGTCCATTTCTCGGTGGGAGAATTCACCTGTTTTTACAACTGACTTTAAATCTTTAAGTGCTTCGGTTCCAAATTGGGGACTGGAAGAAAACCACACATTAGCCTCAATTTTTATACCTGAATCTTGAGTTTCTCTGCCAGTGGTTTAGGGAAGCCTCAGTTTGGTGAATAGATTTAGAATGACATTTTTGGGTCATCTAAAGTGTCTGTGGGAGGGGAGGCCATTTCCTTGAGCAGTAGGGCTAGGACCATCCATGTGGTTAAAGTTTGAGGCTGGGCTGTGCTCTCAGATTTTATGTGGGACCTCTTGCCCTGTGAGTGGGCAGACCATATAAGCAAACCTTTGTCCAGCAGAATGTTCATCTTCCCCCTCCCTGCCATGGGCCTATAATGTTGATATTCCCACCAGTACAAGGGGGTGGGGTATGACATAGACAAGGATAGCAGGCCTACCCCAAAGAGGGTTTTCCATCTTGACAAAACTTCATGGCCCAAAGTGTTCTCTTTCCAGCTCTAAGCTTTGGCTTCATATTGTCAATGTGTGAGACTCTCCCCATGAAAGGCTTCCAAGCAAAGGCAGCCCCAGCTGCTAGCAAATAGATATTGAAAACACCACTGTCCCTTTGTGTGTTCTGTGTCTGGGGCCAGAGGTGAAAGCACAGTGACCAGCCCTTTGGCTATGGTGTTGGAGATAATGACCACCTGCCTTGTTACTCAAGGACAGTCCTTTTTGTCACCGCTGTCCCTGGCTGCATTCATCCCCTGGTTCGGGGACATGGATTGGGATAATAGTCCCCTTTAAGATCCCATGTATTTAAGTAGCTCTGGGCTTAGGGTCAATCAAACACAGTTGCTGTATTTTGTACCATTCACTTGTTTACTTTTTATATTGCCGAGTTGGAAGTGGAGATCAAGATACACATTGATTTAAAATTTGTGAAAGCAGGTGTTTCCAGATGAGAATCATAGCAATTTGTTTGTTGTCAAGAAGCTAATCTCCCACTTACTCTGACGACAGGCTGGACAAGTGATCTTTTTCTTGAGGATGGGAGCATTCCCAAATTATGGGAAGCTGGTTTTTCAGAAATTAATTGTACAACTCTGGCTTTCCACTGGCTTTATATTATTTAGGTTTATATGGAGATTGACAAGCCAAAAGATGCCAAGTGTTATGAAGAAATATGTAGAAATGAGGTAGAAATCTAGAAGAGATTATGATGGAGTGTATAGGAAAAAAATCCATGTTTTCTGTAACCTGCACCTTGCAGATTATGGCTAAGGAGAGGTCTCTGGTTTCCTGGCCATGATTTCAAGCTTACTGCTCTAGATAGATTTGTGTCTTTGATTTTGGGAATGACTCATGCCTCTGCTTAACTGGGGCCATAGAGTTAGCATGTGATTCCGAACAAGGACTAGGTTGTAGCTATCAGCTTCGTCTTCCCCAGTCGTACTCTTGCTTCCTGTCTAATTGGGGCACAGCTCTCAGATTTCAGATAACCTGTACCTCAGAGTGTATTTGGCCACATTCAGTTGTCTCCCTTCTAGCAGGTCAGGTCCTGGGCCCACAAGCGAGGATTCCACCAAGGTCCTCTTGTCCCCCATAAACAAGATCTAACAACCTGATGGTTAAGGATCACTCCACTCCCATTCTGAGTCTTCTAGGCCAGTGATTTCTGGTCTAGTCAGGACTAACTCATTATTTAACTCTTACTCCTTCTGGTAGCAGTGGGAGAAACAAAGAGTCATTTAAGAAAAATCATTTGCTAACAACACTTTTCTGGATATATTTTCTGTTTATTTAACTTACACAATTTAAATATTACTCCATTTGCAGTTTAAAAAGTAAATACCGAGGTCAGAAGATAAAACACAATAAAATATCCCCAACCCTTAGGAGCACCTTACCTGTGGGGTCTGGACCCCAGATGAGAAGTAACAAGCCAAAGAGAAGAGGATGAGCTTGGCAGCTTTCACAAAACAGAACAGTGTATGTAAAAATTCTGAGAATCAGGATTGGCCAGAAGAAGCCATCAATATCAGTACTGAATCTGAGTTCTAACTCCCCCCAAAAGGCAAACCTAGGCAAGGATGGAGGGCTGGTTTCTTCTTTAACCTCTTTAAGGGCTTCTTTAAGGGCTGGTTCCCATCCTGCCTGAATTCCATTCAGAGTGCAAGTGAGTAATCCCACAGCATTGGTATTGTAGCCTGAGGCAGAATTCTTCCAGCCCATCGGCACGGCTATTTTTCCTAGACATTCAAACCTTGATAGGATTTTGTCCCAGACCCATATGGCACTCTGGAGGATGATGCCTGGCTCTTTGTGGTTTGGTGGCAGCATGGAGCAACACTTCATACTAAGAACAGCTTCAAAGCTAAGAGCATTTTTTTTTAAAGATTTTTTATTTATTCATTTGAGACACAGAGATACAGAGAGAGAGAGAGAGGGAGAGAGAGCATGAGCAGGGAGAGAGGGAGTGGGAGAAGCAGGCTCCCTGCCGAGCAGGAAGCCGGATGCGGGGCTCGATCCCAGGACGCCGGGATCATGACCTGAGCCGAAGGCAGACGCTTAACCATCTGAGCCACCCAGGCGCCCCAGCTAAGAGCAGCTTTTTAAAGTAGAGTTGGGTCCCCACCAAGTAGGCTGTAGATTGGCTTTGTCACATTACAGTTTTAGGCTGAATACATCCCATTAGTAAATATTTATTGAGTCACTCCTATGTGCCCTGTTCTACCCTAGGCTGTGGGGATAGAGGAAGGGGCTAGGATAAATGCAAACCAAACCACTGGCTTTGAAACCAAACTAAAAGCCCCCAGTTAAGAGATCAGAGAGGAGGGGAAGCATAGGCACTGAAGCCAGGACAGTTGGGGCCCTTTATATAGCAGTGTGCTGTAGGACCATGTAGTAAATTTAATGAATGTAGGCAATCTATCAAGACACTGCCAGGAAAATACCCCTCTATTCTTGGAGGCAGATCATCGTGTCAGCCCTTCACTTCTCTTGGCCAGTGTGGATAGCCTCACTGAGCCATGAGAGTACAAGTAGGTAATGATTCAACCTTCTTTAGGCAACCTACAGATGCAGTTCGTTCTGCTGATGTTTAATCAAGTGGAGAGATGAAATTAACCAAATATGTATTCTTGACTGGTGTGTGGGTGCCCTTCTGCTCCTTCTTTATGAAATTCTACTAATACCCTCTGAGTGGTATACCTTTTTGGATTTATACACAACACTCTGGGGCATAGAATGAAAACCCCCACAAATTCCAATTTCTCAGATCGGTCAACAAACATGCTTTCCTGGAAATTATAGGCTGTTCTTGTAAATTAAAAGCTTGTTGAAAGAAGCAGCGAAGTTTTAAATTTTAGAAATGCTTATGATTCAAGGAAAAACAAAGGTGCCAAAGGACCTGATAGGTTGTCATATAATGTTATCTTCATGCAATTGATCCTTTGGAAGCCAATGTTTCTAAGTGTAGTTCTACTCCAAGTTGCTGATGTGGAAGCTACATAACTTTGATAGAGATAACTAGTTTTTTCCTTGTCATAAAAAAAAAAACCTCACTAAGTGAATCCCCTAAAATTATGTCTTGTAAAACAGATGACGGGTGAAATCTGTTGAAAGAAACATAAACAAATGATTGATGGGGGTTCTGAGAACACTGCTGTGTGAGAAGAGTTCTTTTGCCACCTCAGTTGGTGCGGTGAGAAGCTTGTGGTGAAGCAGTTCTTCCTCTCTCAGAATAGCATGACCTTCTTGTTTTATTTTCACACCTGCTTCGCCAAAGCCAGTATCTTCCTTCAGCAGAATAGAGTGAAAGGTGCTCTTTAGGAGTGAACCCACCAAAAATATGAGCCACCGACCTGTAACTGAGGTTTTGATAATGGACCTTGCAAGAACCAGAAAGGTATATCGTATCAGGGAAAGAAAAATCACAAAATGTACTGGCCTATTTTCTTTTGTTCTAGATTCTTCTTACTCTTCATAAATGGAATTTATTTGTTTATGATTTCTCTGGAGTATGATACAAATTCTAATAGCCACTGAACATGGTTGAAGCAATCTCTGTTTCACTGAAGTTCTTGTAAGCACCATGAGTTTCCTGTTCCCACTCTTGCTCCCAACATGGAGACACGTGGCACGCAGCTCAGATGTTTCATTCTGCACGAGAGCCCATAATAAATTTAAGAGGGACTCTGTGACTTAGAGCTCAAGCAACTGAAATTTTGAAGCAACATCTGAGTTTGTAGTTTGTAATTCTGTCATGAAAGACTTGAGCAACTTTTCTTTATAAGCCTTAGCACTTGGCACTCAGACACTGGTATTGATTCTGGAAACATCTTGCTCTTAAACTTGAAAGGTTTGAGTTGCTGGTCTCCTAGAAACACTCAGGCTACATGCAGAGCTGATGACTGTCAGTGCTCTGGGAGAGACTTAGAACAGAAAGGGAACCTGTAATTGAGAGAAAATGACAGATGGCAGAGCAGTTTGCTCTTGCTGGGGTTATAGTGAGCCTCCGAGTGCTTCCACCTTGATGGGATAAAGTGCAACACAAACTCAGGGCATTACCAAATGCTAGGCATTACCTTCTGAAACCCAGATCATTCTTTTAGTTTCCAAGGGGACTGTGGAATAAACTCTGTTCCACAGATTTCATCCTTAGTCATGCCTAAAATCTCATTTAGCAATATCATTCCACATCCATTTATTTAAGATTATCTTTGAAGCTGTACAGTAAATATAGTAAATCACCATTAATTTAAGCTTCTCTAATTGAGCTCACTTAGATAGGGTTTGAGTGAAAATTTACTTCTGTTTCATCTATACTAAAAAGAATGGCTTGTTAAGCAAGTCAGTATATAAAGATTATAAGAGCTGTGCCTGCCTATGTGCACATATGTTTTACAGGTACTTGGAGATATCTATTTGCACATAAATGTAATTAACATGCTAGTCATAAAAAGTTCCCACATATCTGAAAACTGCCCTAGACCAATTGTTCATTGGTAATACTTTATTTACCTGTGACATAAACTATTTTCTAGATAGTGAGGAGTTCCTATATGTAAATCTTATCTAGATAGTATCTTTAATAGAAATTGAAGCCGAAAAACAATGTTTTATAAAGCAGAATTTCCATGACATTTATGATATAAATTTTCAAATATTCTGTTTAAAAAGCTATACATGCTTGTAGTGGTAAGCTATGTATGCATTGAAAGCAAGAATTTGTCATAATGGCATCAGTTAGGGTATTGCTTTGAGGAACCAGAAATTGAGAAGATTTTGAGCTACAAAGTTAGATATGGTTTAATATCTAATACCAACTTTGTCAATTTATCATATTATCATATTGTGCTTTGCCATTCACATGATTTTCTAATGTAATAGAATTTCCTCAACTGAAGGCTTGAAACATTAACAACTCTCGTGCCAAAAGAATTCATCTAGCTTTTGTTTCTGTTTTAAAGTCTTTCCAAAATATTTTTCTTCTTAATAGCTAACGTGTTACATATCATGCTTCTCTAAAAGTTTGCTTCCCGGGGGGTGCTTTTGGATCATTTAAAAATGTTACTTGTGTGATATTTCAGTTGAAGGGGATGAAGTTTCTTCTTTGAAAATGATAAGGCCCTGTTCAAATTGTACTTGCTCATGTTTTTAAAAGGACAAAATGTAACTCCCCCCGCCCCAATTATTTTGACAGCCAAGAATGAGAGTTTGAAAATTTGATGTCAATATTCCTTTTCCTGCAGGGTTGAACTGCTCCCATCTAGCAAGCCAAGCAAGTTCCCACAATGCCTAGCCTCTGACTGGTACCCCTAAGACTGGGGGGAATAGAATATATTCTGTGTGCTGGTATTAAGGAACAGGGGAGGTTAAGAGGGAAGAAAAAGGAATGGAACCTAGGGGCTGATTTCTGCTCTTTTAATTTAATTGCTCATTATAGAATGCACAGGGCCAACTATGAAACACGAATACACAACCTGACCAAAATGAGAAGTTTGCCTTCTAGCACCTCTCATATGGCTAGTGCCTTGCATCCTGCTGTTGAATCCCAGGCATTGTGGATTCCTGGGCGTCCAAGGATCCTGGGAAGTGCCCCATGCTCTAGTTCTATCCCTTATTTATGTGACTGGTCTGAGCTTTCTTTCTTTAAAGACCTTTTTAATCTGTGTATTTATGCTATAAATTTCTCTATTCTAAAGTAATAATAATCATAAGTATAATCATACAAAGTATGCTCTAGAGTAGTGCTGTCCCATAAGACCTTCTGTGATGATGGAAATATTCTAGATCTGTTCTCTCCAAGATGTCAACCATTAGCCACCTTGGCTATTGAGCAAATTAAATATGGCTATTGAGCAAATGAAATGTGGCTAGTTCAGTTGAGGAATTCAATTTTTCATTATGTTTAATTTTAACAAATTTAAATTTAAAAAGCCATATGTGATTAGTGGCTACTGTATTGGATAGTATAGCTCTAATTATTTTTATCTTAATGCAACAACTGATGGCCAGTGGACAGGTGGGTCTTTAGCATACCTTGCAAATGCCCCACCTCAGAGGGGAGAGGTAAGCCAGGTTCCCTGATCCCCAGTTACCTGACTCTGCTTGATTGCCAGTGGCAAATCAGACTCCCCAGAAAACATTTCAGGGACAATGTAAAATGCTTCACTATGCCTCACATATTTTGACACCATTTCCTTCTTTTTCCCCTGCCTTTTATCCCTCTCAGGTTTCAAAAGAAGAATTTTTGAACTATTATGCTGGTGTTAGTGCTTCTATTGACACCGATGCCTATTTCATTTTAATGATGAGAAAATCCTGGAGATTATGACTTTCTATCTACTAATTCTTTTGGAAATTGGGGACTCTAAGAGAGTGGAATGACTTTGAAAGAAGTCCAATGCTATAGATTTTTGATAAGGTGTAAACTAAAGTTTCTGAAAGATCTAGGATTTTAAAAGCAATAGATCTTCAGTCATCTTACTTAATGATCTGGAACATATCATTTGCTTAAATGCCTGGGGATATACTTTTAAATCAGAAAGAAAGGAAGAACAGATGGAAGGAAGGAAGCTATGAAGTGAGACTAGAAAGTGGTTCTTAGGTGAAATAATGTACCTCTTGTTACAGCTGTTCCTCTTATAGGGATAAATGTAGATGTTTCCCCACATCTTTATTTATTCCCTGTCTTCACAGTCTTTAGCAGGGGGTGATGATAAAAAGATTGGAGGAACATCTGACTTTGTAAAATTTCCTGAGCTTACTTATTTTAATGGGTCTCTTGGTGAATACAAATAAAATCTATTTTATTCGGAAATTTAATGGCCTTTTTTTTTTTTCTATCATCATATTTTGATCTAGGGATTTAAAGTCAACAAATGCCCACACATGCATGAACAGGGGACATAAGTGATTCTGGTGACAAAAAGAAGGTGAGCTCAGTTGGCCCTCTTGGTAGAAGGCTAGGCTTTCATGGAGTAGGATCACTTCCTGGGCCAGCCTATCAGGACATAAAGCAGTATACAGGGAAATCGAAGTGCCTATGAGAAGCCTTGGAGCTTTAGGGTACATCAATGAGGAAGACTCCGAAACTGTTTTGGGAATTCATCTTTGGAACCCACTTTTAGGCTCCTCCACAAGGCAGATGATACAAGGTTTCCTGACCCATTTGTCTTCCTCTAATATTTACTTCTCAGAAAAGAAAGGTGGCTGGAAGTTGACTACACATATAACCACAGGCCTTCATCTTGGAGAAATGAGGTGGGAGAGGAGATGAAATGCTGGGCTTTTCAAACTTTAATGAGCCCCCAAATCACTGGAAGATCTTGTTAAAATGTTAATTCTGATTCAGAAGGCTGGAGTGGAGTTCGAACTTTAGCCTTTCTAACAAGCTTCCCTGTGATGTTGATGCCTCTGGTCTTCAGGTAACAACACTTCAAGTAGCAGGGGATAGAGATACCAGCTTGTATATTTCCAGTGCTTTTTGTTTATTTGTCCATCTCTAGTTGGCCATCGTAGTTTGTGATTTTTGATTGCTGGGCCATCCTCTTTTTGCCCTTAAAGTCCTGAAAATATGAAGGAAGTACCAAGAAAATGTATGTACCTCCCAGGCATGTGTAGGAGAGAAATAGAACTCCCAAGAGGCCTTGTGTGGAGGCATTTCAATTGGAGCATTTCTCACAGCCTAGGGCTGAGTCCTGCAGCCTTCCAGCCTCAAGGATCTGAATGTGTCAGCGCACTGAGAGTAGGTCCATCTTTTAAGACAGACCTACGTTGAGCAAGCTCATAGCAACTGATGCTAAAACTGGAATGCCAAGTCATTCATCTACTATGAAGAATGCAATTCTCACATCTGCTAAGACCAGATCAGAGGACCTCCCCTGGGCTTGAGGATGAGAGAGAGTAATAATTCAGCTCTCAGTTCAGTCACTGTTAGCAGTTTATTCTCAGAGGCTACTAAACAATGTAGAGGACATACACTTGGCATGTTAGGGTAATGTTTGCTGTGGTAAACAAACCCTAAAATTTATAAAAGCTCATACAATAGATATTTCTTTTTCTTTTTTTTTCTTGTTTGAAAATTAATGTCTTTATTATTCTTTGATGAGTACAGTCTACCAGTTTAATGTAACAAACTGATTATGTGCTAATGATTAAAATAGAGACTAATTGTTGGTTAATACTGTCACCGTGAGGACCACAGAATATATTTTGGGCACTACATATTATTATCCCTTCTTCCTCCCTAATTTAAATTCAGATGTGTTTAATTCTTCATGTCTTGCTTTAAATAGATATTTCTTTTTCATTCATGAAGCAGTGTTACATATCCGCTGTTTGTGGTCAGTGAATAGCTTTTCTCCGGGTGGTGATTCTGGGTTGCAGGATTACTCCGTTTCGTAGTTCTGCTGTTTTTCAGGGCTCTTTAGTCACTGATATCCAGGTGCCTGAAGGAGAAGAGTGTGTAGAGAAGGCTTGAGGAACTTTCTGAAAAGCTATGGTCTGGAAGGGACACACATCCCTTCTGCTTGCATTTTGTTGATGATTAACAGTCACTTGATTATATCTAAGTGCAAGGGAGGCTGGGAAGTGTAGTACTGGTCAGGAAATCTTCCTGCCAGTGCAAATCTATCCAACAGCAGGAGAGTACAAATTTTAGTGGACCACTAGCTATTTCTGCCCCTTAAAATAGCAGTCCCTGTTGCCTTCCATTTTTTTTTAAGAGAGAGAGAATGAACAGGGCAGAGGGAGAGGGAGAAGCAGACTCCCCACTGAGCTAGGAGCCTGATGTGGGGCTCAATCCCAGGACTCTGGGATCATGACCTGAGCCAAAGGCAGATGCTTAACCGACTGAGCCACCCAGGTGCCCCTGCCTTCCATTTTCTTAGGGAGGCATGCTTGGTGGTCTTGCTAACCCATGTGGAGTAAGATATTTGCCAAGTTGGAGGAGTATAGAACTGGGGTCTTTCTTTCCTTAGCCATGTTAGCAACCAAGAAAACAGCTTCTATAACCATATCAGGTAATGATTCCCCACTTAGCCAGCCTTGTCACTGGCCTTATGGCCCTATTCCAGATCTTGAAATTCATGCTACACCAACACTGAGGCAAGTATTCATCCTTTATCTGCCTCTACAGTTTAGGGCTAGGAATTTTCCATTTTTGTCCATGCAGGAGTTTTCTGCGGGGAGTTGTAGCTATTTGCTATCTCGCATACTGGAACTAGGTTATCCATGTTAGTAAATGAGAAAATTTTTGCTCTAGAGGCAGATCTTTGTTGGAAACATAATTATAAGGTTTTTTGGTCACTGGAATAAGAACAAAGGGCATGAAGATTAGAATATTTAATGAAATTAGGCTGACAGTTTATTGCATTCATCTTGCCAGTGAGACCATAAAATTCTTTTACAACAATCCCTGGAGGGAACTAAAAAAGATTCCCTCCCTGACCCCTCTCTTTCTCAGGGCTTCATAGCTCAGCAACTACCCATTGAAGGGACACACTTTTCACTGTAGATATGTCAGTTAGACATGTCAGTGAACTCACTCAGGATCTGGCCTGCCTCAGCCATTTGAGGGTGATGTTAGTCTCTGTAGGTTAATTTATGTACCTCTGTTTTAAATAATTGTATATAAAACATCACGTAAAGATAATATTGCTCTGCGGCGCCTGGGTGGCTCAGTCGTTAAGAGGCTGCCTTCGACTCAGGTGGTGATCCCGGGGACCTGGGATGGAGCCCCGCATCGGGCTCCCTGCTCCGCGGGAAGCCTGCTTCTCCCTCTCCCATTCCCCCTGCTTGTGTTCCCTCTCTCGCTGTCTCTCTCTTTGTGTCAAATAAATAAATAAAATCTTTACAAAAAAAAAGATAACATTGCTTTGAAGGGTATCTTATTTCCATGCTATTTGGAGTGTACCTTACTGAAGCCACAGTGAAGTGACCACAGACATCAGTTACTTTCTTGTTTCATATTGGAGGGGAAAATTAAATCAGAACCATCTTATATGGAAATAATTCAGCAGAATAATTAATCATCCTAGTTTAATAAATCATAGGAAGATTTCAGGGTTTGAAAGAGTTGTATACTGACAAAGTGGACTATTATTACAGATAGAAATTGTAGGGAAAAATTTTAGAATCAAGTAGAGTTAAAAATCAGGGCATCATTAAGATATTAGCTCTAACACATAATGCCAGCTATTAAAAATGGCAGGAAGGGAGACTTTACTTTCTTTGGTTGCAAGAGCCCAGGTAGTAGACATTTGCACATGTTGCTCAGGTTCACTTGAAATCAGCAGATCCAAAATAAAATTCATTACTCCTTTCCCTGCCCTCCATTAATCCCATCCCATCTTCTACTTGCACTGAGCATGCTTTTATCTGTCTGTGTCTTTGGCTACAGGAGCTAGAAACCCAAGGATCTTTGTCCCCTCTCTTGCCAAGAAATGGTTAAGAGTACAAATGCCAGAGTCAGCATGCCTGGTTTAAAATCTGACTGTGTGGCTTACTAGCTTTATAAGTTTAGGCGAACTACTTGACCTTTCACATCTCAGTTCCTCATCTGCTAAGTAGAGATAATAGTAACTATATAATTGGGTGAGTGTTAAATGGGTTAATATATGGAAAGCACTTAGAACTTTAGCTGGTACTAAATAAGCTCTATAGGAGGGTTTGCTATTATTTTACATCACTTTCTAGAGTCAACTGATTTTTTTTTTTTTGGTGTCCTTTCTCTCCTTTCCCATGGCACATGTTGAGTTCTTCCTACTTCAAATAAAGAAATGGTCCCCAGGTAAGTCTGTGCCTACAGTCTTATACCTTTTCCTCTACCCTTCATGCTAATACCAGGATGATTTATCCTAAGACTCAGGTTCAGTCATGTCACTTCATTTCTTAAAGACATTCAGTAACTCCCCAAGCCCATTTAAGAGTTCAGACATATGGCATGGCATTTAAGGCCTCCGTAATTTGTTCTGACCTATATATTTCCAGATGTCTGTTCTGAGTGCAGAGCCTGATGCTGGGCTTGATCCCATGACTCTGAGATCATGACCTGAGCTGAAACCAAGAGTCACATGCTTAACTGACTGAGCCACCCAGGTGCCCCCTGTTCTAAGGTTCTTAGATGTGGCATGCAGGGGAAGGGAAGGGTATAACTTCAGTTCATATAGGATATCCTTGAGACATCTACCATCCTTCTTTTCAGGGTCTCTTAAGTCCATCCAATCATGGTAGCTTCTCTACTATACTTGGGAAATGACAACTTTGAGAAGCTACCAGTGGGGTAGATGAAGAGCTCACTTTTGAGATCTATGGATATCTAGGTGAGAAATCCAATAGGCAGTTGGGTATTCATTCATTCAATCAACAAGCATTTATTGAGCAAATATTCAGTACTACCAGTGAGTACTGTCCTAGGTGCTGGAAATTTAACCTTGAACAAAAGACATATGATATATTTACTCATTGAAGTTCAGCTTAGTAGACATGATTCTAAAGCTCAGGGTGTAGGTCTGGATGGACAAGAAAATCTTGAAGGTAAAGAGCCAATGAATGTAATGAAAATAGCAAAGGTATGGGAGATATCAGATAATTGAAGGGGCAAAGTTCTGGAGTGGGAGGGAAGGGTGGAGTAAAGGACAGTAATGGTTGATTTGGTCTTCTACTGACAGAGGGGCATCTTATCCTTTGACTGGGAGAAGAGATGGTAGGGATTTATGGGAATTTGGGAACTTGTAGATGGAAATAAGAAGAGAGGAAAAAGAGTCGTGACCCAATTTTCTCAAAGTAAAGGCAAAAATACCTGCTGGGAATGAGAAGGGCTGAGGTTTAATGGAGGGACTTGGAGAGGTGAAGGTTTGGCAGGGATCATGGAAGGCATTGGAAGGGAGAGAGTGCTGCCAAGCACCTATAAAGGACAGCAAAAATTTATATGGACACCATTTGGCAGGATTACGAGATTTTCACCAAGACAGTATAGGAGATAGGGTAAAGAAGAAGAGATGTGAACCATAGAGACATGTCATATTGAAACATGAATTTACTTATCTCCATTTTGACCTCAGTCTGTACTTTCTAACTAATTACGTTCTTTTTTCCAACTTATCTCTTAACTCAGGCAAAAGACCTGGCAGGCAAAGTATCCCATGTTGGGAACCGAAACCACCCCCTCAAGCAATAACAATTGCCCTATACTAGCAAGACCCCGCAGGATTGACCCTGGAGCAATGATTGACCTGATCTTTACTGCTCACCTAAACATACCCACCAACTTTTGTCCCACATTTTCCTTATATAAACCTAGAAGTATTTCAGCACTTTGGAGACAGCCTTTGGCCATTAGTCCTCTGTCTTCCTAGTGTTGGCCTCGCTGAAATAAATTCTTTTCTTGTTTCACTACTGGATTTTGTCAGTGGTGAGTGGCTGAACCTGTTCTGTTTGGGACCCCTGGAGCCAGGTGCTCTTGCACCTTTGGGCCCCCGTTACAATTTCATCTTGTTCCATAGCACCTATCCCTGCAATTTGCACACAAGAGGTGCTCAATGAACTGTGGTGGAATTCAGAAATCATTTGGAATTCAGAAATTATTTAAAAGATGGGAGGATAGGGCATCTTGAAGTTCACTGTTGTGTCACCCATAACACAAAGAAGAAATCAGATTATGACTCTAGAACAGCAGAATCTCATTTTTAATCGAATAAGTCAATATCAATGTTATTCTAGAAAAATAAACTTTACAGAAAAAAATAAAAGTTTTAATTCCAAGTAAGAATTATATTGAGAAACATTTTATTATTTTAATTATTTTTATTATAATAATAAAACATATACACTCCCTTCCAAAAGGAAAAGAAAACAAAAACAGTAATTGAAAAGTCTCTTACTTTTATATTTCCATTTATCATTCCATTCTTCTTCTTAATAATAACGACTGAAAACGTTTTGGAGCTTTGCCTTCTAGAGTTTTTTCTAAGCATATTCTAACTCTACTATTCTTTTTTTTTTTTTTTTTTTAAAGATTTTATTTATTTATTTGAGACAGAGAGAATGAGAGACAGAGAGCATGAGAGGGGGGAGGGTCAGAGGGAGAAGCAGACTCCCTGCCGAGCAGGGAGCCCGATGCGGGACTCGATCCCGGGACTCCAGGATCATGACCTGAGCCGAAGGCAGTCGCTTAACCAACTGAGCCACCCAGGCGCCCCTAACTCTACTATTCTATCTTCTCTCTAAATATACTTTTAAAAAAGATCTTCTGGGGTGCCTGAATAGCTCAGTCAGTTAAGTGTCTGACTCTTGGTTTCAGCTCAGGTCATGATCTCAGGGTCCTGAGATCGAGCCCTGTGTTGGGATCCATCCTCAGCGGGGAGTCCGCTTGAGATTCTCTCTCTACTTCTGCCGCTCCCCCACTTGTGCATTGTTTCTCTCTCTCACTATCTCTCTCTCTCTCTTGCTCTAAAATAAATAAATAAATAATAAATAAAATCTTTAAAAAAATATCTTTTGTAGTAGACACTTTTGTTTGCTTCTCTAACATCCTTTATTTCATTCATCTCATCCCTATTTTGTCTAGGTACCTATCTCATCCCCTGGTCCAGAGAGTGAGCCGTTTCCAACCCAATTAGTGCATGGCATTCTCTAGTAACTGTCATTGGTCCAGGGTTGCACACATGACTTTAGCTGGGTCAATCATACTGAAGGGAAAAAATTAAATTTCATGCTTAGGAAGGAGTGTGAGTGTGTGTGTGTGTGTGTGTGTTTTCTCCCACTTAAAAATTCATATGAGAAATGTCTACATTTGTTGCTATTAGATTAAGGGATCTATGAATATTGAAATCCTTCCACTGCTCAACCACTTCTCTTTCCCCCAAAATTCCCAGTACAGGTATAGACAAAGCCGTTTCATTAAGGAATGGAAGAAGGTGTCTGTGGCCTGCTGCTTTATGGATGGGACAGGAGGGCTTCCTCAGAAAGGGACAACATCTGTGCTGCCCTGTAAATGTGGCCTTATATCTATCCTCATATTTGACTGAAGGAGGTGCATTACTGTCTCAACTCTTTATCCCTTTCCTATCCACATGCTTTACCTTATGTTTCAGAGTTCCCATACAGGAGAAAGTGTTTCACAATCTAATAGGCAAAAAATTTTTATTATTTCATTTGCACTTTTTATTCTGAATGAGAGTGAGCATACTTCATATTTTTAGAATAAATTTCACTTTTGTGAACCCTCTCCTAATGTGCTTTGTCCATATTCCTCTTAAATTATTCATTTTTGCTTATTGATTTGTAAGACTCTGGATACTAAGGATATTAGCACTTTGCCTGTCTTGTAGTTACTATATTCTTCCAGTTTATTTTTATCTTTTCTTTTTTTGTATGTATTTTTTTTATTCAATAAAGGAATTACCAATATTTTAAATTTTACATACTCAAATGTATCACTCTTTTTCTTTTATGGTTTCTGGGTTTTGTGCCTTTTTTAGAAATGCTTTTCACATCCAAAGAGTATAAAATGATTTGCCCATGTTTTCTAGCATATTTGTTTTCATTTTAAAAATTATTTATATCTTTGATCTATGTTGGATTTATTTTAGAAGTCGGTTAATACTTGCCCCTTTATCTATAAATGGCTAGTGTATTGTTCTAATCTCTATTAAATAATCTACCTTTTCTCCACTAATTAGAAGTAAATGAAATTTTTATAAGTATCTAGATCTGGACACATAGGTTCTCTATGTTTATGTCTATGATTGTCAAAAAACAAAAAACAAAAAATTTTAAAAAAAGGAAAAGAAGAAGAAAAATGGAAAATCTAACCAGGGATATCTATAATTTCTAGGCAAGTAACTTTGTAGCTTTTTGCACTGAAAATTTTTGTCATTTTGTCGAATGTAATTTATATTGTCTTTAAAAAATGAATAAATGTCAAAATCACTCATATAGTTAGTTTCTTTTCAATTCTTTTCTTCTCCAGACTTGTGCAGGCTCTTCTTGAATTTTTCCATATGATATTTAGAACAATAGCATATGTACATATGTATATGATGGGGAAAACTACACATTGCTTATTAAATATGATTATTTCTGAGCAGTGGGATTAGGGAATGAGGTCTTTTACTTGCTTTGTCATATATATCTGTGTTTCTTGAATTTTGAGGAATAAGCAAGTATTAGTTTTTAATAAATATTCAATGAAGATTTAAAGAAATAATTCAACATATGGAAATATAATCAGAGACCTTAATGAAGTCTTTTAGCGTATTTTTTTACTTGATCCCTTTGTGTTTTCCAGATATGCAATCATTTCATCTGCCAATAATAATCATTTAGTTTCCTCCTGTTTAATATTTATGCCTCTTACTTTTTCTCCTTGTCTAATTGCATTTTCTAGCATTTCAAGAATGTTAAATGTGGTGACAGTGGAATTTCTTCTGTTTTATTTCTAAGTTTAGTGGAGTACTTTTAATATTTCACCATTGAGCATGACCCTGGCTTATATTCTATTCTTATTTTACTGAAGTTTTTTTTTTATTAAAAAAATTAATCCTAAGCATCACTCAAATCTGCATTGGCACCCTCACATTTAAATCCATGAAAGTTTATTGATGTGTAAAAAAGGGACTTGATAGTATATCCATCAGTCTCATGGAAGAGCACTTATTGAATTTTTATCAAAACTAATTATTCCTTAAACTATAAAGGAAATATTTCACTGTTACCAATGGATAACAGTGTCTCTAGCTTAATATTAAAATATTTTCTGATTATTTATCCTTTTTGTTTAATGACTAGTCCAATTCATACTTTGCAGCAACTAATTTGTCATAAAAAAAGAAAAAGTCCTTCTCAGCCTCTGTGAGTTCTCTTCTCACTGAGAAATCTTTACCACAGTAGAAAGGAATTGACCCTCATAATTTACAGTTGAGGGGTCCAACTCAAGTGTTTCTGCAGAAGTCAGCATCAAAATTTTATTTTTCAAACCTCAGGGGCTTCATGTGTTGTTTGCTTCACATTTGTTTTCACCAGTTGCTTTGTGAGTGTTAATGTATTCCTCTGACCCACCAAGTTTTATGTATCATACTTTCTTTGCCTGAACAGCTGCCTCATTGCAAGCTATACACAAATCCCATACAAATGCCACAAGCCATTAAGATGTAAAGTTAAATTAGACTGCAATGTGCATCAAAAATAAACCAAATAAGTGAATAAACAAAATTAAATGCAGATATTCACCAGAGAAATGAAGCTTTGGAAAATTCTTTCCCCCACCCTATTGTTTCCCCACATTTGTGGTTACAGTGGTTAAGAGTGCAGCTGGGGAGGTAACTGTGGATGGGGAAGACAACCGACTCCTTACACGTGGCTGCCCAGATGTGCTACTCTCTCAGGGATGCAGTGCCTGCCTCTGAGCATCCTAGCCTGGCATCATTATATCCTGGATGGTGATGAGAAAGCACACTGACTAATACAATATCATTCACTAACATGCTGATTCATTCATTCCATGTTATGATTGAGTGCCTTCTGGATCTTAGGTACTGTGTTTAACAGCACACATCCACCCCTAATAAGTCACAGTTCTCTCTGCCAGAGTACTTAGAAGCCCATAGGGGAGTCAGATTAGGTAATGCCAAATCAATGTGGTGATGATAGAGGTAAGCATAAGGTGTTATAGGATTCCTCCATAAACCCTGATACACACATGAAATTTATTATGCCACATCCCTGATTAAAATCCTCCCAGGTACTCCCACCCCCTGAAGACTAAATCAAAACTTCTGGGACTGGCATGTCAAACGCTTAACCATTGGTCCCCACTAATTCTGCCAAGTGCCATCTTAACCACTGCTCAGCAGACTCTCTGCCTGTGGATGGCTTCCACTGAACCACCTGCCGAATGACCCAGCACTCTTCATTCTCTCTGTGGGATACACTGACACCTACATTGAGACTTGCCCGGTAGCAGGTTATCTCCTAGTGCACTCCGTACCCACCAAGTGAGAAATAAACTCACTCAAGTCAGTCCTGCATTTTCCAGACTTGTTTAGGCCAACTGGACCTGTTACTGTGATCATATTATGAGGCTGATAAAGTATGAGTATGCAAAGAAAGACTGATGTGGATCCATGAGAACTACCTTCAATGGTTTGAAAAAACCTGACAAAGGCATGTTGAAAGAATACCACAGGGTTGAAAACATGATGGCATGACATTGGGCTGGAGAATACCTTTAAAAAGTTAGACATCTACACTTAGATTTTTTTTTTTGTAAGTGTTTGAAAGTCCTTATCCATCTTAAAGAAAGCAAAGCTAGAAAGAGTAGATGATGTGTCGCAGTGTGCTTTACCAAAGAAAGATGATGTGAAGCTATGGTCAACAACTCACAACCCAAAGGAGCAGCTTTGGCCTGGTTACAAATGAGTGGTGAATAGACATACAGTCAGATGTTTTTAATTAAAATAAAGTGTTCCAGTCAGAACTGTATTATGTTTTATAAAAGTGCCCTATGTCTGACTTTGGGGAACAACCAACACCCTACTGGGCAAGGAGACATCACCTATTGTATCTGTAACTCCCCTAACATCCCATGTTCTGTCACAACTCCATGACTTTGAGCAGTTTCCTCTGCCAGGAAATGTCCTCCAGGCTCCTGTATCTGGCACATTCCTGTTTACTCTGCACTGCCACATCAAGTGTGATTTCCTTCACATCGCCTCTCCTGGTTTGTTTGTTACTTTTTCCTTCCTCAGCCAGCAGCAGCAGCTCATTCTTATATTTGGGGACCGCCCCACTCTACAAGATGCAACCTCTTACTGTAGAGGGTGCAAACACCAGCTATTCTCCTCTCTGCTTCCCATTGCTTGAGCCCAGGTACCTGAGCTAGGCATAGTTACACCCAACCGCAGGCTCCAGTGACATGAAGCTGCTGGACACTGCGGCCAAGTCTGCTCTGGGGTGCTGGTGGTGGCAGTGGAGAAGGCTGACTTCAGTTTCTGGGGGTGCCAGTGCTAGAAAGAAAGGGTGGCTTTGTGAACTCCATGTTTGGTTCCTTGATCCTCTCAGATATTCTGGATTCTGGGAGGACTCTCGTAGCCTTTCTTAAATCCCCTTTCTGCTCAAATCAGCCCAAATTGGTTTTGATCGCTTCAACTGAGAACCCTGATGATATTTGCCTTCAAGGCTGTGATATGACATTGTGACTGTTCCTATGTGTATTTGCCCCCCAGTGACTGTGAGCTGGAAACTGTGCATCTCATCTCTGTAACTCCAGTGCCTAGCACAGAACAAAGGAACGCAAAGCAGATACTCAACAAATTGCTGTTAATTCCTTAATTTGTTAATTCATTACTTAATCACTGAGTGAGTTTTCCCTGAAGATCCGTATATAAAATGACAGCAAATGACACCAGAATGTGTTCAGTGGCTGGGGAGAATTGTGGCCCATTCTGCCCCTATTCCTCACAGAAGACAAGCACAGGCACAGAGAGTTCCATAGCATTTAATTAAATATGAGATGGTAACACACACTGGATACTTAGATACTTAGCAGCTCTGCAAAAATGTTTGTAATGCACATGGGAGGTACACGGTCCAATCAGAGACCTTCACTGTAGTGAATGCTAGAGAGTTTTTAGAATAATCCCAAAGAAAAACCACTGAGCTGACACAAATACCATCGGATCTGTCCCATTCCAGTTGTCTTACCACATATTCTCACCACCTTTCCAGTCAGTTTCGTCTTCTAGCCCCTCTAGAAGTGCTATGAAAACACAACTAGGCGCATCTGAAATAGTCCATCTTTGGCTTTTCTGAAGCCAGTTTCCATGGAAACCAGAAGGACAGGAGAGGCAATGGCTAGTGGAAAATCAGTTGGATAAGCCAAGACTCTCTAGGTCCAGCCAGGATTGTTGAATTGACCAAATGAACTGCCTGTTTAACAGCTCTCATTTCACACTATATAGATCTAGCAGTTTACATCACTGCCTTCTGCGTTGTCTCTCACCAGCTTTTCTTTCTTAATGAAATCCAAAAGAGGGTTGGTCAAAACGGACTTGTAATCTGATATTATTCAATGTTCCTGAGTATAAGATCACACATGAGCAGCAGTTATGATTATAAGAGGATAATACATGGATTTTAAATTCCTCCAGTAACAGACAGACATTCACACACGAAATTCAAATGATAATCTGTGCCCAACAATATTGAAACACGGGATTTTAGAGCTGGAGTGACTTGGATCTTCCTCTAGACTTATCCCCTCATTTCTTTGAGAGATTGTCTACTATGTCAGGGAAACAAACTTCTGGCTTTCAGTCCTGACCTCACACCTAAGGTGGAATAACTTACCTGTCCTTTCTGTGCCCCAATTTTCCCATAAGTCAAAGCTAACGACACACTTCATGGGACTTCTGTGGATAAGGTACAAGAGAACCAGGCTCGCATGAGGTTTTCTGTGATGACCTCCTCTTTGAGACCTGGTTCCCATTTCTACAAAAGGTAAAGAACACATGTCCACCTGGTGGAAAAGGTCTTCTGCTGCTGACACACCAGACAGATTCTGGGCTTTTCCTCCCCGTAGATGTGTATTACTTTTTTGGCATTTTTTCTTGATTGTCTTCAACAGGGTACTTTGAACATGCCTCTATTATAGCACTTTGTGTGATTATAATCATTTGTTTACAAAGCTGCCACTTTCATTAGATTTTTCCACTTTATAAGGCCCCCAACTTTATTTGTCTTAGATACCCTACACCCAACTCTGTGGCTGGCACATAGCAGCCTACCCATAAATACTTGTCAAGGAAATGAAAGGGATAATGCTTATGGAAATGCTTTGAAAATCACAAAAGCACTAAGCAAATCTAAGGGAATGTGAGATTATATTCACCACTACTGATTCAGAGAAAAGGATTTGGAAAGTACAATGTCCAATGGAAGAATAAATGATCTTATTATCATTAGGCCTCTAAGCCAGCAGATAAGATCTGTTCAACAAAATTTAAAACCCCTTCCCAGATATCACAAAACAAAACAAACAAGAAAATCAAAAACAGGTCACCCCCCAACAAACTAAAAACAGAACAAAAAGATACAAAATGTCAACAACAACAACAGCAACAAACCCCTGAACAAAACCAAGCCAAACCCTGGATCTATGCCCTTCATCATTTCCTGTGCCTCAGCTGCCCTGTGTGGTTCTGCATGTACCCAAGGGCTGGAGGCCTGTGGGAGAGGACTCTGCTGTTCTCCCCTGGGTTGCAATTTCTCAGCTGCCTTGACTTGGTTTGAGATAGTCACTAGAAATTCATCTAGACCAAGAAATGCAAGAGGACACATGTCAGATCTTCTTTATCTTCAAGAACAGGGCCAAGTCGGGCTCATTCACTGCATATGCTTATAGTTCTCCCTGAAGCTTGTGGCAAGATACAAGGCCATAAAACTCAGGACAGTCTGTAGACACATTTGGGTTGGGGCAGTCTCTACACAGATATAAAGTTATTCCTGGCTTATTGCTCAAATGCCCCTGTGTCCAGAGCTGGCAACAGATTCTTCTATTATCGGTGGATGCAGCTGAGTGGTGGTAGCAAGAGAATCATGCCCTTGATAACTAACAATAGAAATTCTGGGCTTCTCCTTTTTCAGAAAAAACAAAATCAAATAGAATTCGTGTTTTTTTCTTGCCTTCTTCAGTTTCCGTAGACATGGCTGGTCATGGTAGTTCACATACTATATGACCCTTTCTTTCTCTTAGCCTTTTCTCATTTTGGTGGCCATGTCCCTATGTGTCTAGGAAAATCCTGGCTTATGCTGCTTGTACTGGAATGAGTATTTATAATTTCCCCTTTCACTTTCAAAAGTGACCCAATTTGAACAATAAATTTTATAGTCACCCGTTCGTTATTAGTGAGGTTTGGCACTTGTGAATGGGATAGCCTCCAGTCAAGGGGAAGGCATATGGCTTGGCGGGGGAAACCACAGTTAGACTCCAGCCATCAAACTCCACGCTGAGTGGGGACAAAGTGGACAGGTTACTTAACGCCCCCAAGCCTCAGTTTCATCATCTATTAGAAAAGAGAATAATAATAATAATAATAACAATTGCCCCAGTGCCCAGGATTACCATGAAGATGCAGGGAGACAAGCTGTGTAGAGCACAGGATACACAGTGAGTCCTAGTAATGGTAGCTATCAGCGCTGTTCTCCTTTCCCTCTGTCTTCCCTTGCCCTCCTCCTGCCTTCCATCCCCCTCCCTCCTCTTCCCTTATCCTTTCTTTAATTCTTTCCTGCTTCTTTTTCTTTCTGAAATAATGGACTAATTTGGGTTGCCTGAAGCAGAGTGCTCCTGCCTCAAGCCAAATGCCCTGGAGTGGGGAGGAGTGGTCCAAGCTATGTTTCTGAATCCTGTAGATTATATGGAGGGCTGGCATTAATTTTTTCTTCTTTGTGCTGCAAGGGGAAGTAAGTAGGAGCTTAGTCATCTTTGTGGGTCATCATGGTTCCAGTCCTGTGTTTCTGACAATTCACTGGTTTTGGTAGAAGCTGGACATAGTGACATATGCTTCTTCCTGACTTGATCCCAAGGAAGTGAGCATGGGCTGTCCCTGGGCAGTTGGGTTCAGTGTCAGGATTCCTGACTGGAAAGTAGATGGAGTGGGCACGGTGCTATTTGTAGTTCCAGGGCCAAGCAGCAGGCCCTGGTACACATGAGGCCCATTCTTGCAGCCTTCCCTGCAGTCTGGGGACCTGGAAGAGGGTTGCACAAGGGCCTCACACATACTGATGGTCCCAGCCAGGCATCCAAAGGGTGAATCTCCTCTGAAAGCTTTTGGGGTGATGGCTGCATGCTCCGATGGCCAGATGGGGCCCTGCATACCCCCTCCAAGCCTCTGCTTCTCAGACTCGTCTAGTTGTGAAGGAGAAGTGTGTTGCAGAAAGCTTTCTGCTTCATCTCTAGCTTGAATGCCATCCACCTTATGAATCTGGCAGTCCAGGAAGCTTTCAGGATTGAAACTCACATTCAAATTCTGCACCAGAAAAGAGAAAAGGCATTTAGAGTGCTCCAAAGGGACACACGAGCAAAGGTTCAGTTCATGGGAGGATGTAAAGAACTTTCTGACAGGGGTCTACCAGAGGATGTCAGAAAATTACCCACATGTTCTAGTTGACTCTGCCTCTGGAGACACTCTAACACATCAGAGTCTGAAGTGACTGGCTATGCCCTCCCGCCCTGGGGAAGCCCAGGAGACTTCTGAGACTTGTATCTCATTTTAGTTTCCTACCTCTAGGGAGGTACAGCCCAGATCTCATGAGGGACCCTAGTCCTGGGGTGCACAAAAGACCAAAACTTATGGTTGAACTCTTCCCTATCCTGCAATATCATTCTTGGCTACTGGGATGCCTTCAACATTGTGGTAGAAGCACCAGAAGCACTCACCTTTTTGGGTTTCTTGCACAGTTGTTCCAGAGTCTTCTTATGATCGGGGAGGCTGGGCCACACAATAGGTTTAATTCTGAAATAAGAGGACATTGACAGAGAGGAAATGAATGGTGAGGGAGCACGCACAGTAGGTCTTTCCACTCATTCTGAGCCAGAAATCAGAAGAGCAGGTTTGTAGTCTTGGCTCTGCCACAACTATAGGTGGGTGAGCTTGGACAAGTGACTTGCTTTCCCTGGGCCCCAGTGTCCTATCGATTCACAGAGGGGTTATTGTCAGTGATCGCCGTGAACACCTCTGGGAGAGAGCCCTGGGGAAGAGGAACAGTGAGGGTTTGGCAATGGTGTAGCTATGGAACCAACATTCACCCTGTTCATCTACTCCTAATATAGGTGTTGTCATCTTATTCCTCCTCTCTACTGGCAGCAACTCCTCTGCTCTTATTCTGGTGGAGATGAAGAATATTATCTAAGTCACCCAGGGAAATTGCTTTAGGATGTTCTTTTCAAGTTGGAGTCTCACGAGAATATGTGGCACTGTGCTGTGGGAGTCTTCCTAGACTATTAATAACCTGAAGGTATGTGTCAAAAGGATCATTTTTATAATGAAGCAAACATGGCTCTGTCATGGGGTAGAATGTAAAAGTCCCATGAAGTCATGTGTTGAAATTCAAGCCTTCAAATACATTCTGCACTTTCCCTGGGTACCCCCAGCCACCCAGACATTTTGGAGACATAGTTCCTATTTCTTTAGGAGAAAAAGTTGGGGAGGAGGGTTTGCCCTATGTCTAATTTACATATTTTCAACGCTTTATGAAATTAACTGTTGAAATTCACCAGTTCCCCAGGCTAGGGAGGAGTGTGGGCACTGTAATCCCTGAAATGCCTTATTCCCCTTTGTAGTTTTCTCATCAGTAAATAGGGTTAGAGCTCCAACTGTCTGGGGCTCCATGTAACCATCCTCTTGATTAGTTAAAGTTCACCTTTTTTTCCATAACGCACAGGCCAAGATGACCATCAGAGCCACAGAGAAGAAACTCAGAATGCTAATAGTTAGTAAAACAGGATCCATCCTCCCTGGAATGTAAGGATAGATCTTGGTTAGCAATCATTAACCATGCAGTGGGGGAGGCTTTCAGGGTACTTTGAATTTATTTAGTAACTTAGGACCATTTATTATTTCTTCAAAGTCGCTCTCCAGTGAATAGGATGATACACTAGCTTTATGCACTAGGAATTTTGGCTTCAGTAAGTGGCACTGAATTGGGTGACCAGGTCTAGAACATCTGTCACTTGAAATATAAAAGTGACCAGGCATTTATGGCTGGCAGCAATCTCTCCCCAACTCCTACCACCAAGAGAAGGAAGCCCAATAGGAGAATGATGATGTGGATGCTCTACATTGCAGACTCGGAAATTTCCCGTCTGAGAATGGGAGGCTGGGATGGCAGAACGATTCCCCTCATACCTCAAAGAGAAGGTATGTGTGCAGTGTTTTGGTTCCTCAGGGGCCTGCCTGAGCCATGTTCTTTGTTTTTTCTGGTAATTCTCTCTTCCTAGACCACATGGATATCTTTGTTATTCTGAAAAAGGAGACATGGAAGAGCAGCACTTGCTTGCCCATCTTCCATCACCAAAGGTGTTCCCTAGAGGGCCTTTACAGAGACCAGCCATTGGGATTCCAATCTAAGTTGATAAAGTGGAGGTAGTAGGTGGGCATTTTGTTCAGAATTAGTAGCAATTCCCACGGGCACCTAGGTCAATAGAGTCATTGATGGTACCAGTAGAGTCATTTAATCAACGACTAAGGGCCCCGCTCCCACCACTTCCTTGTTCTTCCCCAAAGGGGCAAAGATGGCAGGTCATTCTCTAAAGACAGTAAAAGAATGCCCTCCAGGAGTCCTAACTTGTGGGTTCATTTCCCCTCTCTGGCTCTTACTCTTGCTCACACACTTTGACAGGCAAAGCACTATGCAGGGCACAAAGACTCTTCGGTCACTTCCCACCTGTGATCTCTGGAGTTCTGAAGTGGAAAGTTGGACTCCATTCACTCCAGAAGCCTTGAAAATAGTTGGCATTAGGGATGGACCGGACTTTAATCTCATACATTGCATCAGGTTGTAGCTTTCTCTGTAGGAGGGTCAGCTTTGTACTGGATAAGTTCACACACTAAAGAGCAAAACATGCCATTACATTTTTAGGATTGAAAAAGAAGTGCTGCCCAGATCCCCTGAATCATTTCAAGTTGAGTGCCTTTAGTCACATGGGTACTCTCACTAGGAAAAGGAGCTATGACACGGGGAGGACCATGTGTAAGCTCATAAATGATGCTACCAGTGGTCAAGGAGGGCAACAGTACCATGGGTCTTTGTTCAGGTGAGCTGGGTTCTCCCACTCCAGGAGGATATAAATCACTCCCAGGCTCCCACCTTCCTTTCCACATTCAATTTCTTTCTTTTTTTCTTTTTCTCCTTCTCCCCTTTCATATTCCAAATGGAAATAAAAGGGAATGGTGGGTTAGTGAGCAGGAATAATTTCTCTCTAGAAAGATACCATCCTACATTGCAAATAGCAATACAGAGACAACAGTATCTTCAAAAATATGTATCACCCTTAAGAAAAAAAAAGCATCTTTCAATTTGATCGGTAAAAAGTTAATATTCCATTGCTATTTACATTTATACTTTTTATTATGTTATATTTATACTTCTTCAATTATTAGTTTTCATATATTTATTGAATTTATGTATTTCTAATTTATGAGACATTTCCAAGTTTCTTGCTAATTTTTCTGTTGTTACATTTGTCCTTTTCTTAATGATTTATAAGACCTCTTTAAATATGCTGGATATTAATCATCTGTCAGTTGTATGTGTGACAATTTAATCCTAATTTCTAATTAGCCTTATGACTTTGATTATTGTGTGTGCTGACATTTATAAGCCTTTATTTTTATGTAGTCACATGTATCCATCTTTTGCTTTTTTTTTTACTGCTTTTATGCTTAGAATATTCTTCATTTCAAGATTATATAAACATTTACCTATATTTTTTCTGCCTTGTTTAGAGTTTCACTTTTACATAATTTCCTTAAATCATCTTTTTATTTTATTTTTTAATATGGAGCGTTAGGCATTTAACTTAATTTTTTCCACAAGAAGCGAACTGACTGTCCCAATATCATTTATTCAACATCCTTCCTTTCTCCACTATAGGTGTTTTTCCACTGGTGTAATTTTCAGATGAAGACTCAAAAGGGCAGGATCAACGTAGTCTAGTTTGTGCGGTGGGTGCGTAGAAGGAGGGAGAAGGCTGTTTAGGGCAGACATTACACTTAATATAAGTACTGTACAGCAGCATGCTGCAGACAAAGAAGTCTAATCTTTGCCTGAGAAAAGGGAACAGTATGGATAAGTAGATACTCTTTTCACCTTGAGAAAGAGAAGCCATCATCTGGTTTTTGCTCATGTGATACGAAAAGGACAGAAGTTAAGCCAGTAGGTTCAGAGGAACCTGAAAATCTGGGACTCTCTACTTTTCTCCCATCTTTTCCCCAAGACAGATTTCAGGGACAGCAGACCATTCCAACGACAGTGACTCATGGAGTCTAAATAATCCTCCAGATTATGATACAAATGAAGTTTTTTACTTTGAGGATGAAGAACTCAGGCTTAAAAAAAAAATGAAGAAAAATATTCCACTGCCCTCCTTCCTTCAGGCTGCTTCCATAACTCCTGTGAACTAAACTGTGGCTATGAGTTGGTGATGGTTTTCGCCTGATTTGCCAGTGAGAGTTGTATACTTTTTGAGACCCCCCCCAAATAAAGAGGATTGATTTGGTCTTAATCTATATTGCTAATCAACTGCATAATTTAGAAACATTATAAAAACAAAAAATAGAGCAAGAAAAAAAAATTAGAGCTAGAATGGGATGGCCCAGAGAAGATCTAGGTTTTGTGAAACCTGAAGCTTTTATACTTTGGGGAGCTCCTTTCAGGAAAAAGTATATTTTGAACACAAAATTGCTAGGGGCCCTCCCCAGGTGAATGTACCTCTGGGCCCATAAAATTTATAACATTAAGTTTTTATTTTATAGTTTTATATATTTTATAATTTTGTGTATTTTATGTAAATTTACTTATTAAGTATATTTATATATACATCTTTATGAATGTCATAATAGATAAATGTAGTTAATCTACATACCATCCAGTCATTTTCATTTTTTTCCTGGCGATAGGCTACCTCATGCATTAATTCTTTCACATACTTCTTTTGTGAGTGAGATGTGTTAAATGTCACCAGAAAGTCATTTGCTCCCTCGCGATAGATGACTCTTATGTCAAAAGGAGCCTCAGGTTTAACTGGAAAGGAAAAAAGGAGGTCAGTCTATAGGGCAGTCAAGAAAATAATTACACTTTTTAAAGTTCATCTATTCTGAACATCACATTCTCTTTCTGGGTCAGTAACTGAACAACAGTTCAGAAAACCATTTCTTCTTCTTCCTGGTTCACAGCCTGACTACACTTTTCAGCCTCCCCAGCAGTTGGGTGCGGTCTTGAGCACAATGTGGGGAGAAGTGATGTGCACCACCTCCCATCCTGGCCCAGAAACCTTACATGTATGGCCCTTTGCTTATTGCCTTTCCACCACTTGGAGTCATATGTTGAAGACAGTGGGACCACAGGAGGGAGGAACTCTGAATATTGCTTGGAGGAGCATCACCCACAGATTAGAAATACCCATTTTGGCTCTTATGTGAGCAAGAAATAAAATTCTGGTGTTTGAGATATCATATGTTTTAGGGCTTATTTGTTATAGCAGCTAGTGCTAATTCTACACCAAAACATATTCTCTTTGCCTTTTGAATACTAGAGAACTTGCTACCAACTAGCCCCAAAACAGGAGTATTTAAACTTGGAGTCCTCATTATTCCAATAAAATCAGATTGTAAGCTGGGAGCCTTGTACCTCACCTCAGCTATGTAGAAGTTGAGGGTCTGCATCCAGGCCCTAAGCTCATAACTTCCAGTGTGACTTCAGTCTAGTTTGTATTAGCTCTAAATTCTTTTCCGGTCTCTTCCGTCTGCCTGCCATGCAAAATTCCTCTTAGGATCACACGCACCATGTATGAAATGCTATTGGAGGGAGATAGGTTTTATTCTAGGCAGAACCAACCCAGATAAAGATACTAAATTCCTTGAAAAGCATGTGTGTCATGTGGCCTCCCCACCATTTTCCAGGGGCTTTCCTGTCTTGGGTTCTTAGCTGCTCTATCACCAAAGCCTGGGGTGGTAGTTAGCTGTCTAAAGATGGGACAGCCACTTTTTTGCATAGCTGATCTCAGACAGAGATGGGCAGCATATAGGCTAAAATCTAAGCTAACCCCATTGTTAATGGAAGAGTACGTGTTCATCAAACTCTTCCTCTGTAGACTGAGCTGGATTCTAAGCTATCTGACTTGGGCTTTAAGGCCGACTTGCTGACCCAGTAAAGTGAACTCACGTGGTGGAATTTGGCTCACTTATTGTAGTCACTTGCTCATAGTGGTAACCACCTAAGGTTTCCTTGCATTGCCCCAGAGATCCTGAAAAAGAGGAAGTGTCTCCTTTGCCCTTTGATGTCTTATAAAAGAGGGAGCTTATTCTTTTTTACTCTTAGATGCACTATAGAAAGGGAAGGTGCTCTGGGGAAACAAGGGGAAAGGCGGGTGGGTATAAAGAAACAGACCAACAGAGAATCCTGTCAACCTTTTATACCTGCCAAGCCAGTTCCTACTTTTCATTCAAGGGAATAATTAAGATTCACATTCTCAACGAAACCTCTGACACTGAATTCCTTGCCTCATTCCCATCTCCCAAGGGACTCCCAATCATGGAAGAATTAAGGGAAGAACAGACTGATATTGATTATATACCTATTAAGCACCAAGTGCTTTACTTACACAAGCTTCCACCAACAATCCCTAATTACTGCTATACTGATGAGGAAACTGAGTCTCAGAGAGGTTAATTAAGTTCAGGCTCCTATAAAATGGTTTGATAGTATTTAAATCCAATTCTGTATGATTCTGAGGCTTGCTCTTCTTTATTTTAGCTTTTGTTTCTGTGCTCCATTATCTCACACTGGCTTGTCCAGGTATCCTCCAAATAGGTCTGTCTCTGGCCCAAAGGGTGTCTTTGAGCACATTAGAAAAAGTTGCTCATTCCTCAAGCAAAATTTTTATAAGTTAATTTATTCTGGAAACAATCTGAACCATAATATAGATTTATCCCACCAAGGCAAATGGGAAGGGAGGAAGCTGCCCCTCTAGCCTTATCAGAGGGACCACACCTAAAGAAGGAGAAGTGAGGGCCAGGTGGTTGCAGGGGAACTCTGGTCTAGGGCTCAATCAGGGGCTTCCAGTTTAAATTCAATTAAATGACAGTTCTGCCAATGAAATATCACCTTAAGAACCAGAAGAAGGTACTACTGAGCGACATGCCTCCACTAACTCTCATCCTGCTTGCTTACGGGTGCTTTCCAAAGCCCCACGAGGCTCATAACTCCAAGTTCACAGGGGCCCATGCTACCAGGTGTGAGCACAACTGCTTTTCTCCTTTAGACCCTCAGATGTGGCTTGTTAGGTTTGTTTCTGCTGGGGTATGGAAAATGGGCCTCTGAGAGCACTGGGTATGATTTGGGAATTCAGATGGACAGGGTGCCACCTGGAGTCCTGAGTATTCACATGCTCACTTTCTAAAATGCCAGGATCTGTCAGAAGACTGAGAATCTCTGCACTCTGTACCTGTTCTCGGAAAAGCGAATAAATATTTCCAATTCCAGTGGTAAACTTTAGATATCATGCTCTTGTGCAGTGCACTAACCATCCATCCATAACAGCCTAGTCTACAAATGACAAAACCCAGCTTGCTTGTGTCCCATACTCAGAATTACCTTGTTGTTGTTACCACTTTCTTAGATAGTACTCACATAGGTTGTGGCCTATGTTGCTATGTGGACAACATGCACAACCCTCTGCCTAGTCTCTTTTTCACTATCTCTGCCTTTTTACAGGATAATTATTCACAGGTAGAACTTTTGCTTTTACTCTCTATTTTACCAATTTAGTGAAGCAAAGCTAAGATAGACTCAAAGTTTCTCACCTTCTTGTCTCTAATGAGTATTGCTCTCTTACCTTTGATTTTCTTTTCGAGTGCTGAAGAAAGGGTTGAGAATAAGGAGAGAGAGTGAGTCATAGTATTTAAAACCAGCAAAAGAATGCATCTCTTCAATTACTTTGGCCAATTTCCCCCTGTGTATATTGTTTCATCTATAAATACCCATAGGTAGAATAAATGTGGGTAGTTATTATTCTATTGCACTGATGCATTGTAATTGGCTTAGACATTCTGAGGCTTTGAAAAGAACTTTATTCACCCCAGGGTCATAATCTGTAAGTAGTGGGAAAAAAACTTCTTATGTCTATATTCCCAATCTTTCTGATTACTTTGATTTACTTGCCTGGTAACCAAATGGTGAATTTGTAATTAATATGGACTTACAACCAGGTAATTGAATGGATTTACTAATTCATATTATTATGTATATGGATATTATATAGAGCCAAAGGAAACATGTAGTTGAGTTTACCGATTCAGATTATAATTTTATTTGAAATATAATTATTGTATCTTTTTTGGCAAATTGTAATATGAATATCCTAAGCCACATGCCTCACTTCTCAGTAATAAGTCTCTTAGGAAGATGTGATAGTAATTTCATGTGTCAGCTTGGCTAGGCTGTGGTGCCTTGTTTGGTCAAATACTAGTCCAAAAGTATCATTTTTTTTTAAGACTTGACTAACATTTAACTCAGTACACTTTGAATAAAACAGATTACCCTCCATAATGTGGTGCTCCTCATGCAATCAGATGAAGGCTTTAAAAGCAAAGACTGAGGGTGCCTTGCTGGCTCACTCAGAAGAGCATGCCACTCTTGATCTTGGGTCATGAGTTCAAGACCCATGTTATGTGTAGAGATTACTTAAATAAATAAATAAATAAACCTAAAAAAATAAAACAAAGACTGAGATCTCCCGAAAAGAAGCAATTTTGCTTCAAGATTGCAATATAGAGACCCTGCTTGAGGTTCCAGACCATGACCTTACCCTATGGGATTTGGACTCAAGACTGAAATATCCAATCTTACCTGAGTTCCTAGCATTCTGGCTTTCCCTATAGATTTCAGACTTGCCAGCCCCAACAATCATATGAGCAACTCCTTAAAATAAATCTCTTTCATATCTATTTCTCTATCTACATATTATCTATCCATCTATCTATCATCTATCTATCATCTGTCTATCTATTTATATCTCCTATTGGTTCTGTTTCCTCTGGAGAATTCTAATACAGAAGTCGTATTTACTTTTAAAAATAACTTGATAATTTAACAAAACACACTCAGAATATGGTGGGTATGTGGGAAGAAGACTATAAGGAATTCAAAAGAAGGTAAGATGAGGAAGGAAGGGACATACATTGGTGGATGGCAGAGGCCCAGATCCAGTGAAACTTCACACAGATGAACTCTTTCTGCAGTCACTATCCTTCATAGCTGAGTTTGAAGACCCTCAGAATTCTCTTGTAGTAAGAATTAGTGGCATATGCTTCACAACTTTCATTTCTTTAAAAAATTCCTTCCATTAGGGGATTTGCTATTCTTTATTGAATATAGCTTTCATGATTTGTCTACTTTTAACATAAAGTCCAGAGAGAATCAGTGTCTTCATATATCCCCAAATAGCAATCATACCCCTATATACAACTTCTTACCTATCTTGACTATGTTCAATTTCTTGGAAGTTATGTTCTTTCCTCCAAGCTTCACATGTATTTCGCTGTCTCCAATGAGTAAGAATTTCTTTGTCTTAATGAAATACATCTCTTGCAGTTTATCAAAAGTCAGGCATTTTACATTCAAAAGGGCCCCACTGTAGGAACAAAAAGGGAACCATCTTAAATCAAGTAGGAGTTTCTGTATACAATAGAATAGCATTACACGTACATTTTAGTTGTGTGACTTCAACTCTGTCCATAGGTATGCAGATGGTTAGGTGCTTATGAAAGAGAGAGAGAGGGAATTAAATAATGTGGCTTCTTGCTACCATCAGACCTAGTGATGATATATTCAGGCATTAGATGCAACTGAATCTGAACCATCAAAGCATGTTCATGAAAAAGATGGAAAATTCCTATTTTTTAAGAATCAATCATTGAAAAACAAATACTTTGTTTAGATGAGAAGGTAATTGCGCTTTTTGATGTCCTGCAGAAATAAATTGAGAAAATAAAACCTGTAAAGAAACATTGACCAAAAAAAGTTAAAGGAAAGGATACAATAGTCTAAAGGATTGTATACATAAAACCATAAATACTTAATGGGTAATTTAGGGATTTTCAAAGGTAATTTTGACTGTGCTCCACTTTTACCTCATCAACAGACTTTAAAAGCAACCCTTCTTTCCATATTCCCTACCTTAACAGACAATAGCTATGCTCTAGGAATTGAACTCTGTCACTTCTGTCACTTCCTCTTCCCAATTAGGATCAGACTTTCATGAAAATGAGGAAGAGAGATTGTTACCTACTGTACAACTAACATCAAAGGCTCCTCATTGGGGCACCTGAGGGGCTCAATTGGTTCAGCATCTGCCTTCAGCTTAGATCATGATCCCAGGGTCCTGGGATTGAGCTCCCTGCTCAGCATGGAGTCTGCTTGTCCCTCTCTCTCTACCCCTCCCTCCACTCGTGTGCACTCTCTCTCTCTCTCAAATAAGTAAATAGAATCTTTTTTTAAAAAGTTCCACATTATACTTTTTAAATAAAAATTATAAGTTTGAGTTCCAGTAATAGCAGAACAACTTATATCATACTAGTCCTCTAATATATAATTATATATTATAACCTTGGACAAGCTATTTTTTGGAAATCCTATTTAAAAGCTTTAGAGAGTAACCAAAAATATGCAGAAATGAGAGGGAACTTTCTCCTTTAAAAAAAGGTGGATGAGATCTTTGTTTCTGCTTTTTTCTTTTTCTTTGTTTGATGACACTCCTCAGGTCACACTGTGATAGACATCTAGAATCTAATGGGAAGCCATAATTTTATTGTCTTTAGAAGTCAGAGGACTGCTTGCATGGCTGGATATTTTTATGGGGAAAAGCCTAGAAATGAGGAAGCTGTGGAGATGTAAGTCACCAGATCTGCATATAAACTCTGCTCATATCATTATATGTCCCTTTATTTGTCAAGGATGGAAGAGACTCCAAGGAAACCATGGGCTAACAATAGCTAGATGGCTCTAGAAAGAACTGAGCTGAGATTTTAGGTGCTGTCTCAAAAGAAAAGAGAATTTGAAGATTAATCCAATCCTGTTAACAAACTAACAGAGCTAAAACTAACATTCAGAAGAGGAAGTTAACAGAATCCAGAAAACCTATTACCAATAGTGCCTTCCTACATTCAAAAGCTACTACAAATGACTAAAAAAGGAAAAATGAGACCCATAGTCAAGACAAAAAGCAGTCAATGTAAAGCAGCCACCCTAAAGTGACCAGATGTTGGAATTAGCAGAAAAGGATTTTAAAGTAGCTTTTGTAAATATGTTCAAGGGCTAAACAAAGAATATGGTCATAATGATTGAATAGATGTGTAATGTTAGTGGAGAAGTGGAAACTGTAAAAGAGAACCAGATGAAAATACTGTAACTGACAAGTAAATCTAAAATTTGTAAAAATGCCCTGAGAGCATTGGATGGGCTTAATGGCAGATTGAAGATGGCAGAGGAAAGGATCAGTGAACTTGAAGATAGAGCAATAGCAAATTTTCAGTCTGAAATAACACAAATGCTCAGTGATGTATAGGATGATATCAAGGGGATAAATAAATATGTAATTAGAATTCCAGAACAAGAAAAGATAAAGTACTTGGATGAAAAAAAATAGATAAAAAATAATGGCTCCAAATTTCCCAAATGTAACAAAAATGTCTATTTTTATGTTTAAGACCTCAGCAAATCCAAGCAGGATCAATCCGAAAAAAACTATACCTAGGCTCATCACAGTCAAATGGCTGAAAAACAAAGACAAAGAGAAAATTTTGAAGTATCTAGAGAAAAATATCACTTCTGATCAGAAACTACAGGAACCAAAGACCCTGGAATAATATCTTTAAAACTCTGAAAGAGAGAAAAAAATATGTCCACCTTGAATTCTTACATGCACAAAATATTCTTTAATAATGAAGGCCAAGTGAAGATATTTCCAGATAAATAAAAATTGAGATAATTTGTTTTATTCTTTAGATCAGAGGGCAATAATACTATATGGAATTGCAGATCTATAGGAGGCAACTAGGTATACCAGAAAGGCTATACTTTGGTAAATGTGAAAGACAATATATATTTCTTTCTCTTAAATTATTTAAAGATAAATGATTGCTTAAAACAAATATTATAACATTGTGGTATTTATAATGTATGGTAGATGTAAAAATATATAACAATAGTGCATAGGATAGGACGTGATAAGTGGAACTATATTATTGTATTGTTGTAAGTTTCTTATATTTTATATATGAAATAGTACAATATTAACTCTAAGTAAACTATGATAAGGTTGAATATCATAACTGTTAGAGCAATCACTAAGAAAAAGATATTGCCTAAAAGTACAAATAAGGAAGAAATTGAATATCTAAATAGCTCTATTTCTTTCAGAGGAATTACATTTATTATCAACAAACTTCCCTACTAAGAAAACTCTATGCCAGATAGTTCTATGCTGTTGTATTCTATCAAATATATAAGAAATAGTACCAATTCTACACAAATTACTCTGGAAAATACAATAGAAATAGACCCTATCCAACTTATTTTATGAAGTTAGCTCAACCCTGGTACCAAAAGCTGGCAAAAATATTACAGAAAAGAAATTTACGGATAAATGTCTCCCTAGAATGTATATTGAAATTTCCTCAAGAAAATATTAACACATTGATTTACTACTATGAGAAAGTAGGACACATCCCAAGAAATCAAGGTAGGTTCAGCAATCAAAGATGAATCATACAATTCACCATATTATCAGAACAAAAGGCATAAATAATTTGATTATCTCAAGTAATGCAGATAGACATATGACAAAATTCAACATCCACTTATGATAAAAACTCTCAGCAGACAATTAACAGAATACTACCTCAACCTGATAAAGGAAATTTACAGAGTCTACAGTTAATATCATATTTAATGGTGAAATTGTGAACATTTTTCCACTTTGATAAGGACAAAACAGGAATATCCACTTTCACCATTTTTATTTATCAGAGTACTGGAGGTTCTAGCCAGTGCATAAGGCAAGAGAACAAACAAACAAAAAGACACCCAGTTTGGAAAGGAAGAAAAAAAGTCTTTCTTTGCAGACAACATTATACAGATACCCCAACACAATTACAGGAACTAGTAGGGTGAATTCTTCAAGGTCAGATTATAAAAGACAATTATATTTCTATAGGCTAGTATCAAACAATTAGAAAATAAATTTTAAAAACAACAGCCCCATTTATGATAACAATAAACATAAAATGCTTAGAGATAAAATTAATAAAGAATGTTCAAGGCCTTTGCAATGGAAATTATAAAACATTCCTCAGAGCTATTAAAGGAGATCTAAATAAATGGAGAGGCACATTCATGTATTAGCAAATTAGCTGATTCTAAAATTTATGTGGAAATATGAAGAATTCAGAATAGTCAAACCAACATTGAAAAAGTAGAGCAAATATGGGAGAGTCAGAGCAGCTGATTTCAAATTTACTATAGAGCTATGATAATGGGGCCATTTTAGCACTGACATCAGAATAGATAAATTGGGGCACCTGGATGGCTCAGTTGGTTCAGTGTCTGCCTTCTGCTCAGTCATGATCCCAGAGTCCTGGGATTGAGCCCCGAATTGGGCTCCCTGCTCAGCTGGGAGTCTGCTTGTCTCTCTCCCTCAGCCCCTCCCCCCTGCTCATGTGCACACTCTGTCTCTCTGTCTCAAAAATAAATAAATAAAATCTTAAGAAAAAAAAGAATAGATAAGTTGATCAATAGAAAGTATAGAGCTCAGAAATAGACTTGCACATAGAAGCTTAACTGCTTTTCAATACAAGTGCCTTATCAATTTGATGGGAAATAGAAAATCTTTTCGGCAAACTGTCCTGGAACAACTGAATAAATATATGGAAGATATGAACCTTAATCTCATGAAAAATTAATTAGATATGAATTATAGACCTAAATGTAAAGGCTCAAACTATAAAATATCCGGGAGAAAACATATGAAAATATCTTTCTGACTTTGGGAGTAGACAAAAATAGTAATAACACACGCAAAAATTAAACATAAAAGAGAAAAAAAGACATATTGGACTTTGATCAAAATGAAAACTTCTTCCTCATTAAAATACACCATTAAGAAAATGAAATGGCAAGTTACACACTGGCAGAAATAGTTGTAATGCATATATCTGACAAAGGAATTGTATCCAGAACATAAAAAGCATTCATACCCATCAACAATAAAAGGATAAATAACTCCGTAAAAAAGACAAAAGGCTTTAACAGACACCTGCCACAAGGAGACATACAAATGGCCAGCAACTACTCAAAAAGATGGTCAACATTATTTGTTATTTGAGAAAATCACGAGATACTATTTCAACGCCAAATGTCAGAGACGATGTGTAGCTCTCAGACTTTGTTGGTTGGAGAGTAGAATGGTATAACCACTTTGGAAAACTGCTGGGATGTTTCTTATAAAGCTAAACACACACGTACCCTATGATTCAGCAATTCCATCTGAGGTTTTTACTGCAGAGAGATGAAAGTGTGTATTAACAAACAGATCTGTAAAAAAAAAAATCTAATAGCAACTTAAAAAAATATAGTCTCAAATTTGAAAAAACTCCAGTGTCCATCAAGAGGAGAAAGGATTCAAAGCTTGTGATACATTTATTAAGTGGAATTAATAGTCAGCAGTTGAAAAGATGAGCTCTGAGACACACATCAACATGGATAATTCTTAAAAACATTTTGTTGTGTGAGAGAATTCATATAGAAAAGAGTAAACAGTGTGTTATTCCATTTATAAGACCTATTGGAAACTGGCAAAACCAAGGGTGATGGATTGCTCACAGGGGATGAGTGGCTGGAAGGGGACTGGAGGCATCCTTCTAGGGTGAAAGAAATGTTCTGTATTAAAGAAGGAAGCAAAATATGTATTCTCATTGTAAAAATAATTAAACAATGAAGAATAAAAATAGAAGTACTCATTTCTCTTCCTTCCTCAACCATCAATTTAATTTCCCTCTCCTGTGATAAACATGATTACCAATTTGTTTTTCCTACATGCTTTTCTAGCCAAATAGCCCTGAAAAGTGGTATAGTTGGCTCAAATTTGAAGTGGGAATTGTGGCAGAAAAATAAAAGTTTTGTACAGGTTTGTTTACATGGAAAGAATACTTCTCATTAACCAGATATTTTTAAAAAGATCATAGGGAATATGTTCTAAAAAGGTCCTTTACTACCCACAATCCAGAATATGTTGGTTTTCTTTGGTAAACTGGATGTGGGTATACTTTTCTTGGCATGTGCTCAAGTGAGCCCTTTCTGGGATTGTTTCTGGACTCTGAGCAGAAAGAACATGTCTGTGGCTTGAGGTGAGGTGGGCATGGGATTAAAATCTGAGGAGGATGCCTCAGCTTTAGGGGCAGAGTCTCCCAGCTCTGGGCTGCTGTGGTCTTTGAGTGACCGGTTACTCTCCTACATTCAGACAAAGATAGAGATGGGTAAAGAAATTTTAAGTTTATTAATTGTCTAACTATATTTACTATTTGTGGGACCTTCCTTAAAATTGTCCCACCCTCAATTATAGTTTTTTTGTTAACTGTTATATTTTAGGGTATGCAGTTGTTTTGGCTTTAAGTGTGTGTGTGTGTGTGTGTGTGTGTGTTGGAGTTTCTAGAGAGTGTGTCCCTCATTGAAGTTTTCCCCCTCAGAATAGAGTAAATATTAAAAGCAAATTTTTTAAGTTAGGCCAGATGGATACAAGGGGACAAACTTGGGACGAGTGTCACATGGAAAGTGCTGAAGATGGCAACATGTCATAATTGGATGAATAAGGATAGAAGGGGAGAATTGGAGTAGTATCCTATTTCTGAATTTTAGGTAAGACAAATGATGTAGAGAAATTAGAAAGATAATGACTTTTATTTCAGTCATTGAGTTAGAATATATTTGTAAGTAAAGCGTGGTGGAATATTCAATTATAAATCCTTAACAGATAGCAAGTTCTTGGTATTATTGGAAGTTTAAGAAGAACCTAAAATAGTATTCTTGATTCATTTCCACTTTTTGGAGAATGAGATTAATAAGCAATGAAATATAAAGGATCACCATACGGTTGGCTTGTGAGCCTGGGCATCCTTTTAAGGGTCTGAACTCCAGGAGCCACCCTATATGGAGGGGAAGCCATGCCAGGAGCTAAGAAAACCCGGTGGCCTACAGTAGACAACCTTGCTTTGTACCAATGACCCTGGCCTCAGAAGACTGGAGGAAACTTAGGGTCTTCCCCATGAGTATTCAACTCAAGTCAATCCAATTCATTTCAATTAACTTAACTAAGTTAAAACAATTTACTTGGTTGCTAAATATGTATTGCTAAGATTAGAAATATTCTAGAACTATACCATCCAACATGATAGCCATTACCCAGTATGTGGTTATTGAACACTTGAAATATGGCTAAACTGTGATGTACTCCAACTATGAAATATACAAGAGATTTTGAAGACTCAGCATGCAAAAAAGAATGTAAAATATCTCATTAATATTTTTGTTTATATTGTTATATGCTGAAATGATAATATTTTGGATATATTAGGTTAAATAAAATATATTATTAAATTAAATATGTTATTATATTAAATATGTTAATTTAAATTAAATTAATTTCACCTATTTATTTTTTCTTTTTTTAAATGTGGCTACTAGAACATTTAGAATTATGTATATGGCTCACACATTTGTGGATTGCACTGTATTTCTATTGGATAGAGGCATTTTAGGGTATTTTGGGGGGAGAAAAAAAAGCACTGCAAGTATCCAATGTTAAAATTAAACACAGAGACCATACTTGAAAATCCCTGGGCAGACAAAATCAGATAGTCATATAAACAAATGTTTTAGCTTACTTTGCAAGACAAGCAAGATTAACTTAACCTGGGTGACTTCTTGCTTATGCTTCTGAAAATCATAAGCAAAACTTAAATCGTTTGCCAAAATTGATAGGAGGTAACCACTAACCAATTTCCTTTCAGTTAAGAAAATTCTAATATTATAGCCAATCACGGTAAAGAATGAACACTCATCACCTTTAAGCTGCTTTATAACAACATATCTCTAAGCCTCATTCCATATTTTAGTTTAAGCATTCCTGGTTTGCAAACTTTTTGGTACATGCACAATAAATTTTCACAAATTACTACTTCAGTGATTTCTGGCTTTACTTCTGTTTGTGTTTTGTTTTTTCATGTACTTTTTTTTTTTTCATTTAATGTACTTTTGACTGCAAGTGGTCCTATAGGCTAACAAATTTGGGCCTGTAGGACCTTCCCAGGGGACATCAACCCTAAACCATTCACACAAACCCTCTTGCTCTGAAAACAGAGAGAGACTGCTGGGGAGACCATAGTGCCTGCTTCTCTATCCTATCTCCAGCTTCCTAAATCTCCTGAAATCATGTGTGGCTTAGCTTGATAAATGCATTTCTCCTGATGGGGCAGACAGGTATCTACACAGAAATATTAAAAACAAAAACAAACTGTAGCTTTTATTCCTCATTTGGCCTCAAAAAACAGAATCTATCTCAAAAATATCGAACAACTTTGAAAGTTAGTATAGTTTACTGGAGAAGGACTAAATTAATCACCTGACAGATATTGCTAGGTAATTCTAGAACATGAGGTAGATTCGGCAGTGTGCCTGTGACAAGGGTGGCAAATAATGAAACCAAGAATGACATATGTGAAGTGATATCTGTAGGTGGCACATGGGAGTGACTGTGGTACCCCCAAGAATGTGGGAACAAAGGAAATCAGTTGCCTTCTGAGAGCTGACTCTGGAACTTACACAAATACCTAAAAGGCAGGGTTCCCAATTCAAGTGCCTATGGTGTCTATGCAAGTGGGTCTAACTTCAGGTCTGAGATTTAATTGTCCAACCACAGATGCAGCTGGACTTCTGTTCAGGTATTTTTGCTGTATGGGCCCACTATTATCAAATCTGATTTTTAAAGAGATAACCTAGTTGTTTAAGTGCTCGCAGCTAATCCTAAAAAATTAATAAGCACTTTGAGATCTGAACCAAATAATTCTCATCTTAAAATCAACAAACAAACTTCCTTTGTTTTGCTTTGTATTTACTGAACGATGTTTTGATCACATTTTTAATGAAAATTAGTCTACCCTGAGAATTAAGTACCATTTACAGGTACTGACCATATACCAAATACCCCAATGCCAGGTAGTTGTTTTGATTAGAGAGTTTAAGTAACTCCTTGGTCACAGAGCTCCTTAAGTGTTGCTACTGGGAGTCTAACGTAGGTGCCTATTTTCAGTGCCTCTGTTTTGTCATTCCAGTACCTGAGAGCCGGTTAATGTTCTGGGAATAAAAAAATTTCAGATCCCCCAGTAAGAGTGGATTTATATTGATATGCACCCTACTGGCCTGCTGTGTTTCTCTTCTTCCCAAGACCAAGTCTCGTAGGTCCTGAGCCCAGGATGAATATCTGGGTATCTACAGTACTTGTATCTACCAATGTGAAATCATCAGTTGGCATGTTGGTAATCTAATCCTGTGATTTTGGCTAATCCAAATCCATTCCTGAGAGGTGGATCCTCTCACTGAACACTAAGTAATTTGGTTTCTAACCCTGGGAGAATGGTGGCCAGATCAGACAGGTGGTAAACTCATCTAGGAAAATGCCCCTAGTAAGCTGGGAAATAGCACCTGGTTTCTATCAACAATCTGACCTGTGTAAAGACTTCATCAGAAAGCACATTTTTCAGTCATTTCCAATTTCTTCTTTATAAACATGTTAAAGGAACAGAGAGTTCCAATAAAGCTAGTTTCATTGGGAAAGCAACCTAGCCAAAAGCAACCTAGCCTATCCAGCAAATATAGCACAGTAGTGTGACTTTGATTTGAGAAACAATGTCCCCGCTGGGCTAGGATTTGCACGAAAATCCCCCTTGAGGTATACCTTCACAAAAACAGCTGCTCTCCAGGAGCACCTAAACCTCCTCATATTTATTGTTTCACACTGCAAAACATGTCTTAAGACAATCCCTTTCCAACTGAAATATCTAAATCCAATTGAAAATCCCCAACGGAAGTTGCAGATAGATTACAATATGACAGGAAAAATCAAGAGATTTGCAAAAGGAAGTGGGCAAGTTTGTTCAAGTGGGCAAGGAAGTGGTGTGAGCGAAAGTGGCCAGAAAGGTCATCTCAGCCTCCCAAGGAGAAACTATATGAGCACTGCAGTCCACTAAATAGCTGGGTGGAAACCCAAAGTCAAACCTCTGTTGGAGAGGGTTCTGTCCATAAAAATGAGTGCGTGGTTTGAATGAGCTGTTTGGCTGTGTTGGGGTAGTCTAGTTGCAGTATAGATTTTGGACATCGTAGGTTCCTGTTCTCCCGACATTTTATTTCTGGAAAGTGTGTTAGAGAAGTGAACTGACAGAAGCAGAATGAGAATGCACTATGGAATTCAAGTCCAAGACCGTCTTTCTCCAATGACTGCATCAGGAAGCACTGCATGAGCACATTCAGGAAAGCTCCTATAATTTAACATAATGCATGCGATATAGGTCTTGTCTAGACTACGTATTAGAGGGGCTTGGCCCAGGATCTACTGAGTTTAAGAAGCCCTCTTTTACAACTGGTGGATCTTGACTCACTTTTCTTAGTAGGAAACTAATTAGGTCATCTGATATGAATTTGGAGATAGCCCTAAGTTAGAATTTCACGTTGGAGTATTTTTTTCAAGTCATCAGAGACAGTAACCCTCAGCAACAAGACATGGTTTGTGGAGGGAGAAGAAAGCTCTCTGAGCTCTTCACCAAACTTTCAAACCAGAGAGAGACTTTCTCTTTTCCTTTGCCTTTTCTCTGAGGCCTCATGAAACTAAGAGCCAGGTTATTCCTGCAGATTTTTGGAAAATTGATACTGAGGGTATCATGTGAAGTCAAACTGTGTCAAGACGGTGGAAGTTAGGTCTATATTCATAGATTTTGTTATTTTAATGCTCCTTTCCCATTACTTATTATATACTGGATGTGTCTTCTAATTAAAGTATTAAATTATTTAATCATCTAAACCTCCTTATGTGTAAGTACATTTCATTTAACAGGTGAGGAAACTGAGGCATAAATGAGTTACATAACTTGCTTTAGGTTAAAAAGCCAAGTCTGTGAAGTATTGGGATTAGAAACCAGGCAACTGTGCTCCAGAGTGCAACAAGGCACTAGATTGTCTCATGTTGGACAAAGAAATCTGGGGGAGGTGTGTCCTAGGAAAGCAAGATTTAAATTCTGCCATGAAGTCAGAAGGGTTGTGAGGTCTCCAAGTTCCATACCATCAGCTTGCTGTAGCAGCAAGGCCCTGGAGATGAACCCATGAGAGTATCTCTGCTGGAATCTTTCGGTGAAGAACAAGGAGTTTCAGGAAGTTTTTGGAATCTATTTGATTTTAGTACTTGAGAATTAGGCCTCATACTCCCTCCTTTGCTGAGCAGCACATGAAAGGAGAGGCAAGATTTCTAGGCACCCATAGGAGCCACTATTCCTCACCATATTTCAAATTCCAGATTGGTGCTGTTGACGTCCGGGTCATCAAAAGCACAGGTCAGCAAGTGCTGGGTTCCATCCACTTCCAACTGACTGTAGCAAGAGAATGAATAGTCATCCAGCTCAGCATCTTCAAACTCTCCTGGGGAAAAACAAACCTGCAGCTGTTAATGAAGCAAATGAGTGCATCCTTTTGAAATCTAGAGTGACATTAATGAAATAGAAGCCTTTTGGGGCAGACATGAAAGAGTGATTATAGGTTTATCTAAAGAAGAAAAGCCCAAGGGAAAAGACAGAAAAACCAATACCAAAACCCAAACCGAAAAGACCCCAAACCCAAACCAAATCGATATCTAATGAGCACAGATTTTTCTAACAGGAAAAAAAAAATCATCACAATTAATAAATAACTTCCAAATATTTCTAAATATTTCTGCCATTGTGTTAGTGCATTAGAGATCTAGAATAAAATACTAAATGCACTCTTTTTTACACTGTTAATTTCTTCTGTTAATTGGTATATTTCAAGTAAGAGATACTTTATCTCCATTATTCAAAAGCTACCTAATCTAACCTTTGACTTTATCACTAATCTTTATTTATTTCCTCCCAAGTATTTCTTTTTTGAATGAAGGAAGATGAGAACTATCTTACAGTCAGAAGTTCACTTTTTAAGGGATAGCTTTTTCTTGCCTAAATAGCCATCCCAACTAAAAGTACAATTGACTATCTCCATTGTGTGAATATTTATTTAAAGCAATTTGTCTTAAGCTGCTAAGGCAAATGTGGTTAGAAAAAATTAGATCTGCCAGGACTCAGATCTAGTGGACCTTTGCAAGAATCCTACAGGAATCCTATAGGTACTGCTTCTACATGTGTAGATCCTTCATCCATAGAAATTGTATCTTAAAGACATCAGAATTCTCGAAGAATGTAGAGAATCAGATTTTTTTTCCCAGCCTCTTTTGGGAAGTACAATCTGTCACAGATAGTATTCAATTTCTTTCTTTTTTTAAAGATTTTATTTATTTGACAGAGGGAGACAGAGAGAGAGGGAACACAAGCAGGGGGAGTGGGAGAGGGAGAAGCAGGCTTCCCGCTGAGCAGGGAGCCTGATGCAGGACTCGATCCCAGGACCCTGGGATCATGACCTGAGCCGAAGGCAGACGCTTAATGACTGAGCCACCCAGGCACTGCTAGTATTCAATTTCTTAAACTGGATTGAGGCCCCTAAGATTAAATAGACATTTTGTATATATATTTCACAATATTTAATAGAAAAAAATTTGTCAACAAATATACTTGGATTGGGACCTGAGAAAATCCAGCGTAACTGAAGCCATTCTCAGAGTGGTCAAGTGTTAGCCTGTGATGGCTTCCAGGTCCATCAATACTAGAAATTACCTTGACCCATCAATACTAGAAGTTTTAAATAGGATATAGAGTTTTTAAAACTAGGGTTTTAAATAGGATATAGAATGTATTAAAATTAAACCCCAGTTGAGTGTCCTGAAGGCAATGAAATGTAGAAACAGCATCTTCTTTACTTAAATAACTAAGTAGGTCTGTGGGAAAGTTAGTAAAGCTTGTTGTGAGCAGACTAGTTGGGTGACAGTTTGGTTCAGTCAAAGCCACAAATCTTGAAAAGCTAGATCTAGATAAGAGATAAGAGCTGTGGGCACTGCTCTTTCTGACCATTCCTAGAACCCACTAGGTGTACAATTCTGCCACTAGCAAAGACTTCTTATGTAATTTCAGCAGGGTATAGCCCTCTTCCTGATGACAGTTTTAAATAATGAGGGGGAAACCCACAATTTAGGGCTCACATTTTAAAGCATGTTCATTCCTAATCTTATAGGACTAAGATCTTGTCTCCTAAGAACTGGCTCTTTTCTCAGTGGAATGGTTCTAGGTGGCTTTAGCCTGCCCTTACTCAGCAGTCCTCACTCTGTCTTGACATTTTCTCTTCTTTGAATCTTCCACCAATCCTATACAACAGAACCTACATTACTATTTGGATTCAGCCTTCTGTGGATCAGCTTTGTCTCCGAAATTCTTCAACATACAATATAAGCCTGAGAGAGCACAGTCTAGCAGATGCTGAGCACCAGTAGAATAAAGCACTCCCACTGCCCTTAGCCATCCAGTCTGGTGGAGTAAGTCTGATGTGTATTTTCATACAAGATACAAAGCACAATTAAAGTGCTATGTTTTGAGAAGCAGTTCATCGGCTATTTAGCCAATGAAGTTGCTTTGTAACCAAGAAAAGTTCCCCTTGACAACTTGCAAAATTGCAAGGCATTTTACAAAGAGAATATTACACTTGATCTAAGCTGAAAAATTCTTAGGTAAGGGTAATATACACAGTGGTTAAGACCTCTAGCACCAGAGCTGGACAGATGTGGGTTTAAATTCTCGCTATTCTACTTTTTAGCTGTGGTCCCTGTCAGGTTGGTTACTCAACCTCTCTATGCCTTATTGTTTCAACATGGAAATTCACATTATTTTGAGGAATCATTGAACAAAATATATGCAAAGACTTAGCTTAGAACACAGTAAGCACCCAATAAGGGTTAGCTATGACTATTATCTTTTTTTTTTTGACAATAAGTAATGAAAAGGTAAAATGAGAATTCTAATTCTGAAATATACGTGAAAACTGAATTCTATGTCAAAGGTATTATTACTATGGCTTTGAAATTACATAGAACTTTTGTACGGTGAGTTAACCTATTATTCTTTAAATGCTCACTATATAAGCATACTTTTGTATAAAAATTTAATTTTTAGAATATGTATTATAGACAAGGCCATGTGGTTTAGAAATCTTCCTATTGAAAAGAATTAGTTGATTAAAAGTATGAATGGCTTAGATTTTTTAAAAATATCCCTTTCTTCTCGTGCTCATCCTTGTGGTTATCAAAGAACTAATCTTTCAACAAATAACAGCTGATTATTATACACCCCAAACTGAAAAGTATTTTGACGTGATCAATGTGGATGATTGGTTAGATCTCCTAAATCAATCTGAAATTTAAAAAGTTGAAGTGAAAACTCAGCTTTCAGTTAGAATTCTTATTTCTTTGAAAAAAAAAAAAAAAAGAAGTATGGCCACCAGGGAGAAATAGAGGGAATAGATTATACCCTGAAGAGTAAGAATTAGGTGTTACTTGCCAACCAGCTATCTGTGCAAACACAAGGCAACACTTTCGAATAATAATCATCCCCACAAAATGATTCATACATGGTCACGCTGTGAAAAATGTCAGCATTCTGACAATTTCCTTAGTGAAAATATTCTAGGGATTTCCAACCTTAGTAAATACATGGCTTAACATATCTAAGCTGAATCATTGAGTTGATGTGTTTGATAACCTTGATAAGAAAATCCTTTTTAACTCTTAAAATAAAAGGGCTTAATTATCAGGAACAAATGGGTGGTCCAAATTCCCAGATGGCTCCTGTTGTGGCTGTTTTGCCTTTGTCTACAGTTTTGTTGTAATTACAACTTACTTACTAAGAAGGCAGCATCGGCTTCTAGGTGCTAAGTATTTCAAGGATCCCAAAGAGAGTTATTATATGATGATAAATTTGTCAATATGGAGAAAATTAAATATATTTTAATGAGACAACTCATTCAGATCTTTCGCTGTTCAGTTATTGCCTAAGAATCTCACATAAATCTATCAAAACTAAAGTATTTTGAAGAAATTTTCAAATACTCAATTCAAATACTGAATTCAGTTCTAGACACTCATTTAGGTGCTAGAGATATGGGATTGGTGAGTGCAGACAAAGCTGTTGTTTCTGGAAATTATTTTATCATGAAAGTCATGCTTTTGGAACCTCCTAAAAAGCTAAGCAAAACAAATTTAACTTGATTTTTTAACAAGGTAAAACTGCCTTAGAGATTCTCCAATAAGCACAACCATTGTGTCTATATGGGTGTTCTTTTTGTAAGAGCAGAGGCATTGACTGACATTTAAGATCCACATTTAGAGAGCCAAATGCATTCCTTTGTGACAATTCTAAGACTTTATAAACCACCCACAGTATCGTCCGGAGACGCCCTGTCCTGGCGGTTAGAACTTAAAAAATGACTGAGTATGTGGCAAGTTCTCCAACTCCATTTCAACCCAGTGTCCAGATCAGGTCTGTTAGGGATCTGAGTAACCTGAAGCATATACTAGAGATAATCTGAAATCCTAAAGAAAAGTTAGAAATGACTCACCATTCTGTGCATAGCCACTTTCTCCAGAAACGGCTTGAAGTAAATAGAAAACCATACCAAAAGCTGTACCCAGAATTGTCATTCTGAGAGAGAGAAAGAAAGGAGAGAGGAGGTGTGTGAGCCTATGTGTAGGAATGAATGAGAGAGAGAGTGAGCCCCAGCGAGAGAGAGACAGAGACAAATCTACAGCTTTAGCACTTTATACTTATTTAACCACAGACAGGGGGAAGTATAAACATAGCAAAAAAGAAGGCAAGTGCCAGAAACAGGAAGTCTGAGTAAAAGTATTGCTGTTGTAAGCAGAGGTAGAGGAAATGAAGGGATAGAACATTTGAATTATTGTACCTCTTTGGCATTCCTGACAGCCCCCAAACTTACTCTGCTTATTCCAGAGTAAGGTAGTGCATTCAAATCTAGCCCCAAACTACCTGAGACTAGAATGTGAATAAGTTTCAGTTAAAAAAAAAAAAATCACAAGACAAAACTAAACTTAGAAAGCTAATCAGTTGATTGTCTGGGGTGCGTGTCTCTTTAAGGAAAGATTCTGCACTTTATGAAGTAATGTACTGCAGGTTATTTTAAATAGTTCACCTCCAATCTCTGAACATACACACCAGTGAGCTTCACAAGAACAGCAATTTTGTTTGGTTTTCTGTGTATCCCCAGTACTGACTTATACCTTGCTCATCAAAGTAGGCATTCAAGAATTATTTATTTAGTTCAGGAGTTGGCTAACTACGGCCAAGGGGCAAAATTTGGCCCACCAGCTATTCTTGCAAATAAGGTTTTATTGGAACACAGTTACTGTTGTGCTACACAGTGGAGCTGAGGACCTGCGGCAGAAACCGTACGGCACACAAAATGTAAAATCTTCACTCTGGTCCTTCACAGAAAAAAATAAAAGCTGTTGATCCCTTATTTCTTGGATAACACAGTTATTTTCTCAGGGTGGGTTTTTTTTTTTTTTTTTAACACAACAAACACCAAATTTTTTTTTAAAGATTTTATTTACTTATGTGAGAGAGAGAGAATGAGAGAGAGCAAGAGCGTGAGAGGGGGGAGGGTGAGAGGGAGAAGCAGACTCCCTGATGAGCAGGGAGCCTGATGCGGGACTGGATCCTGGGACTCCAGGATCAGGACCTGAGCTGAAGGCAGTCGCTTAACCAACTGAGCCACCCAGGCACCCATCAGTGTGGTTTTAATAGGATTATATTTGTGAAAATGTGATTGCCACACAACATTTCAGGAACATACAGTGTTTGCGAACCACATTGGTACCTGCCTATACGTGCTCATGGGGCAAAAGCTTGGGACAATGACGAAGATAATTCAGACTCTCCCTAAACTCATCTGCCAATCAAAACTTCTCCCAACATGGCCCCTGGGTTAAAGTAGTCATATTTGTTAAGTCTAACCAACTTCCTGGTAATTGTTATATCTTTTTCTTTAAACCGCTATTAGTATTCAAATGAAGATGCAGGTTGATAGCAATCCTGTTATCAACAGACAATGACTCCTGAAACTCCGAGGTCTGCTCAGGTCTTCCACTGGCTGGCTAATCACCTGGATTGGAGCTATAAAACACCCATCAGCTCTCTTTTAGAAAAAAGCCACAAGACTGAAATTATAAGGTGATGAGTACTGAGATGCCGAGTGGACAGCGAGTAGTGAACTTCCGTTTGATTCACAGACATTGGGTAGATATTGGCCTATTGGGCTGTGAAAATGGCTGAATTACCAAAGATGAACAGCACCCCCAAAGTGTAAAACAGAGAGAGTCTTGGAAAGCTGCGTGAGTTCGCTTATGTCATCATTACAGTGATTGTGACAATCTCATAAAATGAGAAAAGAAGTGGGGCACCTGTAGAGTCTCTGGAAGCCTGTCTTGACTGTTGAGGCAGATCCAGTGACAGAGATGGGGTACCCTGTTCATAAGATTACACTCTGGACTGCAAGCTCAAGGGATATTTCAGAACAAGAAGCCAACTGCATGCACGTAATCTATCTCCTCCATCTGCCGAGGTTTTCTTTTGGCATTTTGAAACGTATTTCAAAGAGTGACAATTTTGTGCATCAGATAATAATTTGTGCCCTCATTTCTAATCTTGTCTTGAAAGCTTGGTTAGAAAAGCATGAATCTGATTCGTGAAAGTTGATATGTTTTTGCATTGAGCTGAATATCCTTTCAAGAAAGATATAATTATAAATTCCCATAAACTAAATAAGTGTTAGAGAAGGAATCACGAATTATATCTATCCACCAACACAGGTCTCATGAATTTCTCAGATTGTCACTCCATGGGTGAGTAATTGGGTTGTGTCTCTTTAAATTCTCTTGTTTATCATTTTAGTGGACTATCATTTTGATTGTATCTCTTTCCTTTAGTTGTGAAGATGTAAAAGAACAAAGCCAAGACACAATATTTTCGTACAGCATGTGCTAGTTTGCTCAGGGGATTTCCACTGGTGTACTTACTCTTTTTGGGTGGGGCAGGAGATGCCGAAGGACCTAGAGAGAAACCTAGATATAGTGTGGGGAGCTCAAAGAAAAGAGAAGCCTCACTAGTCCTTCTAGAGATTCTGGGGGAGCAATGGTGCCTTCCCTACTTTCTTCACCCAGGTCTTGCTAGGCCTTTGGAAACTTAGGAAGAAGTTGCTTCACCTACTCCCGCAGTTGAGAGACATTCACTATGTTGCTTTGTCATTACTCCGTAAGAGAAGTGGAGAGCTAAGAAAAGCAGATCAGAAAAGATGCCCAGGGCACCTGAGTCTCCACCTGCAAAGTCAGGATCCCAGCAGTGGACTGAGGACAAAGCAGATCCTCGGACGCTGCAGCCTGATTGCTGCACACATCCCCCTTTCTCTTCTCCCATCATTTTCTTTCATCACTACCTTCTCTTTTCCCTCTCTTATATGTTGTCTTCCTTTAGTCTCATGAGTTCCTATGATGTGGTGAATCATAGAAAAGGAAAGGTATTTTATTGTTTCTCATATACAAGCAGAACACAGTGACCTTGTAAGACTCCTAGTGTCAACTGGTCACAACTTTCCTTTCTTCCTTTGTGTGTGTATGTGTGCGTGTGTGATCATTCAGACTGTTTATTAAACAGAGAAAGCAAGAATGATTTTCTTTTATTTTCCTACTGTAATAAGTAATGTCTATAACTTTGTGTATAACAAGTAGAGTCCTGAAGAGCTCAGAAAGCTCACCTTTTAGCCAGATTTGAGATTACTGGATAGTGGAGTGGAAGAATGTGGTGCACCCTTTACTTGACTGTTTGTTGTTTGTTTTCTTGGTAAAAATCCACTCCAGGAAGCCCCAGGTTTTGACTCTTTGTCCCAATCTGTAAGGACAAAGATTTTCCTGGGCAAATTCAGGCTGAGAATCTTATTACTAATCCTTACTCTCTGAACTCATCTCTTAGGACCAGAAATTTCATTTCCATCCTTGACAGAAATTATAAATTTAGTGGGTCAGGCACCAATGTGTTATCTCTTTCAGCACCCTTGGGAAACAAACTGTTTCAAGAGCAAAAGCACTTCTCAGAGTCAGCTTTTGTACGAAGCTTATAAAAGAGCCATTAACATTTAGTAATTTGTCCCAAATGAGAAAGATTTAAAAGTTACTCACCTTGTGATTGGACATTGAAGGACAATAAAATGAAACAGCAGCTACAACAATAGTAATAATAAGCAGTATATGTTGCTATAGGAATATCCTGGGCAAAATCTGATGTTTAAAAAATATTCAGAGAGTTCCAAAACATGTTCTATGAAATCTTTGAATGTGCCCTCCTCCCATTGTAACTTACCTTCTTTAATTAACAGTAAGATATTATCCATAAGATGGGAAACAGTCTTGGGCACCTGCCTTCTGCTGTAAGAAGGAAATCCAGGCCAGCTCAGTGGAGTGAATGGGGACCCCCAAGAACTATGAAAAAAAAAAAAAAAGAGGAAAACCCCCCAGGGTGTCAAGTTGGTGAGGATGACTGTAGGGAGCCCTAATCATGCTCTAGTCCAAAATGAATTGTTTTAGCATTTTATCAGTGTGTGCTGAGTCAGTCCCTAGGGCTCTAAGGGGGAGTCCCAACATCGTGAAGTTTCATTTCCAGGAGCACAGCGTTTTCCTTGTTGTGGCTCTTCTTTCATTTCCCTTTCCTCCTTACCCTGTGTCTTCAGCCCCATACCTTGCTGTCATGTCATGCAATGAGTTCTTTCTGGGCAGAGTTTGAAATGTCAGAGCTATTTTGCCCTGACAAGATTTTAGTCTGTCTTCGGATACAACAAAAATGGAGTCTCTGAGTGCCCGTTTTTCACTCTTTGCTGAAGACATTTCTGCCAGAAAGAGAGTGTTTTGATGTCAATACATGCTCAAATTTTGAAAAAAACGTGAACCAGAGTATCGATCCTTGGGGAAAGTGGTCTGTCTGCTGGCAATGGCGGCAGATCCTGGCACTTTGGGGGGCAGCTGGGGAACGGGTGGGTCTGTCTCTCCCTTCAGGCCCTTCCCAACAGAGAGTTCACAGAAGGCTCCTGCTCACAGCTCTAGGGTCAGTGCCTTGTAGTGTTTTGGAGAAAAGTCCAGATTAAGCGACACCATCCTGGGCCCTGGCCTGTGACTCTGTGCAGATGTCCTGGCAAGGTAGCTCCCAAATGCCTGCAGAACACTTTCCAGGGGCCTGTGGTGCTGACTGCCACACTGGTATCCCAATCCAGACAACTGGGAAAATTGGTAAGAACCCTCAATTCTACTTCTTATGCTTCGCTGCCCTCTTAGAACCCAGCACCTGTGCAAATTAAGTCCCCAAGAACAGCCTTGGTGTCTGATAATTTCCTAACCTAATATCAACATAAGCAAAGTCAACATTAAAAGTAACCCTGAGTGATACTGTTCATGGAATTGCCACATAGAATTGGCAGATGTTCATGGAAAATAAGGAGCAAGGGGTCTGTCTGTTGGAAGATTATATGAGACTGCACTAAATTTTTTAAAATTTTATTGTTATGTTAATCACCATACATTACATCATTAGTTTTTGATGTAGTGTTCCATGATTCATTGTTTGTGCATAACACCCATTCTGACTGGTGTGAGATGGTATCTCATTGAGGTTTTGATTTGGATTTCCCTGATGCCGAGCGATGTTGAGCACTTTTTCATGTGTCTGTTGGCCATTTGGATGTCTTTGGAAAAATGTCTGTTCATGTCTTCTGCCCATTTCTTGATTGGATTCTTTGTTCTTTGGGTGTTGAGTTTGATGAGTTCTTTATAGATTTTGGATACTAGCCCTTTATCTGATATGTCATTTGCAAATATCTTCTCCCATTCTATCAGTTGTCTTTTGGTTTTGTTGACTGTTTCTTTTGCTGTGCAAAAGCTTTTTATCTTGATGAAGTCCCAATAGTTCATTTTTGCCCTTGCTTCCCTTGCCTTTGGTGATATTTCTAGGAAGAAGTTGCTGCGGCTGAGGTCGAAGAGGTTGCTGCCTGTGTTCTCCTCTAGGATTTTGATGGACTCCTGTCTCACATTTAGGTTTTTCAACCATTTTGAGTCTATTTTTGTGTGTGGTGTAAGGAAATGGTCCAGTTTCATTCTTCTGCATGTGGCTGTCCAATTTTCCTGACACCATTTGTTGAAGAGACTGTCTTTTTTCCATTGGACATTCTTTCCTGCTTTGTCAAAGATTAGTTGACCATAGAGTTGAGGGTCCATTTCTGGGCTCTCTATTTTGCTCCATTGATCTATGTGTCTGTTTTTGTGCCAGCACCATACTGTCTTGATGATGACAGCTTTGTAATAGAGCTGCAAGTCCGGAATTGTGATGCCCCCAGCTTTGCTTTTCTTTTTCAACATTCCTCTGGCTATTCGGGGTCTTTTCTGGTTCCATACAAATTTTAGGATTATTTGTTCCATTTCTTTGAAAAAAGTGGATGGTATTTTGATAGGGATTGCATTAAATGTATAGATTGCTCTAGGTAACATTGACATCTTCACAATATTTGTTCTTCCAATCCATGAGCATGGAACATTTTTCCATTTCTTTGTGTCTTCCTCAATTTCTTTCATGAGTATTTTATAGTTTTCTGAGTACAGATCCTTTGCCTCTTTGGTTAGATTTATTCCTAGGTATCTGATGGTTTTGGGTGCAATTGTTAATGGGATTGACTCCTTAATTTCTCTTTCTTCTGTCTTGTTGTTGGTGTATAGGAATGCCACTGATTTCTGTGCATTGATTTTATATCCTGCCACTTTACTGAATTCCTGTATGAGTTCTAGCAGTTTTGGGGTGGAGTCTTTGGGATTTTCCACATAAAGTATCATATCATCTGCAAAGAGTGAGAGTTTGACTTCTTCTTTGCTGATTTGAATGCCTTTTATTTCTTTTTGTTTTCTGATTGCTGTGGTTAGGACTTCTAGTACTAGGTTGAATAGCAGTGGTGACAGTGGACATCCCTGCCATGTTCCTGACCTTAGGGGGAAAGCTCTCAGTTTTTCCCCATTGAGAATGATATTCGCTGTAGGTTTTTCATAGATGGCTTTTATGATATTGAGGTATGTACCCTTTATCCCTATACTCTGAAGAGTTTTGATCAAGAAAGGATGCTGTACTTTGTCAAATGCTTTTTCTGCATCTATTGAGAGGATCATATGATTCTTGTTCTTTCTTTTGTTAATGTATTGTATCACGTTGATTGATTTGCAGATGTTGAACCAACCTTGCAGCACAGGGATAAATCCCACTTGGTCGTGGAGAATTGCCTAGTATTTTGGTGAGAATTTTTGCATCCATGTTCATCAAGGATATTGGTCTGTAATTCTCCTTTTTGATGGGGTCTTTGTCAGGTTTTGGGATCAAGGTAATGGTGGCCTCGTAAAACGAGTTTGGAAGTTTTCCTTCCATTTCTATTTTTTGGAAGTGTTTCACAAGAATAGGTATTAATTCTTCTTTAAATGTTTGGTAGAATTCCCCTGGGAAGCCATCTGGCCCTGGGCTTTTGTTTGTTAGGAGATTGTTGATTACTGCTTCAATTTCTTTTGTGGTTATAGGTCTGTTCGGGTTTTCTATTTCTTCCTGGTTCAGTTTTGGTAGTTGATACATCTCTAGGAATGCATCCATAACCAATAGGTTATCTAATTTGCTGGCATAGAGTTGCTCATAATATGTTCTTATAATTGTTTGTATTTCTTTGGTGTTGGTTGTAATCTCTCCTCTTTCATTCATGATTTTGTTGATTTGAGTAATTTCTCTTTTCTTTTTGATAAGCCTGGCCAGGGGTTTATCAATCTTGTTAATTCTTTCAAAGAACCAGCTCCTAGTTTTGTTGATCTGTTCTACTGTTCTTTTAGTTTCTATTTCATTGATTTCTGCTCTGATCTTTATTATTTCTCTTCTCCTGCTGGGTTTAGGCTTTATTTGCTGTTCTTTCTCCAGCTCCTTTAGGTGTAGGGCTAGGTTGTATACTTGAGACCTTTCTTGTTTCTTGAGAAAGGCTTGTATTGCTATATACTTTCCTCTTAGGACTGCCTTTGCTGCATCCCAAAGATTTTGAACAGTTGTGTTTTCATTTTCATTGGTTTCCATGAATTTTTAAAATTCTTCTTTAATTTCCTGGTTGACCCATTCATTCTTTAGTAGGATGCTCTTTAGCCTCCATGTATTTGAGTTCTTTCTGACTTTCCTCTTGTGATTGAATTCTAGTTTCAAAGCATTGTGATCTAAAAATAGGCAGGGAATGATCCCAGTCTTTTGGTACCAGTTGAGACCTGATTTATGACCTAGGATGTGATCAGTTCTGGAGAATGTTCCATGGGCACTAGAGAAGAATGTGTATTCCATTGCTTTGGGATGGAATGTTCTGAATATGTCTGTGAAGTCCATTTGGTCCAGTGTGTCATTTAAAGTCTTTATTTCCTTGTTGATTTTTTGCTTAGATGATCTGTCCATTTCAGTGAGGGGGGTGTTAAAGTCCCCCACTATTATTGTATTGTTGTCAATGTGTTTCTTTGTTTTTGTTATTAATTGCCTTATATAATTGGCTGCGCCCATGTTAGGGGCATAGATATTTACAATTGTTAGATCTTCTTGTTGGATAGATCCTTTAAGTAGGATATAGTGTCCTTCCTCATCTCTTGTTACAGTCTTTGGTTTAAAATCGAATTTGTCTGGTATAAGGATTGCCACCCCAGCTTTCTTTTGGTGTCCATTAGCATGGTAAATCGTTTTCCACCCCCTCACTTTCAATCTGGGGGTGTCTTTGGGTCTAAAATGAGTCTCTTGTAGACAGCATATCGATGGGTCTTGTTTTTTAATCCAATCTGATAGCCTGTGTTTTTTGATTGGGGCACTTAGCCCATTTACATTTAGGGTAACTATTGAAAGATATGAATTTAGTGCCATTGTATTGCCTGTAAGGTGACTGTTACTGTATATTGTCTGTGTTCCTTTTTGGTCTATGTTGCTTTTAGGCTCTCTTTTTGCTTAGAAGACCCCTTTCAAGATTTCTTGTAGGGCTGGTTTCGTGTTTGCAAATTCCTTTAGTTTTTGTTTGTCCTGGAAGCTTTTTATCTCTCCTTCTATTTTCAATGACAGCCTAGCTGGATATAGTATTCTTGGCTTCATATTTTTCTCATTTAGTGCTCTGAATATATCATGCCAGTCCTTTCTGGCCTGCCAGGTCTCTGTGGATAGGTCTGTTGCCAATCTAATGTTTCTACCATTGTAGGTTACATATCTCTTCTCCCGAGCTGCTTTCAGGATTTTCTCTTTGTCTCTGAGACTCGTAAGTTTTACTATTAGATGTCGGGGTGTTGACCTATTTTTATTGATTTTGAGAGGGGTTCTCTGTGCTTCCTGGATTTTGATGCCTGTTTCCTTCCCCAAATTAGGGAAGTTCTTTGCTATAATTTGCTCCAATATACCTTCAGCCCCTCTCTTTCTTCTTCTTCTGGGATCCCAATTATTCTAATGTTGTTTCGTCTTATGGTATTGCGTATCTTTTGAATTCTGCCCTCGTGATCCAGTAGTTGTTTATCTCTCTTTTTCTCAGCTTCTTTATTTTCCATCATTTGGTCTCCTATATCACTGATTCTCTCTTCTGCCTCATTTATCCTAGCAGTTAGCACCCCCATTTTTTATTGCACCTCATTAATAGCCTTTTTGATTTTGACTTGGTTAGATTTTAGTTCTTTTATTTCTCCAGAAAGGGTTTCTCTAATAACTCCCATGCTTTTTTCAAGCCCAGCTAGTAACTTTAAAGTGATAATGCTGAACTCTAGATCGGACATCATACTAATGTCCGTATTGAGTAGGTCCCTGGCAGTTGGTACTACCTCTTGTTCTTTTTGTTGAGGTGATTTTTTCTGTTTTGCCATTTTGTCCAGAAGAGAATAGATGAATGAGAGAACAAAATGCTAACAGGGTAACAACGTCCCCAGAAAATATACTCTAAACAGATCAGCAAAGACCTGAACCTGGGAGAAAAGAAAGGGAAAGAAAGAAAAAAGAAAAAGGAAAAAAAAAAGAGAAAGAAAAAGATAAAAACAAACAAAAACAGAACAAAACAAAAAAAACCAGAATATGATCAAATATGATCAGGCTGGTGCATAGATCAGTGCCACACACTAGATTTTGGGTGTATTTTGGTGTGTTAGAAGAAAGTGCCTCCCAAAATTTTAAAGAAAGAAAAACTTATATATGTACAAAAATAAGGGTTGGTATGATGAAGGGATGGAATATGACTGTAAAGATGAAAATTATAAAAAATTTTATAAAAGGACTTGATAAGAAGTTGTTTGAAAAAAGAAAGAAGAGGATTTAAAAAAAAAAGAAAAAAAAAGGGAGAGAATGTGATCAGGCAGGAGAGTAGAACAAAACCATACACTAGAGATTTAGGGTATATTTTGATCTGTTAGAAGAAACTATTTCAAAATTTTAAAGAGAGAACAACTTATATATATATATATGCCAAAAATAAGGGTAACTACTATGAAGGGATAGAATATGACTCTAAAGATGAAAAATAAAATTTTTTTTTTTAAAAAAGGGATTGATAAGATGTTGGTTGAAAAAGGGAAAAAGAAAAATTAAAAAAAAAAATTAACTTTGAAGGACTAAAGAATCATGGTAAAAAAGCCATGGATTCTATGTGCATTATTCCCCTAGCGCTGGAGTTCTGCCGTTCTCATTGATCAGTAAACTTGGTCTTGGCTGGCTGTTCTCACTGACCTTCTGGGGGTGGGTGGGGTCTGTTGCCGTGGTCCCAAATGTCCTTGCCAGAGGTGGAATTGCCCTGCCCTTGCCCGGTCAGGGCTAAGTAATCTGCTCGGGTTTGCTCTCGGGAGCTTTTGTTCCCTGCAAGCTTTAGGTACAGCTTTGGAGGCTGAGACTGAAAATGGTGGCCTCCCAATCTCTGCCCTGGAGGAGCCAAGAACTCGGGGCCCCGCTCCTCAGTGAGCCCCCAGAGAAAAGCCGTCAATCACTTCCGTCTCCCTGGTCTCCGGCCGCACTCCATGCTCACCCGGCCTGTGACCGAGCATTTCTATCTCTGGCACCCGACCCATGTGAAGTCTCCAAACCCAGCAGATCCCTGCGGTGCACTCCCGCACCTCTCCTCCCAGGGGAGGAAGGGCAGTCTCCCCGGATCTGCCGCTTGTTGGGTCCCTGCTGGAGGAGAAGGGGCCCGACTGTGCCACGGATCACAGTTTATGGCTACCCCGAGCTGAGAGCCCACTCCTTGGCTCCGTCTCTGCAGCCGGCTTCCCCAATCTGATACCTGGGAGCTCTGCTGCCCTCAGGCACCCCTGGTCTTTCTGTGACCCCGAGGGTCCTGAGACCACACTGTCCCATGAGGGTTCCACCCCCCGCTTAGCCACTGGAGCGACGTCCCTCAGCGGAGCCGACTTCTAAAAGTTCCGATTCTGTGCTCCGCAGCTCTATCACTTGCCAGAAGCGGCCGACGGAGGCCCCTTCCCCGCCGTCTATCCTTCCGAATATCACCTCGGATTCACTTCTCCTCATGTCCTACCTTCCAGAAAGTGGTCGCTTTTCTGTTCAGAGAGTTGTTGCTATTTTCTTTGATCTCCTGTTGAGTTTGTAGGTGTTCAGAATGGTTTGATCCCTATCCAGCTGAATTCCTGAGACCAGACGAAATCCAGGTCTCCTACTCCTCCGCCATCTTGCTCCACTCCGGAGACTGCACTAAATTTTTTAAGCTACAACCGTCAGTTTCAGATACTTTCCAAGAAAATAGGTAAGTACTGCCTGCTTTTGCTTATGGATGTGCAAACTTTTATGCTTTTATTTATCAGTCTCAGGAGACTTTGGAATTTTTTATAGGACTTTTGTTTGTTTTTGTATGTACTAGTTGGGCTATTCTGCTGAAACAAGGGGACTTGGAAACAGTGTCTCTAACAAAGATGCAGACTTACTGCTCTCTCATAGAAGGTGATCCACGGCAGTGAGGCAGCTCCATGGGTTCATTCAATTAGGGACCCAGCCTACTCTTTCATTTCCTAGGATATTGCTCTTGTCTGTGTATTTAAGGTCAGCTGACCAGCACCATGATCTTATTCCAGCCTTTGGGAAGCAGATTCAACAAGAAAGTGAAAAGGAATCAGTGTCCTTTTTAAGAACATGATCTGAAAATTGCATATATCACTTCTATTCGTGTTTTATTGGCTAGAAAATGGTCACTATGGCCACTTTAGCTGCAAGTGAGAAAGGAAACCGTAGTCTAAAAAGCAGGAACTATGTTTACAGCTAAAATTGGAGAATCTAGTAGTAAAAGGGAGAAGGGAAGAATGAATGTTGGAGAGAGCAAGTAGCCTCTGCAAGGGTTGTATACTCAGTAGTTATGCAAAAGTACATATCATGAAGAACACAGGCAGTAGTAACCACTTCCATCTGAGGGGGAGAGAGCAGGCATTTGATCTCAGGATTAAAGAATGCAAAATGACTTATCAGGTGAGTGGACCTAGATCCGGGCAGAACAGGGCTTGCTTCGCCCACTGGGGAAGTAAGACTTTTAATATTCACACTAGGCCCATTTTCTCTGATCTCAGGTCTCTGTTCCCAAAGAGCTTTAAAGAAAATTAAAACTCTAAAGCTAGGGTTCCAAATTTGGGTACTCCAAGCATCTCTTGAAACTCTAAGCAGTATATGGGGATCAAAGGTTTTTTCTTTTATTAGAACCTCAGAAGGGACAGTGACACAAAATTTTTAAATCCAATACATTGACTGGGGGTGGGGGTGGGGAACGCCATGACAAAGTAGGTAAGCTGTCCTCAGGGGGACCATGGACCATTAGAGACCCAGGCAGCTGTGTCTGAGACTCTTGATTTGAGTTTCCTGGCTATTTCTCTCACATCAGTCTTGGCAGCGGAGGGGAGGAAAGTCTGACAGTACAATATTGAATATTTGTGCTGGCTTCTACCTTCCCTACTCTGGAGCAGATAAGGCTGTCCTTTCTTATTCTACCCCCATTGACTGGAAGGGGTTTGGCCTTACTCCTGGGGAAGCTCCACCATTTTCTTCTGTCTAGGCACTGCATGTGCACTTTCCAAAGCAACTCTCTTCTTCTGTACAAACAGCATAGTCTATTCCCTAACTTCAGACAGAGCTGTGTGCTTTCTTAGCTAAACTCTCTTCCACTACTAGAAGCAGAAAGGAGGGGATTTATTTTGGGTAAATGCAGAATAGTAAAGGTGACAGGGGCAGGCAGGGAACTTTAGACTTTGTACCAGTGTACATCTTGTACTTGTGTTTTCACTGAAAGGACTCATTTTTTTCCAGTTTATTATGAGAAGCTGAATTTTGCCTGCGCTGGTTACTTTACAAGGTCTTTCAGAAAGGCAAAATCCTACTTTAAGTAAAATCTTGGTCATTCTGGGCAGTGTTTTGTGCCCAGATTTTTACCGTGTCTTTCATAAAGGCCTTCAGGGCCACAAGAGGATGTAGGAAGAAAGAGGAGGAAGCTGAGCCGGTGTGCTGTGGGTCTAGCTCCAGCATGGTGATGTTTTAGAAATATTAACCACTGCTCCCTCCCTGCTCCTACCCATGGGCTTTCCTTCCCTTTTTGGCTCTTCCCACCGCCCACTCCTCATACAAGAGACAGACATTCTGAACTCTTCACTCAGGGAAGAAAGGTGCCAGTTGAAAACATTTAAGAAGAGAGTCTTTTCTTGGCTTTTGAATTCAAAAGTCTGAGCCACAGAGGTAGTAAAAGAGAAGAGTGGCATAAATAGGTATCCACATTGAGGGAGAGGAGAATGGAGAGATGGGGTGGGGGAAAGAGGGCATATTCCCAGGCTGATAGGGAACATCCGGGAGAGCTCAGGTGGGAAGGAGTGGAGCCCACAGTGACAAACCATATGCCAATACCTGGGATCTCTTTGCAAGGTGAGTCAGAGCCCCTTCTCTCCACTCTGGGGGACCCTACACAATGCCATAATTCAGAGCTTTGCCAGCCATCCTTCCCACCAGAAATGGTGAGGACTTCGCTACACCACAGTCATCAATTTCCCAACCAATTTCCCAATGAGGACAATGCTCAAACAGGATCTGGCTTTCCCCCCAGCAAAGTGTCATATAATTGCTAAGTCCTGGAGGAGAATGGCCATTCAGAAGGGGCTAGAAATAGGGAAAAGAAAATCCCTCTCTCTTCTTATTCCCATCATGGACAGACTGTACTTGAGGGAGGGGCTGAAGGAACCAACGAGAGCATACTCTGAACCAGGAGAATAGTAAGCCTCCTTCTGCTTAAAATCTGTTTTGTAATGTAGTTTTCTGTGTAGGATTTTGTTTGGAAAATAAATGAGGTCTACTGCATAAAAATTAGAAATCTCTAGATTCAAGGGAATAGGGCATGGATTTGGAATCACACCTGGGCTGCAATTCTACTTCAGCAAGTGCCTCTCATCAGCAAAATCGGGGAATCATATTTAATTCTGAGGGTCACTCTCTGGTTGAAGTACATGCTTCAGTGCCTGTCACATAGGTATTTAGTGCGGGCAAACTTTCTCCACCATCTGCTTTCATCAAGAGGGTAAAAAAAAGTGGCAGATGATGTACAATGTTAAACCATGTGTCTCCCAAGTCATTAGCTTTTATCCAAAAACCCTCCCCCAGGAGGTCTCTATTGCCCCAAGTGAAAATTGTGATACTAGAAAAAAGAGACTTCAAATTTCTGGCTTTCAGTTTCAAAGTCACACTCTAAAAGGTAGGGGAAATTTAGAACAATTGTTTTTCGGGCAAGACCTGTTCTCCCTACCTCATCCGAAGTCAGTCCAATACATACACCCACTCCTACATATGCCCCTCTCTCCCTCTCTTTCTCTCATAACTAGATAAAGAGCTTCCAACTGAGGAAGGGGAGGGAAAACAAGAGTCAGAGTAGAAAAGAGAGAGTTGAGTGCTGGTGAGCACTCATGATGTGGAGCCCAGCATTCTAACACCTCGCTGCACTAGGATATAAATCCAAGGTGAGGGAGAATGTCCTAAGATAGGTTTGGGGGATGCAAGAGTAGAAGGGACCTGTGCTTCACTTCTCACCAGCATGCTGGGAGAGGGCCATCCCACAGGTTTCCCTAAACCTCTAGGGCACTGGAGAGTAGAATAGAGATTGTACTACGGTACTGCACTGGCTTTATTACTATAGCTTTGTAGTTCAGTTTTTTTTTAAGATTTATTTATTTATTTGAGAGAGAGAGAGAGCAGGAGGGGGAAAGGGGAGAGGGAGAAAGAGAGAGAGAATCCCAAGCAGACTCCCTCCTGAGCACAGAGCCTGACGCAGGGTCAATCCCAGGACCCCGAGATCATGACCCGAGCTGAAATCAAGAGTCAGCCGCTTAACCGATTGAGCCACCCAGGTTAAGTTTTGAAATCAGGAAGTATGAGTCCTCCAACTTTGTTCTTTTAGGCTCTTTTCGGTGTTCTTTAGGCTATTTGGGTGCCTATTTTAGGATATTTTGGGTACCTTGCATTTCTGTGAATTTTAGGATCAGGTTGCCAATTTCTGCATATAAGGCAGCTGGAATTTGATAGGGTTACATGAAATCTGAAAAAGGGTTTTGGGGGTATTGATATATAAACAATATTAAGTCTTCCAATTCACTAATACAGGGTATTTTTCCATTTCTAAGGTTTTCACGAATTTCTTCAACAATGTTTTGTGGATTTCCGTTTTCATATCTCACATTCTTTTTTGTTACATTCATTCCTAGGTATTTTAATCCCTTTGATGCTCCTGTAAATGGTCTTGTCTTCTTAATTTCCTTTTCATATTATTTGCTCTGGTATAATAAAACAGTTGCTTCTAGAATATGGATCTTATATCCTATAATCTTTCTCAACTCATTTATTCTAATAGTTTTTTTTTTCCTTATGGATTGATTTCTATATACAAATCATGTCATTTTTGAAGAGGGGTAGTTTTCCTTCTTTCTTTCTGATCTGTAACACGTTTAATTCTTTTAGTTAACTAATTCCCCTGGTTAGAGTTTCCAGTACAGTGCTAAATAGAACTGGTGAGAGTGGACACTCTTGTATTGTTTCTGACTGTAGGGGGAAAGCATTCAGCCATTCATCATTGAACATGATATCAGCTATGGGTTTTTGTTAGTTGTCTCTCATCAGGTTAAAGAATTTCCTTCCTACTTTGTCCAGTATTTTAATCATGAAAAGGCATTATATTTTGTCAAATGCTTTTTGCATCTATTGAGGTGATTATGTGTGTTTTGTCTTTTATTTTACCAGTAGGGTACATGACTTGTATTAATTTTCAGATGTTAAGCCAATCTTCTATTCCTTGGTCATGACCTTGTTATGTTACTGGATTCAATTTTGCTAGTTGAGGATTTTTGCATCTATATTCCTACAGGACATTAGTCTGTAGTTTTTTCTTGTGATGTCTTTGTTTGGTTTTGGTATAGGGTAATACTGGCATCTTAGAATAAATTGGGAAGTCTCCCAAGCTCTTTTATATTTTGGAAGAATTTGTGAAGGATTAGCATTGGATCTTCTCTAAATGTTTGATAGGATTTATCAGTGAAGCTACATAGGCCTTTTCATTGTGGGAAGTTTTAAAATTACTAATTCAATCTCTTTATTTGCTTAGGGTTATTCAGATTTTCTACTTCTTCTTGAGTCAGTTTTGGTAGTTTGTGTCTTCCTTGGAATTTATCCAATTTGTTGTCATACAGTTGTTTATAGTATTCCCTTATAATCCTTTTTATTATTGTAGGATATATAGTGATGTCTCCTCTTTCATTCCTGAATTTAGCAGTTTGAATCTTTTTCTTTCTTAGTCTAGTTAAAGGTTTTTGTAAATTTTGTTGATCTCTTCAAATGTCTAATTTATCAAGGTATATATTTTTAAGAAAATCATGGAGAGAAGAGAAGAGGGGAGGTCAATACTTTGTGAGACTATCCCTTAAGCCCCATATCTGATTAGGGAAAATATTACTAACAGAAGAGTCATATTTTAATATTATAGTATGATTAGCTAGAATGATAGCACAAATACAGGAAAAGATGAATCATAGTTCAGATGATGTGATTTAAAGAATTATATGCTGTTAGTGGGATTCCAATGAGACTGATTGAAAATCTCATTTTTCACATTATGTGATAAGCTCACAGATATGTACAGAGCACAGAAATCTCTTTCTTTGAAACTGCATTTTATTTCATAGTAGCTACAAGTGTGGTGGAAAGCATATTTGACTAATAGGACACGAGGTGTTCTTTTTGGGTCTGAGAGATTGGACAAGATTAATGTGTGGCTGAATGAATGAATGGTGGTTAGATGTTCAGAGTTTGGCTCCTTCAAGGTATATCATCTTTAAATTGTATTCTTTGGGGCAGATTGGTACAGCAGTTAATACAATGGGTTTGGAATCATATAGATCTGTATTCTTAAAATAGCAGTGTGACTGTGGAGAGGTTATTCAACATCTCAAAGTCTGAGTTCCTTATTAAATAATGCTGTTGTCATTATCAAATGAGATAAAACAAGATGTTCACCATGTATTAGTGATGATGGTAGTGGTGATGATGATGATGACAACAATGATGAAGGGCAGTGAGCCCCATGAATATGAATTTACTCACTTGGCTCTTTTTGGAGATAATGCTAATTTCAAGCCTATTCAGACTTGCCCTTCCCTCGCTGCAATGCAGCTCTTCATTGGACTGCTTTTCACTGGTAGCTTTCCTACTATGAGCTGTATTTTTCTCTCCTACCTGGGCTTTTTCCACTCACCATTCAGAACTTTCAGACTTTTATTTTGATAAAAGTACTCATAATTCCTTCTTTCCTCCCCCCACCCCCAATTATGATTGTATCAATTCCTAATTACCTTCTGGCATTCATAAAGGATTCTTACTTTGCATCATTCATTCCCTCAGTTGCTTCATAAACAAACATTTCTTGTAATTATAAAACATCTACCTAGAAAGTTGAGGGAAAGGGGTGGTTTCTTTTCTCAGGGTTAATCAGAGAAAGACTGAAAGTGATGCCTTATGACTAACTTTTGAAGAAATGAGACGATTCATGTTGATGAAGTCTTTGTCTGGAGTTGGTGGTTAGCATTTAGTATATACTTCTAACATCCTTTTTCATTATCTTGAAACTTTAAAATTTCATTTTCCAAGTGATGAAATTAAAAATTTCCAAATAACAATAACTTTAAATACTGCAAAATATGCTTTTGGATCTCACTTTTCAGTTCATTTGGAAATGTGAAACACGGTGATGAATTATCATTTTGTTGATCAAAAAGGAAAAAAAAGTGCTATACCGCAATGAACCAAAATCGATGGGAACACAAAAGGGGTGGGGGAGAGAAACACGACCTATATCTATGTACAAGAAAACTGACCATGAAAAACATTTATTATCATTATTATTATTTTTGCCAAGTGAGGGGCATATAAAAACTCACTTGAAGTAAGAAGGAAAGATAAATGTAGGCCATATTTGTCTACCATAAACCGTTAAAATAAATGCAGACTGTAGTGAAGACTACTTACTTTACAACCTCCTTCCAACAGTAAGGTGAGTTTTTAAAATCATTCTAGGGAGTGGGCAACTTTGTTTCTTCTTCCCTGGCTACATATCTCCTCCCCATCCTCCTAGGAACGGATTAACTTGGGAGATAACGCTCAAGGGCTGCATCTATGCAGCAATATAACGAGGCTGCAAGGGGAAAGTCTCAGTGCATTGTGTGACCTCCAAAGATTAATTTGCCTGCTTTTATTTTAAATCACCTGACTCTAGGGATTTAATAGAATGAGTCCAGGTTTGCATGGAATCAGAGGAAGCCAAGCAGCAGAATCAACTTTTGGTGCAGAAGACAACAGAAAAAGCAGATCTGAGGACCCAGACAGCAGTAATAGCCACCATTTGCTGAATATCTGTTATATGCCTGGTTCGTGCTAAATGCCTTAAGGCTCATATCTTTGCAAAAACATTGTTATATGCATTTTTAAAATTAGAAACCTGAAACTCACAGGAGTGGCTTGCACAGCCAGGTTCTCTCCACCATCCTATAACTTCTCTCTGATGTGATCTGTACCTCTCTAAGTTTGCTGAATAAGGAAAGCTTGAAAATTAAGTTAATTCATGTAGTGGTTTAGGCTCATTTTCTTTTTTAAATTAATTAATTAATTGAAAGAGAGAGATTGAGAAGGGGCAGAGGGAGAGAATATCCAAGCAGATTTCTGCTGAGCGTGGAGACTGACACAGAGCTCGATCTCACTAGCCATGAGATCAGGACCTGAACTGAAACCAGGAGTTGGGCATTTAACCAACTGAGTCACCCAGGTGACCCTAGGCTCATTTTCTTTTGCTGAGGTCAGTAGACATCAAGAATTTCTACTCGTGGGTTTTCAGAAAAGCCTTCACATACATGGAGAACATCACTAAAATATATGCAAGTCTCAAATCCTCCATGTTTTTATTCCTGCACCACCTTCCAGCCCTTTAGCTATCTAAAATGGTTCTACAATGTCTCTCCATATTTTTCTGCTCCTGTTTATTTAAGATCAATTCTCAATGAAAGCAAGCTGTAGTCTTTTTTAAAAAAGATTTATTTATTTGAGAGAGAGAGAGAGAGAGTGGGGGGAAGGGGCAGAGGGAGAGGAAGAGGGAAAATCTCAAGCAGGCTCCTCGCTGAGCACAGAGCCCCACACAGAGCTGGAGGCGGGGCTCGATCCCACAACCCTGAGATCATGACCTGAGCAAAATCAAGAGTTGGCCGCTTACCCGACTGAGCCATCCAGGTGCCCCAAAAGCAAGCTGTAGTCTTAAGCATGTTTTTGCCCACCTTTCTTTCTCTGTGGTCCCTTTCCTCTTTTTCTTGCAGATAACAATTGGCCTCATTCTGGTTGGCTACAGCTATTCCTGTCCTTGTTATCTTGTAGTGAGTTACTATGTTAAGCAATAGCTTAACAATTGCAGGCAAACATCTTGATGTTTCCCAGTGATTACCAACATGCTTGCTGAACAACAAAAAAAGGCGTTCAGGTAGGAAATTTTAGAGAGATTAGGTTTTCCTGTTTACATAGTTTAGGCAATAGTTCTATCTTGACACATTGGCTTTTATTTTTGTGATGCATCAGAAGTTGATTTTGATTTAGTCACTTAGTAGTAATGGTGTGCCATGAGACAGTTCAAACGAGTAGGAATTGATTTTTTTTCCAGACAATAGAAACACAATAAAAATTTTGATCCTATTTTGAATTGAAGGTAAAAGGATCCCCCACACCCCTCTTCTGCTTGGTTTCTAAAGCCCAGTTCATCCTAAATCCTTTTATATCTATCAACCTGTTACCTTTTAAGCTGTTAGCCAACTTATGGTCTCAGTCAGCATTTTAGGCCAGAACCGTGTTGATATCAAATTTTGCTTACACATACAAATTGTTCTTGAACAAATTGTGGGAACAAAGGGCTTTGTTTAATCTGACACTCTGCTTGTGGTTTATAGGTGTTAAAAACATTTTCCCCAATAAGGGAACACCCAAAATACATGTAATTAGCACTTCGGTAATTATATAATAAAAATGAATGGATGGATGTTTTCTCTTCTGGATAATTCTGGAACTTATAAACCCTAGACCCACCAAAAGCTCATCTAGTGCCATTTTGAGTTGTATTTCCATGTGTCCTCAGTAAAGAATATTTTATGTGCAGCAGTATTCAGTATCAAAAATGTGATATCCAGGTAATGTCTTACCTGATACTCAAAAAAAGAAAAAGAAAAACTTGCCAGATAATTTGATCAAGTCCTGCAAACAGCTTTTTATTTCAGAGATTTAAAAAATTTTATTCAGATATGAGTCATTATTCTAGTAAGATGAATTAAACTGGTCACTTAAAAGAAGGTAAGAATTGACTAAAAGAGCAATTTGGTTCTTAAGGATGATTCTTAATGAATTAAGAACACTCAAGGATTAAAAAGAACACAGAAAAAGATGTTGCTCTCTGAACAGCAGAGTAGAATAGGATTTTGTAGTAGTATTTTCTGTAATTTGCTCTGCTCTGATTGAAGAGGCAATTCCATAATGATTTTAATTCATGTTCCCTCTCAATAAGTGTTTCGAAGAAGCCTTATATAATTGAAAATAGGTCAACCAGTGTCAGTAAGTGATTTACAATTGTGCAACACATTTTCATCAAAGTAGGTCAGGTCAGTGTCCTGATAAGCACAATTCTACTTGTGTAAGGAGTTCAGCTCTAACAATACACATCTATGTACCATTTGAAAACAAGGAAGAAAAAAATTGGGGTTCCATAGCCCTCTTCCCAAAACAATGAAATATGAGTTGCAATCCATTCAGTGGAATTGGGTAGAATTACGAGACTAGCCAGTCAGGCTTCAGGCCGGGATAGAAACAGATGGACAATAACTATCTGTTAAAAATTGCCTTTTAAGCAAAATATCATTACTGTGGCATCAAATACTTTAGAAGCCTAGCAAATTAGACTAGATAGATAACCCAGAGGGATGTTTAATTAGGTGCTATCAATAAATAAAACACTCCTTAGGGCAACACATGGTTAAAAAAACACAAAAAAAGTTGAGAGGGTATTATTATGAGCACAACTTACTTGATGAGTACTTACAATTGCTTTAGAACCAACAACATTGATTGAATTTGATGTTTTTATTTACTGCAATTCACCAAATCTAGGTGACATTAGTTGTAAGGTTCCTTCCAATTTTAAAGATGTTAGCTCATGGGAAAAAAAGTCCATCTTATGAAAAATGTCCTTTGATCAGGAAGCACTTTTGTCATCCTAGGCCCTGTAAACACATGTCTTTGATATTGTAAACAATAGAATTATACTGCTTGAAGAATGTTATATTGCTTATTCTTGTCCTTAATTCAGAAAAGATTCCTTATTAAATCATACAAATGAGTATTTATCATGCCATGAAGCTGAGTTGGGGGCACTCACAAGTTGCAAAACACATGATTTGTGTACCAAGTCTTCCAAATCTTTTTTTTTCCTTCAAATTTTTATTTAAATTCTTGTTAGTTAACATGCAGTGCAATCTTGGTTTCAGGAGTAGAATTCAGTGATTCATCACTTACATACACACCCAGTGATCAACACAAGTGCCCTCCTTAATGTGCATCACCCATGTAGCCCATCCCCCATCCACCTCCCTCCATCAACCCTCAGTTTGTTCTTTATCTTTAAGAGTCTCTTATGGTTTGTTTCCCTCTCTCTCTTTTCTTTTCCCCCTCCCATATGTTCATCTGTTTTGTTTCTTAAATTCCATATATGAATGAAGTCAGCTGGTATTTGTCTTGCTCTGACTGACTTTTTTCACTTAGCATAATACGCTCTAGCTCCATCCATGTCATTGCAAATGGCAAGTATTTCATTCTTCTTGATGGCTGAGTAATATTCTATTGTGTAAATATATCACCTCTTTATCCATTCATCAGCTGATGGAAATTTGGGCTCTTTCCATAGTTTGGCTGTTGTTAATAATGCTGTTATAAATATCTGGATGCATGTACCCCTTTGAATCTGTGTTTTTGGATCCTTTGGGTAAATACTTAGTAGTGCAATTGCTGGGTTGTAGGGTAGTTCTGTTTTTAACTTTTTTGAGGAACCTCCATACTGTTCTCCAGAGTGGCTGCACCAGTTTGCATTCCTACCAACAGTGCAAGAATCTTCCACTTCCTCCATATCCTCTCCAAAACTTGTTTCTTCTGTTGTTAATTTAGGCATTCTGACAGGTGTGAGGTGGTATCTCATCATGATTTTGATTTGTATTTCCCTGATGTTGAGTGATGTTGAGCACCTTTTCATTTGTCTGTTAGCCATCTGGATGTCTTCTTTAGAAAAGTGTCTATTCATGTCTTCTGCTCATTTCTTAACTGGATTTTTTGTTTTTTGGGTGTTGAGTTTGATAAGTTCTTTATAGATTTTGGATACTAACTCTTTATCAGATATGTCATTTGCAAATATCTTCTCCCATTCCATAAGCTGCCTTTTAGTTTTATTGGTTGTTTCCTTCACTGTGCAGAAGTTTTTATCTTGATAAAGTCCCAATAGTTCATTTTTGCTTTTGTTTCCCTTGCCTCTGGTGATGTGTCTAGTAAGAAGTTGCTACCGCCGAGGTCAAAGAGGTTTCTGACTGTTCTATAGGATTTTGATGGCCTCCTTTCTCACATTTAGGTCCTTCATCCATTTTGAATTTATTTTTGTGTATGGTATAAGAAAGTGGTCCAGTTTCATTCTTCTGCATGTTGACATCCAGTTTTCCTGACAACAAATTCATTTGTTGAAGAGACGTCTTTTTTTCCATTGGATATTCTTTTCAGCTTTGTCAAAGATCAGTTGACCAAATAGTTGTGGGTCCATTTCTGGGTTTTCTATTCTTTCCATTGAACTGTGTGTTGGTTTTTGCACCAGTACCATACTGTCTTGATGACTACAGCTTTGTAATATAGCTTAAAATCTGGAATTATGATGCCTCCAGTTTTTTTTTTTTTTCCCAGGATTACTTTGGCTATTTGGGGTCTTTTGTGGTTCCATAAAAATCTTAGGATTGTTTGTTCTAGCTCTATGAAAAATGCTGGTGGTATTTTGATAGGGATTGCATTAAATGTATAGATTGCTTTGGGTAGTATAGACATTTTCATAATGTTTGTTTTTCCAATCCATGAGCATGGATGCTTTTCCATTTCTTTGTGTCCTCTTCAATTTCTTTTGTAAGTATTCTATAGTTTTCTGAGTATAGATCTTTTACCTCTTTGGTTAGGTTTATTCCTAGATATCTTGCGGCTTTTGGTGCAATTGCAAATGGGTTCGAGTCCTAGATTTCTTTTTCTGCTATTTCATTATTGGTGTATAGAAATGCAACAGATTTCTGTACATTGATTTTATATCCTGCGACTTTGCTGAGTTCATGTATTGGTTCTAGCAATTTTTGGAGTCTTTGGGTTTTCTACATAGAGTATCATGTCATCTGCAAATAGTGAAAGTTTGATTTCTTCCTTTCCAAGTTGTATGCCTTTTATTTCTTTTTGTTGTCTGATTGTTGAGGCTATGATTTCCAGTACTATGTTAAATGGTAATGGTGAGAATGTACATCCTTGTTTTTTTCCTGACCATAGAGGAAAGGCTTTCAGTTTTTCCCCTTGAGAATGATATTAGCTGTGGATCTTTCATATATGGCCTTTATGATGTTGAGGTATGTTCCATCTATTCCTACTTTGTTGAGTTTTTATCAAGAATGGATGCTGTATTTTTTCAAATGCTTTTTCTGCATCTATTGAGAGGATCATATGGTTCTTATCCTTTACTTTATTAATGTGGTGTATTACACTGATTGATTTGCAAATATTGAACCAGCCCTGCAGCCCAGGAATAAATCCCACTTGATCACAGTGAATAATTCTTTTAATGTACTGTTGAATCTGATTTGCTAATATCTTGTTGAGAATTTTTGCATCCATGTTCACTAAGGATATTGGCCTGTTTTCCTCCTTTTAAGTGGGGTCTTTGTCTGGCTTTAGAATCAAGGTAATGCTGACCTCATTGAATGAGTTTGTAAATTTTCCTTCCATTTCTATTTTTTGGAACAGTTTGAGAGGAATTAGGTATTAACCCTTCTTTAAATGTCTGGTAGAATTCCCCTGGAAACCATCTGGCCCTAGAATGTTTTGTTTTGTTTGTTTTTCGGAGTGATTTTTGATTACTGTTTTAATTTCTTTGCTTGTTATGGGTCTGTTCAAATTTTCCATTTCTTACTGTTTCAACTTAGGTAGTTTGTAAGTTTCTAGGAATTTGTTGGTTTCTTCCAGATTGCCCAGTCTGTTGGCATATAACTTTTTGTAATAGTCCCTTATAATTTTTGTATTTATGTGGTGTTGGTTGTGATCTCTCCCTTTTCATTTGTGATTTTATCTATTTGGGTCTCTCTCTCTTTCTTTTTGATAAGTGTGGCTAGGAGATTATCAATTTTATTAATTCTTCCAAAGAACCAGCTCTTAGTTTTGTTGATCTGTTCTACTCTTTTTGTTGTTGTTGTTTCTATGTTTATTTCTGCTCTAATATTTGTTATTTTCCCCCTTCTGTTGGCTTTAGGCTTTATTTGCTATTCCTTTTCTACATCCTTTAGATGTAAGGTTAGGTTATGCATTTGAGACTTTTCTTGCTTCTTGAGGTAGGCTTGTATTGTAATGTACTTCCCTCTGCCTTTGCTGCATCCCGAAGGTTTTAGACTCTTATGTTTTCATTTGTATTTGCTTCTCTGTACTTTTTATTTCTTCTTTAATTTCCTGGTTAAACCATTCCTTCTTTTTAGTAAGATGTCCTTAACCTCCATGTATTTGTGGTCTTTCCAAATTTTTTCTTTTCTTTTTTTTTTTTTTTAAAGATTTTATTATTCAACAGAGAGAGAGAGACAGCGAGAGAGGAACACAAGCATGGGGAGTGGGAGAGGGAGAAGCAGGCTTCCCACCGAGCAGGGAGCCCGATGCGGGGCTCGATCCCAGGACCCTGAGCTGAAGGCAGACGCTTAACGACTGAGCCACCCAGGTGCCCCTCCAAATTTTTTCTTGTGGTTGACTTTAAGTTTCATAGTGTTGGCATCTGAAAATATGCATAGTATGATCTCAATCTTTTTGTACTTGTTGAGGGCTGATTTGTGACCCAGTATATAATCTATTCTAGAGAATGTTCCATGTGCACTCAAAGAGAATGTGTATTCTGCTGCTTTAGGATGGAATGTTCTGAATATATCTGTTAAATCCGTCCAGTCCAGTGTGTCATTGAAAGCCATTGTTTCCATGTTGATTCTGCTTAGATGATCTGTCCATTGCTATAAGTGGGTTGTTAAAGTCCCTTACTATTATTATATTATTATCATGAGTTTCTTTATGTTTGTTATTAAATGATTTATATATTTGGGTGCTCCCAAGTTGGGGGCATAAATATTTATGATTGCTAGATCTTCTTGATGGATAGACCCCTTAGTTATGATATAATGCCCTTCTTCATCTCTTGTTACAGTCTTTGTTTTAAAATCTGGTTTGTCTGATATAAGTATGGTTATTCTGGCTTTCTTTTGATGTCCATTTTTATGTCTATCCTCTCACTTTCTTTCTTTTTTTTTCTAAAGATTTATTTATTTGAGAGAGAGAGAGTATGGGGGGGGGGACGGGCAGAGGGAGAGAATAAGGGGGGTGAAGAAGAAGCAGACTCCCCACTGAACAGGGAGCCTGATGCAGGGCTGGATTCCAGGACCTGGAGATCATGACCTGAGCCAAAGTCAGATACTTAACCAACTGAGCCACCCAGATGCTCCTCCATCCCATCACTTTCAATCTGGAGGTCTCTTTAGGTCTAAAATGAGTCTCTTGTAGGCAGCATATAGATGGATCTTGTTTTTTTTTTTAATACATTCAGATACCCTATATCTTTTGATTGGAGCATTTAGTCCATTTACATTCAGAGTGATTATTGAAGGATATGAATTCAGTGCCATTGTGTTACCTGTAAAGTTGGTGTTTCTGGTGATGTTTTCTGTTCCTTTATAGTCTTTGTTGCTTTTGGTCTTTCTTTACCACTCAAAGAGACCCCTTAATATTTCTTGCAGGGCTGGCTTAGTGGTCACAAAATCCTTTAGTTTTTGTCTGGGGAAACTCTTTATCTCTCCTTCTATTCTGAAAAACAATCTTATTGGATAAAGTATTCTTGGCTGCATATTTTTCCCATACAGCATGTTGAATATATCCTACTGCTCTCTTCTGGCCTGCCAAGTTTCTGTGGACCAAACTGCTGCAAACCTGATATGTCTTCCTTTGTAGGTTAAGGCATTTTTTCTCTTGCTGCTTTCAGGATTCTTTCCTTGTCTGTGGATTTTGTGAATTTGACTATGGTATGCCTTGGCGATGGCTGGCTTTGTTGAATTTAATGCAAGTTCTCTGTGCTTCCTGGATTTTGATGTCTGTGTCCTTCCCCAGATTAGGGAAGTTTTCAGCTATAATTTGTTTCAGTAAACCTTCTACAACTTTTTCTCTGTCTTCATCTTCTGGGACTCCTATGATATGAATGTTATTCCATTTTAATGAGTCACTGAGTTCCTAAGTTCACTAAGTCTACCTTCATGATGCATTACCTTTGTTTCCCTCTTCTTTTCAGCTTCATTATTTGCCATAATTTTATCTTCTATATCACTGATTCATTCCTCTGATACATCCATCCTTGTTGTTATGAAATCCATTCAGATATGCATCATTTGTAGCATTTTTAATTTTGACTTGACTGTATTTTAGCTCTTTCATTTCTGCAGTAAGGGATTCTTTATACCTTGTTTGCAGTTTTCTCCAAGCCCAGGTGGTATCCTTATAATTGATGTTTTAAATTCTAGTTCAGACATCTTACTTATATCTGTATTGATATTGGCCTTCATTTCTTCCTGTTCTTTCTTTTGGGGTAAATTCCTCTGTCTTGTCATTTTGGAGATCAAATAAATTAATAAAGCAAAGTAAAATTAAAATTAAAAAAATAAGGAAAAAAATAAATGAATAAAGGAAGCTAGATCCTTGATGTGTTTTGGTCTGCTTGTTAAGAGAAGCTTGATAGAAAAAAAGAAAAAGAAGGATAAAAATTTAAAAAAATAAAATAAAATAATAAAATTTAAAAATTGCTCTTTTTGTATACAAAATAGAACCAAAAACAACAAAAGACCAACCAAACAAAAAAACCCAAAGGAAGCTAGATCCTGTTTCCCTTAGAGCTGAAGTTTTGTAGCACTCCATGATGAGTAGATTTAGTGTGTACAATGGGTTTGTGCTGGTTTTCTAGGAGAGGGGCCTGCTGCTCTGATTCCCAGGTGGACTTGCCCTAGTGGAGATGTGTCTAAGGATGCAGAGGGTGTGGCTTGGTGTAGCGGCTCCATTCCCCACTTGGTGGCACAGGTTACCTCACTGAGGTGGATCAGTACTGGTGGGCAAGGGGTGAAAATGGCTTGCCCTGCTTTCTTGTCTCAAGAATGGGAAGTTCATGCCCTCCACTCTTCAAGAAGCCTTCACAGATGTGCAAACAATCACTCCTGTGTCCCCAGCTTCCAGATCCCTTCCTTCACCCTGTCCTTATATGAATTGCCCACCTGCCAGGTAGCACAGAACTCCTGTGTTTTATCTCAGGCATGGCTGGGTTTTGATACCCCACACTTCAGAGACCCCCATGGCGTGGACCTGTGCTGATCCTCTGGGGGAGGGTCTTGCAGTGCTGTGGCCATGTTGGCTTGTCCCAGAAAATAGTTGTGCAACTGTGCAGTGGTTCAGAGTTTATGGGAATTGCAACACACAGCCAGCACCAGGGTTTGCTGCCCTCATTGGGAGTCTTTGTTCCTATGCTAGTGAATGGGGCAGCTCAAGGTCACCCACAGAGTCTTTTGTCCATGGAAAGGCCAACTCTCCTCTATCAAATGCTCTCCCAACAGGGGAGCTGCTTCTCCCCGAGCAACCCAGTGGATCCTTAGACTGTGTTACCTCTTCCTGAGGCTCCACCTTGCTTCCCCGTCAGAGCTCCATCAGGTGCAACCCTGGCTATAGCGCTGACCTCTGAAACTTCAGACTCTGTGCTCTGCTGTTTATAAAAAAGTGGTGGTATTGAAACCCTCTCTTTTTTCCCAATCAATGGTTTTGGGGAATAGTTTTCTTGTGCAGTCCCCTGCACGTATTTTCACTCCCTCCCCCACTCTTTCTCTCTGTCTCTCTCCCTACACTCTCTGTGATCAGGGCTCCCTCCCCTCCACAGTGCCCATGGCTCCTATCTCCCACAAATCAACTCTCCACAGTTCTTACCTTCCACAGTTCATTTTTTTTTTTCCTGTTTGTAGACATGCAGCTTTGTTCTCTAAGACCTATGATTGATTTCTTGGGTGTTCATAATGATTTGATGTTTATCTAGCTGTGTTTGAGGGAGGAGGCAAGCTTAGGGTCACCCTACTCCTCCACCATCTTAACCCTAAATGTCTTGTGTGCCAAGTCTTATGTGTCACCAGGGGGTGTCCCTCCCAGTCCATGGATCACCCTGTATCCTTCTGCAGTACTTATTAGCTACATTTCCGGGAACCAGTAACAGATATAGAGCCCTGAATTTCCAATTGACTTTCATATTCTTAAGGTGTTGGGGAGGAGAACAAGTGGGACTGTCTCCATGGTGCCTTCTTAACCCATAGAGGCTAATGCCTTGTCAGGGAAGGGGACCAGGACACTTACTGCCCAGTGGCAGTTCAGTATTTGGCTGGAATGGGAAATTATAGAGGACCAGAGGCTCTGGTTCTCCTAATTGCTTTGGCGATGGCCTCCACCATTTTATTCATACAGTCTTGGGGACTCCTTGTCTACTGGGTGGATGGAACGTCATTCCCACAGATGGAGGTGAGAAGGACACAGAGTTATTTGCCAAGGAAGGCTAAATGTTTATACCTGGTTGACATCTGAAGCCCTTAGAACACCAACTTTGCAGACTCATCTTAACAAACCTTAAGTAAACAGCACTTTTTAGGTGAACAAGAAAGATGAGACAAGTAAGACTGTCTTTGTCCTATTCCATGTCCTATTCCAAGATTTTACTTCAGGAAGGAAACTTCTTAGAAAGGAAGGAAGCAGATAGCAGATGTTTTGGATGTCTGTATGACTAGATGTCTCAGTACTTTTCAATTTACCATAAAAATAAACCGTTTGGGTGATAGTAACTGAACATGTTAGATTACATATTTGTGTAGGTCTAATAGCTTTGCCATTGAAGTCAAATTAAAATCCATTCTGTATTTTACAAAGGGAAAGAGTTAAAAACCTATATTCTGATCTATTTCTGAAATGGTTAAAGCATTGCCCTGGACCATAAAACCAGAACTGTGGCTTGGAAACAATCTTTCAGATATTATCTGAAAATCTTCAAAACAAAATGCAAGTGTGGCCATATTTTTTTTTAGCTGATTTGCCGTACATGTATTTTAGGTGTCTGTCTGATTGCGCTCAGATGTGGGTAAGCAGCGGGGAGGAAAAAATAATGTTTCTTTACTCTGTGGATAAAAAGACTTCAAATTACGTGCATCTCACATACTTTGGTAATCTGCCCCACATTCTGCACCATGATGTGGGCTAGATATTGCTAATTTCGCGTTTATTTCTTTGGGGGAAAACAAGCCTTGAAGAGAATGCTCTTACAGATAGGTGGCAATTTCTGAGCTATGCGAAGAGAAATTGGTGATAACTCTCAATGAAGACCTCAAAAAGATTTAATCACAGTTATGGTGGCTACCCTTATGAGCAATTGATTTTGGGAATCCCAAATTATGCCTTCCCTGGCCATTATTGACACATCAATCTTCACTGTCATTTTTTTCTTTTTTTCTGCTGAAAGCAACCAAATGAGGAGGTACCATGTAGGCACCAAAGAGCTAAGCAAGGACTTTCAAATATTCATACTAAAGTCTTTTTAAGGAAGTTTAGAGAGGGGGACCATATTCTGAGAATACTGAAGTCTCACATTTTATCTTCAAATGTATGTATAGTTTGTTCTTGATGGCATACATAGGTCCATACATCATAATTTATACATGCTATTTTAATACTATTTTCCTCTCGTTTTCTTTTTCATTTATCCCTTTCACCCACAATCACCTCCTACCCCCTAAATCCAGGTTGATAACTTATTGTGTGTCTTCTCATATTTTTTATCTGCTCTTAGAATCATATATAACATACACACATCAATGTATATACACACTACACACACATATGTGAATACATTATATATATGTATATTACATACATGTAAAAGCAAACACATACATACGCCTTTAGTTTTTGTCTTTTATTTTGCAAAAATAGTATCATTTAATACATACTTCACTGAATCTGGCTTTACTCACTCAACATTCCTTGTGGAAATTTCTTTAAATCAACTAGTTACCTTCTGAAGTCTTTCTCTCTGTCCTTTTTTTTTTTTTAAATGACTGCACAATGTTTCATGATATGGATATACCACAGTTAACTCAATAATTCCCTATAATGGGCTTTTTCCCCATGTATTTCCATGGCAATAAATGAACGAATTTATATATATGTGTATATATATATTTAATGATATAATGATCTCATATATATAATGATAAATGTATAGATTCATGTGTATAATGATAAATAATGTTTTCTTCTGGGCTAGGATGTGATTGCTGGTTTGGAGTCTTCAAATATTTTTAATTTTAGTAAGTGTTATAAGATTGCTTTCCAAAAACCATGTTTTAAGTCACATTTTTACCTCATTAGTTCACATTCGAGTAAATACAAGGTTCTAAATCCTTGCTATTCAGTGTGTGACCCATGATGGACCAACAGCCTTGGCATCATCACCTGGGAGTTTGTTAGAAATGTAGCATCTTAGTCCTACTCAAGATTTACTGAATCAGAATCCACATCTTAATAATATCCCCAGATGATTCATACATACTTTACTACCTGAAAATCACAGTTTCAAATCATTTGCAATCTGTGTTAAATTGGAAGGGGGTATATTTACAAATATCTTCTCTGGAAGAAATTAGTAATAGTAGTTGACTCTGGGTGTAGCCCTGTGGGACTGGCAGATAGGACTGGGATGGAAACTTGCTTTTCAGCATATATTTGTGTAACCTTTGAACTTCTCTATGTGCATGTATTATCTATTTGGACAAATTTTAAGAGCAACTTCTTGCAAATATAACAATTACTTTCCACCCTCAAATCTCTAGGGAGATGGCAGCTCTGTGGGCTCCGTGGGCACTCTGCACACACTACAGCTGACTTCGTTATGCTAGTTAAACCAGAGTACTCTGGTTTAAGAAGTGTGGTGGGAAAGGAAAATTCTCCAAGCCACATGGCTTGCTTTTTGAGGATATGAGAATGTAATGATGTCACTGGGGGTTTATCTGCTAAGGGAGCATTTGACAGAGCAGGGAGAGTGAGTCACTGTCTTAAAGGACCTTCACGCTTTTCCTGCAAATCCCCACAGTTAGAACTGTGGTCATCATCCCAGTGTTAAGTTTGCAATAATATCTGATTTCCCTATACCAGAACACTGCATTAAAAATGTTACAACTGATTCAACTTCTTGAGATACTAGAGTTTTCAGGTTTCTTGTGAATCAGAGAGCTGACAAGCAGGTGTGGAAAATAAAAGTTTCAGGGTCTACACTGGATCTGCTGACACCAAGAGGGGAGAGTTTGAAGATGGGTAGGCAGCTCCACTTCTTAAGGTTGGGCATGGAACATCCCCACCACCTGATGGTTCCTGGAAATCTTCCTGGGACAAGAATCCCCTTCTACCTCAGTGATCCATTGTATATACAACTGACAGAAAACATTTCACACAGGAAAAATTTAAAATATATGGAAGTTCTACACAGGCTCTGAAGGTTAAAATACAGAAATATTTTAAATCTGGTTTCTCCAGGTGTTACTACCTTATGGGTCTAAATGATTTTACATTAAGAACAACAATTTAAACTTCTCTGGCCCCTGAACCTACCCACTCTCTCAGGATCAGCCTCCTGAAAAATGTTGCCCAAGTATTTGGGGAAGTCTTTGGGAAGATTGGGATGGTTCTTACATGTGCTCACAAATATATGAGGCTGCCCAGCAAAGAATCTGCCATTTCTTACTTTTCAACTGCTTTGCCTCTTTCCTCTGGGCATCACCACTCCTGCCAGGAATTTTTTTCCTCTGCAGAGTATCTTTCTTCTAAGGGACATCTGTCTCCAGCTGCATCCGGGACACTGGAGTCCTAGGGTATGTGTGGAGAGTGGGGGAGGGGATTGATGCCGCATGGCATTCTGGACAGGAGGAAAAAACTTTGTCTTCCTTTAGTGTCATTCTCTTTTAGAGGCTCCGTGTCAGGGTTTTAGTGAAACAGCTCTTTTAACATTTGCTGTCTCAAGTGTGGGAAAGGAGATGTGTTGTATCCTGTGCAGGAAATAGCAACACACATTGCCTCACAGGAAAGTTGAAGGGGAGGAGATTGTTCTCCTTTCACAAATCCCATGATGCTCCAGAACTGCTGCCCATGTGCAGCTCAGCTGTGAGGTTGTTCGGTGCTGGTGGGTGGGTGTGGGGACGGAGATGGGGAACCAGAGGATGGGAGGAGAACAAGGGGAGTGCCTTCACCCAGAGCACCCTTAGAATCAGTAACAAGGGGCGCCTGGGTGGCTCAGTTGGTTAAGCGACTGCCTTCGGCTCAGGTCATGATCCTGGAGTCCCAGGATCGAGTCCCGCATCGGGCTCCCTGCTCGGCAGGGAGTCTGCTTCTCCCTCTGACCCTCCCCCCTCTCATGCTCTCTCTCTCTCATTCTCTCTCTCAAATAAATAAATAAAATCTTTAAAAAAAAAAAAGAATCAGTAACAAGGTTTTCAAGAGATATATTTATTTTTGTAAGTATTATTTCCCCAAAGAGTAAGGGAGATGTGATGGTAGCAATAAAAGGGGACAGGTTGGGCATGGGAAATACATCTTCTTACCATGTTCTTCTGTCTCTGGGAATTTCTGTGAGAAGGGAAAACCTTATAAAGTGAGTCCACAGCCGATTTGGAAATAGATCCACCAGCTATGGTTTCCAGAACAATAGTTTGATCACAACTGATATGTGAGCTGCTAGTAATCACAACTTCAGTGGCCTTGCCTTAGTCATAGTCACAGGGGGAAGGATGACTACAGGAAGTTGTGCTGACTTTTCCATTTCAACTTAGCCTTGCAGGTAAAATTGAGAGTTAGATAGAAGTTGCATTGCTAGACAACCACCTAATGCAAAGGAACATGTGTGCGCTATGTTCGTGTGCTTATTCTTAGACCCGTCCTAGGCTACCACTTCCAGGCTTCTTCAAGGCTTAGCCTCATCCCATGTATGTGTGTCATATCTCTCTTCTACCCATCCATGTCTAGCATGGGTGGGAGATGCAAGCAATAAGACAACAGGTTGTAGAGGGGGTTGTGCCCTGGTCTTGGTTGAGCTATGCACCCCTGGCCTCCTGGTCGCGTGCTCAAATGCTTGGAAGCCCAGGAGTTGCATGACAGCTGGAGAACTTTGGCCACAGATTGCCTTCCTTCTTCAGTTTTTTTTTCATTCACATGGTTTGAGTGTCCAAGTATGCTGAATGAAGCCACACCAAGTCTGCTGTAGATGATTGGGGGGTTTGTGCACTGCAAAAATGCAACCAGTTGAGAGGAGAATGGCGACTGAACTCTATTCCCCGATCTGCTGTGCTCTGCCATGTACTGTGTGAGTCTGAAGGAAGGGATGTCTCCCAGAGGGTGTCTCGTGGGGAGTCACACAAGGGTGCTGTATGAGCTAGTTGTGGCTCTGTACACATGGCTTAAACTGTGAAGCATTGGGTTTGGTGGCCTTACTCTTGCTGCCGCAACCACCCTGTGACTTGCTTGGAATGACCCACTTTGGGAAACCTGACAATGGAAAGAGGAGAGGCATTGGGCCACATATAAGGCCCACAAATATAATCATTTGGTTTACGCAGAGCTGGCTCACCCAATGTTTTCAGATACCCGAATGAGTTGTCAATATTTCCAATTGAAGGGATTTTGCCTACAGATCTGAGTTTCAGGCTTCCTACAGTCCTGCTGGGTAACACTTGGTAGCAGCCAGTTAGTGTGTGACAGTCCTCACCGTGCATGCCCTGTGGCCTCACTGCCATTGACAGTGAAAGTTAATTGTGTTTGTCACCGCATATGTGTTCTGTTTTTTTATAGTAGAATTAAAAGTGAAATCTACCCTGTGCCTTTTTAAGTGTGAAAATTAAAGACAGACTGAGAAGCCATGTTTTTAAGAAATCTGACCTGCTACCACATTTTTCAAATGTCTGTCAAGTCCATCGAACATTGTGTTTGCAGCCTGTGTTCTCATGTCAGATTGTCCCAGAATCACGCAGTCAAGGAAACTGTAGAAGTTCAGTTAGAGCACATGCTCCTTCGTTTGTCCATTAAATTAAGCTCTGACTGACAGAAGAAACTTGATGTATCATGATGCCTCTGTAGGAGAGGGCTTAGCAGGGGAAGAGTGTTCTGGAGGCTCATCTGTCTCACTGTCCTCTGCTAAAGTATTTGTCAAGAGAAAGGGTTTAGTCCCTTCCCACTGAGCAGAGGGGGGCTAGATAGTGAGTGGACCACATGCGTTGGGTCAAGCGTCAAATAGAGAGATGTTGTGATCAGATTTATGAAAATCTGAATAAGGGGGAGGGAGGACAGTGAAATTAGCAACACAGGCAAGGCAAGTCAGGATGCCACAAAAAGTCAGGTATGTAGGTCAGTGGAGTCATCTTTCATAAGCCAAGATTGCTGATGGCAAAATTCTGTCAGTAGGGAGGCAATGCTCCAGGGGCAAAGGCTTCAAGAGACCAATCCTTAGCTGAGGGGAGCTCCTGGGGACTTAAACACATGGCTCTACCTTATGATGCCTCTACCTGACCCACAGTTGGAGGGTTAAGGGTAAAGACTCTGGAGGCAAATCCCTTCCCTCCCTGGTAGGAATCCTGGCCCCTTAGCAGCCATGTGGGTTAGGTGAGCTCCTTAACCTTTTACACCTCAGCAATGAGAATAACAACATACCTACATTATGAGTTGTCTCTAGATGAGAATTATATGAGTTAATTCTTAGAAAGTGCTTAGAATAGTGGCTGGCACAGGTCAAATACCCAAGAAGTATTTCTTACTACCTGCTTGCTACCTTAGGAAAATGCCATGTTTAGAAACATGGTTATCAGCTTGGAGGAAATTGCTCTCTGCAAGAAATAACAGCAGCGTAGTTTTACAATTGACACCTTAGCATCATACGAGAACTTTCCAAAGAATCCTACTGGCAGGATGGGTAAACTTAGTGAAGGGCAGCTAAATTCAGGAAAAAAATTGTAACTGTCTATAGTCTCCTGTAGCATGAGAAAGCTAAGTGATGTCTTCCAATGCACTCTTCCTATAGACACTCTTGCAAGGAGCCTGGTGGCAAAGGCTCTCCTTGATTTACAGGGACTATACCATGAGATGGGCTAAAACAGTAAAACTAGTGGGAGAGGAGTAAGCCCTCAGCCTTTGAGCGCATAGTGAGGTCTGCCGCGTGCGAGAAGGATGTTGTGGTTTCAGCCTGGTTTGTGGGGGCACAGCAAGGTGAGGCTGTTTCAGACAGTGCTCAGTGTCGCTGTCTCCTTGTGGTTAACGTGAAGTGAGCAAAGACACAACAGCATTTGCTTGGAGCTCAAGCGCTCAAGGCACTGCTTCGAGCCCAAGGTGGCCCTTTGGGGGCTTTAAACTGCAACCACGAGACTCTAGTGACATCTCTTTCCAGATTTGTTTTGACACAGGCTTAAAAACAAAATTTCACTCCGTTCTTATGCTAAGAATCTGAGAGTGAATGTGCTCATCGATTTGTTTACCCCTAGATCAACAGCATCTTTGGTGACGCCTCTAGTAACGGAGGTTGCCCTCCTAAGTCTGTGTCAGAGAACATGAGAACTATTGCAGGCTGAAGGAGCTACTCCAACAGGCAACATAAATTCATTATTAAGTCAAATATACCAGTAAAATAGGAGAGGAGGCAGACTAAGTTGCAAAGGTATTGGGGCACAGTTAGGGCCCTTTGTTTAGATAAGATGGGTAAGGTGTGGTGGAGGGGCTTAGACGGCACCCAGACGGTGAGGTCTGCTGGGCAGACCTGTTCAGGGTTAGATTAGTCTACAGATCCTCAAAGGAGCTGATTACAATAGAATTCTTGGTTCTCCTTAGCTTCCATGAGTCAGTCAGCCTCCAGGGGATGTACCCTGATGTCACTCAGCCCGTCTTCTCCAGAACTGCAGGGAGCCATTTGGGGAGGAGGAAAGTGATCTTCTTACCACCTCCATACACTCACACACACACACACACACACACACACACACACACACACACACACACATAATCCTCAGAAAATAAAATCAATTCTCTCAACAGATCTAGCGTAAGGGGTGAAAAAGATTACAGGAACATCTTTACTCTAAAAGATGTTCTCACCTTTTAGAATTTCTGGTAAAAGGAGACATCCCTCTTCATTACTTCATTCCATATTTATTATCTAGTAAGTATCGGAGGCTATGTTGAATGAAGCTGTATGAAGGTGAGTGCGAGAAAAAGATGATGAATATAGAAAGAGTCAGATTATAAATAATATTCTAAGAGATGTGGAATTTGTTTGATAGCAAGGGGTAGAGGGAACTTTTTTTAAGCAAAAGTGTGACATGCTTAAGCAGAGTTTCAGGAAGATTATTTTGGAAGTAGTGCAGAGGCTGGATTTGGGTAGAAAAAGGGAAGATGTAGAAGATACAGAAAGTAGGGGAACAATGGAGAGCTATTCAAGAGCCTAGAAGAAAGATTCTGAGGGCTTTTGAAACAGGCTGGGGACTGTGGGAACTGAAAGGGGAGGACAGATGTAAGAGATATTTATATGGAGTAATAAGACTCTGGTGTGAAGGGGGAGAGACAACCAGGAGGCAAGGACTCGGCCCAGGTTCTGAGTGTCAAAGACCAGGAGAACAGCAGGTGTTGCCATTAATGGAGAATCAGAAGTAAGGAGGAGGAGCTCTTCTCAAAGAACCTCAGAGATGGATGGGGCATCCTGCCAAATGCCCCATCCAAAATCTGTATCTCATCTGCTTCCATTGTAATCCTCCCTTAGGGAGTCTTCAGCTGACTCAGACAGGGTAACGGCTAAGTGGCTGCTGTATGGTATTGGGCTCTATGGGTAGGGCTTCTAGTGCAAGGAAATAGGGGCTGCTCATACAGTGGGATAAGCATAGTCAAAATGCTTTAAAGAAAGGTGTGATCCATACATAATGAAGACCAAGCAGAAAAGCCCCTTTGAGGAGATAGAGATAGATGGAAGTTGAGGTAGCAGAGCCGAGAAGCTGATTCAATAGAGACAGAAATGCAGTAGGAGTAAGACAAGGGGTAAAGTTCTGCACTCCTGTCATGGCACCCAACGCTTCTGCCACATGGTACTCTGCCTCTGTCAGAGTTCTTCTAGCAACAGGGAGCTAGCAGCTGCTGAAATCTGTCATGCTGCAACATTCACCATGAGTGTTGGTTTATCCCTGGGGACCGCAGAGAGTACTTCTCTGTCCCTTAAGTTAGAAGCCTCTCTACTCAAGCCTAAGGCTGAGGGGTTTGAATTTCCTCACTTCTGAATAAAAAAAATGAGTTCCTCTGCATATATAGACTCTGCATATATTAAAGCGTGTTACCATGAACTGCACACAGAATTGCAGCTGAGGTCTGACCACCGCAGATCAGAGGAAAATCAGCATCTCCCTTACAGCCACTAATGCTCTGAGGGCATTGGATTCTTTAGGGGCCACATCACACAGCTAATTAGTCAAATTGCTTTGAACAAAACCCTTTGTTTTTATTTTTAAACACAGCTAAGCCATACTTCCTCCATCCTGTGCTTGTGCGATTGGTTATTTGTACATAAGTTGAGCAAACCAGGCAAGAGGGTGGCTTTTGGTGTTAATATCGAGTTCCTAGTCTGTATTATTTACCAGCTGTGTGACTTGGGGCAAGTTAATCATCTCTCTGAATGTCCTTTTCATTCTATGTAAATGGCAATCCTAAGAGTACCTACCTCACAGAGTTGTGAGACAATGCTTGTAAAGCTCTCGGTGGAGTGCCTGCCTCATAGTAAACCCTCAAAACTAGCAGCTATTATTAACTATAGTCACCAATTATTAGTCCCTTAACCTTGTTATTGGGTCCTCTTTCTCTTATTAAACATAATTTAATTCAAATCTCTTTCAACACTGTGTCAACCATAATTATAGTTTGCCTGGATCCTATATCCCTTTTTGAATGTCTTTGTGGATGTTTTGTATCACAGAGATCAGTAAGATAGACCAGGGTAGTAGTTTCTGTAGCTAACAGTCCACTGAGGAAGGGAGATAATGAATAATTTGTGTGATGAATCTTTTGTGCCCCTCCACTGGGTCTGAGCTCACTTGTCCTTGCACTCAGTCCATATTTGTTGACTTTGTTCGCAAGGATATTATGAACAATCCCGTAAAGGCCACAGTGATATCCAGAAGAGAGTAGGGCTTCTAGTGCAAGGAGATATCCACCAAGGAGATATCCACCAAGATAAGAGACTTCCATCTCAAAGGCAGCAGCTGGAGGACATAGTAATATTTAGTGCAAAACAGCATCAGAATGATTTGAAGATGGTTGGGCATTTCCTAGAATTATAAGACTTGTTCTAGCACATTCTTCTTTTGTCTGGGAGAATCCCATGCAGCCTCTAGTTTCAGAGGTGAAGTTCCACACCTTGCCTGCCCCAGGACCTGTGCGGGAGAGCTCCTTTTATAGCTCTGGGTAACGCCCAGTCACAACATCTGCTTAGTCTTGATGATTAAGAGATTGTGACATGGTAGCAAATACCCACCAGGGAGATCTTTCATGTGGTGGTTGCTCTCCTACGGCTTAGATGAGTCAATGGGCCTCAGGAGGGAGATTCTGCAATGTCCTTATTTAACAATGTTGTACAAGAACATTATGAGAGCAAGGGATACTGTTAGCTCTGCTTTTAATTTTTTTCTATTGTAAAGTAATTTTGCCTTGTCTTGTTCAGTCCTTGACGAAATGTGGATTAGTTTATTGCCTGTGTCCTCATCATGATATTTTATTTATTTGAACTCGATTTTCAGATATTTCCCTCCTCCCTTCTCTAGAATAACTAGAATTATCTGGTAATAACTAGAATTGCATGCAAACCAGCTAAGTTGAATTTTGAAATCTCTGGCAGAGTTTCTTTTCCATCACTGTGCTTCTGGGTCACCATCCTCCATCATTTTGAACTTAAGAGTTATGGTAATGGAGCCCACAAGATGCAAATTAAGGAAATGTGTCACTCTCCAGAAAGAGAATATAACTCTAACAATAGAAATTGTCTTTGGATTGCTTCTTGTTTTAGTGATCAGTCTAAGTGTGATATTTCCACATATTTTGCACAAATGTATCAATAAAATGTAAAGCTGGCAATGATTTTAGTCTTAGGTTCTGGAGCAGAGTAATAAAGGAAATACAAGAGAATCTCTGACTTCATGGAACTTACAGCCTAGTGGAGCGACAGGCAAACAAAAGAGTAAACATGTAGTTTGTCAGATGTTGATAAGTACAATGGAAAAAAATTATGTTGTGTTGGGCTGTGGGTTATTTCTATTTTGTAATGTGTTCAGGGAAGGCCTTCCTGACAAAGTGTCATATAAACAGGCACCTAAACAAAGTGAGGGGACAAGTCATGCAGATATTTGGGAGAAAATCATTGTAGGCAGAGAAAAAAGTACCTGCAAAGGACCTGAGACAGAAGTGTGCAGGTATGTTCTAGGTTCAACAAGGTGGATTTGTAATGTAAGTAGAGTGGGCAAGAGGCAAAACAGCAGGAGATGAGATCAGAAAGGTAGCAAGGGATAAGTTTAAGGCGAGAACGTGGGCTGGATGCTGCATGAGATGGAATGCTGATAGAGGGTTGGAGCAGAGGGGTGACATGACCTCACTTGTATTATGAAAGGTTCCCCCTGTTGGCTTGGACAGGTTGAGTTTGCGATGACTATGAGCCATCAGTATGGTAATCAAATGGGTAGTATGAGCGAAGTTTGGATTCCAGGGAATGATGGGACTAGAAATTTCAGCGTTAGCCTCTATAATACCCACAAAGTAATGGAAATGACGAGTCATCCAGGGATTGACTGTAGAGGGAGGAGGCTGAGTTCTGAGGCCCTCCAACATTTGGAGGTTGAGGAAAAGAGAGGAGGATCCAGGCGCCAGGGAGCCTCAGAAGGAGCAGCCAGGGAGGGGATGGAGACCAAGCAGAGATTTCACAGAAGGCTCACCACTGAGAATACATTTATCACTCACTTAAAAAGAAAACATTTTCTTGAGATAAGTATCACTGAATTTAAGTCACTAATTTATATAAGTAAACAGATATAATTGTGCAAATACATCCATCTATTTGGGAAACATTGTATTATATTAGGGAAGGGTTAGGAATAGATGATAGGAGGTGGCTGTACCAGCAGTTGATGATGCATCCTTCTCTTTGGCTAGTGGGATGGACCTTAGAATTCTACTGCATGTGGAGCAAGAACGACAAAATGTACATATCAGTACTTCCCTGATGTGGAGCTTCGGGGGATTTTCACCATGTTTGCTTAATGTTTCCTTACTTCTCAGAGGGACTTTTCATGACTTATGGGTGTGTTTATTTTTGAACATATTGTCTGATGCCTTCTATTTTCAGAATCACTTCAAAATGCATTCCTTCTTTATTTGGATTTTTGCTCTGTAATTAAGGTTTATTATAGAATATTCTCTGAGTTAAGGAAGGCCCCCTTTTCATTGCTCCTCATAACCTGGTAGGGGTCATTTCTATACCTACAATGACAACATATATGACCAACACCTTGTTTACATTGATGTTTGCAAGATTCGTTGTCAAATTATAAAAATCACACTCTTGTCTTCATTTCTTTTCTTCTGTAAGTCTCGAAGGAGATCTCTCTCCATCACTTCCTTGTACATGCTCACTCCTTTGGAGAATTATTTTAATATCCTAAAGGAAGAGATATAAAGAGAAATAACAAATATTAATAAGTGATTTAGAATTAGTGATTTAGAATTAATGATCATAATATGGGAGTGATGAAACAGTAAATTGTTTTTATTTTTTCTTTAAGAAAATGGTGCTCTATTTAGTTTAAATGTCACCCTGCAACTTACTGCCTGTACCCTTGGGAAGATATCAAAGATCTTGGAGCCTTTGTTTTCTAATCTAATAATGAATGGAATTGTTTTATTAGATTAAATAACATTTGTAAAAAGCAATTACACATAGTTTGGCACATAATGAACAAGCCAAAGTGTTACTTCCCTATTAATGAATGAGTAACTGTATTTATTTTGTATTAAAGAAAAATTCTAATGCCAAATCCATCATGTCTACAGATTTGTAGAATTTTAGACCAGCAGATTATTTGGAGGGGAGATTGTCTCATTTCTCCATGTTTTTATTTTATTTTTTAATATTAGGAATAGAAGATTTGTTTTTCATCCATTTAAAATACCAGCATCTTACATTTTACATCACAGACATTGAAAACATAAATTTAAAACAGCATCAAAATATAGAAGGGGTACAAACACATGTGGAAACTGTAGAATTATATATATGCAGTTTTTTTTCCCCCCACAAATTTAGGGAAATGCTTTAAGAATGTAAGTTTCTTTTCTTCAAAGCTGAGTTCCAAAGGTTTCAATTTGACTGAGGTCATTTTACGCAAGAAGACATGAGTTAGTTCACTATCTGAGCTGACCCCTGCCAAGTGACACACACTGCTTATTATCAGTCACTACCAGGAATCATAGTGAATCATTTTCTTGTGAGACCTTGTTCTTTGAAAATACAGATTTCCTGCAGCCAGAGGTCAAACTTGAGTGAACCATGTGAAAAAGAACAGCTGCTCACCATTGACCTTTCTGGTCCTATCCACCACAGTTGTTAATAACACGTCTCCTTTGAATAGTGTACTTAAGGTAACTAATGCTGACTACTGAATGCTCACTTGGGGATGAAGGAGTGAGCTGACCTGGAATCACCTGACACTCCGCAGTGCAGACCAAATCATAAGCTCCAGATGTATAAGCCAGCCCTGGGTAAGTTTGCTGTTGAAGTCAGAGGCCATAATTTTCAGTAGCAGTTATTGGAGAAAAGCCAAGAGAGTCTGGAAATGTTTGACCTGGGTGCTTTGAAAACACGAAGTGCTGAAGCAGCCATCATATTTTGTTAGGGAGATAAAGGAGAAGGTTGGAGAATATTTTAAAGTCAGATACCCTGAAGTTACAGTGGGATGAGAGTTCCTTCAAGTCATCCTTAATAAATCATTTTGTCCTCACATAATTAATGGGGTCCCAACTCATGTACTTATAAGAAATTCTCCTGTGGTATTTGGATTTTAACACTAAAAGATTTATTATTATCTCCTATTGAATGGAAACCTTAATTTCAAGGATATATGCTGGATTTACAGGTTTGCTAAAAATAATCTACATTTAGTCAGCATGTGTTCATTAGAAGAGACTACACTTATTTAGGTTGGTGTGGGAAATCTTGTGTTCACTTACATTTTAAATATATTGGTCATGGGAAATTAATTGATTTTGCTCACTAACAACCCAATTACAGTGTCCTCATTGATCTTGTTACATTTATTTAACCAAAGCATTTTCTTAATAATTTAGGAACATTACTTGAAATGACCTCTTTGTATAAGATCTATGAAAGTAGAAATTAAATAAATGACTTTGATTGAATGACTATAAAATCCAACACAAAATCTGGATTTTCCCCATAGGTAGTGGCCACATGGGGATTTCTGGGACACCAGTTTGGACTCTTTGTCATCATGGCACTGAGACACTGAAAGCCTTTTTCTTTCTTTTCAAAGAGCAGACACTGAATTCAGGAGATGAAATGCCCTAGCTTATTTATTTATCCACATATAATTTCACATGGCTCAGAAATATTTCCTGGGCACTGCAACTACCAGCAAACCAGTAACAGTAAGAGTAATAATAATCCATAATGTCTAACGTTTATTATCGGGTGCTTTCTACCTGCCAAGCACTGAGCTAAGCACTTTATACGTACTAAGTCATCTAATCCATACAAGAGCCCTATGAGGGTATGGTAACCCTATTTTACAGATGGGGAAACCAAGGCACCATGAGGTCACTTGCCCAAGGTCACACAGTTTGTAGGTGTGAACCCAATCAGCGTGGCTCCTGGGCCCACTCTCTCAACCACAAAGCCAGGCCGCCTCCCAATAAGAGCAAAAATAAAACATACCAAAATAATTACAAATACTCAGATATTTCAAATATATATTTTAAAATGTTGCTGCTTCCAAACACAAACCTTGTAAACACAAGGTATCAGGCAAACAACCTTCACTTCCCACTGTTTATAACAGCAAACAACATTTTAACCTGAAAAACCACATTCTAGCTTTTGCTCTACTTATCTTGAAAGATCTTCAAATAACATCACTGTGGTTAAAGTTCATTTTAAAATGTGATCTGTTTACTTGCACATGGATATCTGGAGCAGAAATGGTGACAGGATGGCTTTGACAGAAACTGAATCTTCAGAGATTTTTTTTTTCCTTTATTTTTATCTTTCTTTTCTTTTTTTTTTTTTTTGCTTTGTGAAAAGGAGAGTAGAACTTCTTACTGGAAAGGGAAGCTCTTTCATTTTAGAATATCAGGGCTTAGGTTTTTAGGTTACAGTCTCAACTCTCAGATTCCCAGTCATACGAATGAGTCCCACTTACGTAGTCCTCCGTCCTCTCATGGATTTGAGGGGGAGGGTCCGGGAGGAGAGGTGATGGCGAGGAGGGAGGCGCTGAAGCAGCCGACTCTGCCGAGGCGCTCTGGCAGTGAAGGAGTGAATGGACAGACCGACTGGTGACAGACAGTCTAACTCTCTTTCTGCTGGTCCGGGGAGGCTGACTCCCTGGCGGTCAGACACCGCGCGCTAGCTGGATCCAGCCAGAGAGGGAAGCTGCACCCCAGGGAGATTTGGGGAATGTGCAGAGATGGTGTTGGTAGTCCGTCTGTGCAGGTGCTCCTGGGGTAGACTGGGCGGCGGCCCAGAATCCTGCCATGCTGGAGACAGTCCTGCGCAGAGGGGAGGGACTGCACTGTCCAAAGTGTCAGCAGTGAGGTGTATGGCAAGTTGATCAGATTCCTTCCAAAATGAGGGCAATGCATAAATGAAAAAGAGCCCCATGGACTCCAGCTCTCCCTAGGAAAGCTTTTTTCAAGGGGCTGCCTTTCGGAGGCAGTCATCCATTGGCTGTTTTCTTTCCTCAGGAAAATGCTGAAGAGAATCTTCTCTGCAAGTTAATCATATTTAGTCTGGCCAGAGTAAAGACGTTCCCAAATTGCCTGACTTTGTACGGAGTTTTCCTCCCATTAGGGGAGGAAAAAATTGTGGCATCATTTTTATGTTCCTACTGGTTCTTGGCAATTAATATAAGATAAATTCTAACATACAGCTCTGGAACCTACCTTATACAGAATGACGCTAGCCCAGAGGAAAGCCAAAGTGGGGGTAGATCCCCACAATTGGCGACTCTCTCTCCACCCCTTTGTCTAGTTCTGGTGTTCTCCGTCCCCACTAACTCTAGGGTCACACTGACCTATGCCCTCCTCCTCCTAATTTCATATTTAATGAAAATATGTGATATAAGAAACCGGAAAGGGACATGTAATGTACCAGTTTGTATGCAAACAGTAAATGTTTGTGGAATGCTAACCATGTTTCCAACTATTTTGGCCTATTTCTATAAAGAGGCACAACTCTTTTTTTAAGAGCCCTATTAAAGGTAGAGACATAATGATATGATATGGTGACAAAGAAACACTTTGGGATGAAGATGATGTCACATCACGCCCCTACTCAGAAGCCCTCCTGGCCTCCCCTTCCTCCCACACAATCCTCTGCTCATGCCTTTGGCACAGGTCTCTCCTTTTCCCTGTGATGCTGTCCTCTGTCCATCCCAACAGCAAATCCGTGTACACGTCCTCTCCTGTCTCTCCACTTTCAACAATCCTGGTCATCTTTGAAGATTCAGCTTCTGGAACAAAAAAAGTGTCCTATGTCTTGAGTTCCTATAATGTTTTGCTTGGGTGGCGTACCTTATATCATTCTCTGGTAATTCTTGCATGTAAAAATTCTCTTGCAAACAGAAGTGGAATTTGTTTGAGAACAGAAACTGAGTTTTGTACTCATTTTGTCTCTCCTGGAAACTTACATTACTAGCCTCAGTAATAAGTGCTCAGTCGTGAAGAGTGATTGTTAACAGCCATCATTTCTGAAGTATTTGCCGAGTGTCAGGAACCATGCTGTGTGCTTCCTATGCACAGTCTCATTTCATCCTCACCACAATCCTTTGAATAGGAATGGCTGTTATTCCCATTTAACAGATGAGAAAGCTGGGATGAACAGAAAGTTAAAGTCAGGTATCTAGTAAGTAGTATACCTGAGATTCAGTCCCATGACTTTCTGATTCCTGAGCCTGTGTTCTAAAAGGCTCTAATCACACTTCACTACTGGATGAGAGTCTGCTAGCTTGTTAGAATCAATTTCAATGATTACCAACATACGTAATACAATTTCTATGTAAAAAGATCAGCAATTTAGAACAAACCAATTTAGGTCTGTAGAGATTCAAGTTGGAATAGTCTCATTTCTGGGCATAGAGGTTTATCACTGAGAAGTCAGGAGTAATGCATCTTAGATCAGCTTCATTTTATCAAAGTGAAAGTGCTTTTATCTGAAACTGAGCAAACCCTGTATAGTCCAATAAACACCTAGCAGGAGCCAAATAAGGAGGTTTCATGCGGCTGAACTGGTATGTGAGGAGGTTGTACGCTTGCCCCACTGTGAACAGGGGTCTGCCTCTGCTGGCCTTAGCCCTTGCTGTTGGAGACCAGGCACTGCCATGGTGGATGCACATTCAGCATATGTGGTACAGAATGGCTGGGTTACTGTGAGCTCTGGAGTACGGCTCTTCTTTTCTTCCTTGCCTCCTTCTGAGTTGGTCCGGTCTGCTGGGTTTTGTCCTCAGTTTCTCCATCTTGAATGGTTCCGTCCCTGACGGAACTGGCACCCAGGCTTTCATGCGCACTGTCACCATATGCACAATACAGACCATGTGGACCATGATTAGAATGCAATGACTACGTTGGCACTTGGTTGGGATCATGGTCTCCTTAGTTCTCTTTGGCAAAGGGGGATTCTATTCCCCATACCCTTCAGTCATAGGCCAGTCATTAGGCAGCTGGGATGATCCGGAACACTAACATGGCCACTCACCCAGCTTTAATCTCATCAACTTTAACCTTCTGTCTTAGGTCCAAAGTAGCCCCATGCCTAATGAGGCAGTTCCATAATGCTGACAGTATCATCCACAGTACTGCCAGCTACCTCTACTGTCCCTGACCTTGATACCCTCTGGGTATCATGGGCTGGCCTGTCTGGGCTGATGCTGTTACCAGCTTAGCTTCTCCTGACCCTGGTTTCGCCAACTCCAGCTTCTCCCCCGTCTCTGTAGTCCACACTGGAGATGTCCCACCATGTCCTGATCCTAAGCTCAACTGAATTAGGACACCTTTGGGTAATACTCACAGGGATTTTATAGTCTGAATAATTTGAAATCAGATCTTGAATAAAAGGATGCTTCAGAAGAACAGCAACTTCAACTGGCTCCAGATTCTTGGCACCTAGGTCTTGAAATACTTTTACGAAGTTCTTTAAAGAAGAAGAAAATGAAGTTAATTAACTTTACAGTCCTGCAGATGTTAAAAACTTATTTTACTTAATGTATCTATACCATGATACATTTGAAAGCACTTCCATGAAACTATGTTAAAACTTGAGGGTGACTTTTTTTATGTACAAGTTGCCCCTTTTATGAAAGAATCTAACCAACCTCTGAGTAAGCGTTCTCTATCTGTACGTGGCTGGCAAATCTGTTAGCATCCTGTACTTCTTTTCCTCCTTGGAACACTTTGAGTAGTTTTTCCATGGAAATCTTTTCAGTGTTCACATACTCAGGGATTTCTTCCTTTCGCTCCCCGTCTTCTCTTAGTTCCCTTTCCTCACTCACAAAGTTTCCCTCGAGTTCAGGATATTCCTCAACTGGACTCATGTCAGTCAAGGAGGAGATCTGCATGATTAAATAAAGAGAATATGAAGCCGGACTGAAGTCTTTCCAGTAATGGAGACATTTAGAACACGCCAATGTTGCCACATACTTTTCATGCAAGGAAATGATGGTGCCTCCCACAACCTAGCCAAACAAATATAGAGGAGAACGTGCTAGTTGCACTGGAGATCACATCAAAAATCTAGACCAATTCTGCCTGGAGATTACAGATGCCTTGTGTGGGGCGTTTCTTACTCACCATACATGCTTCGGATGCCAGGCACCTCAGATTCCTCCATAAATGGATACTGGAGTGAATTCGTGTAACTGGTATCAGGCTTCTGTACATGAACGTCAATTTTTAAAGGATTTGCTTTGGAAATTGACTATAGTTGAGAGGGTATGGCAAGTTAATTATTTAAGCTTGATAGATTCTAAGAGCTTCCGAAACGTTTGTTTTTATACTGGAGGTTAAATCCAACTAAACATTGGAAGGCAAGGTAGAAAACAAATTGAATGTGGAAAGTGAGGTGGGATTGCTATGGCCGCTCCTTGAAACGTGTCCAAGAGCCATGAAGTCAGGCCCTGGCCCTGTGAGTATGGGAAAGAGTACATTGTTTCTGGTGTAATTTCGTATTTATCAAAAGCCTGAAAAATAGTCCTGCCTGTTGCTGTAACTACAGATCTAGGAATTGACTGTAAAGAAATATCAGTGTGCACAAAGACTTTTGTATATGGATGTTTGTTCAGTGTTACTTACAACAAACACAGAAAATCTGCAATTCCAAAAATGGGGAGTGATGACATAAATTATAGCGTATTTCTGTGATGGAATACTATACTACCACGGAAAGTACGGTTTAGAAGAATACCTAGTGACACGAGAAAACACTCACAGAATAAGTGCAAAAAGAAAACAAAAGAAAATAATAAATACACTAGGATCCTCATTTTCTTATATATCTATGCTTATTAGTGAAAAGAAGACACAGTAAAGAGAAAACAATGGTTACCTCCGGATAGTGGAACAGGTGATTTCTTTTTCACTTAGTTTTGTACTTTCCAAATACTCTACATATTTGTATTTCTTGTATTTACTGTAATAAAAGTGTCTATGTGTGTGTGTGTGTTTCACGATGAGATAATTGATATTTGATGATTTGCCATAGAAAAATGGGCATTTTTAGAATGTTGATGGGTCAGATGTCAGAAAACACCTGAATATTGATTCTCCTTTATCCAAAGAAAGGAAAAATGTTAAATTTAGGCTTTAAATAAAAGGATGGATCCAATGTCTATAAATATTCACTTCAGTAGAAGTATTACGTGCAAGTTAATTAATCATGCAAATTCTTTCCAAATAGAGTCCCAGGTATAAAAAGGATTATGATACAGCAGCAAATTAAGCCTCTGATAGTTGTCAGTCCCTTTAGGAGATTTGTAGGGGCTGTGAGCAGTGTAATGAAGACAGGTTGCATTTGCTTTAGCTCTGTGTGGGTTGGGTTTCTATATCCTTTGGTAAATTGGGAATTTAATCTAATCTAAGAGAGAGGGAGAAAGAGAATGCTTTATCAGGTGAAGAATTTGGAATTAAGTATAAATCTATCTATCTATTCTCTATCTATCATCTATCTATCTATCATCTATCTATCTATCTATCTATCTATCTATCTATCTATCTATCATCTATGTATCTATCATCTATTTATTATCTATCTACCTATTTATCATCTATTTATTCAACTTCTTCTTTATTTTTTTTTTATTTTTAAAGATTTTATTTATTTATTTATTTATTTGAGAGAGAGAGAATGAGAGACAGAGAGCACGAGAGGGAAGAGGGTCAGAGGGAGAAGCAGACTCCCTGCCGAGCAGGGAGCCCGATGCGGGACTCGATCCCGGGACTCCAGGATCATGACCTGAGCCGAAGGCAGTCGCTTAACCAACTGAGCCACCGAGGCGCCCTCAACTTCTTTATTTTAAACGATTGAAATGTTACATTGCAGAAATGTAAAACTGGTCTTTTCGTGTCCACCTAGGAAGCTTGAGGATCATCACACTGGCTACCTATCAATAGTTTTCCAGGGCAATAGAACATTTAGTATAATGAAATGAACACAGTCAAGATGAAAACATCTTGCTGAGTGGTGTAGGATGAATGGATTTCTATTGAGACTGCCGTATAAATGCTGCATGGACATGATAAAGACAGAACCTGTGGGTGAGCAAATGACTAGTCAGATTAGATGACAGGTGATACCTAAATTAAACAGGGAAAGAGCATTGTCTCTCTCCACTATTTCCATAATTAGAGAGGGACTAACTTTTCAGAGGCCCAATATAATCATCCTGGGACAAATGAATTATTACCAAACACAACAATTTAAACATTTGAAATTTTAATGAAGAATCCTTATTAATGTCAGAGGATGCTTTTGCTATTTTTGCTCTCCATACGGTTGAGAGAGAATAGACTTAGTGGTTCAGTGAGAGGGCAGGAAGAGAGGGGAAGCTGGGATGGGAACCAAAGGAGCCAGATCAGCATCCTGGTGAGATCGTGGAGGGTGCAAGAGAAGAGGCCTCTAACAGACATCTCTGAAAGATCACAATTTTGGATGTGGCTGTGTGAACAAAACCAGCGATGCCAGTTTGAAGAAAAGCCAGTGCTTCTGAACGAGCAATTACTAGCGGCATCAAAACTCTGTGTGAGTCACATTAGCATCTGAGCAGCAGGACAGACTGTGGTGCTAGCAAACCCGATGTCACACTCAGTTACCTCTCAGAGGCTCGAGATGTCCCAACAAACGTGTCCCCAGAATGGTGCCTGGCCATGCATTTCTTTTTTTTTTTTTTTAAAGATTTTATTTATTTATTTGAGAGAGAGAGAATGAGAGAGAGCACATGAGAGGGAGAGGGTCAGAGGGAGAAGCAGACCCCCCGCCGAGCAGGGAGCCCGATGTGGGACTCGATCCCGGGACTCCAGGATCATGACCTGAGCCGAAGGCAGTCGCTCAACCGACTGAGCCACCCAGGCGCCCCTGGCCATGCATTTCTATCATTCAATCAGTTCATTCCCACATCTCAGAGGCAGAACAAAAGGTCAGACCTTGGGACCAATATGGGCAAAGCGTCAAAAGAGTAAGATGGAATGAAAACTTATATGTTTCAAACCCCAGCATCTCAAATGCTCTGCTTTAACATCTGTTAAATGCTTTAACAAGATCTTCAAAATGTGGGAGTTTCAAGCTTACAATTTACTGAATTCCTACACCATAACCCCGCAGGCCAGAATGAACCATTTTCCCAAATGTCAACTTATTTAGAGCTTCACTAGGACCAGTGCATACTCATGAATGCTTCGCTCTTGAGCTTCTTTTAAATTACTCAAGGAGCCATGGATTTGAACAGAAGGTCTGTGACACATTGAATATAACAGCATGAGTCACAGAGTGGAGTAAGGAAGAATAAACTATTGGGGAGATTTCCAGTTGTTTATGCGGAAAGCACAACAGAGATCTGATTTAATGTCTTGGGAGTGAATGTGGATCCGTTGGAGGTGTTATTTCTGAGCAGGCTCAGTCTGGCTCCCTGGGAAGAGGTTGCCCAGGAAACTAGAACAGAGCTGGAAAGGGCACAGTAACAGAGTAGCATAATTTTGAGGCAGGATAGTAAGAACAAGGGGTGAGCAAGAATGAGGGCGGTGGGCGGATCCTGTATTTCAAAAGCTCAAGCTCCTAGGGTTCTCCCTGAGCCAGGAACAGGCTTCTGCGTGTGGTGTGTCATAGGCAGGCTCTTTGCCCCCCTGCCCCTCAGGATGGTTCCATCTGTGTGGTGCAGTGGTTGTAGGGAGGTTCCTGTGCAGTGTCCTTGGACTTTAGAAGAGCTCTGGAGAGAAGCTCTCCAGGGGCTTGCTTTCCCCGTGGGGCACTAACTTCTGTGAATGAGTGGTTTCGGGACAGGGGATGCAGCCTTCCTGTGCTAGCTAGCTTGGCTGCTACTCACCCAGGCAGCTGTCTGTTGCTATAGCAACAATTCTAGCACATGCTTCCTTTTTCCTGGACTTTCCAGCTCATTGCAGCCTCCTGGATCCATTATTGCCTCTCCTGGGAATGTCTGCTCACCTCCTCTCTACCTTGGAAACAGGATTCCATTCCTCTCCTCTCTCTCTTCCTCCCTTCTTTTATGCCATGTTTACAAACACTGACTGAACACTTGCTATGTTGGAGCTAACATGTTGTCCCCAACTCAAGGTAGAAATAACTTAGCAGTAGTATTCAACAGACAAACTGCTGCCTGAATTACTAGTTCTTACTTCCCCCCTTCATCCCCCTACAGTCTGCTCTCAACACTGCAGCCAGAGAGATCTCCATACATTTTAAATCAGATGGCCGTGTTCCAATAATTCTCATCTCATCTCTTGGCAGAGTGAAAGCCAAGGTCCCTACAGTGGCCCTCAGGGCCCTCTCCCCGTCACTTTTTGTTCTTACTACTCTCCTCCAGCTCACTCCTCTCCAACTGCAATGGCTGGTCTTTGGAATTAGGGCTTTGGCATCTACTGCTGTCTTTACTTAGAATTGCAATTACCTTGCTGCTCTTCCCAGCATTGCAACCTACCCCAACTCCTGTCTTTTTCCCTAGATTCTTTTTTTCCTGTAGCATTTATTAGCATATGATGTAGTCTTTATGTTACTTACTTTATCCCCAGGTCAAGGGTGGTTTCCAGTACACAGAAAAGCTGGATAAATATGTGTTGAATAAATGCATGTATGCATGCAGTGGTACTCAGCCCTGTCAGGGAGAATCTGAATATAAGGGGGCCCAGTTGAGGATGCTCAGTGTTGCTCTTGAGTATCAGGGGAGGTTTCATGAATCATCTGGTAGTTGAAAAAGGCCTTGGCTAATGGGAAGGCCTTGGATCCTTCAGGATGAGAGGAAGGGTATTTCAGGTGGAAGCAATAGCAAAAACAGAGATAGGGAAGTGGGAAAGAAGAAGGTATAAAAACTGTTTTTGATCAGTAAGACCCTGTGTTAATCTGTCCTTTATACTGTGTTCCTTCCACATTTGGGACATTGTTCTTCCATTCTTTTCTGCACAGATGGGGGCAATTATACACAGTCCCTTCGGGGGAGAAAATTTGGCTCTTCTGTATCCCTTGTGGATCACCGGGCTATGCAGAGAGCCTGATTTACAAAGCTAATTAATTAATTAACTGACTCACTCAATGAAATTTTTGCTGACCTCTGTGCCAGTAATTCAGGTTCAGGGTTGTGGCCGGTTCAGAATAAGACAGACGGCCCCTCCCTGCCCTAGGATGCTTAAAGTCTAGAAAAGAAGCTGACCTGAAGAAGTAGTTACTGTGACGAGTACCATGAAAGAAGCACAGAATGTTCTGGAAACATATGACAGGAGGTGCCTGACATCATCTGAGGTCAGGGAAGCTCTCCTGGAAGATAGATATTTGACTGAGACCTCCTGGCAGGCCATGATCCATGCCAGAGTTAGCTCAGGGAGGCCCAACCTATACGGGGAGACAGGAACATCCCTGGGGAAGTGGCAAATGCAGGCCCAACAGAGGTGGTTGGAATCTAACTCCTTATTTACTTGGGAAAGCTGAAACTGACTTTCCACTGTCTAAGAAGACAGAATTCTTGAGTGAAACAAGTATTTCTTGCTGTCCTTTCTGCCACTGTGTTAAGTGTTGAAGTAACATCTACAGCACATCGGGTCAAACAGCCCTGAGTGGTCAGCTTCCTGGGTACCTGTCTGGCCTCACTCTGGCCCTGATGGGAGGGGAAGGACATCTTTTGTCCATTTGCTCAGGGCCAAAATTCAGGGTTACATCTAAGAGGGTCTATTTCTTCACATATGTGAAAGCTGTCACAGAAACTTCCTCCACTTTTTTTTTTAAGGGAACGCAGCATACTTTGTTTTGACAGACATGTATGAGAGGCAAACAAGTGTGGCTATGACATCTACAGAGTTTGGACCGGGCAGTACCTCTTTCTCCTCTGTCCATAAAAGAAGGACATTATGAGGTCCTCCATTACAAGGACCATAGCTCTGTCCCCAAAATATCAGGGGAATACTACAAGTCATGCAAATGGGCACCTAATAAATGCATTAGTTAGCCTCCTGTTCTGAGGCTTTTCCATCCCAAAAAAGCTAGGGAATGCCAATCCTTTAGAAATCTAAAAGGGAATGTGAGTTTTTTTATTAGCTATTAAGCTTCTTTGTCCTTGGATGCAGGAGATACAAGGTACCTGTGGATTTCAGGTGGCTGGGCTTTGGCCTGAAACACTATCAAGTGTCACATATATGTGGGATATCTGAGGCCTGAACCTGTTTCACATAGAATTTCCATATAGGATGACAGATAGATTGGATTGATGCCCACTTCTTTTTCATTTGTAAGGATCAGCACTTCATGTAAAATAAAGGCTATCCTTTACAGAACAAACTTGGATTCCACCAAGAAACTTTGAGCCAATTTTGATTTTTACTACAAAGGTGTGTTGTTGTTGTTGTTTTTTTTGGATAGTGGGTCTCTAGTTCTTAATCCAATTGAGTAAAGGTTTATTGAAGACCTCCTATGTGTAAAGTGCTGTGTTAGGTACCCAGAAAAATACAGAGATGAAACAAACAGAGTCTCTGTTGTTAGAAGTTTAGGATCTTCTGGCATCCCCCTCCGGACCCCAAAGCTAGTCCATTTCTGGAACACAATTACCTTTTCTGCAATAACAGGAAGAGTTTCGATTGGCTGGAAGACATGAGTCCCGATGACCACACTGAGGGCCCTATAGACACCTTCCACAGCATCTGGATGACAAGCAAAATAAAGCAGCATCTGTGTGTAGTCAAGTTGAGGTGGATCCTTCTCATGGTCAGCAAATAGCCTAAAGAAAAACTGTCACACAAAAAGAATTTCAATCCAAGATAAAAGACTTAAAATGGGTAGGCAATAGATGAACAGACAATGAAGGATCCTTCCAGGAGCTTTGGAATAAGGTCGCTTTCTGAGGATTGAATCAGTAAACATAATAGGTAATGAATAGTATTAACTGGAGAATATGCTAAGTTAAAAAACAGAAGAGTAAGGCTCAAAATCCTAATGTTAAAGAAAATTATGTGCTAATCAATGGTATCAACATATTTAGGAAAGAATATGCCAATAAAGGTGGTGGGGATTACATTTTAAGCAGGAAAAGGGAGCCACAGAACAAGGACCTCTCTGTCTATCCTTATCATCACTCTGACAAACTGGGCTCTGACTCCTAAATGTAATGCTTCCAATAGATCTCCCTGCGGTGAGTGGAAAGAGGGGGAAGTGACACCTAAAGCCACTGGGGGTCTAGCCCTTAAAATCTTTCAACTTGCCAACACTGCTCTGAACTCCACACTTAATCTATTGACAGTAAGTGACTTTTTCCACTGTGGATTCACACTGGTGGAAAGAGTGTGCTAACCACTGGATATCGGGGCTTTGGGTGAAGATGGGAATGGTGGGGTGGTCGGGATGGGACTTCAGGTACCAGGTTTGGACACGGAGAGTTCAAAATATCTACTAGAATATTCTAGTGGAGATGTCAAATGGGCAGTTGCATGTAGGAGGTTTGCAAGGGAGGTTTGCGATGGAAATAGGCATTTGAGATCTGTTAACAAACACCTAGTATTTCAAACCTGGCTTCAACAAATATTACCAACCCAAAGTAATAGAAGGATTTCATATGAATAGAAGCTGTGGAGAGATTAAGACATCTGTGAATTTGATTATGGCAAAATTAAATCGCCTTTTCTTGGGAAATCTTTAAGGATTTTAAAATACTGGAATAGCTGCTCTTGGCACTGAGTGTGTGGGAAGCTGGGAAGCCAGGACATGACCTGTGGAACCTTGTCAGTCATCATGAAGTACACCATCACTGTCAGGGGACAACACTGTGATTGCAACACAGACTCGTCTCAAGGTTCCTTTCTTGGATGCAACAGGGCCTTCCATTCAGTGCCTGGGACTCTGGGGTCATTCAAGCCCATGGATAGTGCTAATGGCCTGTCTCCAGGAGTCCCTGCCAGTGTGGCTCAGAGGTGGGCCCTGGGTCACAGAGAGCACAAGTGACAAAGCAGAGAAATTGGGTGGGACCTGAGACTGTAGTTCAAGCCCTCTTCTTAAGAGGGTACAGAGTCCTACAGTGAGTCATGACAGAACTGGTGACAGAGCCCAGGGCTCCCAACCCTCAGAATTCCCTCTCTGTGGGGCATTCCCCAACCTCCCCCCCATTTGGTCTTTCTTATTCTAATTATAGCCAAAGGGGTAAAGTTATTTTGTTGTTTTATCTTTCTTCTTTGTACACCTTTCTTTAGCATGTTAACCATTAACCAACCTTCAGCCAACTATAGTTAGCATGACTAGCTTCTGTTTAGCTAACACTTACATAGGGCTCACTATGTGCCAATCACTCACTCTGCACAACAACCCTGCCAGAGAGGGAGTAAAATAAACCAAGGCACAGAGAGGTTAGGTAACTTCATCAAGACCTTGAAGCTTGCAAGCATTGGAATCTGTGCTTTGAATCCCAGTTTAACAGCACTGAGACTTATGTAATCCTGAACATCCAGTCTATGAGGCATTGAGGGGTGGAAAACACCACTCCTTTCTGTCCTCTGGACAGACACTCATGGGTGCACACTCATGCGCACCTACGTATACACACACACACACACGTCAGCCATTCTTTGTCCCACTTCTTTCTCAGGCTTCATGGTCCTGCCTCTGCTGCCAACTTTGTTCTGTTCCTCCAAGGCATTTTCCAGCAGTCTGGGCACCAGTAGGTGGGAGCCACTCCCTCCCTTGGCACCCAAAGGCCCTTTCCTGCTTTACTGCTTAGCAGTCGTCAGAGAACCTGTTTACTGCTGTTCACAAATCATATGGAGAATGGCCTTCCAAAGGCTTTACAGGGTTGGTCTCAGTCCTCCAGTTTTACATTGAAAACTCCCACCACAACAAAGACAAAAAATTGCTCCCACACCTGCCAGTCTCAGGTCTTGGACTCTGTTGACTCCTTGACCCCTTTCTCTTATATGCTCTTCTGCTATCATGGGAGAGGTGCTCTGACACTATGCATCCAATTGAAGGGAACTGCTCACTTTAAGGCTATAACTGGAGTCATGTTCAATTTTGTATTGCAGTTTTAAACTAATGGCTGGCTGGAAAATTGGACTATCGATACACCTAGTTTGCTGAGCTGTCTAAATCCACCACTCAACTTTTCTCATATCCTACTGAATTTGGTTGTGTTACATATATTTTTATATTTTAAACATTTACACTGAAGCCAGAGTACTTTACATTTATTAAGGTCCTGCTCTCTATTGTGGGCTCAGGGATAGAGGCTAATAATACCATTATTGGCAATAATAGTATTGATAATAATAATATGATGGGTCATGGGCAATACTTATGCAACCCTTGGTATGTTGTTCAAGTTAATCAAAATCAAAGAGCAATGGACAAAAACATATATAGTAGTCCCCATTATCTGTGGTTTTGCTTTCTGTGGTTTCAGTTACCCACGGTCCACTGTGGTCCACCTCAGTCTGGAAACACGATCCTCCTTCTGATCAGTCATCAGAGGGTCACTAGTAGCCTAACACTACACCACAACTCCTATGTCATTCACTTCTCTTCATCTCCTCACAAGCATTTTATCATCTCACGTCATCCCAAGAAGAGGGTGAGTATAGCACAATAACAAATTTTGAGCGAGAGAGAGAGAGGCCATAGTCACAAAACTTTCATTACAGAACATTGTTACAGTTGTTTTATTTGATTGTTAGCTATTACTGCTAGTCTCTTACTGTGCCTAATTTATAAGTTTGACTCATAAAAACAGTATATATAGGGTTTGGTACTACCCGCAATTTCAGGCACACATTTGGGGTCTTGAGATGTATCCCAAGGCAGGGGGCGATTACTGTGTTGGTAAAATGACAGTTCTTACCCTAAGCTTTTAGAATTGGAAGGACCCTCAGAGACAAATATGCTGAGCAGCAGCTTACTTTGACAGATGAGGAAAGTGAGACCTGAAGGGTTATGAAATTTGTTCAAGATCACACTGAGTTAACAGTGGGACTCTGTCTAAGATTTTGGTCCCTGTCTCCTCCCCCAGAACTTCTCTGTGCTGCCACCTTATGAACATTAAAGTCTACATTCTGGGGATACAGTAAAGGAACTGGGGGCCAGGGGTAAAATCCAAAACAAATTACACAAGTGGAAGAAAAGACAAAGAAACTTACCAGTGTCATAGTAGTAAATTTTTTAAAGGATCTCAGTAATTACCTCTATAAGATGCTCTTGCCTATTGAATGGCAAGGGTTCAAGAGGATTGTCTGGAATTTTTATATCTTCATCTTTTGTAAACCACAGACCAGCCTATACAAAAAATAAAAATGAAAATTATTCAAGTATCATTCCTCTCAAAGCCACAGGGATTGAATCCATCTTGTTCAACTGTCTAGAGCAGTGGTCTCCAAAATAGGGTTCAAAAACCAGGGGGATGCAGGAAAAAATCCTAGAACTTCCATTTACACATATTTTGATATGATTCTTATATAATCTTTATTCTTAAAAATTTGATAATATAAGTAATGTATTAGTACAGTAGTACACATGTACAATTTATAAATGAAAATCCACATATTGGGGATGCTAGCTATATTTTATCTGTTAGACATGTGATGAAGTTTGGAGGTCATTGCCCTAGATTTTGCCTGCATGGCAACCTTCTGGAGGGGTCTTCACTCATAACACTAGCTCACATTCCACATGTCCCCTTTGTGTGGCTCTCTATTCTCAGAGCCTAGTGTGGTGCTGGAGCACATTGTTGGAAGAATCTTCATTGAGTGAGTGACTGACTCAATGGCCTACTTTGTAATGACATCCCTTTTTCTCAGCCCATATGTGATACCAATTATCAAATCCTCTGATTCCTATTTCACAATGTCTCTCCCTTCTCTTCCTTCTTTCCATCCCTACTCCTGCTACCTTGGGGTAGAGCCTCTTTACTTCTGTCATAGGCCATCCTAGTAAGCTCTGAGTCATTTTTGTTTCCAGTCTCATTTTTTTCAGCCTGTACCATGCAACTGTATCAATTTCCTCAAAACTTTAATCTGTCATATTCTCTGCTTGGAACCATTTCCTACTCTTGCTCTTCTGTTCACATCATCCCTCCTACCAGGTTCGACTTCCTGTCCATCCATGTAAACCTGCACCTCTCTCTAGGCTCTGTTCTGATCACACATCCTTATAGATGCCCTCCTTGATCTTGCTTCTGAACTCCAATTTGACTTGTTTATACCACACAATGGACATTTAGTCCATTCCTTTAGGTGTTGCCATTCATGTCTGCTGTTGAACATCAGGTATAAATTCGCTGGGTTTAAAGAATATGTCATTCCAACCTTAATTTTTGTACATGGTAAGCACTTCATATACATATGCATTTTGTTCCCAAGTCCAGCTCTCTTACCATCTTCCAGAGTGACACCTACTCTCATCACTCTATTGCCAAGAGCCACTAGCTTGTCTAACCTGACTCTGGCCTATGCTGTATGCTTTCTTTCCTTCCAAGGATCACCTGTGCTTTGAGAGAAGGCTGGAATGGCATTGGATAACTTGTAAGGGGATGAAGCCCCCAAAGGTTTCTTTTCATTTGGGACAAAGGAGACGCTGGCCATGTGTACCCTGTGAGAGAAGACTCAGAAGAAGTGTAAGTTCCAGCATGGGCTTGGGCTTTGAATATGCTTTTGCACTGACCAGGAGGAGACCCTTGCCCAATAGCTAATCTGTGGAGGGTAAGTACCACTCAATGGGAGAATAGACTGATGAGGAACATAGGTAAGGGATATGATGGAGCACCAAAGTTCAGAATTACTTAAACAACAAGAAAAATGAACAACATATCTGAAAGTTGATTTTCCAGACATTAGATGATAGGCAACACAGGATAGTAATTCTTGAACTAAGGGAAGCAACCAAGGAGTCCTACTAGTGTTCTAGGCTGGAGGGAGTTCCCAGGCTGCAGCACCAGGGGAGGCATCCAAATAGAGTCTGGTTGTCTTTCTGAGTTGAGAAGACAGATTTTGTGTTGAGGCAGGCCAAGATGGCTAGAACTTTCAGGGCAGAATACTAGCAATGCACTGAGTGGGAAAGCAAGCTCTAAGGATTCACAGAGGGATCTCTATAAGTCTTGACTTGCCAATCTGTGGATGTGTGTTTGTGGAAGATACCAGAAGCTGGAGAAAGAACCATAGGAAAGGAGTAAGCTGAACAATTACTGAGCCTCACATGGAGCTGAAAGGAAGAGTCTATATTACCACCAAGCAGAGTGGAAGGATCTCCTCAAACACAGGCACTGGAGAGAGCCCCCAGAAATAATTGCTTTAGCAGTGGGACCAGATTAACCCTCACCTAATGGCCACTCTGGACCCACCCTTATAAATCTTATTGTAACCTCGAAATGATAGAAGTGATTCCAAGTAACACCACTGCAGGCCCAACAATATTTAAAGGTGCCCATAAAATTGGGCACCCAACAATATAAGATACACAACATCTGGCACCCAATATAAAGTTACTAGGTATGCAAAAAAAGCCATAACATATGACCTATAGTCAGAATAAACACCAATCAATAACAACAAACACAAAAATGACACAGATGATAGAATGAACAGAGAAGGATGTTCCTTCAGCTATTCTAAATATATTTCATTTGTTAAAGGAGATAGAGAAAAAACAAGCACATAATGAAGGGAAAAATGAAAGATATAAAAAAGAACCAACTTGAACTACTAGAGACAAAAAATTTAATATCTGAAATGAAAAATAACACTGCATGGTATTAATAACAGATTCAGCTCTGCAGAGGAAATGATCAGTGAACTTGAAGACATAGGAATAGAAATGAATACAAAGTAAAGCACAGAGAAATAAGACTGGAAAAAAAATGAACCAAGCATCAGTGACCCGTGGGACAATAAGCATGTGATTGGATTTTGAGATGGGGTGGGTGTGCAGAAAAAATATTTAGGAAAAAAAAAAATCCTGAAAAATTTCCAATTTGACAACAACTACAAAACCCATGGAGATTTGAGAGCTCAGTGAACCAAGCAGAACATGAAGAAAACCACACCAAGGAACACAATAATCAAATTGCTGGAAACTGGGGACAAAGAGGAAATGGTAAAAGAAGCTAGAAGGGAAAAAAGAAATAGAGATTGGATCCCAATTCCTCCTACCATTTTTCAACCAACTCTCAATTCCATGTTTAATTGTTTCGATGCACAGGAATTTTCCCTGATCCTTAAACCCAAGGATTCATTCATATTAGTTTACTAAAAATATAAGATATTGCATAAATGAGAACATTGTGTGTTTCTCACAAAAGAAGGGCACATTAGAAAGGAAAAAAAATAACCTGACTGGAAAACAAGTTCTGATTTTTAAGAAGTCATCCGTGAAAATTGTAGCAATGTGAAATGTTAAATGTGAGCCTGGATAGTAGGGTTTAAATTGATAAAGCAAGGTTCTGTCAACCATATCATGAGTCACTGGATTATTAGGTGACTTCTCCTTAAAAGATGGAAATGTCCCTTGTGCTCTCTTGCTAAAACATGGCCTGACACAGGAAAGACATTAGGGTTCAAGGCTAAAGGCCAAGAAAGAATTCTTGAGACGTCTTTGGTGCAAAAAGGTGGTTTTATTAAAGCTCTGGGACAGAACCTGTGGGCAGAAAGAGCTGTTCAGGGGTCATGAGGAGTGGCCATTCATATAATTTCGAGTTGGGAGGAGGTTAAGGATAGTGTAAGCCTCCCAGGTGTTTTGGAAACAAGGTTTTCAGGATCCTGAGGGGGCTAGCTATTGTTAGGAAAGGTCATTTATTACTGTTTAGTAAAAACTCAGTCATGAGACCCTTCAGATGTATACGGGTGTGTCATATACTTGGGGGATGATTGCCAATGTGTATCTTGGGGAGTAGAGATAAAGGAAGTTTCCAAAGGAATTTTTATATGTTAAAGTAAACTTAGAGGGTCCTGGGGCTTGGGCTAAGATTGGCTTTTGCCCTCAGCAAAGTATCAATATTAAGGCAGTTGTGTCCCTAGAAGACTGTCACTCTGCCTGTTTCAAGGACTAGTCAATGGGCTGTAGGTAGTAAGGAAATTTAATAATTTTTCTTCTGCCTTTGTTTCCCATATCATGGCTGAAGTCTTTTTGTTTTGTTTTGTTTTGTTTTGTTTTGTTTTTTACTTTTCCTTAAAGAATGAGCACTGTGTTGTTTGGATCCCAGAACATCTGACTCATTAACCCTGTAATCACATGCATTCTCATGGACAGAAGGTGAGCTGAGAGTTCATTGTCACAGAATCCTACCTGAAGTGGCTCAGCCTCCTCACACCATAGAGGCAAGCATGTGACAGCTGCAGGAGGGCTGGGGGTAGAGGGCAAACAGGCTTTTGTGTTCGCAGAGCTCAGCCCAGGTACACAGCCCAGCTGACTTCACCAGCTATCTCATTCCATTTTAGAAGTTGGGGAAATCAGCACACTCTTAAGTGGCTGTTGTGGTGAACTTGCAATTAGTCAAAAGAAAAGAAAAAGACAAACAAAATAAAAAGCAGTGTAGAGAGCCCTCCTCTGCCAGAGAACTCCATTTCAGCGATGCATGTTATTCTACCTTACTGTTCTAATGTAGCATTTTTACAAATCTCATAAAATTTTGCTCTAGAAGTGGTTTTGACATTTGCCATATAACTTTTTTTTCTTTTTTTGGTTTTGGTTTTGTTTTTGGTGTGTGTGTGTGAGAGAGCTAGCAAGTGTTGGAAATCTCTGAAAGGCATGTGGGATGACCAAGTGGGCCTTTCCAAATGGCCTTCTTATCCTGGGGCTCCTTGGACTGGGAATTGGGTGGGTGGGGGAGAGTGCTGAGCTGGGAAATGGACTGCTCCCCAAACACAGGAGGTGTTCAAATAAGTACTTCTTTCTTTTAAATGCAGCCACCAACTTTCTCTAAGAAATTTATACTTTTGGTAAAGGAGCTTTCTGGTTTTGGCTCAGCATTTTGGTAAAAGTTGCCAACATCCTTTGTTCGTCTCATGTTTGTACAAAAGGATGTTTAAATTGCTATCCTGTGGGAATTGGCACATACTGTAGCGAAGGTTGGTAATTTCGCAAGTGCTCAGTTATTAAAAACTTAAGCCCATGATGAAAATAGAGTAAATTTTGCTCTGCTGTTTTTATTTTTAGACAAAATCATTTTCACAAGTTTTAAGTCGAGGTCAGTGGTAGTATCTATAAATTGCTCTACTTGGGAAGAAAATTTATCAAAGCCCAATCAGCCAAAGCACCTGTCTTGACCAGCCTTGAAGGAACCTCCTCATATTCAAGTATTATTTCCTCTGGCTCAACAGCACAAGCATGGGAACACCGGGGGCTGTCTATACACATGCCATCCATTAATTAAGGACAAAAAGAGAAGCAGGAAGGGATGTGCTCTTTCAATATTGAAATATACACAAGATACAGGCACCTAAAGAGTATTACCCTATTTCAAAATTAGAACCTTATAATCACTTTCATCTTTTGTGTCTACCAGCAATGTGAAAAGATGAGCAATAAGATGATTTCAATTAGTAGACACAAAATAAGTAATTCAGGCCCTCTTAGTTATGGGGTTTCATTCTCCTTCTTTACTCAAACTTCTAAAAAATGAATTGACTTTTATCTTCACTTCCTAGAGACCTATTCACATAATCAATCCTCTGCAATCTGGATTCTGTACTCTACCAAAATTGCTCTGGAAAAGGTCACGTGTTATATGGCCTACCTGCCCAGGCCAATGGCCAGGTATCATGTTATTGAGTTATTCATCACTTTCCACACTTCCTTTGGGTATCTTGTCCACTCATAAATTTAATCACTGCCTACATGATAGTGACTTGCAATCTGTTCTGCATCTGCGGCATCAGATTGGACGCTTCGGTCTGCATTTTTCACAGACATTTCAAACTTAACTTGTCACAAACTATCTCATCATTCACCATGCTCATGACCAAATGGAGAAAAAGCCCTTCCCCTCTCCCTGTGTTCATTTCCCTGGGTAGTACTGTTGTTACTACTCCCAGAGTATTGGGTATTGGGCATTAGATGTATTAAAAGCTCTGCAAGTGATTCTAGTTTATAGCCAAGGTTAAGGACCACTGTGTAGGAGCTAGGAGAAGGACAATGAAGTTGTTGTGACTTCTTTCAGAGCTCTTAGTTCTCCTAGCAGCTCTTTCTCCAGACCCTTTCCCTAGGGAAGCTAGACTTCCACCTGGGACTTGGACAGTGTCTGCACTGCCTCTGGGTGCCCAGACATGGACACCTGAGGGGCAGAATGCTGGCCCAAGACCAGTGAATAATACATTTCTTAGGTCAAAAGTACTTCAGTAGTGTTAGTGCCACCAGGCCCTGGTAGCAACCTGCATATACTGCTCGAAAGTGATGGTGCCCAGCTGCTCTTCATCCACGGCCTTGAACCTTTGCAGGGTCTTGAGGAGCTCTTCCTCCATGGGTATGATCCAAGGCATCGAGATTACTAATAGGAATTTCCGCCAGTCCACAAACTCCAAGTTTACTATTAATAAAGATGTTAACTCCTGCAACTAGAAGAAAACAGGAAATGCCACTGGAATGTTCATATGACTCTACCTTGAAACTCTCTCAGTTCATGTTTCTTCATGAGACATTCAGATGAAGGAAGGACAGGTTTATATTGGCGAAGAGAGTCAGTTCTCAGGTTTGTTCCCTCTGGTTCTACCAACCAATCCACATCAGACAGAACTTAGACACTGTTTCACTTTTTGCTTCCTTCACATTTGGGTTTTTTGTTTACTGTTACACAACAAATTTACACATGTGACTCTGGTCACTTTACCTTTTCAACAGAGTGAGGATAAAGATTCTAGAAATGGCTGTGCAAGGGCTCTGCAGCCTGTAGGGATATACTATAACCATTTGGTTTTCTGGTACATTCTTAAGGGACAGATTACATTGAAAAGCAAGAACTGCCAGAATCATCTCCTGTTACTAGTCAGGATCACTCCCTCCAGAAGTAACAGATACAAACTCACAGGCTGAGCCTCCTGGGCTCTATAATTTTCATTCACTGTCAGCATCATCATTCATTCTTTCAATGCTGGACACACACAAAGGGTATTTTACATTCAAGCTCATTTGTTCTTCATTCAGCTTTTATTGATTGCCCCCTGAATGTCAGACATGGCAAGTACTGATGATTTAAAACTATTGACTTAATCAAATAAGAAGAATTCTCAGAGTTTTGACACCCAAACAAAATGGAAGCTTACTTCGGGTTGAGTGAGGTGCATCCAACTACCAGGTAAGTTGTTTGTTCCAAGGTTTAGGGTTACCAGATCCAGCAGGATGTCAGTAAATGCTTTATGTCCTATTATGCCTACGGTAAAATCAAAAATATTTTTCCAATTATGTTATGTAACAGGGACTTTGTTTCTTTTGCTAAAAGAGAACAAAAAATGGATATTTGTATAATCACTTTATTCATATTATTTAAAACTGTAGCCTTTAGAGAACAGAAGACATTTGAAAACATAAGAATCATAATCAAGTTTCCTGAGGCACTCTCATTATTGTGTCTCAGCTAAGTTAAAATGTCTTTTTTGGCCAGGTAATAAATCATTTCAGATTGGGCAAAATACTGAGAATTTATACTTTAATTTGGAATCTTCCTTTGACTTTTTGCTCAGAGTAGAATTAGTAGAATTAAAAAAAAAAAAACAACTGTAAGTTTTCCTATATGCAGTAGAGGACAACAGTAAAATATTTTGGTGAGTATGGGATAAAGGTGTTTCAAATGCACACAAATCACCACTGTTATCAAGGTAACACATTTATCCTCATTTTGTACTTGGCTCAGAAGAGATTATTTTTTTGTTTTGTTTTTGTAAATGCAGGGAGACTTGAATTGTTAAGTTACTGGACTGGAAGTGATAATTTAATTATCCAATTGGCTCAATATTCCAAAGTATTTCATAAAAGATCACTAACCTTTTAAGTGCTTTGCTTTTATACATTAATCTATTTTTACCCTGTCCAAAAGAGAAGTCTGTTTTGTCTGTCTCTCATTTCAAATTGCATGCGCATGCATTAAAAAAAGAAATAGGAAAACAAAATAAATGAATCTGCTTAAAAAATGTCTGTCTAACCCTTCTGACAGAAGTACCTTCTAGAGTCAGGAGAGACTCCTACATGTATTTGGGTCTTTCAGGTCCAGAGTATAGAGCTATCTTCCTTGTTTAGAAATAAAAAGAGTAGAAATAGAAACAGATGTAGCATCTCAAATTTTTCTTTTTACATATGAATTTTTGGCATTTATAAAAGTCCAATGTGAACCTTAACATTTCTTATAACCTTTAAGAAAATGCACGAATCCTTTTAAAATGTCAGTGGTTCAAACTCAGCCTCTTGATAAAATACACAAACCAAATACACAATTTTGAGATCTGGAAGTTAATTTTTTGGGTGGCAAGTGCAGAATCTTTCTTCCTTTGATATGCCTGACCATCCAACAGGTCATTCAGAAATAAATTCTCTATCCTTTTTGATCAAAGCTGAGTATCCAATTTTATAGAGATGAGAAACATTTTCCCAGGGAGTGGAATGTTCAGTAAGATGAGCTTTATTTTCAGTAAAAACCACATTGGATTTTAGACAAGTTAGAAATAATCACTCATGTTCCTCAAGATGAAGCCATAAATAAAATCTATTTTATGAATCCATGAAGAAGCTCAAAGTATTTAAAAATTCTGGTAGAGATGCAATATGTTTCTACTGTCTTTAATAGCTATGGTGCAAGCAAAGTGTTGTAAGACAATACTTCCAGCTTACGTAGCAATTATCTGGTGACCTTAATGTGAAATGTGAAAACTTTTTAATATTTGACCTGGTCACCTACGTGGCCAAGGCATATGGCAATATGACCTTCACATAAAATATGATAACATAAACAGAGAAACTTAGAAATCTTATTCATGGATTCCCCCCCCCCCCCAAATACCTCTCTTTCAGTTTGGCCCTAAGTTAGTTATTTAATGCAGGTGTCATTTACAATTATCCAGGAAAGATGTTAATTGTATGCCAGGCCCAAGGAAACTCAGACCATAATCATAGTCTAGTCACCTTTAGCAGTAACTCTGCAAGAGATGACATCAAAATAACACCATTGCTTAGAAGTATCACCTCCATCTAAAGAACGTGAAAGAATGTGTGGATGTAGAAGTAGACTTAGGTACAGGAAGGGGCGCCTGGGTGGCTCAGTTGGTGGCTCAAGTCGACTCTTGATTTCAGCTCAGGTCGTGATCTCAGGGTCCTGGGATCGAGCCCCGCATTGGATTCCACATTCAGCGGGGAGTCTGTGTCAGGATACTCTCCTTCTCCTCCTTCCCCCCACCCTGCTTCCCGGCTTGCTCCCTCATGTGCATGCACTCTTGCTCTCAAATAAATAAATAAATAAATCTTCTTCTTTTTTTTTTTAAAGAAAAGTACAGGGTATTTTTGCTTTGTCTGAAAAATGCCAAATGCCTTCTGTGTTTGATGTGAAGACTGGTTACTATTTTACTTCTAAATTTCAGATTAAAAAGATTTTGTTTTTGTTTTGATCAATGACAAAGTCAACATCTGTCATATTACTATTCACTTTCATAAGGGCTTTCTGAGTTTGATGAACAAGCAGAATTAGGTTTCGTGTCACCAGTGGAAGACAGTGTTCTTGTATTCCATAAATGGATAGCTTTCCGAGGGTCAAAATTATTAATGTCTGGAGAATTCAACTGGATTATCGGGAGGTCCATCATACTTTCAGCCTTGATCTTGGCATGCATTTGTGACTTGGCGCGTTTCATTTGACTAAAGCCACGTTCTGCCTCTGTGGAACTTGCAGGGAGGGTCAGCACTAGGTCCACTATTGTCAGGATATTTGGATACTTGTGTAAGTAAACAGAATTCACAAAATCCCAGGTCAATTTGCGGATGTTCTGAAATCTAAGGGGTGGGAGGAGAATGAAAAATGTAAAAGATTGAGACTCCCAAGTTTCATTCAAATATTTATAAATACCAACTTTGCTTACCTAGCATATATCTCTAATTTCAACATGCTCCATTCAGTGTCTACTTCCTCGATCTCCACATTGGCAGCTTCCAGTACTGGTTCATAATGGGCAATCAGTATAGATACCTCTTTTTCTCCAAATTCTGCCATTGATATACAAGAGAAAAAGTCAAGATATGAAAGAAACCTACAGAGGATCAAAGAACAGTAGGTTTGGAGGTAGTGCATATAGGGTACCTCGGTTTATCTTTGCGGGCCACAGTTTAAAGCTCCCAATCATGGTAGCCTTCACCACATCCTGGCTGGCATCTCTGAAGCAGCCTTGCAGCCTCTTGATAAGATGTGTTAAGACTGTGTTTCTTACATCAGAAATGTCTCCCTCTCCTTCCAGGCAGTTACCATGAAAGTGCGTGACAGAATCCACCCAACGTTCTTTTGGTCCTGGTCTGGGAGGAAAAAAAAAATCCCCCAAGTAAACAATTAAATGAAAAGGCACCTGGCAAATAATGTCCCCAGTCATACTATCTAAGTTTGACATTTGACATTCCCCAATTCCTCACTTTGTTTGATATATTCTGAGCACTTCCAGTGTTGACTCTAACACGGCAAATACGTCAGCAATGGAAGAATTTCTGTTCTGATTGACACGGGAAAGAATGCTAAGTACATTAATGACATCCACTAAGAAATGGATGAATTTAACAATGTCTGCTTGGAGAAGGAACACTAGGAGTTCCTTGGCTTTCTGATGACTGGTGTTTTCATCTGCCTGTAACATAGATCGGGAATAAAATACCAGTTTATTGTTCTTAAAATTATTATTTCAAATTGCTCCATAAAGATATTCTCTGCCACTCTGGAAAACTAGAACAGTATGGTATGTCACAATTACTTACCGAAAGCAATTGCTGGACTATTGCAGGATATCCCTTGAGAAAGTTCTGGAGGGCTGCCTGTAATTCCTGAAGCCACCTCCTGCCCCTTCTTGAGAAGGCATCACAGGCCGAAGGTGAAGGCTTTTGAAAGCAGTCATCAGAGAACTCCTGAGAAGAGGGGAACTGTGGTAGAAGTGGTAAACGCTGTGAAGAAGGTTTCTGACATCATTGTACAGGGGAACGCTCTGGAACACTGCCTTGTAAGATAGTTCAAGATGATGTGCAAAGCAGTACACAGTCAGCACACATGGCTGGATTTCTCTTAAAAGCAGAGCCACCCCATTGTTTTCTCCCTCTGGGCCCGGGACACCATCACTTCGAAAACCAACCAGTTTCTTTGCCCAGTCTTGGTTCGATAGCTTAAGTTGAAGATTTCTTTCTAGAGTTTTCTCAATGGCATTTCTTATTGCCAAAGGATCCTTCTTGTCTACTGTCTGTACCCCAACAATTTAGCAATGCACTTTTCCTGCACGTGCAAACTGCACATAGACAAGTTCAGCTTCCTCGGTTGAACTGTCTGTGATTCCATCACTGAGGACAGAGAAAAATTTACTTTGTTCTAGTTTCTCTCTTAGATTCCTCCGTTCTACTTCAGGGATAAAATACGTAAAGGTTCTTGCTGATTTGTTAGTTCTGAATACTGGGCCAATATCAATCCCCTTCATATCATCCAACTTGCACATCCAGATAAAGTCTTTGAGGGGACGTCCCGTCTTGGCGATAGCATGGCATGATCTGAATAAGTTCTCTATTCTCCCAAGGGTGATTTTGCTCATGGTTGTCACCATGAGCTCTGTGGTGGTGCGGTTCACTGGAGAACCACTCGTTGCTTCCTTTAATGAAGCCTTGGCGTGAGCCTCACTAAGATGATGTGCGTTGAGAAATTCTGTCCTAAAGTTGTCAGTGCCGTAAAAAAACTCACTTGATTTCCCCGTGACTTCACTCCATGTTTACGACACAGGCCACAGAACATAAGATTTAGTATCTCATCATATATAAGCCAAGGGTATTTTTTTAGGCAGATTTTCAAAAATTGATTGTTTCTCCTTGGAAGGTAATGGTCAAGCTTCTGTGGCCTTTTCTGCTTTTCAGTGATTTGGTTCAGATCATCTGGAAGATCCCTGCCTTTAAAATAACTCCACATTGTTATTTTCGGTAATCACCAACATCTACCCTCAGTTTTGCTTACTCTCTGCCCCTAATACATGCTCATTACTTCTGGAAAAAATTACAGTGAGTGCTTACAAGTAGTACGTCAGCCATTCTGGTTAGTGTTTTAAGTGGCTTATACCATTGAATCCTCATAATCCATCATCCCTATTTTATAGTTGAGAAAATGGACCAATTACCTGTCACTTTATGGATAAAAACAACTAGGACACAGAGAGGTTAGTTTGTTGGATGTCACAGTGCTCATAAGTGGTGGAGTTGGGGATCACTAGCAGGTGGTCCGACTCCACAGCCCCCATGCTTACCTACTTCACTATTACAGGTTTCTCATAAGGGCAAAGGGTGCTATGTTCTTCTTCACTCTAGAATCTGGTTCTTATGCATAAGAGGGACATTGCTTTTTGCTGACATTTGCTTCCTGTGGTGAGAAGGAAGAGTAACAGGACACGCACACAGCACAGTCTAGAAGATTTGCCTTGGCCATCTCTTCCTTCCCGCCACAGGCCCGCCTTCTGTGGCAGGACCAGAGCCAACCTGTTCATTTACAGAAAGGGCTTGAGGCTTTGAGATCCATCCTACGTGATTTCAAGGAGCTGTGCCTCATGCCTCATCTTTTTCTCTTCCCTAAAGATCTAATTTCTGAAACCTACTTGTCAGAGTGTGGAATATATATGTATTCATCTGGACAGAAGGACAGAAAAATTTTAATTACACAAAGCAACGTCCTAAAATACAGTTTCTCTCTGAAGGCAGGCAGCCTGGACCACATATTTATTTCCCTCCTTCGACTTCTGTGACCCTACTGATCATTAGATTATATTGTCCTATTTTATAGTTTAATGAAAAAGTGAAATATGTGTTTGTGTGATATTATACTAAATTAACTCATGTCGACATACAAGCTGGCGTTTCATTCTGTTTCACTGCTTTCCTGTCCTAGGCTGACTGACAGCCAGATTTTAAACTCTTCTGACAGAACCACACTTACTTCCTCTGTGTTCCATAAGGCCTAGGTGAGCAGTGCTAAGCACTTGGCAGATGTCTAAGAAAATCAACATTCCCAACTGATTTTCATGATCTCATATCTCTTAACATCTTTTACTTGGAAACCTTTGACATTAGTCAATCTGCTGCTGCCTTTCTTACCCGATTTGCATCTAACTTCTTTTTTTTTTTTTTTAAGATTTTATTTATTTGACAGAGAGAGAGAGAGACACCGAGAGAGGGAACACAAGCAGGGGGAGTGGGAGAGGGAGAAGCAGGCTTCCCGCGGAGCAGGGAGCCCGATGCGGGGCTCTATCCCAGGACCCTGGGATCATGACCTGAGCCGAAGGCAGACGCTTAACAACTGAGCCACCCAGGTGCCCCTGCATCTAACTTCTATTTTGCCTTTTAATCAGTTTTTTTTTTTTTTTTTTTTTTTTGCCATTGTTACTGTTGAAACAGAGCGCTGTTTTGTTTTTTTTCCTCCCAAGTCCTAAATATTACTGTTTTTGCTTAAAGTGAACCTCCTTGTGACTGATACCTCCTGCCTTCATTTTGGGCCCTACACGTGGGGTCGTCGGTCTCCCACACTAGGCCTTTGGCACCAGGCCCGTGACTGCTTGCCACACATCAGTGCTGGTGAGCACAGGAATGAATATATGAGAAAAGAAGTCTCTTGTTATGGAAGGGAAGGACTTTAACTCTCACTACTGATTTAGCTAGCTTTTATGTTTTTAGCTTTATGAACAGATTCTCCAGAAGGTGTTATCTTGAATTCTGAGCATGTACTTTCATTTGCTTAATGTAAATTCTCTGGCTTCATGAGAATGTGTTTCCTCCTGAAGAAGCAGCTGAAACTCTGCCCACAGTTTTAACAGGTCCAAAGGCTTCTAGATTTACTACTGCATTTCCGTGATCTGAATCTATGTAGCGGAAGGAGTTCACCCACTGAGAGAACCACAGGACATACTGGGGCCTTACTCCTTTTTGCAGTAATCCCTAGATTTTGCCACATGGAGACATATTCCTGTTAAAAACATCAATCCTTCTTTAGCGTACCTTTTCTAAGAAATATTTCTATGTTTTTGATTTGTATAAAGTCAGACTAATTTAAGCAGGTTTCAGATTACAACAGGGGGCTTACCTCCCTGCAAATATATAGTATCATATTTCTACAATTTTCTCAGAGACACTAGCTTAGAAAGATCCACAGAACTTTCCAATGGTTTCCCCCCACCCCTGTGAGCAGTTGGTCGAGACTCTCCAGAGACACAGAGCAGCATCTGCTGAGCTCTCAGTCTCTTCCTCCCTGTAATCCACACATCACATCATTTGGCTCTAAAGGCCTTTGATAATCCTTTCCTGCGTGTCCTTTGCAAGCCACTTTGAGACTTTACAATCTGACCGCAAGGTCTTTGTGGTCCTCATCTCATGCCTCCTGCCCCAGCTGGTCTGTTTGCTGTTCCTTGAATAAATATATCATGCAACTTCAAAATCTCCACGGGTACTCTATTTTCCCCTTTGTCTGCTTTCCCCTGCTTTTCTTCCTGGAAGGGTCCACTGAAAATTCTCCTCTGGGTTAACCCCTATGCTGACCCACATAGGCAGCAATAACTACTTCCTCCTTTGAATTCTTGCAAAAACCATGTAGCCGAATGATCTGGCTTAGTCACCACAGACAAGAGTTCTGTTTGTGCCTTCTGTCTCTGAGACCAATCACTGAACCTAAGGGTCTCTAAAAGAGGTTCAGAGGAGGGGGCTCTTGTGAGTTTTTAGAACAATTTCATAGCCTTGAACAACTAAATGCTGCCTCTCTTGAAGAAGGAGTGAGGATGCAGAATTTGCTGGACTCTGTTCTCTCTGGATAGCCTCTCAGCTGAAGCCAAAATAGCCATGAACCAAATCTCTACAGGCATTACATGGAATACTGATGGGTTTACAAAGAAAAGGAGTTCTTTTGGTTTAAGTGGGGACTGAGGAACATTGCTAAAGTGTTCTAGTTTCAACAGACTCCAAATTGCTTCCACTGGAAAAAGTCTGTCTTCCTGATGTGCTTGGCACTTGATGTTTAGAGACAAGATGTTCCTACCAAGAGCTTAATGCACTACACAAAATAAGTGTTTTTGTTTGGGCTGTTTTTGGTTCCTTGGGGAGCCACATACCTTATGGTTTAATTCTATCAGGTGGTATAATTTTTTTTTTTCCAGAAATGTTCCAGGGTAATGCTGTAGATGCCTGTTGTGGTATGTGACCTTCAGCATACCGAGCTAACATTTTGGGTAATAATTGGAATAGTTTGTATTACTATTGTATAATGTTACATATTATATAATATGATATTACTACAATTATATAATTAAAAGACAATGGCTTATATTACACTTAGATTGCACATTCTATGTGCCAGACACTTCCTAAACACTTCACATAAATTAATTACTTTAATACTCATAGCAACTCCATTGAAATACCCCATTGTCCAGATGAGAAAATTGAGACAGAGAGAGGCTAAGTAACTTTCCCAAGATCATACTACAATCATTTGATGAAAGGTGGATTTGAAAAGAACTGTCTGATTCCTTCTTACCCATGGCTGGGTCTTCTTACTCAGCCAGCCATGAGTAAGAAGTCAATCAACATGGAAATGCTAGCATGGGGCCTGACATATGGAGCCAGACACCATGCCAATATTGGCTATTGTTATAATTCAGAAGATGTTCTCTAAATCTCCCTCTGTGCTGGGAGTACTGTCATGGGAATGATTCCTGGGACAGTCAATGAAAGAATGTCTTGCCGATTTACTGGCTGCTCCTAAGATTCTCAAGTATGGATCTTTGCTGGGTGGCAAGAAAAATACTAGCGTGATAAATTGTTTCATTGCATTTCGCATGATCTTGTATGATCATCATGCATAAGGTCATTTTTCTTTTCTGGCATATTTGCAATGACCATATCAACAAACGGTATTTTATTTCTCATGACTACCTTTACCAAAGGAGATTTAGAATCATTACAAGTGGCAGGTTTTGACCAGGAGAGGAGTGTTGAATATAAGCATTATGGTATATAATGCATTTTCAATTTTCCATTATCTTTAGTAAGAACTATTTTAATGTAGACTTTTATTTTTAAAGCGGGGTAGCTAATATTCAGCAGAAAACTCCTTAAGCTTTAGTTTTATCTATTTACATCCTGATACTAGTTACTCACAAGTATTTAAAGTCACTAGGTTTACTTAAAGATAATCCGTTTCACTCAATAATTTTATTTATGTAGCATAATTAAAAGTTACCAAAGAACTTCATGATATTATCATTCCTTATAAATTTGCTAAAAACATCTTCCTGTGGACCTAGTCATATGACTATGTGCAAACATGTATGCTTCTTTCCTAGAGAAAAATCCATCTGTTTATCATAGTTTACCATATTTTAGCAAGCATGAAAATTGCATCTTAGATACCATAGGTTACACTGGGATATATGAAATAGTTTACCGTAATGCTCATATTTCTTGGCTTAAAAATAACAGCAATTTTCAAGTTCAAGGAAGAAGTTCTGTAGGATCACACATTTAGAAAGTGCCACTTTCAGCCAGTTGCTCCATACTTTCAAAACTGATCACTTCAACTAAGGTTGTCTTTTAAAATTCTACAGTTCTAAGATAAATACAGTGGAAGGTACCATAAAAGATTATTTTCCAATTCTTGGGAAGAATATGACAAAAGACTTCACTTAAAAGATGGATGGCTGTGTATCATTTAAGGCAGGGAACAACAATCATGGAGCTGAGGAAGAAATACTAAAGTCAGAGGATCTTTGCGGGGCTAAGGGAGTCAGGGAGAAAGAGTGAGTGGTAATTTCTGGACTTCCTCAGGGAGACGCAATGTCAACATTTGCAGCCTGGCTTCAAAGAAGTCATCATGGAACTGTGACTCTGGGATGCAGAAAATGGAATGATCATTATTTTGCCTTCCTTTTATAACATTGGCAAGAATAATAACAATGAACATTACTTTTATTGATAGACTACCTGATACTGTGCTAAGGTTTTACATGTACTTAAAAAGCAACATATATATATGTGTGTGTGTGTGTGTGTGTGCATGCACATGTGTGTGTGTGTATTCAAATAGCATATTTGAGCTAATAATAAAGAATTTAAACTGGTTGCTCATAGACCAGAAGTCATTTTGAACCATTAAGACCCCCAAATCCCACAGTTTTGTATAGCCTTATAAATTGTGCAGTAATTACCATGGTTATTCTTGAATCTGAGTTAATTCTCCAGCTTGGGTGGATGGTGGTGGTTCCTCAGACAGAGAAGGCCTCCCCATGTGTTTGCCTGCAGTTCGTGCAGTTGGGGAAGGAGAATCAAAGCTGTCTCCCGACCTTTCCCTGAACGTCCATACCCATGTCTCTTATCTGCACCTTGGCCAGTGGCTGTTCTCCAATTTGAAATATCCCCTGTATCCCTGCCATCAAATCTCTCTTCTTCCAAATACTTCCTCTGAGATACTATCCCACCAAACTCCTTGACTGACCTCATTGCTCACTGATCCTCTTTTGCTCTGCATTCCCGAGCACTTTTAGAAAGTTCATACTCTGGTCCAGAAAGAACCTAAATAGAAGTTTATATTTTCTTCTTCCTTGCTTGTCTTTTCAAATTACACTCTAAGTCCACCAGGCAAGTGGTTTTCCTTTCACATCTACTTTTTAAAAAAATATACAATTACCTCCCTCCTTGCCCCTCCCTCCTTCCCCTTTCCCCCCTTTCCTTCCTCTTTCTACCATACTTTGAGAGCTGTTGCATTCATTCTACCATATTCAGAAAACAGATAAATGTATCAGTTGACATATTTTAGTCCCAAGGGTTTCTAGAGTTAATCTTCTAAGACATACGCATGCCAACTTACAGCTGCTATTTGTTGTTTTTAAACTTTTAGTTGAGGGGCGCCTGGGTGGCTCAGTTGGTTGAGCAACTGCCTTCAGCTCAGGTCATAATCCTGGAGTCCCGGGATCGAGTCCCACATCGGGCTCCCTGCTCGGCGGGGAGCCTGCTTCTCCCTCTGACCCTCCCCCATCTCGTGCTCTCTCTCTGTCTCATTCTCTCTCTCAAATAAATAAATAAAATCTTAAAAAAAAAACAAAACTTTTAGTTGAAATGCAGGCTCTGGTTTGGATCCAAGAACGTATTATGGTTATCATCATGAATACAAAAGTCCCTTTTCAAAGGGATTATGAGTGCTTGATAATTTTCAAAATCCACTTCCACCTACTCAAATGCCCCCAAATGCTTTTAATTTTGACCTGCTAATTGGATGATTTCCTTCCCATCACCCTAGTGTAGAATTAAATCAAAGCATATTTCATATTCAGAATCTTTATTCATGTATCTTTTTGTTTTATATGTAAAAAATAGGGTGGATAAAACGAAGAGCAAAAGCAACTCTCGAGAAGGAAATATGTAATAAGAGTGTCTTGTGAAACCCACACAATGGGGCAGAGAATGGAATTGAAATTTGCCTGACTGCCAGATGGAAGGGATTTCACAGGCAGGCTTTATAAAACTGCCATTTTTTTGTACCTGCTGATGGCCGCGTTTCCTTCCTGCCCAAATACTGCCAACCAGAGTTGGTGTCCATCTATAGCTGTCAGGTACTGGAGATGGAGACCACTCATGCTAATTAGATGAGCTGACATGTGCCAGGGTAGGGGGTCACCCAGGGGCCCATGGTTACACCTGTTTCATCCGCTGGGCTTAGCAAAGAGGAGTTCAGACTCAGAGTAAAAGAATGCCCTTTTGACTAATGAGATTTGATGGGGGTTTTGAGAAATATTTGACTTTTAAAAAACAAATGAATATAATCACTATGAAAGTGGAATTGTGTTAGTGCTAGACTAAAGTCAGTTGGAAGATAAAATAAACCTGATTATGAGAGGTGACTTAATTCAGTGAGAAGGGGCAAAAGCCTTGAATCTGAAGAGACCTGGATGACCTATGACCATAGTAAAAACTGCTCTGTGACAGAGTCCAGACCAATAAAATGGAGATGAGATGATAGTCCTACATGACCTGTCTGAATTACTTGTGCTATCAATTGATGGAATTCATTGAAGAATATCTGGAAGTAGAAAGAGACTGAATTAAAAAAAAAAAAAAAGCCTATGCACATGCTACAGAGCCATAATGATAACATGTGAAGGAAGTAAAGAATTCATGTGCATAAAATATGATGTACACATACATGTGAACACATTCATCAGTTAAGCAAATATTTTGTTGACAGATTCTCTGGTTCTATTCTTAGTCTGTGAAGCACTGAAGGGAAATTCTCTACTCCCTGGTCTCCCTCCACAGACTAGTGGGGGAGACAGAAACACAAACTCATCATCTCAATTCAAACCTTAGACTGGACGTGTGTGTGGAGGCTGTCTCTCTCAAATGCCAGACAGAGTCAGACTCAAGTTTACCAACTTTCTGACCAGGGGCAGGGACAGGCCGAAGAGGAGAGTTACCAGGAACGAGGATCACCACACTGCCGAAGGATTAGTCACTGTTTTCCTCCTGTTTGTTTCATTCAGATCTATGTTGTATGAAGCAAAAGTGTGATAAACTGGAATAGAGTGAGGGCTTGTTTTGGTGACCCGCAGTCCCAGGGGGCTGATTTTACTCATGAGTAAGTGACTGCTACCCTGATTAGTCTTAACCTTTTTTGTGCTTTTTCACCATGATTATTTTTCTTACCTTTAGGTGCGGTATCTAAGAACTGATCTCGAAGACTATCAAGCTGTTCAATGGTCAGGGTGCCATTTTCTTCCTTTTCTACAGGTGGGGGGCGTACTGGGGGAGGGGGGTCTGGAAAGACTTTCATATCGCCATTAATGAAGAAATCTTCTTGGCTTAAATAAAGTTCATTCTGAATTTTTGTAGATGTTTCAATGTGATAGCGAGCCACCTCGGTTAATTTTTCCACACTGAAAATGGAAAAACGAATAAGGTTATCTCCACTAAATACTACTGGGTTAACAGTGTTTGCTTACTACACAGAGTCTATACATTGTACAACTAAGGTAGACAATTCAATCTGCATGTTTACAATTTCCAATTCTCTTCAAACCCACTTTGTGAAAAGGCAGAGTATAAATAAATAAGTGTAGATTGGAAATAAGATATATGCTCATTATAGAGCTCATGGTCACATCTTTATATGAAGCTGAACAAAAAGGGACTTCAAAGATGGTTTTATTAATATTAGAACATATTTTACTGTGTAAGTAAGATGACTGAGAAACAAACAGGGTTTTAGAGGGGAGGGGTGTGGGGGATGGGTTAGCCCGGTGATGGGTGTTAAGGAGGGCACGTATTGCATGGAGCACTGGGTGTTATGTGAAAACAATGAATCATGGAACACTACATCAAAACCTAATGATGTACTGTATGGTGACTAACATAATAAAATTAAATTAAATTAAAAAAAAAAGATTGTGTCAAGAGATACATTTCATTCTAAGTATGCACCGGAAGAAAGTTATATGGCAGAAAAATCTGTAAAATACAACTGTTAGAATGACACATTTATTTGGAATCAGGAAAAATTGTTAAGTTGATCAAATATGATTATGGATTTCTAGAAGAGTGGCTTTTCTCTAAATTTAGATCAAGGAGTTGGATGTTATTTAAGACACAATTGTCAGAATGGACTCTAATAATATAAACCCATTGAAATTGCTTTCTATTTTTACAAATAATAATTCCTAGTTAAATCATGTAGTATAAGCAGTAATAGGTGCAGTGGAAAGAACACTGGAAGCTGAGCTCTCATTCCAGAACACTCCATAGCCGTGGGTCCTTGGGAACTTATTTAAGCTCCCTGAATTTCCTTATCTTTGCATGGAGCCAGTGACACATAACACCATACCTTTTGATTATTAATGTGAAATCACACAGGGCATGGATTTAACCTATACTGGGGATTATAGCTATGGCTCCAATTAAAGGCCACTTCAAAAGCCAGAGAAGTTTTATACACAAATAAATGCAATATTACTGTATTACAGGAAGAATTGTGTTTACAGTTTGCAATAAAGATTGTACATGATGGAAAAATCCATTTTTAATCTGCTTTTATGTAACCCAGCAACATAATATAAAATATATACTGAAAAATTTTAAAAATAGGATTAGTTGCTTTCTTTGAAAAGACAACCCTAGAATTCAACTCCAGCATGCTGTACTGGTGAGTGCCCACAAAGCGTGTATTATCTAATTAGTTTATGCCTCCTGGTGTGTGTGTGCTGGGCGCAGAGGAGAAGGCACTGGAGAGCAACTAAGTTTGCAGCCTTGAGTGAGGATGGCCTCCCACTGCAGACCAAGACTGAGCCATAACCAGGATCTCAAAATGGGTGTGCTCCACCTAGTGGAGGTTACCAGGCCTACCCTTCTCAGGAATGAAAGAGATTAAAAAAATGCCAGGGGAATGAAAAGCAAGATTTGAAGTTCCAAGGGATCTGATAGCTCTCTCTATATTTTCCTTTTATCACCAGAGAGCTTTTACAATAACTAAAACAGAAAGCATAGCTGAACAATCCTAGTTTTAACTTCTTGTTAAAGTTATTCAGGGGTCAGATATATACACATAATATAAATCTGAGAAATTGGGGTACATCTGATAAAAATAAGAAGCATTTACCCTTGATGGCCACATGGATGGGAGCTGTGAATTCTATGAATTAAGAAGATACGTTTTCATTTGTAAGGGGCAGGCCAAGAACAGAACTGAACATCACTGCTCTATGATGGTAATGAGTAACAGACTTTGCTATCCAGCAGTAAAATTATGTTAAGCCTTACTGCAGGAAGGTTACCAGGCTGAGGGGTGTGTGTGTGTGTGTGTGTGTGTGTGTGTGTGTGTGTGTTATTATATAGCACAACAGGTATTAAAAAAACTAGGCTGAAGATTTTACAACAGAACTTTCATTATGAGACAAGGATTATAGAAAACAAACCATAACAACTATCTTTCCGATAGCAGTTGTTTCTGAGAATACCCGCCATTTGTATTCTATGTAGGTAGCAACTTCTAAATTTTCAGTAAATGTTTATTCCAAACTGTAGTGTTCACAGAATCTAGATCTAGTAGAATCCTCTGAAGTAGCCTGGTTGCCTTGTTTCCTTTTTTAGATGAAGCCCATGGGGGCCCCCAAGTGATTAGGCAGGCTGCTCATTTGTGCACAATGAGGGAATCCCCATCTCTTGGAACATCATGGCTCCTGACTCTCACTTGAAGGCTATTTCTGCTTTGCTGAGCTGCTTTTTAGGGGAGAATTAAGAGAATGAGACTTTCTGCCCCTCACTAGAGATGAGAAGTCTGAAAAACCTTTGGAACCCAAGAGCAAAGTAGAACTGGGTATTACCCTTACAAGGGAATCAGCCTCACTGGTAAAACATTGCAGTGACTGACTTCTCAGTCTCTCATTAATCAGCCCTGACTAAAAAGTCTGGCATTAGAAAGATATGAAACTTTATCTTCTGAAAAATATTTAAAAATTACCTATAATCGTACCTTGTAAACTAAGGTCCTCATTGAGCAGGGTAAAAACCAAACTCAGAAATGATATGCAAAACTGGACATTGCAACAGGACAGTTTGATACATGACTTATTGTTTGAGAAGAACCCATACAAATGCATTTGTGATTCCCTAAAAGGTCAAAATTTCTATTTGTAAATGCCTAAAAATCTGCCAATTTTGGCCACCAGGAATTAAAAAATACATTTTGGAAAAGCCATGCTGTACATTACCTGGCCATTTCATTCAAGTACCTCTCACCAAGCCACTTTTCCAAGAGTTTATATACATCGACCACCTTTGTTAAGAAATCTTCAAGAAAAGCCAATGCTTTTGTCTTTATCAGTTCAAGCCGGAACTGTGTGGCTATCTCTATTTAAGAAGAAAATTAAGGATTATATATACATGCATTTTCTAACCTACTGAATTCAATTTTAAACCAATCATGCTTCAGTTTGTGAAGATGTAGGTGGACATTTAATTTACGAGTATAGGTAATACCTGATCTATGTTACTGAGAAAAAAAAAGTGTAATGCATGGTAGGGTCATTTGGCAATTTATGTAAGCCAAAAGTATTATAAACTGAGCTTTACATTTACTGCACTTTATAGTAATATATTCTTTGATAAATTGGAGTGGGAAAACACAAATAAATAAAAAGGGGAAGGTACAAAGTCTCTTGATGATCTCCCTACTTTAGAATCTCGGGATGGCAATGCCATTGTATTTTCTTAGCACTGGTAAAACTAGGGTAAATCCTCTGTATCCCAGGGCCTATTGCTGCCCATGGCACACTCTAAGGTCTGTGGATTTTACTTCTGAAATAGTTTTTCCATGTTTCTTCTTTGCTTATTCCACTGGCCTAATTTGTTCATTTTCCCAATTTTTTTTCAAAGTCCATTTTGAGTTGCATTATAAGACAAGTGGAAGGGCCAGGAGAATATATCTTATAAAACCATTGCTACCTATAGAAAAGGAGGCTCTTGAGCATTATCGATCCATGACTGCCTCTTCTATGGTCTCTGTTCCCAAGAACTCACTTTCAGGGCCTGTTAACCTCAGTTAGGATTTATTTTCCTAATGAGAGGCCTAAATTATTCTTAACATATAAAACCACCTACGTACACGGCCTTAAGCCTTCTTTCAACTTGTAAAAATCACACAGACTCTAACATATTCTTTCTGTGTCTATTCTCTGAGATTAATTATTGCTGGTGTTCTCCTAATCCCTTCCCAAATTTTCTTTGTCTCTTTTTGAGATCCCGGCAGACAGTTATAGAACAGCTGAATCTAGCCCTCATGTGGTCCTATGAAAACAACCAACTAAATGCTGTACTTTTCAATCATTTTGCTTTGTGTTCTCCTAGACACAACTTGAGGCAGTCACAGGCTGTTTGCCTACTGGACTGTTTTCCACTGAAAAGAATCATCTCAGTTCTTCCCAAATGCTACCTTCAAATTGCAGGGCAGCAAGGTGTTCTTCCTTGATTCTGAGCATCAGTTCTTTTCTCTTTTCCATTTGGGCAATCTCCTCTGCTGTCCCTGTCACAGGCGCAGCCTCTGCCATTGGCGGTGATTTGCCTGGAAGCACAGTGGAACTCGGGGAGGAGCGAGTGGGCATGCAAGGGGACACACAGCTCCTTGGACAAAATGAGGACCAAGCGAAACATGCGGGTCTATAGCAAAACTCTTGCGATTTGGAAAGGACCAACCTGAGTCCTGACTGTGAGTGGGAAATATGGATCTTTCCTTGAGAATTCTCCATGTGTTATCTAGGCTATACACATACAAAAATGCCCCTTTTGTGTAGCATCAGGGGAAAATGAGGTGTGCAGCGAGGGCAGACCTGGTTATAGACTCCAAGGAAGGTGCAATGCAGAGTTTGGGGACGGGAATTAGCAAACTGCAACACACCACGGATGCCATTAGCCAGCTGCAGAAGAACTGTTCCATCAGAGGTCCTAGTGTTAGCCAAGTGTATCCCACATCCTCATGAAGAAAAGAGCAGGGGACCAACATCCAGAAGATATGGCTGAAATGTGGCTCAGGGTCAAGAATCTGCAATCTACTGAATCTTTTCAGTAGTACTTAACTGCAAGTACTTCAATGATTACCATAAGAGATTTAGAAAATAAGAATTTGTCAGCATTTTTCTGACAATCTACCCTTGAGAAATGGCAGTGTGATTCTAACTGCAGGCTCTGTTCACGTAATTCTACTTAGTGCAATAAAGCCGTCTTGAAGGTCTGACCGCAGGCGTTCAAGTCATGTGAAGAAGACATAATTGTAAATAAAGAAACTGTAATAAAATGTAATTGCAATAGTAGGTGGATGTATGAATTACAGCTGAAAGGGAGCTTAGTCTCGTTGGATTTCTGTTTTATCATCTGTAAAATTAAGGGAATGGACTCAACCATTTATCCATTAAAAGTAGATTGAAGTATGTCCTTCAAATGCTGCTTATTTCTTTCATTTTTACCATCTGAGATGGACTAAGTGGTGTGTTTTTTCTTGTGGTGCTATTCTTCTCTTTGATTCGAGTGCCACCCATCACCACCCACTTGCCCACATCCTTAGCTTCCCCCTCTTACTCCTGCTCAGGGTTGCTTAAATGTACTCCAGCTGGGAGGTGTTTCCTTACCTCTCAGAAGGACTGAGGTGACCTCGCTCTCAAGGTTGCCTGCACCTCCCCCACTAAAGAACAAGGATGGGTCAAACATCAGTCTCTGCTGCTAGGCTAGAGTTCCCATCAGGGCAGGGACTGTGTTTTTGTTCTGGTTCTTGAAGTTCATCATTGTGTCCCTCGCACCCATCATGGTGTCCTTCTAGCAGGTGCCTAACAAACGTGTCGTGAGCAACTGACTAGTGAGGTGACTTCTGTCTCTTCCTCTCTTGCCTCAACTCACCTTAAATATGTACAAGTGGAGACATTCAAAGGGGGGGGGGATAATGTTTATGCCAGAGTTTATCCCCAAGGCTAAAAGGAGGTCTCTCCCAGCCTGAGTCTTCTCTCGCCCTTGCTTTCCCCTCATGTCTCTGAGGCAGAGGTTAGGCAGGAGGCCTCCAGGAGAGAGGAATTTGCTTGAATTAAACCAGAAACCTGAATTCAACCTGAAACTTACATACTTATAATCGCTTTTCATCCAACCTCCTCTCAGTTACTGCGGCCCCTATGTGCACAATTTTCAGATTACATAGTGCTATTGGGAGTTCTTCTAGCATGTTCCAAACTGTTGTTGAGGTTTATTTTACCTTGGATACGTTTGGATAAACAAGTTAGGTGAGACTGGTACCCAGTATGATTAGTCCACTAACGCCACTGGAGCCTGGGTCTTGGAACAAAACCAAACCAACAGTAGCTTTAACGTGCCTGCTTAGATGTTTGTGTTCTCTACCAAGGAGAGTTGAAGCATCCACAGTTTTGGATGCCAAAACCATGAATACCTTTTGCTTTTTTGTCTGCCTTTTTCTTCTTGGGTGGTTCCTTTATGACTTTTTTATTTGTACCCATCTGAGGAGATTTCTCTTTTGTGTCTGCTGGCAGGTTTTCCTTCTCTTCGTCCATGAGCCTCTGATGAATTTCAGCAGCAACCTGGTTGGATACGAGCAAGATTTCGATGAACGCGACACTTATGAAATATGATAGCTATGTGGATTTAGTCATCACCCAGATCAACTGAAGCCTCATTCTCCTGTAAACAACCATGCCATGTACTCAGTCTTTACAGAAAACATACTTCAATGTTTTACTGACTTGAAAACCTGGCCCGGGCCTCAAGAAGTGGCTTCCCCTTCTGTATGTAGGTTGCTCACTTTCTCCAGCCCTGCATGCAATGCAGCCTTACATTTGCTCATTGCCACCTCCACACTGCAGCAGCTCCATGAGGATGCTTTTTAAAAGCTTTCTTTTAAATCTCAGATTCTATGGACTTAACACCCACTATTCTTCCAGGGCATTCCCCTATACCAATGTTTCTCACCTTTTATCATCATCATCATCATTATTATTATTGACATCCCCTACAGAGTTTTAAAGACAGTTTTTCTAATAGTCTGCTCCATGAAATTTTAATACTGCAAAAGTGTATCTATGTATTTTACCTATAACTGTGTTTTATACATAAAATGGGTAAGAATTTCTCATGTCCCCCAACCAAGTTTTGGGAATGCATGCCCTGTATTATTTGGGCTCATGGACACTTGGATTTTGGGCTTCCATTCTCCTCTAACACTAGACATCATCCCAGAAGGTGCAGTGTTCATGAGGATGACCTGTCCCACGGACTAAGCTCATCTTGTCAGCTTCCTCTACTCAGGGGACTTGTAGCTTCCCGCCATCTCATCAACCCCCTCCTTTCACTCGCACAAATGGAATGTCCTGGTGTGAGAGAGGAGTTGCGGGGCCACCCCATCATAGCTGAGGAGTCGGGAGGGTGGGGTGTGGTTGGGACCCCTCCCTCCCTCCTCCAGGACTCTGTGCTTCAGGCAGCAGGGAAACCTTGTCTTGAGTTCTCGTGCCACTGGGGCCATGCCTGCAGTTTCAAAGGCCAGACCTTCCAAAATAAGTCCAACTGTCCCAGGAAAGGTGAAGAGCACTTAGGGGTGTAGCCCCAAGAAATGAGAGCTTAGAAAAGACTCCCAAAAGGGAGAAAGAAAACCTGCACACCCTGAGGAGGGAGGAGCAACATCTGGTCGAATCCCTTAAAATCTCAATAAAGCAACTGGTAAAGAAATGGGGGTCATGAGAATTCATTTATTGAAGTGCTTACTGTGTCCAAGCCTGACGTTATTTCTGGGGAGGACTGGGTGAGGGGCTCGGAGGAGAAAGAGGAAGTTGGATGGAGGTGAACAGAAAGATGAATAAGGCACAAGCTCTCCCCTGAAAGATGCTTAGTCTTGGTGGGATACACCAGCCAATTCCTGCTCTCCCCAAATTCTTGCAAACTTCATACCCCGGGGCTCAGCATGTAACTGTCCCTGACTGTTCTATGAATGTTTAGTGTTCCACCCTCCAAATGGGCTTCGAGCGGCTTTTAGCACCTTCTATGCTCACAGGGGACTATGGAACTATGGAACCAGGAAATGATTATTAATAGATGGAATTTCTTTTAAAATAATCATATTCCATGGAACATACCCACAGTTTCTTTAAGATCAGTGGAACTTTGGAGAAATACAGAAAAGGTTTCAGAGAACAAGCCAGTTTTGTGTGAGCGTATGTATGTGGTTTTAATCAGATGCCCTTAAGCCATAAAAATGGATTTCATGCTATCTACTGTACTTTAAAATTCTTGGTAAAGCTGAAAACAGACTTGTTAACATCCCCCCCCACCCCGCCTAAATTGCAAGCAATTCACTTTTGAATCTGTTTTTGCAAAGCACCGTAAGTTAGCAATTTCCTTTAAAATTGGATTTTTCTCCTTTATAAACAACTTTGTGGTAGTGGTGGTGGTGGTGGTGGTGGTGATGATGATAATCATCATCTGCATATTTTTGGTCCACTTCCCTCAGAGACCTCTGTGTCTCTTTCAAAAATTAACATTATTCGCAATACATTGAGCGATCTACCTGTAAGCCTGAAGAAACTCTAGAAATAATGTCTTGACATTGTGGGCGTTAACTATGACTTGTTTCTTTGAAATCATTGCATACCTGCTAATTAGAGGAAAGTTTTTCTAAAAATTAACATCACACACTAAACGGGTAGCTGTTGGTGAGACTGCTGTGTAGAAAAAAGCCCATGTTAAAGCACTCTCCTTTCAGTTGCTCTAATCCCCGCTTGCACTGTTTTTCCCTGCAATGGTTTGCCCAAGCATGTCTGTCTCACTGGAAACTTAAAATTCCCTTAAGGTCATGTGACATCAAGGTCATAAAAGTCTATTGGAGACATAAAAGCAGGACTCAAATATAATTATTAGGAATACTAATTAGATTAGTACTTAACTTTTCTCCCTTGCTTCCTATGTTATTTTATTTTTTAAAGATTTTATTTATTTATTTGAGAGAGAGAGAGAGAACAAGCAAGGGAGAGAGGGAGAAGCAGGCTCCCCGCTGAGCAGGGGCTGGATATGGGGCTGGATCCCAGGATCCTGGGATCATGACCCGAGACGAAGGCAGATGCTTAACCGACTGAGCCACCCAGGTGACTCTCTATGTGGTTTTTAAATTCCACAAGGAAAATAGTACAATTGTGAATAAATTTTTTTAATGTCATCATCTATTATAGTTACAATTTCCATTATCTATTATATTATATATTATATATAACTATATATAATATTATATATATTACATTATCTATTATAATTTCTTTGGTATACATTATTTCACTGGATCTTTCAACCGTTCACTAGAGGAAAGGTATGTGGAATGTCTCCCATGTTACAGATAAGGAATTGAAGACTGGAAGAGGCTAAGTCATTTCCATAAAATCACACAATTTAACCAAGAGGGGTAGCCAGTGCTCTTTGTGCTGTACGCTGCTCTTTCTAATAATGTAATATTCTACAATGTCATCTCCCCTAGGCAATTCTAATGGGATTTGTAAAACTTGCAAATTACTTTATGTAGCTCAATAAGAATAATAATTCCCTTCTCTCCCCCCCCAAACTCCTAGCTCTGGTTTCCCACTCTCTGGTGCTTGGTAGTTGTAATCTTTCAGTGATCACCATGGTCATTGCCATCATCATCAGTAGTAACATCAGCATCATTGGTCGGGCAGCAGTCCCACGTCAGACTGTGCTGAGCGCTTAGCATCATATTAGATGTGGGCGTGATGCTAGGTGTAGGGTGTATAAAAAGTCTTAGAATCCAGTGAAATGTTTAGGAAAAGAATGAGATAAACATTACAATCACCTAGGATGCTTGGGGAGATAATACTGCTGCAGGGATTGGAAGAGCACATGATCAGAGAAGGCAAGGGCTTCAAGCAGGTCACCAAGTAGTCAGGAATCAAAGCAGGAACTGGCTCTGAAGACTTATATGAAGTATATAGTTTAATCAAATAGAAGGAAGGAGGAATGTATTTTAGGAGAGAAAGATGACATTAGCCGAGGCATGGAAATTGTTAATGCCGAGGGAATATGTAGGAAGCAATATCTAGTTGCTTTATGAGAAGGTTTGATGAGTTGGTACCAGCACGATGGGGAGCACTGAGCCTCTGGGCCAAGGGTTTAGGATTCCACGGTGGCTACTGGAGGTCATCACACTACCTTATTCTCCTCTCTGGTCAATAACAGAAGATCATTTCTGTGTTCTTATAGGCATCATATGCTTTTTTAACAAAATAAATCAATCCCTTTTCTTTATCTGGATCATTTTGCCCTTATAAAGTAGCTATCAGTATTTTTGGGGTATACATCTACTGTCTTATTATGTGCTTTCGACTTATATTGTTTGTCCTAAATCTTGTTCTGTCCTCTTTTCTTATTTTGGACTTAATATTTTAAATTTATTCATTTTCCCTATATTAGTTTGGAAGTAACACACACTAATTCACTTAGTGGTTACTCTAGGAATAACACATGAATTACTGACTAAATAATATTTAGACTTTGATAGGTTCACAATTTATGGTGTAATTCCTACGGTAACCACTAAGAGAACAGTAATAGAATGCACTACTTCTAAAAGTAAGTAGGGGGGGAGAAAGCAAGCAAGAAAAGATATAGAAAGGCTAAAAAATAAGAGGATGAACAAGGATATAACATGTAAACAATATTCAAAAGTATCATTTCCAAAAAAACATTATAAATAAAGAAGACTACCTCCTAGTAAGAAAAGGTTTAGTTCACCAGGCCCAGATGGCTTCTTGGTGAATGCTACTAAACATTTCAAGAGGAAATAATTCCAACTTCCTCAAACTCTTCTAAATAGAAAGAGAAGAAACATATCCTGACTTGATTTATGAGTCTAGTATTACGTGGATGTTAAAAGTTGACAAGGACAGTATGAGAAAAACAAATTTTAGGATTTTCTCACTCATGAACAGAGATTCAAAAAGCCTAAGCAAATTATTAGCAAAACAAAGCCAGCAATATGTAAGAAGGATGATGTTTAATTATAATATTGGACTTATTTCAGGGATGTGATGTAAGTTTAATATTAGAAAATGGACCAATATGATATTTCACATTGATAGAAAACAGAAAAAAAATTATATGACAATCTCAATAGATGCAGAAAAACATTTGTTAATATATTAATGAAAAACCCTCATGGTAAGCTAGAAATGAAAAGAAACTTCCATATTCTGATAAATATCATCTAAAAAAAGTCTATGGCCAACACTTTTGTAAATTTTGACAAGCTGATTTGAAAATTTATATGGAAAGGCAAAGAGCCAAGAGCCAAAATGCTCTGGACAGATGACAAGATGGGAAGATTTGCTCAGCTAGATAACAAATAAGTGATATGACATTATGCAGTTTTGGTACAAGATGGAAAAATAGAGGAATGCAACAGAATTTATGATATGTGGTCACCTACTTTATGACAAAGATGATACTGCAGTGAATGGGGGAAGAATCTGGTATTACTTATGCAAACTGAAGTATTATGTATAGTATCATCAACTGACATTGAAGATAGCTACCACTCTTAGCCATATATCCAATGGCTGTGTGTGCAGAAGTGCAGCCATGGACAAGTACAAGAATGTTCACAGCGAGGGTATCCATAATGGCACAAACTGGAAGCCCAAATGTGTATTAGTAGCAGACTAGTTCAATAAACTGTGATAGATTTACATAATGAAACAATATACAACAACAAAAAGGGACAGATTACAGCTCCACTCAACATATAATGAATCTCATATGTAATGTTGAGCAAAAGAAAACACAAAGAAACAAAAGGTATGAGTCCATGTATTTAAAGTTCGAAAGCAAGCAAAGTTAACTATACTGTTTAGAGCTATAGACTTGGGTGATAAAACTTATGAATATCAAGGCAATGGTTAGTCAAAAGGCAGGCGGAAGGTCCGTGTTGTAGGGATGCAGGGGTTGGGACTGGGAAGGGGCAAGGACTTGGTAGGTTCCGGACCTTTCCCATTTCTCCCGTGTGCTGGTTTCGGCAGTAACTTTAGGTGTGTTCATCGAGCCCTGCAGTTATACTTCATGCACTTTTCTTAGATGTGTCAAAATTCACACTAACATTTTTTATAGTAGAAGCAAGACAATGAAAGGCATCTACAAACACTTTTGAGAGGGGCGCCTGGGTGGCTCAGTCAGTTAAGCGTTTGTCTTCAGCTCAGGTCATGATCTCAGGGTCCTGGGATCAAGCTCTGCATTGGGCCCTCCACTCAGTGGGGAGTCCACTTCTCCCTCTCACTCCCCCTATGTACGTGCTTTCTCTCTCTCTCTCAAATAAATAAATAAAATCTTAAAAAAAAAAATCTACAGTCACTTTTGAGAGGGAGAAACAAAAGAAGGAAGAGCAACAGGAAGAGAGGGAGAACAGAAAGGGAGAACAGAACACTGAGGTTGCTGTGGGATGAACCAGAGAAAAGAACCCTGGAGGCAGAGTGGCCAGGAAGGGATTTGGAAAACACCCAGTCAGAAGTGTCACCTCCTCGCTCTAAGACCCTGCGGTAAGCTCCTCTTCTGCCTCTTCCATAAGGTCTTTGGGAAGGTGGACACTGCTTCCTGTTTGGATGGGATATTTCGGGGAAACTCAAAGAAGGCCTGGCACAGAATGAACAGAGAACCACCTTGGGTACACAGGACTGGAAGGTGAGGGAACAGTGGTCATCCAAGCTAAACTCTGCGTGAACCTTCTGTCCAGGGGGGAGTTTCTCCTTACATTAGAGTTATCTGTGTGCTCTTCCCTTCTCTTTTGATTTGGTGCAGGCCCCTTAGAGGCAGAGACTATCACCGTCCCTTCGCTTCCCAGTGAAGCTGAAAAGAACATGAACTTTGAACTCATATAGTCCTAGGTTCAAATATCCTTTTTGACACTTAACCTGCTAAGTGACCTTGGTAAAAATTTTTAACATTTCTGGATCCTCGTTTTCCATGGTAAAGAGGAGAGTACTTACCCCACAGGTGACTTATGCAAACTAGAGGCCTACAAGGCCAGATGCGTGTTTTTCTTGGCTCTGTAAAGTTTTACAAATTTGATTTCATTTCTAACATGCTAAAATCAGTAGGTTTCACATATAAATCTGAATTTCTGGCTTTTCTTGGAAAATTGTAAAATCTGGCCATACTGGGCCTCATTCTTAAATGGTAAATTTGGTCAGGGTGATGTAGCACATACCTCTTTAGGAGTATGATTTCCACTTGGCCACAGCCTCATCCCTCCCTTATTGCATTATACTTGACCCACATCATTGACTTTTCCTGACGGACCTTTTGGCCCCTGCACTTGGAACCTTGGCCCAGCACAAAAAATAATCTACATGTTGGTTTACTCCATTCTTAAGCTCATCTACTTGCTGACTGAATTGTTTCATTTCTTATTTCTTTCAGAAAACAAAACAAAACAAAAAAATTCCTGAAGGTATAAATTTATACAACATTGTGTAAATTTTCTACTCATAGCATATTACCAATGTTGGTACTTAGTGAAAATGTAGTAACAAGCACTGCTTACCATGTGAGATATTGCTAAAGAAGCCTGCTGCCAGGTGTCCATTAGCAACTTCTCATCTGCCTCAAAGTTTGCCTCAACAGTTTCCAGTGAGTAATCGATCTTGCCCTTCAGTATGGCCTTTGTTTTTGGTTTGGACATAGCTGAATCCGGGGATATGGATATTCGAGAAATTAGAGGAATTCTTTGAAAAAAACAAACAAATAAAAAGGAAATATAAGTATTTCATTTAACAGAATTATATTTTTATGACATGTTACTTTGGGAATTTTGTTATCTTGCTTTAACCTCAATTTTCAAAGTTGTCCTGGAAGAACTCTTCAAATGAAGAAAAGACTATAAAAGATGGTATCCGGGGGCACCTGGGTGGCTCAGTCAGTTAAGTGACTGATTCTTGATTTTGACTCAGGTCATGATCTCCAGGTCATGAGATTGAGCCCCACGTTGGGCTCCATGCTGGGAGTGGATCCTGCTTTGATTAAGATTCTCTCTCTCCCTCTGCCCCTCCCCCAACCCCCTCTCTTAAAAAAAAAAAAGACTGTATTCAAATTTTTACAGTCTTATTAACAAGAGTAAACTAGAGACACATAGTAACAAAACATAATTTTTAGGTTTAATTCTTGTTGATTACGAGGAGGGAAATGAAACAATGGGAATCTTGAAGAAATGCAATTTTGAAATGTATCCAGGGCATCAGCTTCTGACAAGGAACAAATCAGTCATGAAAAAGCAAATCAAATAAAACTGGGCACCACTCCTTTAAGATGACTAGCATCATTTGGCTTCCCGAAGTGGACAGTGAAAAAGCAAGATATGACAAATGTGAGGACTGCAAGGGGGAATCCTGTGGTGGGTGGGGGAGAAATCCAACAGCCCTCCCCAGTTTAGAGTATGGATGATGAAGCTTTCTCTTTGCTTTGTAAAGTATGGGAACACAGAGGTAAGCTCTCGCTCTCCCTTCTTTCAGCCATATTGTTGCCCTTATGTAGAAATTTTAGAGCTGCCCCTGGGAACATTCTATCCCTGAAGGACTCTCAAATCTCAAATGCTATGAGAAGCGGGAAGAGAGCCCCAGGGCAGAATGTTTATTATGACTTGGATCCACTTTAGTGATCCAAAGGGCAAAGCGTCCTCAGTTGGGCATGGAATGAGGAGAGAGAAGGTCCAAGGATTCCTTTGCTGAAACTTGAGGAGAGTCAGAAGCCGTAGTAGGATCAAGCATTTGGTCTGGCAGACTCAAGCTGCTGGGGAACAGATTGGTGACCCAGAAAGCTGATTGTGAACTCCAGCAAACAGTTAGCTTGGTCTTGTTTTGAAGCACTAGACATGGTTTCTTGAATTTGGCTCTGATTCTTCCAGGACTTGGCATTCTGACAACGCACTGTGCCTATAAAGACAATGCGCTGAGGTTCTTCATACACATCTACCCACAAGGACAACTTACATTTTAATAATCAAGTAATGCTCAATGTCAGTCCCTGAGACACTGAGATTCATGTGTCTAACAAGGTAAAGGTTGTGTGATCATCTCTAAATGTTTAATACAGTACAACATGCATTCCCAACACCTTGCTTTGGAGGAGAGGAGTGGTGGCATATCATTTAGAAATAAAATTTGGGGTTAGACTTCATTTCCCTGGAAAAATTTCTGGTCCAGCTACCTCTGCCACTATCAATAGATATGCATTGGGGCATGTCACTTGACTTTCTGAAGCTCCTTTCCTCAAATAATACAAATATGCAACTGCTACTTTTACTATTATTACTAATTCTTAGTAATTGCCAATTATCAACCAATTATTAGTTACTATTATGCTGCTGCCGTTGTTGTTGTTTTTACAGGAATAAAGTAGACAGCTATGTGGAAATGCTTAACAGGATGCTTGTTTCCCTTATATATTTTAAAGAGACTGTAGCTGATTAGTTGGTTGGTTGTACATTGATTGAGAGTTTCGGTAGATACTCATAGCAGTGATTTGAGGTTGAGATTGGTACCCAGTTGTTTTGCAGACAATAAGAACTGGCTGTTCTTTTCCCTGTTTCATTCTGCTAACCAACTTTAATAGCTTCCCCAATATGCCTGACTTGCTATTTTGTGCTAAGAACAGAATGCACTGCTACTGTAGACATTGAAATTTGGCCTCTTTTAATGGCTCTGACGGTTCATATTGCCTTTGGAATTTTTTATTGTTTTCAGTTTCAAAGTTCTTTTTCAGTAGCTTGCTGACTTAAACATTTCTCTTGTATTTGTATCCAGAAGACGGTACTTTCCTTCTTGTGTTTTCTTGCTTACACATGGGCATTATGGGGACACAGTGAGACTACATAGAGGAAATCTAGAGAGAGAAAAAGTGGGTCTCGGATCTCATGTATATCCTATTGTGTTCAGGTCATCTCAAATCCTTTTTGGTATAGGGAGGATAAAGCAAAGCAAGTACATGCAATACTCACAATTAAAATACTGTGGAATTTAAGAAACAGAGGATCATAGGGGAAGAGAGGAAAAAATAAAACAAGATGAACCCAGAGAGGGAGACAAACCATAAGAGACTCTTAATCATAGGAAACAAACTGAGGGTTGCTGGAGGGGAGGGGGGTGGAGGGATGGGGTAATTGGGTGATGGACATTAAGAAGGGCACGTGATGTAATGACCACTGGGTATTATATAAGACTGATGAATCACTGATGTCTACCTCTGAAAGCAATAACATATTATATGTTAATTAATTGAATTTAAATTTAAAAAAAATTAAAATATATAAGAGTAGAAAATACTGCATGTAGGTTACTGTCATAATATGCATTAAAGGTTGTGTAATATTGAGAGTTATTGAGACTTGATCTCAAGTCTTCTGATCCCCAGACATGGTACTCAGTGCTCTGAGGATTTCATTTTCTGTAATCTTCACAACCACCCTACTTTATAGATAAGAAAACCAAGGCTTAAGAGAGTTGGGGTGATTTTCCTCCCAAAATAAATTGTTCTAATTTACTCACATACAACTAGCAAATAACACCCAAGATTGAAACCAGATCTGTCTTCAAAACATATTCACGATACCACATTTACTTCTTGCCATTTGTGCTGTCTGCATTGACTTGAGCACACTTGTCCAATAAAGTACATATACTGCTTTCAATCTCCAATACATATTTCATATCTTTGGAGATTTAAACTTAATGTTCAGCTTGCATATTATTTTTTTAAAGCTAGCTTCTTTCTTTTTCCCCTCTTCATATTTGTAGATTCTTGTTTTCTCATGACCTCCTTACTGGTCATGAGAAAATATTACTTTAATTCTTAATGCTGTTTTATTAATTTATTTTTAATTAATTCATTTAATTTCAAGGATTTTGAGTTTTCTTTTTGTTACTTTATTCTTACTTTTTGCTCTCTTAATGTTTTAGAGTTGGGACCCACCCACATCACAGGAATCACCACCACTCCCACTCCCTATTTCTTTTTTTTTTTTTAAGATTTTATTTATTTATTTGACAGAGAGAGACACAGTGAGAGAGGGAACACAAGCAGAGGGAGTAGAGAGGGAGAAGCAGGCTTCCCGCGGAGTAGGGAGCCCAATGTGGGGCTAGATTCCAGGACCCCGGGACCATAACCTGAGCCGAAGGCAGACACTTAACTTACTGAGCCACCCAGGTGCCCCACCCACTCCCTATTTCTTAAAGACATTTTTCTATCTGTTCATAGCTTCTCTGGGTTTGGGATCTTGCCCTTTCCCTGTCCCCACCACTGAGTCTATAAATGCAATTATTTGCAAACTTTTGTATTGCACAGAAATGTTTGGTTGAAAATCTAATTATTTTCTTGCTCTGATGGGAATTTGATGTTAGACTATTGACAAGTCTTTTACCTCATGAAGTCATAATCACATATGACTGAACCTTTACTGTTTTTCAATTTCCTTACCTATAAAAGAAGACTCACAACTCCTTCCATTTTCATTTACATGTCACACACACACACACAAGTGCTTGGGACCTTTCATAAAAGTGGTAGAGATTCATGATTCCTTGCTGAAAACTCTTGAGCCAAAAGTTTTTCAGAATTCACAATTTATATACTCTATATATTCCCTAATATCCCCAGCAGAGTCTGTTGGAAGCTCTTCATAATAAAACACACTATACCTCTGCAGCCAAGTGTGTAAATAGTCATCATCATTTGGATAATAATGCATATCAGTCATCTTAAGTTGAACGTAGAAAAGTTTTCACTTTTTGGAGCTTTTTTTTGGATTTTGGATTTGCAGATACAGGAGTTTGGTTTTTATTAGGTATTCAACTTAAAATCATAAAGTTTTATGCTCAAACCAATTATAGTGCAACATGATAACCTTTCTTACCGAAGCTGGCTCTCCAAAATGTCTCTACCATCCAGTTGGACCAATGGGACTCGAGTAAATCTCTTAATGTCATCAACTGGGATTTTGCCTTCCATTCCCCTATAATAATCTTGAAGGAGTCTCTTTGTATCTTGGAAACGGTTCAGTTCTGCCTTTAATAGCAAATAAGAATGTTAATACCCAAGAAAGAACAAGCTGATCTTTACAATTTCCCCCATAAGTTCTGTAAGCACTATTTTAAAGTATTTCAGTTGAAATCAATTTTCTGGAAATTAAGAAAGAATTGGCTAGGGGCACCTGGGTGGCTCAGTCATTAAGTGTCTGCCTTCGGATCAGGTCGTGATCCCAGGGTCCTGGGATTGAGCCCCGCATTGGGCTCCCTGCTCCGCGGAAGCCTGCTTCTCCCTCTCCCACCACCCCTGTTTGTGTTCCCTCTCTTGCTGTGTCTCTCTCTGTCAAATAAATAAATAAAATCTTAAAAAAAAGAGAAAGAATTGGCTATAGGCATATATCCAAAGGCATATATCTTATATATATATATCTAAAGGCATATATAACAATGAAAGATAACTGGTGACTTTGTGTTTTCTGTACTCATTGAGTATGATTCCACTCAACAAGGTGGAGTTTCTATGCCTCTTGACCTTGTGACAAAAGATTACAGTAAGTATGATGTCCAAAGTAGTACATATTATTCATTATTAGGACATTAAGAATTCCTGTGTCCTGTATCCAATCAACTAATACATTAACAAACATGTGAATGTCTTCTACCAGAGGTAACAAGTTAATCGATTTGGGAGATGCCAAAAATATGATATATACAAATACGAAATACAAATATGGGTACAGATACAAATACAAAAAAACTGAAGTACAAAGTAAGACTAGGTTTTGGTCCTCTAGGACTATTTAACCTAGTTGTGGAGAAATGACAAGGTAAGGCAAAGGCAATGGTCAGTTCTCTTTTCACAGTTTCCACTCTTGCTCAATAACGCGTACTAGGGAGATCACTCCTCCATGCTCACAGCAAACCCCGTCTGTTGGCATTGCCAGTAGTGCCTTGGGGGAAATGGAGGACACAGAGGAACTGGCAATAAGTGGAGCATCAGTCATTCACAAGGGACTCCCTGCCAGCCAGGCTACCCCCTTTGCAGGAATGAGGACATGTGTGCATCGTGAGTGCCAAATGCACCATGAGTCTGCCAACCCATTCTCCCATTAGGTGTCAGATCAGTTGGCACATCCATGCTCCTCTTTGGTGGTGTGAACATGACTTCCAGACTTCGCTTTGGCGAGTGGGGCTACTTAAACCAGTGCCTGAGGGCCTAGAGACTGAAGCTCTTCTGCAGAAGCATTCCATGATATATAGTTAATTATAGAAAGCATTTTTTCCCAAAAAGAACAAACCTGACCTAGTGTTCAAAGCCCTTCGCTGACCCTAACCCAAGGATATTTATGAAGGGATCCCAATATTTATCGGGCAAGTAATGTTACTATTTATTTCATAAAACATCCAGAAATAGTCTTGTACTACCGTATTCACAGTCTAGAATAAATAAATGCTTTTGCATTGTAGTTGACAACAGAAGACAAAAACAGTTTCAATAAGTTCGTTTTTGATACAAAAAAGGGTAAACCACATTGCTCCTGAAAAGCTGTCTTGTACATTGTTAAACTTTTCTAGGCAAATGACTGAAACAGGAAAAAGTTCACTTGGTTAAATTGAATCTATAGTATAAAATAAAATGACCATTCATATATTGTTTTAAATTATAAAACATGTTTTAAATATTTGGATTTTAAACATAAATATACATTTAAGTAACTTTTCAAACTAGCATTTTGAAATGATTAGGAAAACTAAACATTTTTCTTTTCTTGCAGAGCAACCAAATTAAGTTTTAAGATATTCCTACATGGACAAATCTCACATTGTGACAGTAAGTGTTTTCACTTGTCATGCTTAGAGACAGAATCCTAGTTTTGAAGGGGACGTTAGAAAATCATCAAGCATAGTATTTTCTAAAATTTATTGGGTAGAAAACTTGTCCTGTGAGCTGTTAATGAGTACCCTCTTGGGGGTAAAAAAACCCAAAAACTTTGCAATGTCAAATAGTTTCAGAAATGCTAGATTAACATATCAAAAAGGTTTCTTAATGGCAGGGCATCTTGATGTCCTAATATGTTAATATACTTGTCAATCTCCCAGGGAAAGGGAAGCACAGAGTATGCAGTACTTCCCAATTTCACTTGATCACTGAGTCCTTTTCTGTGGACCACTGTGTAAAACTAGTGTCCCATGGATCCCACTTTGGGAAATGCTTATCTAGTTGTCTGTGACCCAGTATTGCAGGCCTTGAAGACTTTCATAAAGATTCTTTCCCCTAGCCCTCCATTCCATAAACATGTGCAAACATTCTGCTTATAAGCAGCTCAGTTGCTTCAAAAGTCTGTTATTTGTTGGATGGTTCTAATCATTGGATTCTTTCTGCATTTATTGAACTGAAATCCGCTTCCTGTAATTTCCATCTTCAGTTTTTGTAACGTCCTATCGATCAGTGCAGAATGAGGTTCTTTGCTGTTTCACGTGGCGGGCCTTCAACTATTTGAACAATGCTGAAGGATTATAACAGAAGTCACAGCACAGGGTTGTTGTGAAGGTCTAATGTAAGATACATGAAAGTCCTTCGAGCAGTGCCTGGCACATACAGAGGAAGGAGTAAGGAATTAACAAAGAGCAGCTCTTATTTGCTGCCCTGTCCTTTCTCTTCTTTCCTCCTTGTTGATTTTAGATGTGGATTCACTTTTTAGGACGAGAGCCTTCCATCTAGTATGTGAGAGTTCTACCATTCCCCAAAGAGGCATGTACTGCTCGGACTAATGAGAAATGATTCACAAAAATTCTCTATTCCCTTTGCCTTCACTACTGGATTTCAGTTATTTCTGCCAGAAGCTTCTGACACACCTGTTCCAACAGTCAATCTCTCTTTGCCCAAACCAGTGCCCCAGGAATGCTACCCGGTGTGGCTTAGGCTGCTTGGCTGCTCACTTTAATCCTTTGTACAACCCACACCTGGATCCCAGAGCTGGTAGTCAGTGAGGCTGCTCTTGGGTCTCAGCTTTCTGCTCACTTTTCAGGCCTCCAGTGGTCCAACCTGCCCCTGTACCACGGGCTTGTCCCTCTGAAGGTTGGAAGTATCAGCATTCATGGTCGTTGGTTGAGTGAGCCTTTATTGAACATCTACCGTGCGCTAACTCGGATTGTCAGCTAAATATCCTGCACTCCCACATTATCTCCTCATGTAAATCAATCGGTTGAGGACTAGAAATGTACCCTTTTCTATTCTCTACCCTCACTGCTATGCTCTTAGGAAAAAATACTCATGTAGACACAGCTTGGCTAACACAAGCTTACTGTTCCCCTCAGCTTGGCTAAACTTTAGATACTCTTCTTCCTAACTCTAGGTGCCTGACTGCCCTTTTCTAATTTACTTTACAAAATTTGTCATTGTAAATCTTTGCTCTGTCCATTTACATGTAAATCTTTTTTTCCTAAAGATTTTATTTATGAGAGAGAGAACATGGGCAGGGCAGAGGGAGAAGGAGAAACATACTCCCCCTGAGCAGGGAGCCCGACAACATGGGGCTCAATCCCAGGACCCTGAGATCACAACCTGAGCCAAAGGCAGACACTTAACTGACTGAACCACCAGGCACCCCTGAGATGTAAATCTTTTTAAAAGCTTCTTGCCAGTTTTAGAACTCAAAACTGTCTTTCCCAAGTATCTGGGCACCATCCCTTTGAAAAGTAAACATCAAGGAAGATCATACCTCTAGCTGCCAGTTCCTCTGGGAGGGGAGGAGCCTAACTTGCTCCTCAAGGGTACCTTGCTCCCAGTGTTAAAACTAGGTGAAGATAGGAGAATGTTTATTTTTCCTTCAGGCAAAGCCAATCAGCAAGCACAGATGGCTTCTGATGCCCACTACACCCCAGCTCTCAAACTCTAGCTCTTTTTCTTGGCAATGCTGGATATCCAGACCTGGCCTGTGCTCTTTTTCCTACTGTTGACAATAGTCTTGGAATAAGAGCAATCGCTATCTTCTTATCTCGTCTAGTGCAATTTTTATTTAACAGGCTGCAAATATAAGTTAATGAGGTTGTTCTGGTGAATGGTTTTTTTTTTTTTTTTTTTTTTTTTCCCAATCCTGACATAAGCCTTTTTCTGGAATCAGATGCCTGCTGACATTGACCTAGCCCATGCTTTATGGCAGAGCTGCTTTCCTGGGCTTTTGCTGGCCACTTTGGGTGTCCATTGTGAGAGGATGATGAGGTAACAACCAGTATAAGACAGCATCTCGAGATCTTGTCCCTCTCCACAGTTCTAAGCCACCTGGAAACAAAGCTGGTTGGTGGTTGCTTGGGAAGCTGCCAGTTTCTGTTATTGTTTTCGGTTTTGCTTTTTTTAAGTAGGCTCTATGCCCAGCTTCATGGGGTTTGAACTCACAACCCTGAGATCAAGATCTGAGCTGAGGTCAAGATTGGACGCTTAAGCGACTGAGCCACCCAGGCGCCCCAGGATGCTACCAGTTCTAGTGTTTGTTTGGCCCGGGCTAAAATTATTTAGTTCAGCTAAATTCCTCAGCAAGTTGCAGCTCAGGCCAGGCAGAGTGCTGTGAGTAAAATGAGCCTGAAGAGGCCCCTCATCCTCCCAAAGGAGTTGTAAAGGGAGGGACGGGATGTAGCTGTGGAGGCAAGAGCCTGTGTTGTTGATGGGCTTCTCTTACCTGCATTAATGAGAAGAAATGGTTCATCGTTATTCCGATTGAGTCCTGCAACCAGCTCTCGTTAATGATATCCTGACGCTCCTGCTCTGCTTCTTCCTTCCGAGCATCACAGATGTCCCACAGACGGTCTCGTAAATCCTGAGCAGAAAGAAACATCACTGTTACACTTTACAATTGTGGCTCAAATTACCTCAGTGTAATAAAACTAGAATCCTTTGCCTGTCTTAAAAATGTCTCCAAAGAAAATTAGACCTAATGCACTCATGCATTTTATTCCTTCACTCAATAAATATTTATTTTGCTTCTACTCTATGCCAGGCCTTTACTTTATAAGACCAGCTCACCAAATCATATGCCCACGTCTAGCACAAATCCACTGCAGTTCACTTTATTTATGGATGGCTATGTTTTATGTAGTATTCTAATCCTTTCTCAGAAAATTTGTTTAGTTGAAAAACTCCTGGAGTGCCTGGGTGGCTCAGTCAGTTAAGCATCGGACTCTTGATTTCAGCTCAGGTCATGATCTCAGGTTGTGAGATCAAACCCCTCATTGGGCTCTGCACTGGGTGTGGAGCCTGCTTATTCTTTCTCTGCCCATCCCAATCTGCTCTCTAAATAAACAAACAAATAAATAAATAAATAAGTCCTTTCAGGGAATTTATGGGGAAATGGCGTATTGTTGGTGGAAGAAATATGCAGCTGTATTTAATCCAAGGGCATAGGCTTGTTCACTAATCATGAGTGGAACATGTCATTCACCAAGAAGTGCTGTCTGAGCTTAATAAGATTGTCCAAAAATTAGCTTTGTACTAAAGAGCTAGCAGTAAGAAAAATCTTTTAAAATCCCAGCTCTGCCATTTATATAACAAAACTAACAATAGCTACCATGTACTGAGGTCTTTCTACATGCATCAGTGTATCAGAACGTAAGTCACTGTACTTCTATCAACTCATTTAATGCCTCACAACAACCTGAGGTAATATATTATAATGTTCATTTTGCAGAGAAGTCACAGAAAGGTTATCTTCCTGAAGGCACACAATAAGTAGGTCGTGGATCCAGGAGATGAGCCGTGCTCTTGAGTAATCTACACCACTATTTCAGGTCTCAGTTACTTTATCTGTAACTTACCTTTTGGATGTGCCATATAGAATATATTAGCTTATGTATATAAAGCACTTAGCATAGTATTTAGCATACAGTAATTCCTTGATTAATAAAAACTATTATAATCTTATAAGAATATCGTGTTATCCATGCAATAAAATATCTGTTTAATAAAATATCCCATTAATGAAATGCATACAGTCAATTAAAATGTGACAGGTTTCAAAATAATAATTTATCAAACATTATTATGTGTTGGGCATTGTGCTAAGTGCTTTACATGGATTACCTCGCTAATCCCCACAATAACCAGGAGGTAAATTCTGGTGAGAAAATTGATGCCCAGAGAGGTTAAGTCACTTGGCTGTGGTTTCAGTGTGGTGGAGCCAGGAATCTTAATGCAAGCAGTTTCATTCTAGTGCCCACAGTGGGTTCTTTTTCTGTGATATTGTATTAATGGGACTCTTAGCATTTTGATTTGTTACCTTCAGGGAACTGCACGTAAAAATGAAAATATTACAGCCATTTTTATAGTCCTATGCTAAGTATCAGCACAAAACACCATTATTATAGAGCTGACCTTGATATCTTTCCACAAATGCTCTAGCAGATATTCAATGCATACTGGTTTGTGCTTACCAAGCATTTGTACATTTTTGAGAGGTAGAAGAGTTTTCTTTTTTTTTTTTTAAAGATTTTATTTATTTATTTGACAGAGAGAGATAGTGAGAGCAGGAACACAAGCAGGGGGAGTGGGAGAGGGAGAAGCAGGCTTCCCGCCGAGCAGGGAGCCCGATGTGGGACTCAATCCCAGGACCCCGGGGATCATGACCTGAGCCGAAGGCAGACACTTAACGACTGAGCCACCCAGGCGCCCGAAGAGTTTTCTTTTTGTTTCTGCCTCACTGTGAGGCCTTGGCAAGTACTAGCATCTCTGTGGTTCAGATTTCTGATGGCAGAGTGGGGACAATGCAATAGCAGAACCTCTCCATTAACTTCTCAGAAGTGGAATGAAATAAGACAAGAAAAAGGACATTGACCAAGCATAGAGAGGGTCTGGGCTTACCCAGAGGCATGGCTGGTTGTCACATTTCATTTGACAAGAATTAGGGAATTATTATATATTCCTGAGTGGGTTGTATTGAAGAGTGGGCTGTATTGAAGAAAAACTCATGGCTATTAATTGTGAAGGTTGTGCAGACAAAAATCTTTAAAAATGAACACTTTTACAAAAGTTTCAAAGGTTTTCTGTTGGGTCAAAAGCCCAAATTCAATTTATATGGTGTTTACTAGAGTCTCACATAAAACAAAATGACAAAAAAATGTCAAAAGTCAAAACTTATACAAGACAAACACAAATAAGAAATAAAGCAAGGTTCACAGTATTAATATCAGATACAGTAGAATTCAACACAAAAGAAATACTTTGGTGCAAAGATGGTTATTTTATACTCTAAAGAGTATAGGAGACCATGAAGAAATAGCTTGACACGTTTCTTCACATGTCAAATAACGCTGCTTCAGAAAAGCAGCTTAATGAATGGTTCCGGGCATGGGCCAGGGAGTGTGGTGGTGTGGGGTCAGATTCCAGATCTGACACTTACTTCACCATATTTTGTCATCCATAAAATGGGAATATTACTAGTTCCCACCTCAGAGGGCTGTCTTGAGGATGCAGGAAGACAGTGCCAGCACGTACATGTTCAGGTTAGCTTTACTGCTGCTACATTAAGTCTGTAAAGCAATCTACTAAATCTATTAAAATCTATAAAGCAAGGCAAATGGATAGAAATGTAACCATCATAGGGATTTTTAACTTACTTCCATTAGTTTTTGCAAGATTATGTAGGTATAAAAATGTAACAAAAGGGTAATTATTTCAATAGTTTTTGCAAGATTATGTAGATATAAAAATGTAACAAAAGGGTAATTGTTTCTATGACACTTTAAAAAATGAAAGTGATAGGGGCGCCTGGGTGGCTCAGTTGGTTGAGCGACTGCCTTCGGCTCAGGTCATGATCCTGGAGTCCTGGGATCGAGTCCCGCATCGGGCTCCCTGCTCGGCAGGGAGTCTGCTTCTCCCTCTGACCCTCCTCCCTCTCATGCTCTCTGTCTCTCATTCTCTCTCTCTCAAATAAATAAATAAAATCTTTAAAAAAAAATGAAAGTGATATATGGGGCCCATCCTAAACCTGAGTTTGGACATAGGGCTGGAAGCAAAGGCAGGTTGATTTTCGAAAACTACTTAAGTTTCCCTACAATATACTCTTGCTGAGAATCCACTGCTAAAAAGCATTCTAATGACATTAACAAGGTTGATTTGGCCTAAACTTATTGAACCTTCTAAATAGAGACTATATGCTATTTTCTAGCACCCATGGAATATCAACAAAAATTTTCTATGTTTAAGGCAACTGAAAAATTTAGATAAATTTAAAATATTATTGAAATTACTTAAATAAGTCAAAACTCTAAATACCTAATTCTCAGATCACAATGCAACAAAATTAGAAGCAAGGGACAAAATTTAAAGCAATAACAAAATTTGTCACTGGGAAATGAAACAAAACATTTTAAAAATAATTATGTGGTCAGTGACAATATCAATAAGGCAATTAGACACTATTTGGTAATTAATTATAATGAAAATACTAAAGTCAAAAACAATGGGATCTATCCAAGTTTCTACCTGAAGTTTTTCGTCTTTCCTTGACTATTTTTATTAGAAGCTTCTCTACTTTATTGACTGAATTGATATTTCTAAAAAGTTCAATGTTTTTAACTTCCTAATTGAAATCAGGCTTCCTGGACTTCAGAAGTCCTTTTCTAAAACATCAGGGTCATATATTCCACTTATGAATTTATGAAAATCTGCCTATTAAGGGCCAGGCACTGTGCCTGCTGGACATACAAAGATGTATAAGATTTGGTACCTTCCCTCAAAGGATCGATTCAATATTGGCAGCCCTTTAGGTTTTCCATGAAGTTCCCTCATTCCCCTTCTCCCTGACATCATCCAACCATATGACCGCACTCAAGGTAGGTATGTGCTTAATGCCAGGCATGGAGATAGTTACAATGCCAAACAAAGGGGTTAGGGGTCTACAAAACAGATGCCAAGAATGCTCTTGCTTTGCTGGACTTGGCTCCTCTTTCTGGAAGTGTTGTCCACCATGTTATCATTTTGAGAACATGAGTCTCAACTGAAGTTTGGAAGAGCCATTGCTCTGGGAAGTTGGCAGATTAAGTGTTCAAACCATTTCCCTCCTCACCCTCACACCTCATGGAAGAAAAAGGGAATGAGTTAGGGTTCTGCAGTACAATATTCTCGTGTGGAGACCCTGGTGCAGCAGGTCGCAGATTTCCTTACATTTACTCTTTGGTGTAGTTCAGACTTTGTTTCCTCATCATCCCACAGGTCATCAGGAAGAGCATTGAAATCAGCCTGCCATTGAGATACAAAATCTTGTTTGTGATCTGGACGCCGCAGAAAATGCTGGAAATTTGTTCTGTAAGGCAGTAAGAGAATGAGATGGAGCTCACATGACATGCCTATAGACTACAGAATTCTGACTTTGGAAACATTACTTACCTAACTTCATATAAGTAAGAAATCACAGAATGCTGTTCTTCTCTCAGATGCCTGAGTACTGTTTTGATGGAGTTTATATAGGAATTTTCTATTAGTTCCCAGTAAGGTACTAAAAAGGAAGGTATTTCCTGTTAAATGGTAAAGCATAAAATTAATCATTTCAAAGTGACAATTCTGACTAATTGAGTCAAAAGAGCAATACTAAGCAAGAAGAACAAGATGCAGATGGAACTATCTAATGCATTCTCTGTGAAACTTCTTGCCCCTCCTTTTCTTTTCTCCCCCAACTAATTTCTATTCCAAATACTTCTTCATGTCTCAGTTCAGATAAATTTCTTCCAGAAATTCTTCCCTGATCCAAAAAGTCTTGAAGGTCACCTCCTGACATTCCAGAGTTCTATCTCAGCCCCTGTACTTTCTGCTAGTATAGTAGGGATGACATTAATGGCAACTGCTTGTTCATTTGTCCATATTCACCTCTAGAATATCAGTCTCATAAAGAACAATGAGAACAATGGTTGTTTTAGTCACCACTCTACCATTTTTCCTATAATCACCACAGCGTCTGGGACATAATAGGTGTCCAAGAAATATTTATTGAATGAATAAATAGATGTCATATTTTGTCTAAGTTGGAAAACTGCCTATCATGGACAATATCTAGTGTTCATGTCAGGGTGGTGATGAGTCATTTCTCTGAATTTGCCCAAGTGGTTTTATCTTTGCTGTGTGTACCATGAAAATTAGAAAGTTTCTTTAGGTTATCTTTGATGATACAAATAAATAACCAAAACTAAGAAATAATCAAAATGAAATAAAATTGAAGATACATATTATATTCAATATAAATTCTCTGTACTAAATATTCCCTCATTGGCTGTGCATTTATTTACTCAGGGAATTACACATGGAGACCTGAGAGGTTATTTGGCTAATCTCCTTTCCAATTCAGATATGCTAAATACTAGCGATGAATGATCCCTCCGTGGACCTCACTGATACCTTTCAGGGCAGGCCCTCCAGTGTCACACAACTATGTTACTGTAAAAGTCTCCCTTGTGTTGAGCAGCAGTTTGCCTTCCTGTAGTTCCCACTTCCCAGCCCTAGCTGTGCCCTTTGGAGAAGGGGAGACTACATTCATAACAGTCTTCCCTGTGACAGCCTCTCAGATATTGGAAGACAATGGGGAGAGGTAGGCTGGGATTCAGGATGAAACTTGTTTTGTTAGGCTCAGCATCTAGTACAGCATTTGCACGTAACAGGCCTTCAATAAATTTTACTACGTAGACTCACCTGAACCCAATTTTATCATTAGTTAAATTTTTAGGAGACTGGCTGGCTCCATCTAGTTCTAAAAGTCTATAATTTAATGTCCAGACACATTTGAAGTATTCATTTATCTAGTTTAAACGCCTACGGTTCCTTTAATGCTCCTCTGACATTATTTTGACACCTTTTTTCCCCCCTGGTTCCTGCCTCTGGTTTCTACTTTTTCATGATACCCAGAATGGTGCTAAAGACCATTTTAAATAAGCCCCATTACTCCACCTCCCTCCTGGATGACTTTAATCCATTAATTCACACTTTGTGCATAGAGAGTTACCACCTAGGAATAGACCTAATTGAATTAACACCCTGCTCACAGATCTCATTTGTTTATAAGAACTTCATGAGAAGTTGTCCAATACTATTTTGAACTCAAGATATACAAAGTTTATGGTACTTCCCTGATCCATCTAGTCAACCTTGCTGTCAAGGAAAAGGAATGGGCCAGTTCAGCAGGACTTAGTGAAACTATGTGGGCTCTGGGTGATCATTTTTGTAGTTTATACATGCTCAGAAGTCAGACTTTTAATATTTTCTCTCAAATTGTGTCAGGGTTTAATGTTTGGAGTATTGGTCTGTATGTTATTAAATCCCATCAGCATTTTATTAAACATTTAGGTATTTTCCTATATCTGGTCTTCTGGAATCTCCCATATCCTCTGTGATTTCTATGAGTTGTTGATAATTTCAAATCTATAGGTTCTTCCAGTCTCTAGGATATAATTTTTTCTGGGTCTGGGCACTTGAACTTATGTGATATGACTAGATGTTCAGATCTATACTTTCCAATTAAATAGTCTTCTTTTCATTGGGTAAGACTGAGTATAATAGGAAATCAGTAGCCAAAGCAAATATGCTCCAAAACTTCAGAAGCTGAAAAACAAAGATCTCTCACTCTGACTGCCTTCTCAGTTCTCTCTGCACCCCTCCTTCTGGCTGACAAAGGGGGTAGGACCCAGGTTCTTCTGGAACTTGGCTGCTGCTTCCACCTGGAAGAGCCAGATCTGAAAGCAATCTCTCTCAATCTCTTCAACCTCTCTCTCTCTCTCAATCTACCTTCCCTTCTCCCCTTCTTCTTCTCCTCTCCCCCTTCCTCTCTTTCTCTGTCCACATGCCTACTGAGGGAGGTAGATATGGGGTCCTTGGATGGCCTGGAACTGGGGTTACCAGATAAATTATAGGAAGCCCACTTAAATTCATTGATAATCTAAAATTCAAATTTAACTGGGCATCTGTCTTTCTTCTTCGACAGGTAAGCTCTACAGCTTACCTGCCAAAGGGTGAGAACCTTAGGGTGGGAAAAGGACTAGAGAGGATCATGTGGCTGCTTTGTTTCTAGGCTCTAGACTACTTCCAGTTGTAGCAAAATGTGTTCTCCACATGGTTTCACTTAGGTTATTAGAGGTAGAGGTCTGTGCTGCATATCTTCCCATTGTTCCTACAGACCAAGTTCCTATCCTTCATTCTTCGGGCTGCTCAGTGCCCTGGAAGGCTAACTTATGTGAACTACTTCAGGAAACAACCTTACCCTCCATCTTCTGGGCAAGAGATGGGAGAGCAAGAAGAACATGAGGTCTGGTCCTGTATTTCCCCACTCCCCTCTGCTGTGTCACTGTGGGTGGCTACATCCCTCTGCTGAAGGCCTCCGCTCCTGCCAGATGGCCCTCTCCACACAGAGGTCCTCTTGGCTTCCAAGCATCTGCTCCTTTTCCCCACCCTTTCAGGCCTAGAGGCCATATGGCTCCCAGCTACCCCTTGTTTGGGGGTAATAATCAAATCCTTATATGTGCCCTTATTTTTGATCCTTTATTCAACTCTCCTTAAATTATCATCTGTTTTCTGCCAGAATCCTGACTGCTAGAAGATCTACATGGGAGCTGGTGCCAAACCTCAGGGTTAACGTTTATTTTTTCACTTCTGCCCTCTATTTCCTTCTTGTCCTCTATGTATTTATTTCTCTCATGAGCTTCAAGGTTTGGATTTAAGGATTAAATTTCAATATTTTTGTCTCTTACTCCCCAACCCTGCCAAATAATATCATTTTAGTTTTATCTACTTCCCAACAACCATTTCTATATCCCGATTCTATGACAAGTTTTTTTAATGTATTTATTTCAATAAGTAGCTTCGTTTGGCTGAGTGATATTACACTCATCTACAATTGTATCATTTAATGTTGTCATTTTCAAACATTTTCTGTTCTAGCTTCCTTATCAATGTAAATTAATTAAATCATTAGAGCTTCATCAAGAATCTATGTTGTGTTTGATTCTGTATTGAATACAGTCAATTATCCCACATGTTCTTACCCTCTTTCAAAGAGGTTATAATCTAATTGGGGATATAAGACATTTCCCTAGGAAAGATCAATAATAACAGCAACAGCACAACCACTGAAATTCATCATTGGTCTCAAATGCCTGGCCCAAGCAGTCAGTGCTCAGAGTTCATAAGAGTAAGAATTCACTGAGGATTGCAGTGAAAAAAAAAAGGGGCTGCATCTTTTATAGAGCAATTTGTCTTTGAAAAAAGTGTGAAAGGAAAGACCATTCTTGGTGATTTTCTTAAGATGATTTATCTATTGAAGCAACCAGCTTTGCCTACGTGGAGACTGGGCTTTGCAGTTGTCAGAGAACAAAGAACTGAAGGGAGTTCCCAGAGTTCACCTTATTCTGGCATACCTATTTAAAGTTCTCAGGCCAGACAGTGACCTGTTCTTTTATTAGTTTAGTTAGCTTCAAAAAGTTTCTTCTATTTGTAAAAAGTCAGAAGTTAAACTTCATTTGAAAGCATTACAATGCAGACATGAGAATATGGATGGAGGGCTATAATTTGCTGGATATGTGTTCTGAGGAAGTCATTCTTCCAGGAAACTGCATCTCTGCTTGTCCTTGGGGAGAAAATTGGTCCTCACAGAACCCATTTGTTCTCCTGCTTTCAGCACTTAATAGTGGTTCAAAGCATGACTCAGAAACTCGAAGGAGTAGAGAGAGGATACAATGTGATTCAATGAATAGTGTCAAAAATTCACCTCGGCTTTTTTTATTATTATGTTCAGTTAGCCAACATATAGTCCATCATTAATTTTTGATGTACTGTTCAATGATTCATTAGTTGAGTATAACACCCAGTGCTCATCACCATGCGTGCCCTCACCTTGGCTTTCTGATGAGCATACATATCACCAGCTATAAAAGGCCTGGATGGTGCAAATAATGGTGTGAATCTTACTATAAACAAGAGAAAGGCTAGCTTCTACTAGCTTCAATCTAAACTGCCATACCTCAGGAATTGGTTCATTCACGTAGACCCATTCTTCGGCTCCTGGCTTAGGTGGTGGTGGCACTATGGGAACAGGTGACACATCTGTAGAATCGGCAGGTGATTTCTTTACTGGCGCTTTCCCTCCTGGTGATTTTCCTTTAGGAGAACCTTAAATATACATAATAAATCATTCCACTACAAGTAGATGAATGGAACCAGATTCTGGTGGATGAATAAATCTAGGATTACTGTGGACTTCAGGCAACTCATTAAGCAGTTTTGGGGAGTCTTAGCAAATCAAAAAAATCAAACACCCTATTCTCTACATCCTCCAAATTAACCAATAATATCAGGAACAGGTTTGGGGTTCTGTTTTGTTTTGTTTTGTTTTGTAAGCCACTCAGGTTTTTTGTCCAGTTGGCTATCAAAAGCAGCTTGGTATTTTATTTTTGTCTCTGTCCTTGCTTCCATAATGAACAAAGTTTACACTGAAAATTGCATTTCATTTACTATTGCAAATACTAGCAAATTAAATTCTCCATCCTGAATGAGAAAGAGTAAGTCTACTATGAGCAGTGCTCTTGATCGGTTTTGTTTGTTTGTTTGTTTTTGTTTTTGTTTTGAAGCTCAGGGGAGGAGTAGGAAGGAAGGAGGTTACTGTAAGTCAGCCGGAGTCAGTGAAGGATGTGGGGAAGGAGACACAGTGAGTATTGTAGCTCCTGAATATTCCAACATTCCCTGACTGAGACACAGGGTTTCTGAGTGGGAAACTGTATTTCTTGCTACACTCAGGGAGTATGGATGAAGGTACCTTCTGTGCCATAAGCCTGGCTGAATTAAGGCATAAGAAAGAGAGAAGGGGAGAGAAGAGAAAGAGAGAGGAGGGAGGAAGAGGAGGTAGAAGAGGAGAAAGAGGAGGAAGAGAAAGAATGCTAATGTTCAGTTCAGAATCCACAAAGGGCATATGCTTCACTCCCCCTGAGAGCATAAAGAAAGGAATCTAGATCAGTTGGGTGGCATGGCACTCTTATGGTCTGAAAGATCCTGTGATTCATCAAAGTAGCGGAACTCAGAAAGCCTAATATTTCCTTAAAGGATCAAGGTTATTATGGTTTAGAAAATCATTCTGTTTAAATTGCACTTACCTTCAGAATAATTACTGAGATTTTAGATGCAGTTTATAGACACCTATAGATTTGGGAATACTTTATCTCCCAAGCTATATTTCCTTAATGAGGATTATTTAATGATAATGCTATTTAGAAAAGTAAATATATCTTACACTTTTATGCTAGTTAAATTATATAGATTATAAGTAGAGGGGAAATTGTCAATTATGTCTTATGGAGAGTTTAGGTGACCTCTACTTACACATTTAAAAATAGTATCCATTATCTATAGGTCTAAAGTTATATCCAGCTCTTTTTACATTTAGGAAAAATTTAAGAAAATCTTTGTTCAGGCAATAACCAACAATGTTCATTATTTGATATATATTTCAATAGGGTGATTTCCTGTTATTTGACCTGAATCTGGTGAAATAAAAATGATAACACTATGGGCACTTTAAGATGAATTTCTCTAAGAAGAATTCCTAAGAGGAAGAACTTTGCAATTGTAAATGTGAGACTGAAATGAGTTTCTTCTTTCTTCTTTTCTTAAATAACATGATCAGTCAGTGAAAACTAAGAGCCAGGTAGTCTTTTTGGACTATCGTGCTTTGATTCCATTTAACTTATATCTATTTTTTAACAATGAAAATGCTAAGGGGAAAAACAAAATTTGAATGAATAAAAATGTATCTATGCCATAGGGATTTGAACATAATCTGCCAGCATCTTAAATGTAACAGGGGGGCGTTTCTTCCTCAGTACCACTCACCCGACCACATGGAAGCTTCAGTTTCTAATGAGAGACCGGCTTTCACTTGAAAGCTGGATTGTTTAGTCCCCAGTGTAGCCGTTCAATGTTGAAATAGAAACAGTTCATATGTATGTTTTTCCTAAATTGCAATCCAAATGAAATATTTTGGGGGATGGGACATATAAAAAATATGTTATAAATAATTGAGTGTTTCTGATATTCCAATGGCTACAGTACAGGATTAATCCTTGGGCTCCAGTTTAATAGTTTCCCAATTTTAACAATCATCAGAATTCCCTAGAGGGTTTGTTAAAACACAAATTGCTGGGCCCCTCCAGGAGTTTTAGATTTGGTAGGTCTGGAGTGGGGCCAAGTGTTTGTGTTGTTAGTAAGTTCCCAGGTGACCACACTTAAAGAGCCACTGTTCTGGTGGATGCAGCCAGATATTTCAATTTCATTAGCCTTTTATCTTTTTCCATGCCCTTCCAGTTAAATGTCACTGATGTTTATAACACTGACATTTCATTTACTGCTAAGTGGCCTGGTAGCACCTATTACTGTAAGTCAAGTTGGAAAGCAAGCACTGGGACGATGCCAGTGCCAACACGTGGGCAGGCCAGTGGAACTAAAGACAACATCATTCCCTGATGTTTGTTCCATAAAACTCTAGCCCCAATAGATACTCTTCCAAGAGAGAATTCTGCAGCCAAAATATTTTGGGATATTACATATTGTATTTCCCACTTCCTTAGAGATGCATATTGATATATTTTTTAAAATCCTGCATTAAAAACTTTTTAACTTGGCCTAATTCAGTATTTTCTGCAATTAGTTGATTAGGGAAAACTTTCTTCATTCAGCCCCTAATTAACAAGTGGTAGGTAAGATCATGGGGTTGAAAAGCTGTGTTTTATGAATCAATAACATGGGACAATGGCAAATGGGTTGAAGAGAATAAGAAATGATTTAAGAACACCAAAATACACTTGGCAAAAGGCATTTCAGTGTCAAGATTTGGGAGAAGAAGGGTAGAGACTGATCTATTATGCAGAGAAGAATAGGACTGAGTCAAAGATGTCAACAGCAGGAAATAAAGGTAAGTTTGAAGAAAGAAAAAAGGAGATAGCTCCTTAAACCAGAAGAGATGATCTCATTATAATGGTATCAACTGACCTATGAGATAAATGGATAATCAATCAGTTGTGTTCACCTCCAGTGATGTTAATTTTAAATACTAAGAATTAAAATCGTAACTTCCTTTTAATGAGGAAACCTGACACATGCTGAAAAACAGCATTTCTATGTAACAGAAAGACTTCTTTTTTTTTTTAAAGATTATTTATTTATTTATTTGAGAGAGAGAGAATGAGAGAGAGCACATGAGAGGGGGGAGGGTCAGAGGGAGAAGCAGACTCCCTGCTGAGCAGGGAGCCCGATGCGGGACTCGATCCAGGGACTCCAGGATCATGACCTGAGCTGAAGGCATTCGCTTAACCAACTGAGCCACCCAGGCACCCCAACAGAAAGACTTCTAAATCATGATTGCAAATTCACCTATTTCAAATATTATTTAACACAACAGAAATCCAGTAAAATAAAAGTAAAAAATGTTTGAAAATTCTTAGTTACTTAAATTGAGCTAACTGCATGACTCCAATGTATATATTTTACTGGTTGAACTTGTATTTGCTTATGATTTGTTTGGGGTGTGTATACTTTTAAATAAGGATGCTCTTAAAGCATGTGCATTATTATATTAACTTGATTTGGTAACTAATATGCATAGTATATTTAATTTGTTTTTTTTAATTTGTATTTTTGAAGATTCTATGATGATCCTTCATTTGCTTTTATTGATCACAATGAGAAAGCAAGGAATAAATACTGTAAATGCAAAAATTATTCTCCTATTAGTAAATCAGTAGAGCTGAGCATAAATTATAGCCCTTAACATTTTGGCTAAAATTTATATCTCAGTGTTAACTCATCAGGTGGCTCTAGTTATATATCATGTTACATAATTAGAGAAGGATGAAATTCTCTTTGGGATCATGGTTATGTATTTTTAAATGGCAAAATAAAGATCCTTTCAGCCCATCATTATGTGAACTTGCACACTCTTGGCTTGCAACTGCATTTGGCAATTTATAATGAAAAGTTAAGAAAAGGTACACACTCATGACAACCCCATGTGAATATACCCTGAAAAAGCCAACTGTATATATTTATAACTGCATTTCAATCTTTAATTGGTTGTTATAGCAGCTTCACCATAAATCTAACTAAGATGCTGTTACGAATCTAGGATTTTCTTCTGTCAACTATCAATTACTTAAAAATTTTACCCCCTTTATTTCACAGAAACAGTTAAAATAAAATAGAAAAAAATTACATGAAATTAGGGTGAGGACAAGTACAACTTAAAGTGGAAGGTCAAAACTGGGAGAGGTATTAGAAAGCAGATATTGAGATCTAGGTACCCTTGCATGGATACGGGCACTAGTTTGGTTCTGAACTTCTGGTCAGCCAAAATAGAAAAGGAAGTATCATCATTTAGATGTGCTAATTATCTAACCACTCAGAGGAAGAGTTTCCTGTCCCTTGATTCTGAATGAAATTTCTCACCTAGGATTTCATATATGGGCCATTAAATGATGTAGTGGGCATACTATCCCCTCAGAAAATAAAATATGAGGTTATTATTGGTATAATGAAAGTTTCACCTCCACTGCTATGTTATACTGTGAAGGGAGTTGAGGACTTTATACCGAAGTGCATATCAGTGAAGGCAATTTGATGAGAGCTCAAGAAAATATGGTTCAGTGCATAGCTTTCTGATGGCATAGCTTAGCCCAAGGATAACACCTATAATTTCTATGATGAATGGATATTCTGTATACTAGATATCTCTAAATTATTCCCCACAAACATCACTTTTCTCAGCAGGACCTTTGCTAAAATCCAGGCTACAGAACGACTGAGGTTATATTCTTTGGCAAGGGCTTATGGTTTACAAGGCCTAAGAGAAGTATTCAGTGTATACAACTAACAAATCTGGCTCTCTTCCCTGAGGCAGTTAGGAAATGCAGAATTACATTGAACCATATCTATCTTTATCTGCGGTACCTTTTCTTTTGAGTGAAGTGTCACCTTTCTTCCCTTTTCCTTCCTGAAGAGATTCTTGCTTACCATGCAAGGACTCTAAACAAAATTCAAGACATAAACATTATTGATGATTTTCTTTAATATTCTGGGCTATATTACTCATACACAATCCAATGCTATTTCTCACAGATAAACAGTTATATTTGTGACGTCTTCACTTGAGCTAAAATTAACCTGAAGACAGACTGGATTAAAACTTTTTGAATGACAGCCCTGATAGTGCTATTTGATTTGTCACACTGAGAAGTTTAGTATCAATATTTGGTAGTGGACTTGATTGTAAACTCTTCAATGCAACATAACCTGCAGAGTTTTAAAAGTTAGTTACAAGTTCATTTGAAGCATATGGCTCTATTTTTATTTATTTCAACTAAATGATCCTTATACAATAAGACAACTAAATCTGTAATAAGATGATGCCAAAACACCTTGAGGAAGAGCTGAATAACCACATTGTTTTGAGATGATGCATCCTTGAGCTTTTCCTGACCTCACGCCTTGTAATTTCTACATTTCTGTTTTGCATTGACTATAACTTGCAATGTAAAGGATGGTTTGGATATGGTTATCTTGGATTCCTTGAACTCTAGTTCAAAACTATGCTGGAAGGGGGAAAACGCAAAACTGATCATCTAAAGGTCAATAAGGCATCCCAAATAATAAATTAGTTCCTTGAAAAAAATCCCTATATTCCACATTATTCACCAAACAAGTTCAATCATTATCTACTCTTTGCCCTGGGCTATAGTTTATTCTTCATTGGAAGGATGGACATATGGGACAATTTAAATGCCTATGATGGAGAGACACTGTCTGACCTACTATTTATATTTAGAAGTGATAATTATAAGAATGTGTAAATGTATAGCACATGCCATATTTAAACTTCTCAGATCCAACAACCAAGACTTCATAGAAAGAAGACATAGAAAAGGATTAACCTTAAACTTGGTCAGCCTTTATAAAAAGACTTTTAAGTATCCAAATAGCCGACTGCCAGACTCAAAAATAAGTAAACAAACAAACAAATACATAAAAACCAAACATTTGAACTAGTTGCTTTTTTTAGAAATAAGCTTAATAATAGTAACAATAAAGTTTAGATAAGCTCCTACTTCCTTTAATAACAATACTTTGGGTAACCAACTATTTAGCTCTAAACTAGCTCTAAACAAGGCAACAGAGAATAGAAGTTACAGATAGAGATATCTGAATTTATAAAGGACACTGAATTTATAAAGCATTGTGGGCAAGTCTAATTTCGGCTGGGGCAACATCTACTCTACCTGTTTTTTTAAAATCAGTTCTAAAATAGATTCTGAAATCTCAAAAAATATTTTTAAATAGCAGCATGGATATAGTACTATTATATTGTGTCACACTGACAGCTCAAGTTTTAAATTGAATTCTGAAGTTTGGTAGTGGATTTGATAATAGACCCTTTAATAGAATGTTAACTGTGAACTCCTTCAGATTTAATCCCAAGTACATTTGAAGCAGATATAAAATGTAGAACTATATACAATGCAGAACCATATGGGGACAAAATGACTGTACTCAGTGCCCTATGCCTCCTTCTTTACTGTTTCTACCCTGATTTTTTTTTTTTTAATTTTTGGTAAATAATTCCTCTTTTCTTTTCTTTTTTTTTAAAGATTTTATTTATTTATTTGAGAGAGACAGCGAGAGAGGGAACGCAAGCAGGGGGAGTGGGAGACGGAGAAGCAGGCTTCCCGCGGAGCAGGGAGCCTGACGCGGGGCTCGATCCCAGCACCCTGGGATCATGACCTGAGCCGAAGGCAGAAGCTTAACCGACTGAGCTACCCAGGTGCCCCAGTAATTCCTCTTTTCATCTCAACTTCTAAAGACTGTAGTTGGGTGTTTGAGATGGACATGTTCAGAAGCCTCAGGTTTTCATTTCTAAAAACATTTCATTTGAAAAAAATTGTTAATTATTTATATAAAAATAAACAAACCTGCCAGGAACTTTCCCCTCTAAAATTGCTTCACTAAGCTTCCCTGAGCTGTAAGGGCAGCCACCCGTTTCACTGCCTTGCTCTACTGCCCCCTCGATGCCCACGAGCACAGAGATCTCTTTCCATTAAGGCATTGTTGTTCGAAGGCAGTAATTAGGCTTCTGGAGATTAACACTTGGATAAGTTTTTAAAGATCAGGCAGTAGGCCTGTCCTTGGTGAAAAAAAGAGACAGATGCAAGCACTCTTTTAAGCAACAATAGCTTTATTATTCCTCCCATGCACAGTATTCAAGAATACAATTTTAAAATCGCACGCAAACTTCAGAAACTTAAAGACTGAACTGTGTTATAACCAGAAACACCAGAGATTGGTTTCGGGGAATGGCTCAGGTACACAGGTCACCCAGATTTCGAGCGGACCAAGGGGGAGGTCGTGGTAGGACAGCCATGGTCAGAGGTTAAAGGACTACAATGGATAAGTCTAGGCTACTCGAGCCACTGTGAAAACTGTTCTCCCCAGTTCTATTTTTTTTTTTTTTAAAGATTTTATTTATTTATTTGAGAGAGAGAGAATGAGAGACAGAGAGCATGAGAGGGAGGAAGGCCAGAGGGAGAAGCAGACTCCCTGCTGAGCAGGGAGCCCGATGCGGAACTCGATCCCGGGACTCCAGGATCATGACCTGAGCCGAAGGCAGTCGCTTAACCAACTGAGCCACCCAGGCGCCCCTTCTCCCCAGTTCTAAACAGATTTCTATTTTTCCTCCAGACCTCTGAATTTTTTTTTAATTCCTAATGAGGTAGTGGGAAAAGGGCATATATATTTAATTTATGGCTTTGTGCTTTATTCTTCATATGATAAAAAAAACATTTCTTTAGAATTTGCGTGTTTTGCCTTTAGTCAAACCCCATTTTATTGGAATACAATGGTCTTTAATAGAACATAATATATGTTACTTAAGTCTTTAAATTTATTTGTTTAATATAAATAAATTCAATTAAAAAATTCACATCCTTCTCAAATGTCCACGAAGCACAAAGATTCTGGAGTTTAAAAATACAATGATGACACAAGATCAAAGATTCCTGGGTCGACTTCTGTAATGCACAGCCAACTACTTACAAAGCTAAAACTAGACCCGAGAGCCACATTTGTTTCTTATACACAGCACCAAACTGATACTAACATTCTACCAATATCGTGCACAGCAACGATTGAGCACTTCACTTGGGTCATTATATTTATTGTCTACCACTTAAGTTAATGGCCCTTCGTGGTTAAAGATGTAGAAAGAACTTAAGCTAAAAAAATACTCCCTACACAAACTCTTTATCCGTATATATTATAAATTACAAACATATACATTTCCTGAGAAGCCAGGTGCTCATTTCTATCCTTTTATTATCACATATACTCCCACAGATGATGAAGTTACATATGAATTCTAGACCCTGATGAATGCTGTTGATTTGTTCCCTTATTCTTATGAACAACTAGCTATACTAACTCTCATTTTCTGAAGATGTTCTCACTCTACAAAAAAACATCAGTCTACAGTTCAGCAAACAGACGTCCGTCCTTTTGATCTGCTCTAAGTTCCTTCTGGTTATTCTCCTGTGCCCTTCCTATTCTCACCTGTGGCCTTATTCTAACCAGAAGAACTGGGTAGGAGGACTCCACTTTCCCTCCACGCTCTTAGCTACTGAGGACTTTCCCACTTCTGTCTGAGCACCTAATCATACCATTGAAGTTGCTCCAAGTCTGAATCTAAATAAGGGCATTGGTACTGCGATTTATAATTCTTTTCTAAGCGAAGATAAGAAACTGGAAAACAGGATTATAAATTATTCTTTCAATCACCTGATGGTGGTTTCCCTTTTGCTGGAGGAGTTTGTGAATGGGTTTCCTTCTCCTTTTCTGGCTCAAGAGAAGGAAGGGGAGGGGGAGGAGGAGACGGAGGCTCAGCCAGGGGGACTTCTTCTTTTTTCTCAGCTTCCTTTTCTTCTAACTTCTTTTTAACTTCGAAAAGATAAGAAGAATGGACCTTTATTAGAGACTCTAGACACCCGCTATTTTACTTGAACCAAGATAAGCCTAAATTAATATAAAATTGCCCATACTGATTTAAGTTTAAATTCATGTTTTAAGGCTCTCCCTTAAATCATCCAGTCCTTAAAGCTAGGATTTGAAGCCTTCTCTGCCTGGTTAGAAACACTGTTTACTTTGTGGATAATGATGATGATGATGATGATGTGTGTGCGTGTGTGTGTTACGGAACCTGGACTGGATCGCCCGACGGAAGAACCAAGCAGCACTCGGAGATATTGGAGGACAGGAGGCTTATTTAACGCCAGTGGGCTCAGAGGAGAGTGGTCTCCAAAGGTCTGAGCCCCAAGCACAAACAAAGGGGGCAATTTATACACTTCTACTTCCACATACTTGGCACTTTTGGCACGTGCGCGAAGCAGGGCAGGGAGAAGAACCCGGAAGAGCCCCGGGGCAGGGACTGGGACTCTCTCACTGGCTCGGTCGGCCATCTTAGGACATAGATTTTCCTTATCATTCCCCCCTTTGATGTCCCATTAAACACCTAGTATAGAGGGCATCATTCTGTTTGACTCTAAGGGTTGACTGCAAGGCTTGGGGCAAACACGGACTTAATCATAAACTTAATAGCACACCAGGTAGCAGAAGACCAGGACAGACTGGGGCCAGGAAAATCATGGTGAAATGCGCTCAGGAGTAGACAGCAGAGGGCCAGTAAAAGTGGGATTTATGACCTTAGGTAGAAGCCTCTGGGGGAAAGTCCAATCAGGAGGGGTAGCAGTATACAGTCTGACTCCCAAGATGAGGGAAATCATGCCAATGAGAGCCAGGGACCACGGTGGGGTCTTGTCAAAGGTGAAGCTGGAGTGGGTTCATGAAGTCTGACTGGACTCTCCACTGGTGCGGCTCCTCATCCGAATGATGAGCTTTCTTCACTCTTGAGTGGTGGACCCATGGGGTGACACCTGAGACCTTGAGGGCAGTAGGGGTGGTTAGAACAACAGTGTGGGGCCCTGCCCACTGCGGTTTGAGGGGGTCTTTCTTCCAATCTTTGACACAAACTGAGACCCCTGTCTGGAAGGAGTATACCTGAGACCCTAAGGAGATTGGGGTCCTCTCAGTGGTGTACTTTTGTAATTTATTTAGGGTGGCCCCCAGGGCCTGAAGCTGCTCCTTTATCCCTTTATCTCCAACCTGATGTAAATTTCCTGGAAGGCTTCCTAAGCACGGGGAGGCCATCCATATATTAATTCGAATGGGGAGAAACCTGATGTCTGGGGCTTGCAGCGAGCATGCAGGAGAACTAGGGGTAGCAGATCCGGCCATGGGAGGTTAGTCTCCTGACAAAACTTTGCTAAGGTTCTCTTGAGGGTGCGATTCATTCGCTCTACCTTCCCTGAACTTTGGGGCCGGGAAGCAGTGTAGAGTCTTCAGATGATGTTGAGAGATTTGGTCAAGACCTGTACAATGTCTGCCACAAATGCGGGTCCATTGTCACTATGGATTGTTAATGGCAGGCCGAACGATCTCCCATAAGAGGACTTTAGCTACTTCCCGGCTTTGCTCCGTCCTGGTCAGAAGGCTTTGTGCATACTATTACTAGGAGATATCTGAACCCCCTGCTCGGCTGCACATCTGTGAAGTCTACCTCTAGATCTTCAAAGGGGGTGCTCCCATCCTCTGGACACCTGGTGGGGGACGTGGTGCAGACCGAACATTATTTTTAGCACATGTTATGCACCGTTCACTCGTTGCTCGGCACAGTGCTGGCAGCTCACTGATGTAGTAGTGCTTCTTGAGAAGGCTCTAATGCAGTTTTTCCCAGATGAGTGAGTCGGTGGTGTTCCTTGACTAGATGCCCTCAAGTTGCTGTTGGAACAAAGATGCACCTGTCTGGCATCATCCACCATCCATTTTCAATCAGGGTGGCCCCCTCAGCCATGGCCATTCCTTTCCCTTTTTAGTGTAATTGGGTGGAGGGACTTCTTCCAGGGGTGTTAGGGCCATGGTGAGGGAAGGGGCTCTGTCTATGTCCTCACTGGCTGTGGCCTTGGCTGCCTCATCTGCTAGACGACTTCCCCGAGCTATGGGGTCATCTCCTTTCTGGTGTCCCTTACAGTGCAGGATTGCTACTTCCTTTGGAAGCCAGACAGCTTCGAGGAGTCTCAGTATCTCCTCCTTGTTCTTGATAGCATTTCCTGCTTCGGTTAGGAGGCCCCTTTCCTTGTAGATGGCTCCATGTATATGTAGAGTAGCAAAGGTGTACGGAGAGTCAGTATAGATATTGACTTGCTTGCCTTCACCGAGGGTGAGGGCTCTAAGGCATATAATTCAGCCCGTTGAGCTGACCATCCAGCTGGTAATGCCTTAGCTTCTAGGACTTCAGTGGTTGTGGTTACTGTATAACCCGCTTTCCGGGCACCCTCCTGTAGGTAACTGCTGCCATCGCTGAACAGCGTGAGCTCTGGATTCTTTATGACTTGATCCCGCAGATCTGGATGGCTCACATAGACTTCATCAGTCACCTCAGAGCAGTCATGGTCTGGTACCCCCTCTTCCATGGGGATAAAGGTTGTTGGATTTAATGTCCTTACTGTTTCAAGGGTGACCCATGGGTTTTCACAGAGGAGCTCTTTCACAGAGGAGCCCTTGGTATTGTGCTAGCTGAGAGTTGGAAAGGAAGTGGTGTCCCTGTGCGTTCATGAGGGACACAACTGCATGAGCAACCTTGACATTAAGTTCTTGCCCCAGGGTAAGTTTGTCTGCCTCCTGATGAGTAGGACTGTGGCTGCAAGCGCCCTGAGGCATGGTGGCCATCCCGCTGCCATGGGGTCCAGCTTCTTTGACAGGTAAGCAACTGGCCATTGCCAGGGCCCAACAGTCTGGGTGAGTACCCTGAGTGCTATTTTTTCCTTTTCATGTACAAAGAGATTGAAGGGTTTTTCTACATCTGGTAAGCCCAGGGCTAGAGCCTGCCCCAGGGTGGTCTTTATCTCTGTGAAAGCAGCTTCTGCTTCCTCAGTCCAGGCGGGGGGTTCTCGATCTGGTCCCCCTAAGAGATCATAAAGAGGTCTTGCTATTGCTGAGAACTCAGGGATCCAAATGGGGCAGAATCCTGCAGCCCCCAGGAATTCTCGTAGGCCCCTTTTTGTCTGGGGCTGTGGCAGGGAGATGATGACCCTTTTTCTCTCCAGCCCTAGTTCTCTTTTCCCTTGGGTGAGGAGGAAACCAAGGTATTGGACCTGTTGTAGGCAGATTTTGCCTTCTTCCATGAGGCTCAGTATCCCAAGTCTGACAGGAGCTGTAGGAGGGCCTTTGTGCCTTTTGTGCAGTCTTTTTGTGTGTCACTGGTGAGGAGGAGGTCATCCACATACTGGAGGAGGGTGCATCGCGTGGCCTCTCTTGGGAAGCTGGCAAGGCCCACGGCCAGCACTTCCCCAAAGAGGGTTGGTGAGTTTTTAAACCCCTGCAGGAGGCGCGTCTAAGTCAGTTGCATCTAGCACCCTATATCAGGTTCAGACCATTCAAAGGCAAATAGTGGCTGGCTCTGGGGAGCTAAACGGAGGCAGAAGAAGGCATCCGTCAAATCTAGGCAAGTGAACCATCTGCCGACCCTGGGATTTGGCTGAGGATGGTGTATGGATTCGGGACCACTGGGTGCAGAGAGATGGTCACCTTGTTGATGGCCCATAGGTTTTGAACTGGTCAGTATACCCCTCCTGGCTTCTTGACTGGCAGGAGTGGGGTATTCCAGGCTGGTTGGCACTCGACTAGAATACCTGCTTCTTTGAGTTTGGTCAGATATTTTTGGATGCTGATCTTAGCTTCTGTGGAAGGGGGTATTGCCTTTGCCTTTGAGGTTGGGCTCCTGGGATCAGTTCAACAATGATAGGGGCCCGATTCCGGGCTAGTCCAGGTGGGTTGTTTTTAGCCCATACTGAAGGGAAGGCGAGTCTAAACTCCAATGGGCTGCTCAGTTGGGCCTGGGCACAGAATAGCCTCCATTCTTCTTCCCTTGGCATGGTAATTGCTAGTATTGGAGACCCCATCTCTTCTTGCCTTGGGTTCAATAGGAGGCTAGTGTGTCCAGTGGGCTCAAAGGTTATCTGAGCCCTAAGCTTGGAGAGCATGTCTCAGCCCAGGAGAGGGATGGGGTGATCAGGCAGATAAGGGAATTCATGTCGGACCTTGTGGCCCCCAAGTTCACACCGGCGAGTCTGGCAAAAGGGCTGTTGTATCGCCTGCGTCCTGGTCGCCCTAAGAATTGTCGCAGTCCTTTTGATGAAAGGGGTCACTGGGGAGGTGACAACAGAGTGCTCAGCCCCAATATCAACCATAACAGTCACTGGTTGGCCCCCCACCTTCATTCTGACCATGGAATCATGGGGGCCAAGGAGGAAAAAGCCCAGTCCCCGTCAATCTGTGTCAATTCCCACACAGGGAATTGTAGCAGCTGGGCTTTTGAGCCTTTCCCTGGTTGGGACATTCATTTCTCCAATGCCCTTTCTCTTTACAGTAGGCACATTGATCCCTTGCCAAGGGGGTTCTGGGCTTCCCCCCTTTCGGTGGTTGGGATCTCCCCATCTTTGTGTTGTCCTTTTCTTTCAGAGCGGCAGTGAGGAGGCTGACTTTCTTTTTCATCTTTTTTGTTGGCTTCCCATTAGGCTGCGACCTCCCTATTCATGTAGACCTTACTGGCAAACTCTATTAGTTGGGTGATGTTCATCCCGGCAAAACCCTCTAGTTTCTGAAGTTTTTTCTGATGTCTGGGGCAGCCTGAGCCACGAAGGAGGTGTTTATCATCTGTTGGCTTTCCTGCGTCTTGGGGTCAAATGGAGTGTATATCCTGTAGGCTTCACATAGTCTTTCGTAGGAGTCCCTGAGGGACTCCACTGGTTGTTGAGTGACCAAGGATACCTTAGTCATATTCATGGTTTCTTAGCTCCTACCCGGATTCCCTGGAGGAGGGCCTCCTGGTACCAGCAGATGTGGGCCTGTCCCTCGATTGTGGTGAAGTCCCATGCTGGGTGCTCTTTGGGTGCATCCATACTAGCCCAGGCAGCAGGGTTGATGACTCCTGCTGGTGCGTGCTCCATAGGGTTCTCAACTTGCCAGGGTTCATCCTGACTCCACAGTCTCCCGAAAACCCCTACTTGAAGTTTTTGATCATGGTCTTTAGAACCGTAGGTTTACTCTGCCCTGACCCCGTGGTGATGTCCCCGTGTGCAGTGGCGCAGAGACAGACAAAGAGGGGGGTGCCTCCTGAGGTGAGGAGACCAATCAGATGCCTGTTTGGCCATGTCTCAAAGGAGCTTAGATGAGGCTTAGCCGTAGCGGTCTCAGTGTTGTGATTTATGATCAGAAACTATCCCGATGCCACCACAGACTGTGTGCTATTCACCACGGAATCGCAGATGGGCCCACTCAGACTCCATAGGCTTCTGGGGACCTTAAGGGTGCCCGCCCGTGGAATCACAGAATCAGTCAGCTTGAGCAAGCCAGGTCAGACTGCACATTCACTCACACACTCACACTCTAGAAGTTATTACATTCCCTCCCTGGGAATCCCTACCTGTGAGACCTCTAAGAGGTCTCTGGGAGGTGATCAGACTCCCCTTCCACCCCAGTGGGGGTGGGCCTGTCTGGGTCCTGGGGCCCCAGGCCTTACCAGAATCCGACATCAGGACCAGGTCCTCACCTGCCAAATCTCCTCGAGTCTGGCGGGAACAGCGGAGCAGGGCCGGCACGAGGCGACCAGGGTGGGAGACTGCCAAAAATTAGGCAGGGAGCACCTTCTCCATTATGATCCCTCGTTCCATCACCGCCCCGCTGTTGCCCCAAACCGGTGGCAACAATGGGCCAGCGTGGTTGGGTTTCTTGGTCAGGGAACCAAATGTTACAGAACCTGGACTGGATTGCGTGACAGAAGAACCAAGCGGCACTCGGAGATCTTGGAGGGTAGGAGGTTTATTTAATGCCAGTGGGCTCAGAGGAGAGTGTTCTCCAAAGGTCTGAGCCCTAAGCACAAACAAAGGGGGCAATTTATACACTTCTACTTCCATATACTTGGCACTTTTGGCACATGCACGAAGTGGGGCAGGGAGAAGAACCTGGATTGGTGTGTACGGGAAGCAGAGCAGGGATAAGAACCCGGAAGAGCCCTGGGGCAAGGACTGGGACTCTCTCACTGACTCAGTCAGCCATCTTAGGACACAGATTTTCCTTATCATGTGTAGCAGGTAGAAAGGCTTGTTGACAAGGGATGCCAAATGTAAAAGTAACAATCTAAATGTAGCTAATGTAGTGGAATAGGAAAATAAAGGATTACTTCAAAATTAACAGTGGAAAACCAAGGTAAAGAACTCATGAAAAGAAGGTGAAGAACAAAGTGACCGAAGCCTTGGGGGTGGGAATGAGACAGAAGGGGAAAGCCTTCCAGACTTCTGGGAGTAAATGCATGCAAAGTACATAGATTAGTGCATAGTACTCAAGTCTTCTTAACAATTCTTATCTCAAGCAGAAACTATTTATTGGATTTGAATTGTGCCTCAGAAGAAAGGAAGGGTCCTAACAATGAGGTAAAACTCCCACCACTACTGCTAATAAGTAGTAAAAACAACAGTAGGCCCAGTTCTGGTTGCCAGAGATAGGTCAGTAAAACAAAAGAGAAGAATCGCTGCCCTCTGAAGCCTGCATTTTAGCGGTGGTTGGCAAACCATAACCATGATGAGTAAGTTACTTTATAGAAGGGGTGGGTGGTGGTAAGTGCTATGGAGAAAATAAACAGAAGAGAGTAAAGAGGATCAGGAGTGCTGGGGGGCAGCTTTTTAAGTTTATTTAAATAGAGGGCTGAGCAGGGTAGAGGAGCCCGTCAGCCTGGGGGACTGGAGAGGCAGACATGGCTGGTTCTTGCTTTTGTAGGCTCTTCTTGCTGGTATGGCCCTTTGCCTCTCACCATTCAGGTTCACCCTTCCTGTCTGGCCCTGCCCGGCCTCCCCAGCCTCACCAGCCCTCCTTGTTGGACATGGCAGCAACTGCTGACTGTACCATGGGCCATGAATACCCTCACTCTTGTGTGGCTATTTTTTTTTTATACATAGTCCTTCTGCCTTTAGATTCTTTTCAATTCAGCAAGCAAGGAGGCTTATTCTATTAGATGTTTTTTCAGAGTGGAAAGTAAGGGTTTTTTTTCTGATTATAAAAGTAATACCGAATTATTGTTTGTAAAAGTCCAACAATTTAGACGAATAAGCGGAAAGGGAAATTGCCTGTTAAGTTTCTGTCTCCCTCTTCCTCCACCGTCCAGTACTGTAGAGACTGCCAGATTCTTCCCTGTGCGTATATATTTAGTAGGGTATTTAGTATATTTAGTAAAAGTACATACTTTTAAAAACGAAACCGGGACTATTTTATATGTAACCAGCTTTTTCCTATTTAGAAGTATATAATGGTCACTTCTTCACCTCAGACTATATACAGAAGTACCACATCCTTTTATTTATTTATTTACTTAACTTAATCAGAAGGTTTAATTCAGGGCATTGGGCTAGGTCAATGTTTATGGTTTTAATGATAAAATATCTGTTCAAGTGATTAACCGACAGGAATGTAAATCTTAACTAAGTGGCAGTTGAGCTGTTGATGTATTTAGTGATTGGAATGTAAAATCTTCAGGAAAATGCTGAAGTGAGTCTGATAGCTGGCAAAAACAAACTGATTCTAACCTGTAGATGTTTGAAGCTACAGCTTAGAATTGGCGTTTCTGCCTCCCAACCAAGACTCTTAAGATCGCTGTGGGTGGTTTCCTCCAGCCTCTAACCTAATTTCTGACTGTCGAATAACATATTAAGCCACTTAAATAATATATGGATTGGTATTTGTTTTGTCTGAGAGCTTCACATGGGTGATTATTGGGAGGAGACATTTGGATGTGGGAGTTTGTCTTCCTAAGCGTATGCTCCTGGATCCTCACAGTATTTATGGCTTATACCTATGTGCTAGTTTGGGGTCAGCTAATTGATACATTATGGTGGTTAGGTCATGAATGTAGTGACAGGAGACAGCATGCTATCAAGGCAGTTTTAGAATCCTTGTGGTATTATTAACTTTGACCTTTTTTATTATACCAAGAAGATGCTGTTGTCAATACAATTAGGAGTGACTGGTAAACAAAAGAGAAAGATTTATTTTTCAAATCATTTTGCAAAGGTAAAATTCTCCATTGAATTCTGGCTTTGGCAGTGTATTAGCCTAAGATCCCTTTCAATAATAAATTTCAATAATACTATGAAAAGCTAGTGGGCAATTATTATTGGTCGAATGAAGGAGGAAGGAGGTCAGGATGGTTTAATGTGATAGATGTATTCCAGAAGAAGGCTTATAAAATAAGTAGTTATAATCAGTAAATTCACATCACATCAAGATTTGGGGAAAATAAACTGTCTAGGGTTTCCATCCTAAAAGGAGGGTTAACTCCTGAGGTTAATTTTAACTGCTATTTTTTTTTTCCACATGAAAACAGTACTTTCAGTGAGATGACTTATTTTGATTAAATTAAAACAAACAGAAAAATCTCTTATTTAGAAACATCTGCAGCAGAGAGCTAGAGAAGTACTTGTAGATAGTATAACTCAAATAAAACAGAGAACTTTGTAATTGTGTTTTCATTTTTCCCTAAGCTCATTAAAACCACCCATTTCAGTTACGTAAGTTCAAAATTATAAAGAAATGTAATTACCTTTATTCTCTTTTTTCATTATTTCTGTCATAAACATTTCTTTTACTTTATGGCATAAAGACTGTTTATCTACTTCAGCATTGATTTTTATCAAAATATTTTCTGGCTCTGTAAACCACTGCTCCAATAAAGACCAGTTGTCCAAGAAGCCTATAATCCTGCAAAAATATTGTATGATAACATATACCAATTAAAATATTTGAGTAACATTAATCATGATTTACCCGGCACACATAAGGAAAAAATAAGCTGCCAATACAGTTAAAACTGAAAAAGCAACTCTAAAAAATATACAGGCAATGGAATATTAATTACTTTGAAGAAGAAATTATTTAACCATCAAGCCATATTTTTTTGAGATATATGAGAGTAAAAGAAGATTTGAAAAGGCCACCATTTCAGGAAACCTTCAGTGTAAGTTTGGTTCACATGGTAAAAATCTACAGGAAGATCGGCTGTACTCACAGTAGAATTAACTCTGAGCACACTTCTCAAGGTAGCTACAGCCTGAGCTCATCTGTTTTTCTCTTAGAGACAGAAGTTAAAGAAATCTTTGAGTAAATGTAGATAGCTCAGACTTACTTGCTTGACTCAAAAATAATCTTGGAACGATTCCTGAAACTTTCTTGTCTTCCTTGAGAATAGATAAACTTAATGTAGCTAATTAGCTAATTAATGTAGACAATTACTTTTCTCTGGCTCACCTCCTATTTTTAGACTTCTCCAGGTTTCATAAAATTGTCTAACTCTAAGTTTTCTGTTCCAATGAGCAAACTGCGCACAACCAAGAGAAGGGTGTTTTTTGTTTTTTGGGGGATTTTTTTTGTATAACATCATTTTAGCAAAATGGAAGTCATTTTAAACTATACTCTGGTCTGAAGCCTAGCTCTTTGAAATATCATGATCTTCACTGGCATTTGCTGAATGAGGGCTAAATTAGGAGTCCATGTAATGAACCATAAAGGGAAGTGTTGCCTGATTTAATTCTTCTCTTCCCATTCTAGGATTTCTCTTCCGATTCTAGCACATTAATATTTCACCCCATCAAAACTATTTAGTTTTGTTTTACTTGTAAAAGGCTGAATGCTAGAAAATACATCTTTTTTTTCTAGATCTGATGATTCCAAAGTGACTGATGTTCAGTCTGTTCAAAGGGCAAGAAATAAGAAGCAGGACAGTGAGTTTTAGACTAACCTATGCTGAATCTGATCTCTTAAATTCTGGTCCTCATCCATATCTTGGTTTTCAGCAGCTGCACATTGAGTGATGTCTTCATGAGGAGTTTCACTTGAAAATGCTTCAGCTATGATATGAAAATTACTTAATTAGATAATTTGCTAAACCAAAGTTTCAGTAGCACTGCTAAAATTTACTGATGCAAGACAGCCAAAATGATATGATCCTGCCATTGATCCAATATTCATTAAAATATTTAACAACATGTTGAAAGAGTATAGTTTTGGGATCAGACTCAAATTTTCCTTGGAAACTGAGGAAAATGACATATGATACAACATTAAAGAGGAGCTGTAGTTTCAATGTGTAGGATCTCAGGACTGACTCTGAAAAGGTGAGAATGAAAAGTGATGGGTCATCATGAATAACAAACTAGGAAATAATGAGAAAATCAACACTATGGTAAAAAGATTAAGAATGAAATAACAGGATGGCCATAAAGTCAAACATATGTAAAAATTATTTTTGACAGTATGTTACAATTCCATAAAGTAAATTAACTTTCTTTCTAGACTGTGATCTTTCTTTATAGGGTAGACATAAAGGAACTGACCACAAGAGACCAAAAACAAAAACAAAAACATCCTCAACACCTCTGACTGAGTCCTATACAGGATTGAATGGTATAAAGTCCAGAAAACTCATGAACTTAGAATAAATAGAAAATCATAAAGAGGGAAGAGACCCTTGAACTAGATTAAAAGGAATTCAGTCAATGCAAGAGAACACTGAAGGGTGACCTAATCTTGTTCAGGAAAATGGAGAACTCTCACGGATAGAGCAATCAGTTTTCTCCATTTACATTTAGGATAGAAAAAGATGAAGTGATTTAGAATACAGAATAATGCTTTTAGGTTATTTATAATACCCAAAGATTACTGGTGTCCGTGATGGGTGGTGGAAGAAGACTGTGGGAACTCTTCTCAGGAGGTGCTATCCTGCACCATCTCATGGTCACTCTCTCACTTTGTCAAGGACTTCAGCACATCTATCAGCATGCCTCTCTTCCCCAACTCCACCCTGGCACTGGTCTCCCTTCCCCTTCTCTCCACTTGTGACATTCTCTTTCCAAGACCATGTCCACATCCTGGATTTTGTGATCATCTTGAGTGGCTCCATCTCTGAAGTCTTAAAGACCTACACTCCTACTATTTGTCTTTCTAGCACTCCCATATAGCTGATGAATCTTTCCAACATCATCCAGTCCCTATACCCTTTCTTCCAAATTTACTTGCATTATCTTGACTTTTTATTTTCTAGCAAACCTGAATTGCATGGTTGAACACTCCAGCTTCTCTCCCTCATCTAACAACTTCGATTTGTGTCCTTGAGCTACACCAGCCTTAGCTGATATTTGTCTCTCTTTCCAAGTCTACACTTGAACAGGTAGGCATCCTTGAAGGAAAACACAATTTCATGACTTGTAACCTCACTAATTCCTTGGCTCAAAAATCAGCTGAGTAGATAGATACATGATAGATAGATAGATAGATAGATAGATAGATAGATAGATAGATAGATAGATGATAAAGAATCTGAGATAAGCTTCTTGAGAGTTATCTTCACTCAAGCTCCCATTCATGCCTCAGTCCACCCCAGACCATCCTTCATGGCCCCCTACTCCATTGAAATAGCTCTCATTCCATTCACCAAAAACATCAAGGCCAATGGACATCCTTATCTTACTTGATTTCTCTGTTGTATTTATAGGTAAAATTTAGCACACAATTCTTAAATACTTTTACACATATTATCTTATTTTCACAACATAACTTGAAAAGCAAGATTATGATTCTGTAATGGGCCCCAAATTGCACAGGTCATAAATGACAAAGCAGGGATTTGATTCCAGTAATCTGACTCCAGGTTCTGGACTTCTTTTTAATGCTTAAACTGTTTGTTGAACTATACCCACTGAAAAGAATGCATACATGAATATTTAGCTCAATGACCTCATAAACTGAAGACAGCACCCAGATCAATGAACAAACATTATCAGCCTTGGAAGCCTCTCCCGTTTCTTCTCAGTTACTGTTAGTCACAGAAGTTACCCTTATAGAGCCTGCACTCAAAACCTCTCTATGCCTCTCTCCATACTATGAACACTGCTGCTCCCTCTCAGGCTGGCAGATGAACTGCAGAACTGGCTAAAAACCCAGGCAGCCATCTAGTCTCCCATTCTGACACAGCCTTATGTTCCTACACTGCCTGTTCCCTCTCCTTAGGTCTCCCTGGTCTCTTGCCTATTGGGTTTGAGTCTGGCACCTTTCTCTCTGCCCAGCCTTGGCTGGCCCGATGTACAGCCTTTGAGCCCACTGGGCTTTGGTTGTAAGCTGCTTCCTTGTGATGCTGTTCTTCAGGCTTCTCCACAGACTCAAGCATTGCAGGCAGCTTGCTGCACCTGACCCTAGAGACTGGGCTCTCACACCCCAACCTGGGCCTCAGGAGCCCAGCCCCTACTGGTCTGGGATGGGAATAGTACAACTTGATTTTGAAAATCTGTCCTTTCTTGGCTTATGAGACACTGCTTTTCCTGGCTTTCTTCCTCTCTCTAGCTGCTGCTTCTAAACACTTCTTCCTTTGCTCTCCCCAATAAATTCTGATGTTTTCTGAGGGTCATCCTGGATATTTTTTTAAAGCACATTTTTATTCCTAGGTGATACCTCTCACCTTCAAATCCTTAACTTTAGGACATGCTTCCTTCCTGACATCTAGCCCCATTTAGAGAACTGTTCTCTCAACATCTTAGCTTAAAAGTCCACAGGCACTTCAAATTCGACATTTCCTTACAGGATCTCTACGTGTTTCTTTCCATATTCTCTAAGTAAATGGTATCATCATTCAAAAACTGTGTAGGTCAGAAACTTGCATTCATCCCTTTCTCCCTGTGCTCCATCTCCCATCCTCACTGATCACTGGGTTCTGTGATTTGCCCTGTAAATACCACTTGAAGCTGACCATTCTCACCTTGCCTCTCCCAGCTGTCATAATGCTTCTGTTGTTTTTTAGAGGAGAATAGTTTTCTCATTGGTTTTATTGCTTCCAACCTCACTCCCCTTCCAATGCATCCTCCATCCTGAGCCAGAATGACCATTATAAAATGCATATCTAATTGCATTAAATCTCAGCTTTAATATCATTCAGTGATGTCACATGGCTTCAGGAAGATGTTCAAACACCTTAGCTTGGGGCAAGACTCCAGCTGGCCCATGCCTACTCTCCAGGCTCGTTTCTGCCCCTCCTCCATACCTTGCTGCCTCTCAGCCCTACTAGGTCCTTGATATTCTCTAGATGGACCATGCTCACCTGCCAAGGTTTGTGATGTGTTTCTCTCTACCTCTCTTCCTTCTTGGCCTGGTTAACCTCTTCCCATGCTGGGCACACCTAACTCTATTATAATAATAGCACACAACTAACTATATTATAATAATCAGCTTACTTTTGCTTCTTACACTACAACTTGTAGATAGGGATTTGCCTTTCATTTGTGTATTATCAGTTCCTGGCAAATTATAAATCTTAGATAAATGTTTACTAGTGGCACCATTTTAGCTCCCTTCACTCTAGACCAGGGCTATCCAATAGAAATTTCTGAGATGATGGCAACATTCTACACCAGGGCTGTATGATACGGTAGCTACTAGCCATGTATGAACATAAAACGTGGCCTGTGTGACCGAGGAGCTGAATTTTTAGTTTATTAATTTTAATTGGTTTAAAAAGCATGTGTGGCTGGTGGCTGCCATGTTGGGCACACAATTCTATACTGCAACCTCTTGGTTCCTTAGCTACAATTTCCACTAAATTCTTTGAAGAGAGAATCCATTTCTTCTTTATTGCTCTATATGCAGTGCATAGCACAATGTCTGGCACACTGCAAGCATGCTATAAATAACAAATGAATATATGAACGAACAAAATATTATAGAAGGGTAGAGTCTTATCTAAAATAGTTTAAATGGGGTCTTGCTTAACATGAGGAGAGTAAATTGGCAAAATGATATTTCAAAGGCCATTCAATGGGCTTTATGGGCCTCTTAATATTCTAAGAAAGAAAAATCTTTTTTTAAGAAAAATCTTAAGATGTGAAAGAATAACACTCTTTCTTCATTTAAAATACTTTAGTATGAAAACTGCAGATTGATTTTCAAAGTTGTGGCTATATTTAGCATGCTCACTTCTGATCAAAATAAGTAAGAACTACAAAATTAATGATTTCATCCTAGTTTTCATGGTTTAGGTAGCCCCAATCCAACAGCTGGCTCAGTTCACTTCAGACCAAGAAATATGCAATGTTAGAAACATATGGTAAAAAGAAAAATCACATTGTGCTTTAATACTAATTTCTGAGGGTGGATAAATAAGATTAAGTGTATATGTGCATAAAATCTGACAAAGGAGAAGTTCACCCTGTAGTAGTGGAGAAAGGGAATTTTTAAGCCTAATTATAAGTCAAAGGTCAAGAATTAAGAAATTAAACAATTTAGATGTTAACATCAGCTTTGACAAATCTGCCAGAATCACTTGTCACGTAATTTCGATAGGGAATTGAAAGAACTCAAGGTGGATTGAGCTGGACTTCTTGAAAAATTGTTGCCAATTGATTTCCTCCTGTTTCTGAAACATACAACAGTAAGCTTCCTCCGAGCCCGGAGAGGGTAGGCAAACCTTCTGAGGCCCTTGTAGGGTTATAATCAGCTTCCAGGAACCCTCTTCTCCACAGGTCTCTGTGTGCCCTTTGTAACAACTTGACATATCCCTTTTCAAGTCAGATTGATCTTGAGTTCGGGGTCCGGTTCTATCACCAGTGGGCCATGGACTGGCAGTGTTCTCAGCCAATTCTCAGCTATGTCCTGAACAGGAAGGGCAAGTTGGCTAGAGAAGCAGAATCATCACTGCACTCAGCATGGCTCCTACTCCCTTGTATGGCTAGAAGTAAGTTCTCTCTTTTAAGATCTGGTAGACAGCATCCAGTTTACACTACTGGGCTCACCAGCTAAAGTAGTATCTAATGGTTTTGTCATTTCATTTAAGTAAACAGTAGACCTCAAAATTACAGAAACTCAAAATAAGGATGAGTGTGACTTTGGACAAGTCAGGTGTTCATGCTTTGAATTCCCATCTATAAATAAAAGCGCTGAAATAGATGATTCCCTAGGTCTCTCCTAGCTCTGAATTCATTGTATTAGTAACAACAGCAGTAATAAAAGAATGATAAGGATTGCCATTTGTTAAAGACTGATTTTTTAAAAAGGTAAAATCAAAACTCTCAAACAAAGGCAAAATGGCATTATTTAACTCTCCAGTTAATGAGGGACTAGTAAAATGTTACAACCAGTTCAAATGAGAACCTGAGTAACAGTCATATCTACAGTCAGGAATGCTAGAATAGATGTTAATAGTTGAAAAACTGGTCATTCTGTATAGAGCAATCTAATACTTGAAATCTCTTCAAAAGTTTAGAAATTAATATATATTGATTAAAAATTCATCTGCTTGTCTATGCACAAGAATCATTTGAATTGCCATTAGTTTCTTACAATTTACTGTTATAGTAAAGGTCAAAGCCAATGAAAGGCACAGACTTCTATAGATGCAGATAGTCCAAAGTGTCAAAAAGACTATACTCAACATTCTACTGAAAGGATATCTAATAATCTCTTGTTCATTTCAAAGTCTTCTATAATTCTTCCTGATGTATTTGCTATCCTGTGCCAGATTCTATCCTAAGTGTTTTACATTAATCTCATTTAATATCTGGTGATATTGTGATATAATAAGAAATACATACTTGGTCTTTTTCTCTGGCTCCTGACAAAGAGCTTATAATTTCCTGAGTGATAGGTGTGAGGAGCATTTTTTCTTATTCATAATAAGCCCCTTTCACCTTATCTGAGTTAATGCTAGTGGGATGACTCTTGGAAGATGAGACCTGGTTGCCAGAGGAACCAACCATGTGATTAGAAGGCTGGAACTTTCAGCCTTGACCCCAGACTTCTTGGGAGGGGTGAGGGGCTGAGGGCTGAGTTAATCACCAGTGGCCAATGATTTAATCAATCATGCTTTTTAGAACCTCCATAAAAGCTCTAAACCAAAGGCTTTAGAGAACTTCTGGGATGGTGAACACATCCATATGCCAGGAGGGTAGTGTAACCCAAACTCTACGGGGACCAAAGCTCCTAAGCTTGAGACTCTTCCAGACCCTAGCACTGTATTTTTCTTCATCTGGCTGTTCATTTGAATCCTTTAGGATAGCCTTTATAACAAACCAGTAATAGTAAGTGTTCTTTCTATGAGTTCTATGAGACATTATAGAAAATTCAAACCTGAGGAAGGGTCATGGAAACCCCCAATTTGTAGCCAAGTCAGACAGAAATGTGGGTAATGTAGGAATCTACTACTTGAAACTGGCATCTAAAGTTGGGGGCAGTCTTGTGGGGCTGAGCCCTTAACCTATGGAGTCTGCCCTAACTCCCAGTAGTTAGTGCCAGAACTGAATTAAATTGTAGAACACCCAGTTGGTCCCTCCCAAGAACTGGAGAATTGGGTGGGGTAGGAAACACACACATTTGCTGTCAGAAGTGTTATGAGTAAAGAAAGTTCTACTTTAATACCTATAACAATACAATTATAGATTGTGAAACTCAAGTTTCTCATAAGTATTTAATTTGAGGAATAAAGTAATACTTTCATTTCAATGGCAAAAAGTAATTAAATAAACCATGAGTGTTGGAAGGACTATTCAACTCCACCACGTGAGGACTTCAGTCAACTGATACTTGTTCCTCTGACTTCACACACAATCTCAGGGAAGGATGTTATCAGATCCCTGCTTGCAGAAGAGATGTGATTTATGACCTTCATAATGGTGACCCACCACAATGTACTAGACAGCCCCAAGAAGCTCCTCCATGCATGCAAATCTCAAAAAGGGTGCCCCTGTGCCAGGGGAGCTGCCAAGTTGAGGGAAGGGTTCAGTGAGATGCATGCAGTCAGCATAGAATTCTCTGCTAGTTCTCTGCAGTGCTGAACACCAACAGTTAAAGCAAGAGGCAAATGTGCTCTGCTAGATAATTCTTTGGAAATCTGAAATGGATTCCTTATTACCACTTCTAATTGTAAATGGGAGTATTCACTGATTCAGTCAAAGAAGGAATGAACAAAGAGCTTTGAATTATAAAAAAGAATATCAAAACAAAGGGAAAAGTGTCCAGCTTACTCATTGTGTCATTCATGCGATCCAGCAAGGAATTATCAGAAATATCTAATAACATGACAAAATCAAATGCAGAAGGCAGAGGAGGCACTTCTTTGGAGGTTGTAGGATCAATAGCCAACGTGGATATTTGTGCTCTCTTTTCCTCCAGTTCTAGAACCTCTCTGCTGCAGCCTGTGAGAGCTTCCTCCAAAAGCTTTGCTTGGTTTAACGTCATTGGAAAACCATCCAAGACCCATCCTTGATCCACAGGTATCTCACTAAGTTGAAAATGGACACACCATGAACATTTTGATAAATACAAGTACTTTGGAAGCAACAATACAATGAATCTTGCCTTTACCTTTCCTTTAACTCCACAGTAAGCTCCTTCCACACAAATGTTATTACTCTACAGCTAAAATTAGGCCTATTAATGTACCACAATCACTCCTTTGCTTAAAATCTTTCTGTAGGTCCCTGCTGCCCTCCAAATCTATTCCAGAGGCCATAACATGGTATTTAAAACTAACTGGCCACAACTTACTTCCCTATAATGTCTTGTCTTTCCCAGTCTTGAACTATTTACTTCAAACAAACTGATCTCCTCACTGTTAGGTGAGTATGTGTTGCATTTTCTAGCCTGTGTTCATAGGCAGTTCCTCCTTTGAACCATTTCTCATCTACACATCGTGGGATAACATACCTCACAGGGCGGTTATAAGGATAAACTGAAATGATTCATTTTAAAAACCCAGCACCAAGCTTAGCACACAGTAGATACTCACATTGCCAACCTGGAGAGTTCCTCTTATTCCCCCCAATCCAGCCTGGAGCCATAACTGCCTAATCTGAACTCCTCTGGCTCTCATTCACTTCGCTATAAAATTAATAATTATTGTAGTTCCTGAATGAGAAAAATTCAAATGAGTCTTCCTTATCTCAATTAGATTATAAGTTGCTGGAGCATTAGAAGCATTTCTTGGGGTTTTGCTTTCAGGGCAGCATCCTCCATAGAGAATAAGAGCTCCAAAATTATTATTTGAGGTCTTTAAATTGAAAAACAATATGAAAAAGGAAGAAACTTCAACTCGGCTCTTCTAAATCCCTAATTGTGTAAAATTGAGATTCTGATTTTTTGATTAAAAGTTATGACTTAATTTCTTTCTGTTAGAACTCATATTAAACAATAGAATCTCCTTCTCGCCTGTGTAACCTCTCCTTTCTCATTGCCTTCCTATCCAGCACTGACCAGCCTTTGGATTCCTCCTCCTGAAACATAAAACAAGGAAGGGCACTGGCCTGTGACCACACAGTTAGGGTGTCTCTGCTCTATAACGTGTCCCTTGGCTTTTCCAAGAATCTAACTTTTCCCTGAATTCCCCGCAGGGAATAGAACCTGACCTGTATTCACATCTGCATGAGTGAAGTCAAGGCTGGTAAAGTGGGGGAAGTGAAATATACGAATGTGTATCACGAAACATATCTTCATCTTGCTGTATGTTTTCTTATGTAGACAAGTAGTATTTATTAGACATTAAAAAAACATTTCTATATAATTCTTTATATACTTCTATCTGATAAAGAATATATTAGTAGATTAAAAAATACATACTTAATAGCATTTACCAAGATGTTAACTAGCAACATGTCAGAAATACTCTTTCCTTTCTTCAGCAACTTTTCTGATTTTGCACCAAGCCGAGCACGCACAGTCAGCTGTGAAAATAAACAATGAATGGTAGAGTGCAGCTAATTTAAAAGTCAGAATCTGATACCTGGGGGGAAAAAATTAAATGGGCATGTTCTCTGGTAAAGACACTGATCATCTGACGCAATTCTGGAGGCAGCCAAGCATTTAGGGGAAATCTGTATGCAGATTTTGAGGCTCCTCTGTTGTGGCTCTCTCCTTTCCAAGATCTTCCTCTCAATTTTCAGCTGCTCTGACATCCCCAACCTTCATTTCCTAATACTTTCAATCGAAGCTATTGAAGATTTCTGATTGAGTTCTAGTCACTCTCATGCTGCGCAGACATGATGTGTCTCTGGGATAACCTGTACGAGCATGGCTCTTGCCCAGCCAGGTAAGTTCCCTTCATTCAATGATCCAATTTCATACAATTTCTGCTGGTTGGTGCTGCTTGTCTGTCTGCTGCTTTGTTTTTTATGGTCTGCTTTTGGCCTTCAAATAATTCGCTTTTCTATCTTGTCCAGCATTTATGTTATCTGAAGAAAGGCTAGTCCAAGAAAGCTGCTCTATCAACAGGAAATTCCCTAGAGCTTATTCTTAAATCAGCCACCAGTGAGTATTTTGTAAATTAAATGATATTAGATCTCTACTCAAAACCCTGTAATGTTTCCTTGTTTACTTTAAATGTCCTAATCATGCCTATAGGGCTGACCTGATCTTTCTCCCTTCCTGCTCATCTCTCTAACCTCATGCCTTACTATTATCCCACCTTGCTGGCCAGGCATCTTCCTGCCTCCTGGCTGCCATCCAGCTATTCTTACTGCCTGAAATGCTGCCCCAGATGTACTTGGCAGGTTCTCTCAATCTTCTTTCAATCTGGTTAAACCTCTCTTTCTCAAGGAGGACTACTCCATTTAATACAGTAACCTTCCCTCTTTCCCCACCTCCTTGGCCTTAGCCTGTGCTTCTTACCCCTTACTCCACTCTGCATTTTCTTTCCTCCTGGTTCATTACCATCTAATGGGTCATATAATTCATTTACTGTGTTTATGGTTTGTTATCTGTCTCTCTATATTTGAGTGTAAATTCCTTAAGGTCCAGCAATCCTGTCATTTCTGTTCACTGATATATTCCAAATAATTACAACAGTGCACACACACACAAAAAAAGTGTGCCCTTGAAGTGAATACGGAATTTGGAGGATTTGTAACTCAATAAAGACAAATATAAAAATACACTTAGTCTTTCTGTTAATTTATATTTCAAATATATGGAATAAAAATTATAAATTCCCCTTTATCACCATCTCTAAGCCCATTTCCCTCCCCATTGGCTATCATATTTATAGTTTGGTGTATATCCTTCCAAAACATTTTCTGTCTTTAAGTAGTTCTGAAATCTAAAATATTTGAAATCTAAAATTGTTTTCTAAGGGCACCTGCGTGGCTCAGTCAGTTAAGCATCCGACTCTTGATTTCAGCTCAGGTCATGATCTCAGGGTCGTAAGATTAAGCCCCGAGTTCAGGTCTCTGCTGGGCATGGAGCCTGCTTAAGATTCCCTCTCTCCCAACAGGAATGCTCTTACACTGTTGGTGGGAATGCAAACTGGTGCAGCCACTAGGAAAACAGTATGGAGGTTCCTCAAAAAGTTAAAAATAGAACTACCCTATGACCCAGCAATTACACTACTAGGTATTTATCCAAAGGATACAAACATAGTGATTCAAAGGGGCACATGCACCCCAATGTTAAGAGCAGCAATGTCCACAATAGCCAGGATATGGAAAGAAACCAGATGTCCATCAACAGATGAATGGATAAAGAAGAAGTGGTATAAAGAGGGTATTATGCTAAGTGAAATAAGTCAGCAAGAGAAAGACAAATACAACATGATTTCACTCATATGTGAAATTAAAGAAACAAAACAGATGAACATAGGGGAAAGGAAGGAAAAATAAAATAAGATGAGAACAGAGAGGGAGGCAAACCATAAAAGACTCTTAACTATAGGAAACAAACTGAGGGTTGCTGGAGGGGATTGGGTGAGGGGATGGGGTAACTGGATAATGGGCATTAAGGAGAGCACTTGATGGGACACCTGGGTGGCTTGGTTGGTTAAGCATCTGCCTTAGGCTCAGGTCATGATCCCAGGGTCCTGGGATCGAGTCCTGCATCAGGCTCCCTGCTCAGCGGGGAGCCTGCTTCTCCCTCTGCCTGCCACTCCCCCTCCTTATGTGCTCTCTCTCTCTCTGACAAATAAATAAATAAAATCTTTTTTTTTTTTTTTTTAAATGAGGGCACTTGAAGTAATGAGCACTGGGTGCTGTATGCACCTGATGAATCACTAAATTCTACCTCTGAAACTAATAATACAGTATATGTTAATTAAATTGAATTTAAATAAAAAATTTAAAAAAAAGATGTTAGTAGAAAAAAAAAATTCTCCTTCTCCTTCTCCCTCTGCCCCTGTCCCCCCTAAAAAATAAAAATTAAAAAAAAAATAAAATTTTTTCCAAGGCGAAATGCATAATAAAAGTAATTAAATGTAATAAAAATAAAGCAAATAAAATCTCACTTGATTAATCTGGACATTCTATTTGATGACAAAAAGATATCTCCATATGCAGAAAAGCAATACTATATGAAGAAATGTTAGCTTCCATTAGAAGTAATAGTCAGTGAAATATAAATATTTCTTTCAGGGGTTACTACAAAATTCTGTAGAGTCACCACTAAGTCTAAGGAGAAATTCTGGAAAAAAAATTATTTAAAGGTAAAGAGAGTAGGAAAGGAAATAAAAGTAATAAATTAAGTGGTAAAGAAAAATACATAAATATAAACTTGACATAAGACTAAAATTTTAAAAAAGCACGTATATACCTTATATGAATAGCAATTTCCACCACTTTAGAGATAAAGAATTTAAAGAAAATTAAGTTCTGGCAAAACTGAATAGCAATTTCCACCACTTTAGAGATAAAGAATTTAAAGAAAATTAAGTAACTTAGATTTAGCTAATATTTTACCATCATATTTACTTTAAGTAGGCTCCAAGCCCAGCGTGGAGCCCAACGTGGGGCTTGAACTCATGACCCTGAGATCAAGACTTGGACATTTAACCGACTGAGCCACCCAGGTGCCCCAACATCACATTTACTTTAAAACAAAGAGAGGCACATTGCTGTTTCATTCCTTTTGAAGACATATCAAGAAACTATGAATCATGACCTATTTTAATATACTAGTAGCCAAAATCAGGTTAGTACTTACTTCAGAGAAACTATCACTTGATTTGACTTCTTCAACGTTTATAATTTTATTTGTATCGGTACCTATTAACAGAAAAAGTGGTAAAAACAAACTCCAGTATTTACCACTAAAACCATATTAATATTTGATCACCTATGGCTTTGGACAGATGGGTTATTGGGTCCAGCCATGCCTGAGATGCTCAGAGGAAGGATCACCACAGCACGGCTTCACCTTTCCTCCACCACATTAAAATCCAGCCATTATGTGGCTTGGCGTTTTCTACTTCCTTCATTCCATTATGGCTCACCGATAATAGTATCATTAGAAGTACTTAAATACAGTTTAGGTTTTCTTTTCAGAAAACTAGCCAAGTTTCTCAAGAAAATCTGTTGAAATGTTAATTCATTAATTTTTATTTTCCTAAATTATCAAGTTATAGGTAATAAACATGTGTAAAAGTAGAAAATTCTAGAAATCAGAAGGGTTGTTCATTAAAATCTTCAGAAAAAAGCAAGTTTTCAGAGTCCATTTATAATTAACTGGACTTCTGTAATAAAATATGTCATACAATACTTAAAACTGTTTAGAAGTCAATTAAAATTATCTTGTGTGAAACACATAACTAAAATAAGGGACAGATTATGCCCTTTTACAAGATGGAAAACTCAGCTGCTCTAGGAGACCCTCATGCTCACCACACTGTTCAGGGGTGATGGTGATAATGACGTTGGCACAGGGGGATCTGAACTTTATGCTAGAATATGAGGACACTATTAAATACGGCAAGCCTTCACTGGCATAGCTAGAAAAGACATTTAAGATTTAACATTGTTTTCCTTCACTGTTTCTAAAAAGCATCTGAAAGACTAGAACCCAGATCCCAAGTGAGATAACTTTTCATTAGCTTTGGAGGATTTGGTTCTATTTATGTGCCTTGCTCAAGGCTGGGAATAAACTTAACTTTATCTAGGGAACCACCCTTCAGGTGGGTGCAAGAGACCAGACCCTGCAGCCTCCCTCAACACAGTGAACAGCACAGCAGCACGCGGGGAGCCCCAACAGTACCACTCACCCACATCCGCACAGGCAAGAAGAAACAATAAAATACCGTCTCCCTGCAAAGCCAGGAAGAGGGAGGATTTCTCCTGACTGTTACCATAAGCACAACAAAACTGAGCAACTGCTTGAAGGAGTGTAGAAAGATTCCTTCTTAATATTCATCTCTTATCCCTAGCCGTAGACAAAGGTTAGGGACTTCTGTGTTTATCTTGCTCTCTCTGTTAAATGGCCAGGTAGACAACTATGTAAAACTCCCCCTTCTTTCCCTGAAAGCAAGTTTGTGCTCACATACACCTGTACTAACTATTTATCTGTCCACCTATCTAATGTAATGTAAATAATGGGTGATTTGTTTTGACATCTCACTTACTAAGTATAGTTTTATCTTCTGTTTCTGGCAATGCTTCCTCTGAAGCTGGATAAGGTGAAGACACATTCTGCAGATCCTTTGGGGAGAAAACACACACACACACACACATACAGGAATTGTAACATTGTTATATTTCAATAATATTTAACATTTTATTTCTACAAGTAAGGTTTACACTATCTTATCAATAACGTTGGTATTAAGAAGAACTGAATGATTTCTGAAAACAAGTAAAATTTGATGACTATTCTTACAGAAATAGTAACCTATGGTGTACTCTGTCTTTCAAATGACCTTTAATTCTATGTAAAATACAGCAACTGCTATTTTTAAAATACAGTGAAACCTGAGAAAGAGGTAGATTTTATGGAAAACCATTTTAGAAAGAACAATCCTGGAGGTGTCAGTCATAGCCATAAGGGAATAAAGAAAAAACATGTACATGATCTATCATCCAATTGATTGAAATACAGAATGAGAGGCAGTCCACACTTCTCCCAGTTATTCTTTTTTTTTAAGATTTTATTTACTTATTGGACAAGGAGAGAGAAAGGGAGAGCCCACACAAGCAGGGGGAACAGCAGAGGGAGAGGGAGAAGCAGACTCTCCACTGAACAGGGAGCCCCATGTGGGGCTCGATCCCAGGACCCTGGGATCATGACCTGAGCCGAAGGAAGATGCTTAACCAACTGAGCGACTGAGCCACCCAGGTGCCCCTTCTCCCAGTTATTTTCATAATTTGTAGTTAAATGGTATTTATCTTGCAGCCCATGCAAATCATCTGGATTAGATTCTCTGCTAATTTATTCAATTGCAGAGACAACATAAAGCAGGAGAAAGAATGCTGGATTTAGAATCTGGGTTTCCACTCAAAACACTCATCAACAAGCCTTCTGACCCCGAGCAAACCAATTCATACTGAGGACCTCTACTGTCTCCGTTTTAAAATGGTGCTGGACCGCATCATGATTCTCAAGGTGGGGCCACATTTTCATATTTTCTGCCTTAGGATCTTCATGCAATAATGTAGCAAGATGCAATATTGATGGGAATGTGACACAGGTAAACCACAAGGAAGACCTCTCCCTTCTCCACCACCCCTCTCCTCGCAGATCACATTCAGCCATCCAACTGTTTTTTTATATGGTCCCTGGGCATCCCTCTGCGGAATAGCACTGTGAGCCAGGGGACCAAGCTTGGCATCCCCCTCTGCCCCTTCTCTGCTCTGCTCCAGCATCTGCCTCAGCCACTGTCCAAAGCCGGCAATGGTCTTTAACTATGCAACGGATACTCTGCCATTGGCCACTGCCAGGGTCTCAGTGATGAAATATCACTCCAGGAGCTAATGACTTGGTGAAGTCCCCCCTCCAACACTCATACCCCACCCTCCTCCAATCCCTTGCAATTCAGCCCCTTCACCCCCTTACCAGTCCTACCAGCCTGTGGCTCTTTCTTTAGGAGACTGTCTCCAGCTGATGGTAACTGGGCACGAAGTGGGCCAACCACCCTGGATGACCCACCAGGCAAACTAGGGGATGGCAGGGAGGAATTTTCTTTCTTGTTATTATAAATACACACATAGTAACCTTGATTTTGCCTCTTGGTCCACAAAATCTAAAATATTTTCTCTCTGGGCCTTTACAGAAAATGTTGCTAACCTCTGGTCTAGAAGATCTCTTAGATTCTATTCAGCTTCAAATTTCTAGACTATGAGGAGCAGAAAAGAAAACTAAAGTCACACTTGCCTGGATTTCTTTGCTCTTCTCTTGCAGAACTGGTGGAGTCTTTTCTTCAGCTTCTTTCTCAATTGGTAGAGCCTCACTGATTTTTTCATTGTCATGAAATGCTTTGATAGCTTCTTGGACAAGAGTGTCAATAGAAAGTATCTGAATAGGAAAGTCTAAAGTGCAAAAGACAATTTTATTAATATCTTTTCATTTAGGAAATTGACATAATTATCCTTCTGTGCTGGCTTCATCCAATAACACTGTCTCTAGGGCCTTCTACAACTGTCTTTTGGATCAAGCCACTTATTTTTTTTTTATTGTAGTAAAATTCACATAACATAAATCTAACCATTTTAACCATTGTAAATAATACACCTCAGTGGTATTTACGTCATTCATGTTGTCCAACCATCAGCACTATCTTGTTCCAAAAAATTTTCATCACCAAAAGAGAAAACCCTGTACCCACTAAGCATTCACTCCTTATCTCTCTATCCCTGTCCCTATAACCACTAAGTTGTCTTCTGTTTCTATGGATTTGCCTATTCTGGACATTTCATATAAATGGAATCATACAATATGTGGCTTTTCGTGTCTCATTTCTTTCATTCAGCATTGTGTTTTCAAGGTTCATCCACGTTGCAGCTCAGATCAGTACCTCACTCCTTTTTTATGGCTGAGTAATATTTCATTATATAGATTAATACCACTTTTATTATCCATTCATCAGATGACAGGCATTTAGATTTTGTCCCCACATTTTGGCTACTATTAATAGTGCTGCTATGAATATTCCTGCACAAGATTTCTTTTGAACACCTGTTTTCACTCCTTTGAGGGTATATATCCCCTAATGGAATTGTTGGGGCCATCTTTGTTTAATTTACTGAGGAACCACCAAACTGCTTTCCATAGTGGTGACACCATTTTACATTCCCACCAGCAACATATGTATGAGGGTTCCAACCAACACTTCCTCACCAACACTTGTTATTTTCCTTTTTTTTATTTATACTTATCCTAGTGGGTGTGGAGTGGTACCTCATTGTGCCTTTGTCAAGCTGCTTTTCAAGGAGGTCCTTTTAACATCTCAATAATGATCTACCCTTGTCTGTCTTGGAATAGTTTAAAATGGACTAGTCTCTACAAATTGTGTTTTCCAGTGAAAACAGTAAAAAATAAGTATAACTGAATAAAAACTAATTAAACAGATGGAAACCTGGGCTTCTAAGTGAATGAGCTTCAAAAGAAAAAGCCAAAGGTTCATAAAAAGACAGAACTCAATGGATGTGAAGAATTAATACGTTCATAATTTTAAGTGGATTTCTTTTGTATTTGTTATAAATTATTAATTTCCCCCTTCATTGGTAGGTAAATAAAATCTATGAGGAAAGTTTATAACTTGTTATTTCTCAAGACTATGCACACCATTATATAGCATATTCATATATCCAGGTTTGCTTGGGACAGTGCCAGTTTATGACTCTTAAATCCTAAAAGTGTCTGCCTTGGACAAGTAATTATATGATCACTGTATTATAAAATTTTTGATGACAGAGTTTCCCAATATATCAGTAGATTCTTATGTATGTTGTCTACAGACAGTCATTTGCAACTACAGTCAATGCAAATAGAATCCAATAAGTGGAAAAAAGGGAAGAAATTCTACCTTTTTGTAGAGCCTTTAGAGCAGTGGTTTTTCCACTAAATGTTTTCCCCAGTAAGCACCCTTTAATAGCAAATGAAGGTAATTCTGATACTGTTGATTTGACTTGAGGAGGATGAGATTTTTCAACTAATCTGTGAATCACGTGACCCAATATGCTATTGTTGGAGGGTGGTAAATTTTCTACCATTTCTTCTGGTAAGGCCCACTCTCCAACCATGTTCTGCAAAATAACAATGAAACAAACAAAACAGAATATTCTTAAGAGTGGGAATTTAGGCATATAAAAATTTTTAATATTGAAAATAAACTCAAATTATAGCAAACAAAAGTAATACTTTAAATAATTATGTTACATAAATGAGTAATAACATAAATAATATGTTCATATTAGAGAGCAGAAAAATGAGCTTCCTATGGAAAAGTAAAAATCCTTAACAGTTTATGAAAGTAGGCATACTGAGTTGAGACAAATTGTAACTCAGGTTGAGCATAAAAACACTTAAATTGAAGCTACCCTCAGTAAACAGATAAAAGAGAATAATAGTTTATCTGCTATCTTATGTAAACACTAAGCTTATTTTAAGATATTTTAATGTAAGAAAGATAAAAGAGAATATTCATGCCTGATATGATGCCCTCTACATCTATTACATTTGACTCCCATTTTTTTCAGGTTTCTTGCTGAAATGATCAAATAATTACAGGTTTACAAACAAATTACAGACCACATTCTCTGTAATAATCTAGAACTCAATTTTAAAAAAGATATGAGAAATATAAATACTTAAAAATTATAAGCATTCTTGTAAAGTAATTCTTGGATTAAAGAAGAAGTTAAAAATATAAATGTACAAAAAGAACATTAAAACAATAGATTAAAAATATGGGATGGGATCCAACTGTACTCAGAGGAAAAATCATAGTCCCATAAAATGCCTGATCTAAAATAAAAAAGAAGGAAAACAAACTAAGCATTAAAATAGGAAAAAATAATTTTAAATAAATAAATGAGGAAGGAACTCATAAAAATGGAAATGTTTAGAGAGCAAAACTATCAAGTTACTTTTTATTGATAATATTTCTAGAACTTGTCCAGACTAATCACAATACAGAAATTGCTACTAGTTCTGAATAAAGGTGAAGAATAGCAAGTATCAATTTTGTAATATACTATGAAAGAAACGAGATTTTAAGGATACTTAAAAATTTTTATTTTATTTTATTATATTTAAATTCAGTTAATTAACATATAGTGCATCATTAGTTTCAGAGGTAGAGTTCAGTAATTCATCTGTTGCATATAACACCCAGTGCTCATCACATCCCACATGCCCTCCTTAATGCCCATCACCCAGTTAACCCCTCACCCACCACCCCTCCCACAACCCTCAGTTTGTTTCCTATAGTTAAGAGTCTCTCATGGTTTGTCTCCTTCTCTGACCCATCTTATTTTTTTCCCTCCCTTCCCGTATGATCCTCTGTTTTGTTTCTTAATTTCCATATATGAGTGAAATGATATGATAATTGTCTTTCTCTGATTGACTTATTTCACTTAGCATAATACCCTCTAGTTCCATCCATGTTGTTGCAAATGGCAAGACTTCATGTTTTGATGGCTGAGTAATATTCCATTGTATATATGTACCACATCTTCTTTATCCATTCATCTGTTGATGAACATCTGGGCTCTTTCCATAGTTTGGCTATTGTGGACACTGCTGCTATAAACATTAGGGTGCAGGTGCCCCTCTGGATCACTATATTTGTATCCTTTGGGTAAATAGCTAGTAGTGCAATTCCTGGGTTGTAGGGTAGTTCTATTTTTAACTTCTTGAGGAACCTCCATACTGTTTTCCAGAGTGGTTGCACCAGCTTGCATTCCCACCAACATGTAAGAGGGTTCCCCTTTCTCTGTATCCTTGCCAACATTTGTTGTTTCCTGACTTGTTAATTTTAGCCATTCTGACTGGTGTGAGGTGGTATCTCATTGTGGTTTTGATTTGTATTTCCCTGATGTCAGGTGATGTGGAGCATTTTTTCCTGTGTCTGTTGGCCATTTGTATGTCTTCTTTGGAGAAATGTCTGTTCATGTCTTCTGCCCATTTCTTGACTGGATAATTTGGTTTTGGGGTGTTGAATTTAGTAAGTTCTTTATAGATTTTGGATACTAGCCCTTTATCTGATATGTCAACTGCAAATATCTTCTCCCATTCTGTAGGTTGTCTTTTGGTTTTGTCAATTGTTTCCTTTGCTGTGCAAAAGCTTTTTATCTTGATGAAATCCCAATAGTTCATTTTTGCTTTTGTTTCCCTTGCCTGTGGAAACTTGTCTAGCAAGAAGTTGCTGAGGCTGAGGTCAAAGAGGTTGCTGTCTATGTTCTCCTCCAGTATTTTGATGGATTTCTGTCTCACATTTAGGTCTTTCATCCATTTTGAGTTTATTTTTGTGTATGGTGTAAGAAAGTGGTCCAATTTCATTCTTCTACATGTGGCTGTCCAATTTTCCAACACCATTTGATGAGGGGACTTTTTTTCATTGGATATTCTTTCCTGCTTTGTTGAAGATTAGTTGACCATAGAGTAGAGAAGGAGACATTTGAAAATGACATATCAGTCATATACAATATATATATGGAATATATACAATGGAATATTACTCAGCCATCAAAAAATGAAATCTTGCCATTTGCAACAACATGGATGGAACTAGAGTGTATTATGCTAAGTGAAATAAGTCAATCAGAGAAAGACAATTATCACATGGTTTCACTAATATGTGGAATATAAGAAGTAGTGCAGAGGATCACAGGGGAAGGGAGGGAAAATTGAATGGGAAGAAATCAGAAAGGGAGCAAACCATGAGAGATTACAACTACAGGAAGCAAACTGAGGGTTGTGAGAGGGGAGGTAGGTGGGGTCACTTGGTAACAGGCATTAAGGAGGGCATGTGATGTGATGAGCACTGGGTGTTATATGCAACTGATGAATTACTGAACTCTACATCTGAAACTAATGATGTACTATGTGTTGGCTAATGGAATTTAATTTAAAAAAAGATACAGTAATGAAAAAATGAGTTTCAGAAAGAAAGAAGTTTAGTCAATGCACAAAAATATAAATTCTATAAACAGATCTAAGTATAGTAGGAATTTAGTACATAATAAAGTTTATATTTCACAGTCACAGAGAAGGGGATTATTTCATAACTGGTACTGGAATAACTTATGGCCACATATTTGAAAAAAAATAACTTGGATATCCTTATAGTTTTCATGAAAATAGATTCTGGAACCAAGAAATCATGAAGGCACCAAAATCTGGATGAATATTTATATGTTCCAGGATGGTCTTTTTAAGCATGAAAACCATAAAAGAAAAGGCTGATAAATTTAATTATATAAAAATAAAATGTTCTATACATCCCCCCCCAAATAAACATACCTACACACAACTTAAAAATAAAGAACAAAAGGAAAGTGTCTGTGAACATATATATGTTTGACAAAGGGTTAAGAGTCTTAGTTTATAAACAGCTCTAAGCAATCAGATAAAGAAAAATATCCCAACAGAAAAAAAAGGCACAAAGAATATGAACAGTCAGTACCCAAAATAGAATAAAATGGTCAATGAGTTTTTGAAGCAATGTTCAAATTCACAGAAATAAAGATATCCAAATAAAACAATGATGCATCATATTTTGCCTAACACAAAAAAATTAGTCATACTTCTCATTCAATACTGGTGGGAGAGTAAATTAACACATTGCTTTATTGTATTTTCTAAAGTGTTCGAAGTTGCTATAACATCACTGTAATAATAATGTAAAATAATAAAAACAATTAAAGACACAAAAACAGATAAGACTAGGGTTTAATTTATATACAAATCACTGGAAACTTAAGTAAGATAGTATTTTTCTGAAGTCACTTAAAGATCTTAAAAAATTATCTTTGGTGCATATAAAAAAATTTAGTAACATAAGTAGGGAACAATTTTATTATATAAATATTCCATCCACAATCTACAAAGACTAGAAATATATGTCATTTATGATCTATTTTAAGATTATTTGAATTATACTGAACTCTACATCTGAAATTAATGATGTACTAAATGTTGGCCAATTGAATTTAAATGAAAAAAAAAAGATTATTTGGAATTAGTACATGCAACCTATTTATCTAACTATTCAAACTTCAAAACACTCTGATATGTTGTTTCAGTGGTCCAGAACATTATGAATTCAAGATATATCAGCTTTTTTAAAAATCATGTTTAAGTCTTCCCCAATTCTTATGATCCGTTTTATTAGCACTTTTTAAATTTTATTTTATCACTTGCCCCCAGTCAACTTGCCCCCAACCACCTTAACTTAGTCTTCTTAGTCCAAATAATTGGGACAGAAAAACATGAGCAATATCCACTGGGGGAGAAAATGAGTTTCCTCAACAACACAGGCTTTCACGAAAACCAAAGAGAACAAAAACAAAAGACAAACTTCATTGTATTTCTTCACAAAACATGGGCCAATTTTTCAACTTCTGCTAATCTGAATTGCCTTACCTCCTTTTCTTTTTTAATTTTTTTGAGAAGGAAAGTAATGTCTCTTCTGACTACACATCAGGATATAAATCTTTATATTTGTATACTTATATTAATATATATTCTATGTGACACAGCATAAATATTCATATATGCTAGGTCATATATAAATGTATACATGTTTTTATATATGCTCTGTCATATATTAATAAATACATGCCTATGTTGTTGCATTTCTTTTTCTCAGTATTCTTCCAATATCTATCAATTACCTGACAAAAAAATGTTTGCTCAGAATATAAACTGACAAATTTGATAAGTGCTATAGAAGAGTTGCCTGGTTTGGTGACAGAATTTCTGATATGACAACATTCTGAGGTAAACAAATGCTTTTTGAAACAAATAAACAAAAATCCCCCAAAGTATTCATAATAGGTTTTCCTTTAAAATTGGTGGAATTTATTACTAAATAAATATAATTGTATCTGATTATTACTTCTATTCAAACTATCTTTTCTTTGTAAAATTTATTTTGTTTTACTTTAATGTCTTTGGTTTTTCTAACAATTCTGTGCATTGTTCAAAATTAGCTAAATACTAAATTGCTTTCCATAATCATTGATTGAATTAGAATTTATTGCTTGCTTCTGCTTTCATTCATTGGAATCGTTTATACTTCTAAATTAGACAAGTGATTTATGTAATGTGGCCAATCAGAAATGAATCAAATTAAAAAACAAACCAGAGAAATTATGTTATTTTAAAAAAAAAGTTTTAACACTGCATCAAAAACTTATGATGTACTATATGCTGGTTAACTGACCATAATAAAAAAAAGAAAAGAAAAAACAAAGAAAGACAACAAAAAAATAATTAAAAAGGCTTTAAGTCCAAGGCCAATTTTAAGTGGAAAGTTTCCAATGTTCTAATGATTTTGTGTGGTGTAGTCATTTAATCTGTTCTAAAGGAACCATTCTGGGACTGAAATCAGATGACCTGGATTCCCATAATAGTTCTGCTACTTACTTGTTTTGTACTCTTGTCAATTCCCTCATATTTGTGTGATAATAATATCTATCTCACAGGGCTGCTGCAAAGATTGAATGAAAGGCTTGTGTGAGTAGCCTATGTGACTGTGCACTTTAAATGCTTAACTAAGCGGTTCTCAGGCTACTGTTGGAGGCACATAATAGTGTCACACAGGAGGGTTGCCAATAGGAGAAACCACATTCAGCTTGCACCCCAATCTGAGAGGCATGCTTCTTCTCAAAGGGATCAGAATAAAGCCCTGTTCCATCACTGAATTAGTGATAGAATGTGGCCAAACACAATGGGATAGAATGTTGGCCATGCAGAGAACATTTTCTTTGAATGTTTAGGTTGGGTTAACCTGTGGAGATAAGGGGATCAAGGATTTGGTGGAACACATTTTGCAGAATCATCTTAAAAATACAGTTGATAAAGTTTCTAGTAAAGACCACGAGAGGGTAAGTCAAAGTAATCATCTCAGGTTAGAATAAGAACATGATGAGTGAAAAGGAGGTCAGAAGAACTAGAAAAAGGGAAATTCAGACCAGAATGAAGGTTGCTAGCTTAACTACAATAAGCTAAAGAGATTCATTAGTGAAGAGGAACTAGATTTTTTTTTTATCAGATCCCTATTTTACATGGTTTGTTATATATAATTATGTTAATTTTATAATAAAATTTTATTAGAGAAAAATCATGTAATAAAATGTATCATTTTTACTCCTTCAGGTATTGTTATAAATAGATATCTGACTATTAGTTTCAAGACTCTGATGCCTTAGCGTAGGCAATACTAGGTAAGTATCACCTGGTTCAAACTATTGCTTTAATGAGATACTTTATCTGTGTAGATGTGCTCCATGATACTAGCACTTGATTAATGGAAACTGTCATATATATATAATAATTATTATTATTTTTTTTTTTTATAGAGAAAGAGCACAAGCAGGCAGAGTGGTAGGCAGAGGGAGAGGGAGAAGAAGGCTCTCTGCCAAGCAGGGAGCCGGATGCGGGGCTCAATCCCAGGACCCCAGGATCATGACCCGAGCTGAAGGCAGCCGCTTAACTGACTGAGCCACCCAGGCACCCCTATATATAATAATTATTAATATGTCTTTATCTTAATATTAATATTGTTATTGTCTCTGCATAAATGCCATCAGTATGCATACTTGAGAAGATACAAGACTCAAGATCCACCAACACCTAGGGGTCCACCTCTCCCTGTGAATTCTTGTCTACCGACACACAGGGACCATGAAATTACAACAGTGTAAACAGCCTCTGCCCTTGGTTGAAAGTCAAACCTATTTACCAGCACCGTTTTCATTAATTGATTTACACTGACCTTTTTGGAAACTGAATTCTGAATTCCTGGGATCATAGGATCCACCTATTCTTCCTATCTTCACAAATTACATGGATCCAACAAACTGATATCCAGCCTGGATCACCACTCACATGGTTCTCTATATCGTGTTGTAGGTACCTCATGGTTACCTAGACTTCTGATTCTGGTTACTTCCAGTCTGTCATATCCTTTTTGTTTCCCAAGCTTTAATGTGTCATTACCCTTCATCCCCCTGTTATTAACCATGGCTAAAAGCAACATGAGCATTTACAGACAGCATCTGCTTGGGAACAGTATGCTTGAATGTAGGCTGATGTGCACACTTCAGGGGCAAGCGTGAGATCATCCATGTGTTCCGTTCATTAGATTCCCTCCCTGATTGTCACACTGTCCAAGGGGTTCGATGATGCTGCTGGTGGAGCTGCATAGTTTTCTCGACAAATTGTTTACTCTGTGTACATGATTACCCTTGGACTCAAGCAGATGTACCTCATTCTCATTTCTTGCCACTTTCAAGGATCCAAGTGAGGAAGAGAGCTTCCTCATCTACTCTTTTTAAGAAGAGGCAGGCATGGTTTACTTTGATCAACTTGGATAACCAGAATCTGAGTCTTGGGAGATATTCATCAGTGCATAAAATATGAGTGCCTCTATCTAACACAACATCCAGCTAACAAGCAAACATTGTATTATGCCAGTGCTATTTAGTAGTGACATCCAAATGTGGCTTTTGTAGAATGGTGGTACTAGTCTGAAAGCACACACAATCCAGTGTTTGATCTCATAGATTGTTAGAACTTACCAACATCTGCATGGCCTGAAGTGCCCCATATATTCCCAGTTTGGTAGGCTCTACATGTCTTACAATTCAATTACAGATGCCTTCAAAAAAACAAAAACAAACAAACAAACAAAACAAGACAAATGCCTTTTCTCTTAAGAGATAGAGCTTCTTAGTATTTGACAAAGTACAGCATCCTTTCTTGATTAAAACTCTTCAGAGTGTAGAGATAGAGGGTACATACCTCAATATCATAAAAGCCAGCTATGAAAAACCCACAGTGAATATCATTCTCAATGGGGAAAAACTGAGAGCTTTCCCCCTAAGGTCAGGAATACGGCAGGGATGTCCACTATCACCACTGCTATTCAACATAGTATTACAAGTCCTAGCCACAGCAATCAGACAACAAAAAGAAATAAAAGGCGTCCAAACTGGCAAAGAAGAAGTCAAACTCACTCTTTGCATATGATATGATACTTTATGTGGAAAACCCAAAAGACTCCACCCCAAAACTGCTAGAACTCGTACAGGAATTCAGTAAAGTGGCAGGATATAAAATCAATGCACAGAAATCAGTGGCATTCCTATACACCAACAACAAGACGGAAGAAAGAGAAATTAAGGAGTCGATCCCATTTACAATTGCACCCAAAACCATAAGATACCTAGGAATAAATCTAACCAAAGAGGCTAAGAATCTGTACTCAGAAAACTATAAAATACTCATGAAAGAAAGTGAGGAAGACACAAAGAAATGGAAAAACGTTCCATGCTCATGGATTGGAAGAACAAATATTGTGAAGATGTCAATGCTACTTCGAGCAATCTACACATTTAATGCAATCCCTATCAAAATACCATCCACTTTTTTCAAAGAAATGGAAAAAATAATCCTAAAATTTGTATGGAACCAGAAAAGACCCTGAATAGCCAGAGGAATGTTGAAAAAGAAAAGCAAAGCTGATGGCATCACAATTCCGGACTTCCAGCTCTATTACAAAGCTGTCATCATCAAGACAGTATGGTGCTGGCACAAAAACAGACACATAGATCAATGGAGCAAAATAGAGAGCCCAGAAATGGACCCTCAACTCTATGGTCAACTAATCTTTGACAAAGCAGGAAAGAATGTTCATTGGAAAAAAGACAGTCATTTCAACAAATGGTGTCGGGAAAATTGGACAGCCACATGTAGAAGAAGGAAACTGGACCATTTCCTTACACCACACACAAAAATAGACTCAAAATAGATGAAAGACCTAAATGTGAGACAGGAGTCCATCAAAATCCTAGAGGAGAACACAGGCAGCAACCTCTTTGACCTCAGCCGCAGCAACTTCTTCCTAGAAACATCGCCAAAGGCAAGGGAAGCAAGGGCAAAAATGAACTATTGGGACTTCATCGAGATAAAAAGCTTTTGCACAGCAAAGGATACAGTCAACAAAACCAAAAGACAGACTACAGAATGGGAGAAGATATTTGCAGTTGACATATCAGATAAAGGGTTAGTATCCAAAATCTATAAAGATTTGTTTATCAAATTGATGAGTTTATCAAACTCAACACCCAAAGAACAAATAATCCAATCAAGAAATGGGCAGAAGACATGAACAGACATTTTTCCAAAGAAGACATCCAAAAGGCCAACAGACACATGAAAAAGTGCTCAACATTGCTAGGCATCAGGGAAATCCAAATCAAAACCTCAATGAGATACCACCTCACACCAGTCAGAATGGCTAAAATTAACAAGTCAGGAAATGACAGATGTTGGCGAGGATGTGGAGAAAGGGGAACCCTCCTACACTGTTGGTGGGAATGCAAGCTGGTGCAGCCACTCTGGAAAACAGTATGGGGGTTCCTCAAAAAGTTGAAAATAGAGCTGCCCTATGACCCAGCAATTGCACTACTGGGTATTTACCCCAAAGATACAAATGTAGTGATCCGAAGGGGTACATGCACCTCAATGTTTATAGCAGCAATGTCTCCAATAGCCAAACTATGGAAAGAGCCAAGATGTCCATCAACAGATGAATGGATAAAGATGTGGTATATATATATATATATATATATATATATATATATATATATATATATACACACAATGGAATATTATGCAGCCATCAAAATAAAACAAAATCTTGCCATTTGCAACAACGTGGATGGAATTGGAGGGTATTATGCTGAGCGAAATAAGTCAGAGAAAGACATGTATCATATGATGTCACTGATATGAGGAATTCTTAATCTAGGGAAACAAAATGAGGGTTGCTGGAGTGGTGGGGGGTGAGATGGATGGGGGGCTGGGTGATAGACATTGGGGAGGGTATGTGCTATGGTGAACACTGTGAATTGTGTAAGATTGATGAATCACAGACCTGTACCTCTGAAACAAGTAATACATTATATGTTAAAAAAAAAAAAAAGATAATAAGAAGGGAAAAATTAAGGGGGGAGAAACCAGAGGGGGAGATAAACCATGAGAGACTATGGACCCTGAGAAACAAACTGAGGGTTCTAGAGGGGAGGGAGGTGGGGGAAAGGGTTAGCCTGGTGATGGGTTTTAAAGAGGGCATGTATTGAATGGAGCACTGGGTGTTATACGCAAACAATGAATCATGGAACACTACATCAAAAACTACTCATGTAATGTATGGTGATTAACACAACATAATAAAATAAAATTTAAAAAAAAGAGAGCTTCTTAGGGATCACAACCCTTAAAGTGTTTTTGACACCTGCTTGGGTTTTTCTGAAATGCAATCTTTTAACCTATATAATAAAACCAACATTGGACAGATTGTCTTGGTACAGTGTAGCCAAAGGACTTAAGATGGAAGCTTCCAATAAACTGTCTTTGAGAAACACCACAGGTAGTAACTCCACAAAAGGAGGCTATGCTCCTTTCAGAGTACAGCTGATGCACCACAACTCCATCATACTGATATTCGAGCTGCCTTAACCTTTCATCTCCTATGGCAGACTTTCTCTTGCACACCACTCTGCAAGAAGTGAGGAAGTGATGCAGTCTGTAATACCTGAAATACGATTTTGCTCATACTTTACAACTCAGCTGAAAATCACCCCTTCCAGCGTTCCCATAACCTCCCGTGCTTATCCACACTTAACATCATGCTCTGGGATTTTTTTTTTCTCATCTCCACTAAACTGTGAGCACCAGGAGGTAAGGATCTCTATCTTAATCAACTTCATATCCCTAGTACTTAGAACAGTGCTGGCACATAGTAGATAGTCAATATTTATTGACTGAATTAATGAATCAATCAAGCAATCAGTGGTATAGGCTATATGTGAACTGAATAAATGAGTGAATACATGGATATTACGTTTTAGTAATTTTGATTAAGTACAAAGAGGACTTAGACACATCCCAACCCAAAGTCTAGGAACAAGATCAGAAAACATCATCCTCAAAGAAGTTAACAAGAACCCACACATCATGTATGAAATGAGCTAATCCTGCAAGCATTTCTAGAAGTTATGGCTGGCAGTATGATTTTGAGGGAGCTTCTCCATTAAATCAAGGTATCCTTTTTTTTTTTTTTTTTTTTTTTTTTTTTGGCAGCACACAGCATCCCAGTGAAAATGCAGTAAATTTAAATAACTTATAACTTTGGGATTTTGTAAGAAGCTCCGCCAGAGATTTCTCAGGGTCCTGGAGTAGATAAGAGCAGCCTGTGTGAATGGGTAGTAAGAGCCACTCTATGGCAAGCTGTTTGTGACCTGGTTAATTTCATATTCCTAACTGGCCATTTATCTTGGGTCTGCTAAACTAGGTTGACCCAACTGTGTACCCCAGACTGGCAGACAATAAAAAATAAGCTGCAGGCATTCCAGCTCTACTTGTGGCAACTGCCTAGGGCTTCCTTACTTTGTTTCCAGGCCCTTAATGTGAGTCCTGTTCTGTTCCAGTTCTGCCTCACTTCCAGCCTGCCACCTTTGTTTTCATTTTATAGTCTGGTTCTCACCCAATCTCAGCTTTGATCATTGGAGTATTCAAAGGCCTGGGCTTAAGCCCACCTCTGCCTCTTCCTGTTTTCAGCTAATTCAGGTAAATTATCCTGACCATCTTGGTTCTAGCTCCAAGAATTCAACCCCTGGCCCCAGCTCTCCTGGCTGACCTCGAGTCTGGACCTGTCCTGTCTCCTACCAGAGAGAATCCAATATTATAGAAGCACATTTACAACTGTGACAACATGGAAAGTCAAGTGGCCATATTCCAGGTACAGTGCTTGGGAAATCTGGCACTCAGAAAAAAGCCATACTCCACAGGGAAGAACTAGGGCAAAACTTGGTAGCTTTCAGAGGCTGTGTTCTTTTTCTCTCCTTCCTAAGCTTTCTATCCTCCAACCACACCAAAATCCTGAGGGAATCTGGAGGAATTGCCAAAATCTGTAATTTAGATTTAAAAATTCCTGACAACCAGCCAGAATTCTCAGGAGAAACAGAAGGGGTAGTTGGATGTCTTGTCTGATGGAGAGTTTGGCTCATGTAACCTGGCAGCCCTAGAGGGTTTCTTGACCACTGTATGGTACTCCTTTGATAGCCAGGTTCCAATGGAAAGGATTGATAGTGCCTTATACTGCTTTTGACAAGGAGGAAGAGAAGACATAGCAGCAGGCTGATGTGCAACTGAATTCTGACTTCTCGTCCAGGAGCTGTTATGGAATGGGCTCTGTGCATGGGCCCAGATCAAAGGTCTCAGAACAAGTTGAAAAGATGAACTGGCCCTGCTGAGTGAGCTTGGCAGCTCTTCTGAGTCATCTGACCTCCAGTCAGGTCTGAGTATTATCAGCTTCCTGACCATACCTTCTGGCCAAACAGCCTGGCCTTCAGATTCCAGAGAAGTCAGGGAAGTGGGGATGCACACCTCACGCTGACATTGGCCAGGGACATGCACCTCCAGAGAAGGTATGCCTCCACACCCTTCTGTGCTAGAGTGCTCAGACAGGGCTACGCCATTATCTACCATTAGGAAGTACAAGTGTGGCTCATGGTAATGAGGGGAAGGAAGAGGTTAACTCTACTTCCCCTGCCATGCTGAGCTGAAGACTGTTCTGGCCAGAGCAGAACTGAGTCATCAATGCCTGTCTATCAATCAATCTCATGGTTAACTCCAATTCATCAGCAAATCTGAAGAACTGGTCCTAATCAAATAATGGCTTTTACTCAGAAATCTGATCATTTCTGTCCCAGCAGTAGGCTTCCCCAATCTGATCTATTACTATGAAAACAGATGTGTTTAATTCTAGCTTTGCACAAAAGAAGACCTAGGGCAACAGAGTCCATCTACCTTGTACTTATTTTTAAAGGGGAATTCAAGTTGGTCTATTACTGATCTTTTACTATGATCTATTACTATGAAAACAGATGTGTTTAATTCTAGCTTTGCACAAAAGAAGACCTAGGGCAACAGAGTCCATCTACCTTGTACTTATTTTTAAAGGGGAATTCAAATTGGTCATGGTCAATTACCTAGCATGTGGTGCTGCTCACTGTCAAAGCTTACAGGCCTACACTTGGGGGAGCCTGGCACCTCATTCTGCAATCCAATAACTCTGGCTGGTAACAAATCCGGAGGTTCAGAATGCTCAGCACTTGCAACCAGTGGCAGGCTTCTTTTCCTAAAACTTTTGAGCAACTGATTACTTGTGTATTAGGCAGCCAGAATCATGGGGCTGATACTTTGTCTTGTAGGTTTGATTAGTAGGGGTAACTGAGACTAAGTCATTCTGAGAGCTCCTCTGTCTTAAAAACTTATATTTCAGTGCTGTTGAAATTCAGTGACAAACTGGAGCAAACAATAGGCAGGGGCTTCTACTTACTTAGCATTCTGATTTCAGACACATTCACAGTGACTCACTGAGAGGATCAATGGGAGAGTAGCTGACTTACCCCAAAATGGCAGGTTCCTACTCCTGGCTCCATTCTCTGCTCTGGAAAGTCACCAAGGCCCTTCTAAGGCATTAAACATGGCACACTGGGAATTACAGCAGCTGTGTCTAGCCCAATGTTTTTCAAAGCACAATTGCCTGGAGTTAGAACAAATTGAGACTCTAAGGCTTGCATTTCTCCTGACCCCAAATGCCCTTGGGATAGCATCATACTGTACTTTATATCAGAGCCCTCCCTATGCCAGGGCTGCCAAACAATTCTGGTGGTGGTGGCTGTCCTCATAAAAAATAGTAAATTTCATTCCTTAGTTGCTCAAGCCATGTTGTCTTCATCAGGGAGGTGGTAGTCTCTCTCAAGATCACTTCTATAATAATTTCTGTGGTCTTGCTACTCAGGTAAATTTTCCAGAAGCTTCTACATCTGAATTCACCTATCTGCTGCCATTGCCCAGTCAGGGACAGTTAGACAGACTTGGCTGGAATTTCTCTATCACAAAGTGTGTAGACACTATGATATGGTCTACCTATCTTGTCACTCAAAAATTCATGTAGAATTTTTCCACACAGAATACCCTCTTCTCATAGTAATGACTAGTGCATTCTATTTTCTTTGCTTCACTGCTAAGGTTACTTACAGAGGTATAGACCACCCAAAAAAAGCTTAGAAGTGACTGCTCAATATGTGAAAGACTACAGTAAGTCCAGTGTACCAAAGAATATAACTGACAGGCCCTGGGCACTGGGTAGGAGGGGTGGGGTGGGAGGGTCTTCCAGGTGGGAGGGTTTCTGGTTCTCAACCCAATACATCTGCCCCACACCAAAATTCAGACTTTCTTGGGTCCATTCAAGTTTCTTGAGATTAACAACTTCGTGTGTTCTTGTTATATTTAGCTGACAAGACATAGTTTTAGAGTTCAGATCTTCAAAGCCTGTTCTAAAATATTAGGTGGGCAGTCTGAGTAACTAATTGAAGATAAGCTGGACTTGATGCATAGTAGTTAGCAACGTAGGTAGAGGATGAACCAGTAAATCAGTGGTAGGAAGCCCAGGGAGGCCTTAACCATCCTTTGTCTTGCCTGACCCCAGATGAGAGGGAGCCTAGAAGAAGACTGGCTTCTCCCTAATCTATGTGATCAAGAGCAAATAAAAATGGGTGGTGGACATTCACTCTAGTTTTATTCATGTCAGCCATCCAAAATTCTTCTTCCTTGACTATATCCTTCTCACCCCTCATTCTCACCCCAATCCTTTGGCTTTGTAAACCGTTTCTTAATTCTGGTCTAATGCCTTGGACTTGATACCTTAATTCAACCATTCCTACCATGGTTCTCTAATGAAGTTAGGTTGTCACCAGTTCTAGTCATTTAAAGTGAAATACCCTTCCCGTGACCTAAGGTCTCCTTCCATTCCCTCACCCCACAGACAGAAGTCCCAGACTTCTGCCAAACCTATTCCAGCTCTCTGAAACCCTTGATCCACAGCAGTTAGAAGACAGCCTTGTTTCTTGGCTACCACAGGCCTAGGGCAACTATGGCTCCTTTTGAAAACCAATACATGGACATTCTGTTCTGTAAGTTATTATCACTATGGATGACTACATGAATCACTATTCTAGGGCATACTTGTGATTTCACCAAGACACAGCCACATAATGAGGCTTAGTCCGAAAAGTCCAGCCAGGTAACCTTACTATTATGGGAGAAATTTAGGGGGTTGGAGGCAAAACTCTAAGCAAAAGGGCAGAAGAAACTGAAGCTATGAAATGTATGACATACAAACTAAACTAGAATGATAGTGAGAACATTCCTTTCAGTATTAAACTTCTTTCCTAGCTATTTGGATGTTGATCATGATTCTTGTTCCTTATCTTGGGAAGTGTTTGTGTTTTAACAGATACCTCTGAAGTCTTAATCCAAATGAGTGATAATGTGGGGCATCAGGTACAATGGCAGGCAGAAGTTTCAAAGTAGAATGCCTAACCGAACATCTCAACCAAGAATGTGAAAGCAACTGCTTACTCTATTTAAAAGGCTACATTCCTGCAGGTCTAGAAACAAAAGATATAAACATATCTCCATAGTCAAAAGACAAGGTGTTAAGACTTCTTTCTCAGCAGGGGATAAGCAGCAATAAAACAATTTCATTTGAAATCAAGGGTTCCTATACTTGACTGGCAAGTTTGTACTTTGAGACATTTTATGTGTCCTGAATAAACATGTATGTTATGAAATGAATTGTGTGCCTCCAAAATTCATATGTTGAGGCCTTAACCCCACTGTGATGGTATTTGGAGGCAGAGCTTTGGGGAAGTAATTAGGTTTAGAAGAGTTTATGAGATTGGGGCCCCCGTGATGGGATTAGGGTCCTTTAAGAAGGCAGACCAGAGTTCTCTCTCTCTCTGTTCATGTAAGGACACAGAGAGGTAGCCATCAGTAAGTCAGGAAGAGAGTCCTCACCAAAGAACTGAATTAGCTGGCATCCTGAACTTGGACTTTCTGGAACTGTGAGAAATGAATTCCGGTTGTTTAAGCCACCCAGTCTATAGTATTTTCTTATTGCAGCCTGAGCTAATACAACACATACCTTTTAAGTAAATAAAAATAATAATGACCTATTCACACTATCTACTAAAATTAATCAGTGTACTTGAGTCAGTTACCCATATCACTTGAGTGATACAGGCTTCAAGTTAGTATTCTATTCATAAGGGAACTGATTAAATAATACACTGCGAAGACTGGGTCATTCACTGGGAAACCAGGGAACAAGGCAAGAGCTAAGCTGGAGATCTACTGTCAGAAGCTGAGTCTAGAAAGCCATTGGATCAATACTAAAGCCTGGAGTTAAAGAGTAAGAACAAGATAGAATCTGGAGTCTTTGGGTCAAGCAAATCAGATGAGACTTATGTAGGAAAGAAACAATCCATAGCCCATTTAGTCTCACATTCCTATTCTCCAGGGGAAAAAGACCTGGTAATAAGCCATTGTATAAACAAATTTGGAGATGAGTATGTATACATCTGCTGCAGTGACAGAAGTATTGGTGTTAAACCATAACATATACAAGCACATCTTCAAAGTCCAGTTAGTGGAAAATCATAAGCCAAAAGTGTTATTGATAAAAATGTGCATTACAACACACACTGTAGGGTTAACCCAACAACCGAGTAACCTCAACCGATCGTGAATTTAAACAGCAAGTTTTCATTAAAAACAAAAAACACAGCAGTTAAAAACCATGACCAGCTTGCAACAACATTGATGATCCTTCCTCCAAAAGGGTAATTCCAACTACAACTTGTTTGTGGGCATGCACAGCAGATCTCCACAAATTGCCAAGTGCTTTGTGGCGGAGACTTAGAAAAATCTGTGTCTTCAAGAAGGCATGGCCAAATTTTAGTTTATGAAGACCCAATTTTAGTAACTCCCAAACTCATTCAGTAGGTAGCTGCTAATAAGCAGCTGCTCTAAAAATCAAATGCTATGGAATTCTGGGTAATTTGCCAGTAAGAATCATGACAGGGACCTGCATTTGGGGAAGTTTGGGATTTACTAGGAGGAGTCCACTGCACAGTCGAGAACCACTAGCTGTTGGGTGGGGATGTTCTGGAACGGCTGATGCTCTCAAGCATTTGGGCTCCTGGCTTAGGCTGCTGCCCATGTCCACTGGGTCTTCAGTCTCCTCCCCACTCTCGGCTGAATAGCTCATGGTTATCCTATAACAGTGGATGTCCTGGCTGCTCCATGGGGCTGTTCCTGCTTCCTCTTGGGAGAGATAATGATGTCCTTGGCCAGACCACTCTTAAACTAGACCTCTCTCATGTGTACCCAGTTTATAAAGTGATGATTTAGGAAATGATGTTAAGCGATAAGGGTCAAATTTTAGCCTCTATAAGATGTGTACATGAGCAAAAATTTGTTTTTATGCCTATTTCTAGGTGTAATATTTAAAAATTTTAAGCAACATAGCTTACGCTGACAGAGCTTTAAAAGTGTGGGCTCGAAGCCCGGCTGTATCCGTTCTTTCAGGATGCTGGGTCTGGGTGCAACAATAGAGTATGCTAAGAATGTAAACCCTTCGGAGACTAATTTCTAAGTTATGCATTTACTTGAAGGATTAAAAATCCTGAGTACATTTAGCAGTGATAAATGTGGACAATGGTTTCCTTTAGCTAAGCCGCCAATTGTTGCCCCTCTTCCTCCTATGAAAGGCTATTTACGCCAGATAATACAGTTTACAAGTTGAAGCATTTATTTTTTACTTATATGCAGGAACATATAACAAGTTTCTAAAGAGACAAAAGGTCTAATAACGGAATGATAATAGGATAGTTTACAGTAATATCCTGATACTTGTGTATGGTCTATTTTCTATCATGCAGTCAAAAGGAACAGAGCATACAAACATATATCAGAAATCCTAGGGTAATTTTCATTTCTAGGAAAACAGCAAAGGCTATAAACAAAATAAACTGTATTGCTAGACGGTCACATACTCCTAACAAAAGTTTATAATTTCCTGCAAAAGAAACATACCAGCTGCTTCAGGATGTGGGTAAGACAAGCATGCTCCTGTGGTAATGATTTCCCAAACAAGAAAAAAGTTAGAAAGGCAAATCTTTGCTAAGCTGCAGACTACCAGGTCTCCTGATTTATGAAAGCAATAAGAATAGAGTAGATAGAGCTGTTAAAGAAAATGCTTAGAAATAAATATTCTATACATTAGTAAAATCTGTCAAATAAAATGACTTTTAATTTACAACAGAAAAAAATACCTTCACATATTTTACTATTGTCAGAGCATTTATTATGTAGCATGATATTTTAGGTTGACACACTAGATCTACTATATTCCACAACATACAACATAAATATGCATGGATATCCTGTAAAGTTCTACTCAATTCTTAAATAAAAATTCTCTTAATGATACAAATATAGATTCATCCAATTACAATGATGTACATTCAATTTGTCATAAGCTCACTTTTTTCTTTATCATTTTATCATAAATTTATCTTTTTAAAAATTTTTAAATTTTTTTTATTTTAAGTAGGCTCCATGTCCAGCATGGAGCCCAGAGTGGGGCTTGAGCCCACCACCCCAAATCAAGACCTGAGCTGAGATCAAAAGTCGGATACTTAACCAACTGAGCCACCCAGCTGCCCCCATAAATCTATCTTTTTTCAATATTTACATATTAGTGCTATTTCACACTTTGCCCTGTTCATTGTCATTCATTCATTTTATTCATGCATCCTTTTGACAAACATTTACTGTGTATTTGCTAAATATCAGCAAATGATTAGGTCAAATCGTTCTTCCTTCTCAATTTTTCATGTTGCACTTACTACCCTTCTAAATGTCATTCAGTGATAAAATCATGGGCCTCATTCTTCATTCCATTGATGCGCATTTACCTAGAACTGCCATCTGATAGCTATTAATTTTACATCTTTCTTCCTAAAGGTGAGATGAAATTCAGTGGGGAGAGCAGGGCGGTGAGGAAAGAAATTAATATGTACTATTTGTATCCAACATGCAGTGCACTTGACTAAGTATTTAACATGTATTACCTTAAATAAGTTTCATAACAACAAAATAAAGTAGGTATGTTTTTATCCCCGTTTCATAACTTGGGAAACTGAGTCTCTCCCAGGCTGCCTAGGTTTTACCTTGGTCTGCCTGACCCCAAAGGCTTTTAAGCAGCTCTTTAAGCACAAGTGTCACCCCTCACTTTTTCAAATCTCTCAATAATGTTTTGCTTGAATCTATGCTACTCCTAAAACTCAGACCTTCTACTCTTCCACATGCCTCTAAAAACTACATACTATTTAAATAAATTACTAAAGAAATATCTTTATGCAAGGGTTTTTGTAGCAAAGGTAGACAGCTCATACAAAGAAAATGCTAATGAATAAATTAAAATATTTAAAAAATTCTAAAATCTATCAGCCCTAACGATGTATTATGTTCTATTTTTTTCAGACCACTCTCCTACTATTACTGGGAGTAACAGATAACAGATTATGAATAGGCTAGGCATTTAAAACTCAGTATATAAATACAAATTAAACCAAGGGAAAAGCCAAATATAAAAAGTCCATTTTTATTAATAGGGATGAAAATAACATGTCATAAAATTAATGTTAAAGAAACACCATGTATTATGTTGCATTCTCTCTCATTATTCCCTACTAGTAAGTACCTTATATTCTTCATAATCATTGCTATCGAGCAAGTCCCTCTTATCCAGTTCTGTAAGTTGTTCTGCAGAGGGCTTAGCTGGTAGATGCTTAATGGAGGCTTGCTCATATATGGGCTTTCCATTAAAAAACAGTTCCTTCCAGTCATACATCAACTTATATGGAATCATACTATAGCAAAAAAGATTTAAAAAAAGGTTGAGATGAATCAATGGTTAGTCAAATATACACCTTAAACCTTAGTCTTTGTATTATCATATTCATTCCCCATGGTCTGCTGTTTGAGGCTAGGAATTCCACTTACTATTACTGTATATTACTAATGGCTAGTAGAACGTTTCAGACTTAGTAGGTTTGAATGAATCAACGTTACTTCAAGCCACTGGTTCCTCAAACTTTCATATTGACTGTGCACTAACAGAACAATATATCTGAAAATAATGAGCACTATCCTAAAACTTAGGTTCTTCTAAAACAATTCCCAGCTATGCCATTAAATGGCTGTGCAATCTTAGGAAATCCTTTAAATGCTCTACTATCAGTGTCTTCCTGTGCAAAATGAACAGACTGAGTATTTTCCAAAGCCCTTTTAGGATGGCAGCTGGTTTCCACATTTGCAAATAATTTGTAATAGAAAAATCAAATGTATGGTGGTTTTATTGTCATTGTCTATTTGATAACCTTTAAAATTACTTTTCAGTAACTATTTCTACTTAAATCTGATGAATGATTAAGAGGTAATCAGGACAGGCTGATGGGAAAATAGCTTCAAGAAGAACAAAATGCAAGGAAGGAAAGAGTCTGACATGATTCTGATGCATTTCTCTAGAAATAGTTGGACTAGAACTTGAAATTACAACAAAACAAGCAGTTTTTCATTTATTTCAGTCTGATACATGCCACATGGATGAAACGTGAAGACATTAGGTTAAATGAAATAAGCCAGACACTAAAAGAACAAATCATATACAACTTCATTTATATTAGATACCCAGAATAGACAAACTCACAGAGATCAAAAGTAGAACAGAGGTTTATCAGGGGCTGGAGAGTTATTAAATGTGTACAGAGCTTCAGTTTGGAATAATAAAAAAGTTCTGGAGATGGATGGTGGTGACAGTTGCATAATAATGTAAATGTACTTATGCCACTGAAGAGTATATCTAAAATGATTAGAAGGGTAAATTTTATGTTATGTATGTTTTGCCACAATAAGAAAAGTAGTATTTCAATTAAATGTACAATTTCAAATATAATCACCTTATGTTTTCCATTAATAAAATATTTACAGTTGCTAAGGGTTACTTTGTAGAGATATGGAAGTTTAGAAATTGATAAGCTCAGGCATGGAAATATTATAACATCAGAATTATTGAAATGTCATTGGTTTCTATGGTGAAGTGATTAATAACTTATAAATTGTCCAAAACTTAATCTTACAGTTGCTTAGTTAATATCCTATTATCTGAATATTAATAATTTTAAGAAGCAATCTAAAAAGTCAGTTCTTCTGAGTAGGTTGATACCAAAAATATACCTGAGCTTTAGAAAAAAATAGATACTGATAATATCTTGTTCAATGAAGTAACATGAGTTTATCTTGACTCTTAGCAGTCTAGACTAATATAATATATGTGTCACTGTTGTGTTCAATTGCAATTAAAAGACACTTATACAATACACAAAAAATGGATTAAAGACTCTAATGTAAGACCTGAAATCATAAAACTCCTAAAAGAAAACATAGGTAGTAAGCGCTCTGATATTGGTCTTGACAATGATTTTTTGGATTTGATACCAAAAGCAAAGGCAACAAAAGCAAAAAGTAAGGATGTGGAGAAAAGGGAACCCGTGTGTACTGTTGGTGGGAATGTAAACTGGTGCAGCCACTGTGAGAAACAGTGGGTTCTCAAGAAGATCTCAGTCTAGGTAATTTTGAGATGTGTACACATTTAAATGGGTCACCTTATCTTTGTCCTTGTGGAATCACTTTCACTGAGATCTACTGTGATGTCATTCCCCTTTAGGTCTCAGCAAAGAGTATCACAAGAAATAAGTCTATGAAGCCAGATGATACATTTGCTCAAAAGATGTTGCTGAGGACACTCTCCACTAGATCCACAGCACTACTCAGTGTACCTTAGGTGAGGGTACCACATGAGTGAACTATTGTTGTAAACTGAGTGCCAAGAAAAGTTCTGTATTTTGTAAAGAACCAGAACAGAAAATGGAAAACACATGACAGGCTGTATTTCCCTTTATACTTTGACCACCAGGAAGCTCAGATAAAATTTGCAGCTCAGTTGCAGCAAGTGGCAAATCTCCTGCTGCTAATATAACCGTGTTCTGGTTTATCCCTTGTTCTTAACTTTCTACTTTAATTTGGATTTTCCTTTGTTCTTATTCTGGCATATTATTAATATATTTTGTATTGTTGAATATTTCCTTATAAATGCATTAATTCCTTTTAGAAACAAGGTGCAACGAAAATAAACAGATTTAATGACCAGTAATCTTCAAATAATTCCAGTCTTTTAGGAAGTTCCAAGTGTTTCAAATAAATTATCATAGTTATCTTTGTAAATTATAATTTAGACATAAAGTTTAAATGTTAAAAGACATATAAATACACCTTAAATAAGGCTCATCAGTGGGTGAATTAAGTCAGTAATCCAGGTATCCTGGACCCCACTTCTTAGTATTTTTTCAAGAAAAATTTTTGTCTCTATTATCAACTGAGTGTCTACATTACAATCTTATCCTTTCTCACTTTCTGTGATGTCTCTACTGTAACAATTATAAAAAACAACACTTACTTATTTGTCAACATTCGGTAGTCTGCCACCTTAGTGGACAAATCAAGTATTTGATCCAAAATTTCTGCACATATAGTGTAATGCTTTTTGTAACGAGCTTGAGCTCTTTCCACAGCAATCTGTTCATGAATTTCCTTCTCTCTGATGGCTTGTTCTTCAAAATCAATCTTGGCTTGTCTGGCCAAAGCCTAAGAAAGGCAAAGACGTTTTTAAGTCAATGTAATTGTGCGAAGATTTACGTGAAAATAATATCATTTCAATAGGCGAAAAGTGAAACACACTTTTACACCAAGAAAAACTTAATCACGAAAGAGCCTTTCTCCTTATTAACTACTGAGTATGATGGCAAAGACGATATTGGAAATATTCCACCTTTAGCTTATCTTATCAGCAAAATATAATACAGAGAACAGTGGTCTAACTGTGGAAAGCCAATGTAGATTAATGATAAATTGGATCTTAAGTGTTTAAAAAGAAGCCTTGAGTTCATGGTTTGCAAACAGTCAGAGTCAGGGATCACAGAGAAACAGGCAAGTTTGTGCCAGACCCAAGCATTGCTGGCCCTTTCGAACCCATCTTAGGAGCCTTAACCTGACATATCTTCTCCGCCCGGCCAGTGCCCCCGTCTTTTCATGAGAGTTCTAGGATACTGACTGATACTTAGAAAGTATTTTGGAAGATCCCTGATATTATTGGCTTGAGAATATCACACATGTGCCAACAAATGTTAAATGTATTTAGACAACAACAACAACAAAAACATTCTGCTATTATAGCCTTAATAAATTGGTAAAATTCACTCAGAGAGAACATTTATTTCTGCAGAAAGTAATGAAATACTTACAGTTTGTCATGACCCTCTGCTTGGTTTGCACTATTATTTTGTTTAGAGAAACTCTTTCTTCACACAAAGTGCAAAGGTCAAACTCAGCATGACTAAATGCTGCTTTTCAAATAGCTATCCCAGCTCCTTGAGAAATTCTATCCTGTGCTAACATGCTCCAGAAACCAGACTTGCCTCCTGTAACTTAACCCGATGAGTATAAAATGGAGGTGAACTTGGGCCTTGGAGGAGCTGCCGTCAGTCAAGCCCCAGCCTGTATACCGAAGTCAAGTCCTAGGCTCCTAGCCCGAGCCTCCCTTAGCCTCCATGTCCTCAGGGTGAAGTGGGGTATTAAAAAGACTTGGCATACACAGAAAAACTCACTGAGCCATCCAATCAGGGCAAATATTTCTTATGATACTACTCACAGATGACTAAATGCCTGACAATGGACTGCTTTTGTCCACTGAACTAAATGGAAGGTTCATTTGTTTTTGTTATTGTTGTTTTATTTTGTTTGTTTTCTTTTTATTGGGAAAGAGGTTGGGCTGGGTGACCCCTGAGGTCAGTCCAGTACATTTGGCAAGTTCCGGAATCACACCAGAATTTGTTATTGCTGTATTGTTCTGTGGGCCCAGTCTTCCTGGGGAAAGCATACCATTTCAGTACAAAGCTTTATGGCGTGCTTCATCACCTGTGAAGAGGTCAGAGGAAGAGGAGTCTAAAAGAGCAGGAGTAGCCAGATGAGAATTTGTGGAGTGACAGTAAAATGGGGTGTGAAGTTGCTTGACTGCAGAGTGCCTGTAAAGCATGTGGAAATGTTTCGGGCGGGAACGGACCCAAGCCTTACAGGGACCCGCGGAATGATCCCACAGAAAGGCAGCAGCTTTCACCTGGGTGCTGTCTCCCTCCCTCCCACCCTCTGTGCCTTTCTTCTTTACAGCTACTAGTCTTCTACCTTTACCCCACCCCGCCTCCCTGTGCTAAACCCACAATTTCCTGTCGCATTACGGCAAACTGGGTTGAAGCCCTAAAAAAAGAAAGAAGGAAAAGGAAAAAGGAAGTCTGTGGGAGGTAGTCAATCTCGGTGGTTATGAGCCCAGACTCTGGAGTCAGCTAGAGCTGACTGTGCTCCTGCCTACACCACTCACAGGCTGTGTGAAGGTGAGCTTTCTAAGTCTTGTTTCCCTTATGTGTAAAATGTAGACAAGGATAGTGTCAACTTCCAAAGGCTGTTGCGAGAATTATATGTGCATGTGACAAACATAGCTCAATGCTGGACTCACAATAAATGCTCAAAAAATGTTAAATATTATTATAATTAAGTACTACTACTAATAATAGGCAGATTAGAAATTTGAAATCAGAAACACTTAATATAGAATAGATGCCCAATTACCTTAAAGGATGAGATAAGCAGATTTAATCTAAATACAAAACCAAAACAGACAAAAACTGATGAAGGACAACACAAAGTTCTTTCTCTCTCTCTCTATTTTTCTCTCTCCCTTCTCTCTCTCCCTTTCTGCATCATTCCTACCCCCGCCCCCCGGCCTTTCTTGAAATGTACCAGACATTGGCCTAAGCCCTAGGGAAACAGTAGTGAGCAGAAGCAAACATGATCCCTTTCCTCATAGAGCTTACATTCAGTGGGAGAGGCAGTGAAAAAGCCATACAATAAATGTATACCTGCACAATATGATACATGTCACAAGGAAGGACGATGGTGTATGGCCCATCACAGGAGGCTTGACCTAGATAAGAAGTGACCTGTGCAGAGAGTTCTGAAAGATGAGGATTAATTGGGGAAAGGCATGAGGGAAGAAGGGGATTAGCAGAAGAAATGACTTGTTCAAAGATCTGAGAGCAGAACAGGATGGCCAGAGTCTGGGAGACAGAGGGGAGCAAGGTATGAGCAGGGATCTCGTCGAAGAGAAGCCATGAGTGGGTTTTTGAGTATGAGGGCAATGGTCAAATCTGAGAGTCAAGAAGATTCCTCTGGCTGCACAATGGAGGATGATTTGGAGGAGATGATAATAGGGCAGGTAATTTGTATAAGGTATCTCTAATTTCCCCTTCCTTCATTTCTAACAGGTCTTTTTTAACTCCTGCTTCAGGGAGCTTCTTCAGGACAGAAAAGTAGAAACTGTTGGAAATCCCTCCTCACTTTAAAGGACTCTATCCAAAGGCAAATTAATCTAGGTCACTCCAAGGGAGAGGAGAGGAGGGGAGATTTTGAGAGCAAAGAGAAAGAGGAAGAGATGTGTGCCCACTCCCTGGCACTTCCTGGGGAGCAGCAGAGCCTCAGAAGGGAGCATGTGAGGGACCAGCAAAAGTTGGAACGGCCTCTGCGAAGACATGTGCCACTGGAGGCAATGTGTGGGCTGGGGTAACTGAGGTCTCAAAGGCAACAGGCTGGGCCTGGGCCTGATGACTGCAGGGTTTCCCTGATGACTTGGTCTGTGACCTGAGGCACCGTGCATCTGTGCATTTCTGTGGGCAGAGGTGGATTGCTGGAGTTCGAGCTTAGGCTGATTTAAAGAATATAAAGAATGTTATGTTCTTGCATACCCCAACTGTGGTTGCTAATTCATAGCCACTCAAAATGGACGAAGGAGACCACTGTAGTAGTGGTAGTAGAGTAGTAGTAGAGACTGGGCTGGTGGTGTAGACATGGGGAAAAATGGACAAATTGAAGAGATATTTAGTACATGAAATTGACAAGACTTAGTGATGTTTTGGATACGTTAGAAAGGGTGAAGTAGGGTTCAAGTGGATCCCGAAGTTTTGCACTTGCATAACCGAATAAATAGTGTCACCATTTATGGAAATACGGAAATTTGAAAAAGACCAGTTTAGTAAGAAGGGTCATAAATTTGGCTTTAACATGGTGAATTTGAGGTATCACTGAGATGTAGGAGTACAGATGTCCGGAAAGCAGTTGAACATATGGGTCTCTACTGCAAAGGACAAGATATGCATGAGTCGTCTGTCTATTGCAGCAATTACATGCCATGGTCGTGCATTAAGAGACTGTCTAAGGAAATAACATAAAGGAGCAAAGAAAGAGGCCTAGAATTAAGCTTTAAGGAACCCTGACATTAAATGTTTTGGTATTAGAGGAGAATGAGCCTACAAAGGAAGGCCAAGAAGGGGCAGCCAATGAAGTAGGAAGAAAACCAGGAGTGCTTCCACAGCAGAACTCAACAGAAAGGGACCATGTAATAGCAGATTAATAATTAATATTAATAACATGAGATATTATTAATAGCCTGCATCATTAACAGACTTTTTATTTTTTAATTTTTTTGAATATTTATTTATTTATTTGAGAGACAGAGCGTGAGAGCAGGGGTTGGGGCAGAGGAAGAGGGAGAGAATCCCAAGCAGACTCCCCACTGAGTGTGGAGCCCAATGCAGGGCTTTATCCCAGGACCCTGAGATCATGACCTGAGCCAAAATCGAGAGTCAGATGCTTAACTAACTGAGCCACCCAGGCACCCCATTAACAGACTTTTAAAATTTGTAATAGGTTTAAAAGTACTTCTAGAATTCTCCTCCTTCTCCCACCACAAATGATAACAAAAACTAAAAAAACAGTAAAAAGTAATAAAAACAATTTAAAAAACTCTCCTCTTCACAAAAGTGAAGCAGTAGAATTATCTGCTGTGGGGAACAAAATCTAATATGTTTATTTAGTGCATGAGACTAGGAAGAAAAGGTAACAGTGTTCCTTTGGCAACTTCAATTCAGTATTTATTTCTTTGGCTCCTACTCACACACCAGCCACTGCTGATGTAGGAGGTAATAAATTCAGTGTTTGCGGAGATAACCCGTGAAATCAAGCCACCTCACAGAGAGGGGGGCCAAGGAAGCAGATACCTCAGCTTTAAGGAAAGGCACTCATTGTGAGAGGATGGGATATAATTTTTTCAGATGCTACAGAACCTCACAGTTCTGTCTCTGAGGCTCTAGCAGGCCTGAATATTCCAGTCCTCTGAAGTCGGTTCAGGCCTAGTTAAAGAAAAAAGCAGGTAATGCTTCTCATCACAGTGAGCCCAGTCCTGCTATAAATGCTTTACTATTCTGTACTTCATCAACTGGGCTTGAAGCAAACATATTTTTCAACAGGCACTTAAAAGGTTAGCTAAACACATCATTTCTAATGTAAGCAAATGCTATTCAATCCATTCAAGTTCACTCTTGTCAAAAAAGAGGGATGAAACAATTATCCAGATAATTCAGCTCTTAAAGAGAACACTTGAGATCAGGGATCCTACAGCTCAAATTCATGGAGCCATGGAGGTATAGTTCTTCACCCCTACCCCTAACATTTCAGCTATGTCTATTCTACAAAAGACAAAAGCACCATTTTCCTGACTTTCAAATGATATTTCTAAAAACTGCATATTTTTGGCAAAAGCTGTATTTATTTTCATGGAATATCACAGTGTAAACCACAAATCTGATAAATAAAGCATTCCCTTCCTATTTTCTATGTGGTTTTCTCTTTTATTCAGCCTAGCTTTGTGACTATTTTATGGCACTAAAGACAGGCTATATAAAATGCCACTCACATGAGTTTTGTATTTCTTCAATCAAATCTGGACCAACAGATTGAATAAATTTGAACTCTATCTCCAGTAGGAAATAGGCAAGAAGTAATCTACATAATCCATTGATAAACTAGATCTATTTTGATGATTAGAATCCATATATACATAAAGATAAGGAAAAATATTAATGTATTAAATAATCGGAAGATTAGATATTTTGATTTTCAGAGCCATAAAAGGACCTAGACACAATGATACCACAGTAGCCGAGAGCATACCTCTCATCCGGATCTTGGTGTCTGTGTACCATTCTCAAATACGATCAACAAGATCGTACACTGGATAAGTGGCCTATTTGGGTCTGGAGGAAGGAATAATACACTATGGGCCTGATAAAATCCTGTTTTATCAGAAAGCAAGGAGTCATTTATTAAAGACTAATGGTATCTTATAAAAAGGAGGCAGCTTAAAAGTGCTCTCACTGCCTGAGAATGTTCACCTAAAATAACCAACACCAATACCATCCTAGTAAACTTAGCAGATTTTAAAGGAAATTAAAGCTCTGTATACATCTAGAAAATTGGAGTAATCACACAAGGAACTGAAAATTAGATTATCATTAATTGTTTTGACAATAGCACTTTTACCTAAAGAAAATGGAATAATGTATTTAAGATATTCAAGGAAAGAGAATGTGAACTAGGGATTCTATATACAGCAAAACTGACAATCAGGTATAAAAGTTAAATCTATACTGTTATCAGTATACAATACACAATATCCGATACAACATACATGGAATATTGTTCCCTGAGCCCTTCTTGAGGAATCTACTGGAGAATGAGTTTCAGGCAACAAAATTACCAGAGAGACATAGACATAAAGATGGGTGGTGAACATCAAATATTGGTGGAATCAAGACTAGAGGGGGAGAGTGTAATATGTAGAAGCTCTATGCGCTGTCAGTGTAGTTACACAAAAATAAAAATGGGAAGGTAAGAGAGAGATCATATAAAAATTAACTCTTTTTAAGTGATGGGCAACTAAATGCAGTTTTGTTTACCTTGACTTGGTAGAAAGGATCAAAAGTAACCTTAGATTTTTAAGGGAGCTATTGTTTACCGCTTCCCGATCAAGAGCATCCTGGAAATCTTTAAGTCGTCTTTCTTCATATTGTTTTTCTCGGAAAATTCTGTTCTGCCATAAAACTTCCTTTTCATGCCGAACATGCATCAGCTGCACAGCGATCCTGCGCTCCTGCTGGGACTGCCGCATCAGCCGATTAATCAACTGCTCCTCCCGATATGCCTCCTGAAAACACCATTGGAGGAGCCAATTATTTGTCAAGGCCATGTCCAAATTTCCCATTGGGTTAAGAAGCCTATGTATAAATAATGTGTACAAGGCAGAGTAGTCCTTGGCATCTACTTCTGTCATTTGATTTAAATTTGAACATGGCAAAAATCAAGTTATAAAAATGAAGATTTCCAACAAAGGTTGTACCATTTTGGTATCTGGAAGCACTATGATCTTGCAAGTCACAATGATTTTAAATGAATTATTACTTTGTTTAAAATCCAATGAAAAATAAATTAGGTGACTGTTTTCAAGGTTTTGTAAACAAAGGATCTGATTCTCAATTTAAAAGCATGTTTTCAGAAATTTGAAATTCCTGAAATAAGTACTGGTTGTAATTACAAAAACAAATGCAGACTTTGGCTGAAGACGCAGATCTAGTTAGTTGCCAGTTTGGATATCTCACTACCTGTGTGAGAAAAAGCTGCAATCTGATGGAATGGGAAGACTGGAGCAGAGTCTAAGGGGTCATGACCTACTGTTTGTCTCAGAAAATCTGATTGGTTGTAATCTGAAAGAGAAACCAGATGCATTCTCCTGGCTCTCTCGTCTATTTTAAGAGAGTAGAAGGGGAGTCAGTATGTGAGCAGTGGAAAAAAGCATTAAATTGGGAATCAAAAGCCACTGCAGCTCCAGTCTTACCATTAATTGGCCGTATGGCCTTGGACAAGTAACTTGGATTTTCAGGGCCTACTGCTTGACAGGTGAAATGAGGGGTTTAGGTGGAAGATGATCTTCAAAGCCCCTTCAAGCTCTCATTCTGTCTAAACAGAGACATCATGTGGAAGGAGGAGGTAATTAAAGTTCTCAAGGGGGAAGACATAAAAGAATGCTTAAACATTGGAGTTGTCCATTTAACACTCAACAATCCAACTATTTAGGAAGAAAATCTAGCATTATTAATGATATTGTTTCAAATGATCTCTGCCACTATGAGATTACAGGAAAAATATCCTATATATTTCCAGAATCTGGAGGCAAATAATAATAACAACACTCTATAGTAAACTCCAAAACTTGAACCTGGGAATTATATAAAAATGTAGATTAAATAAAATTTCTCAACGGAAAATAAATATGAATTTTTTAGTAACATATATAAGCACAGGCCTCACCCCAGAGCTGTGATTTGAGTTTGATTCAGTAGGTCTGAGGTGAGGTCCAATTATTTACATTACTGAAAATTTCCAGGTGATTCTGATGCTGCTGGTCCAGGAATCACAATAAGAACCACTAGAGTAAACCAATAAACAAACTGAGAGGACTAACAACTTCTCCATGTTGTTTTCATTAACCTTTTTGATAATGTCAATAGATGCGGAAAAAGCATCTGAAAAAATTCAGTATCCTTTCAAGATCAAAACTCTTAACAAATTAGGTAGGGAAGGAATGTAACTCAATATAATGAAGGCCATGTATGACAAGCCCACAGATAACATCATAATCAATGGTATGATGCTAAAACCTATTAGCTTGCCAGCATTCCTTTAAGATCTGGAATAAGACCAAGATGCTTATTCTCACCGTTTCTTTTTAGCATAGTACTGGAAGTCTTAGCCAGCACCATTAACAAGAAAAAGAATAAAAGGCATCCAGATTAGAAAGGATGAAGTAAAATAGTCTCTGTTTGCATATGATATGATTTATATACAGAAAACTCTAAAGACTTCAACAACAGCAACATAAAAAATCTGTTCGAACTGAAACAATTTCAGTAAAGTTGCAGGATACAAAATCAATATACAAAAAATCACACATATAAAAATGTGTTCCTATATGCAATGAATAATCTGAAAAAAATTGAGAAAACAATCCAGCATAATTGCATTATAGCATCAAAAATAATAAAATATTTAGGAATAAATTCAACTAAGGAGGTAAAAGATCTGTGAACTAAAACTATAAAACATTGATGAAAGGAATTGAAGAATACACAAATAGATGGAAAGATATCCCATGTTCATGGATTAGAAGAATTAATAATGCTAAAATGTCCATAATATCTAAAGTAATCTACAGATTTAATAAAATCACTATCAAATTTCCAATAGCATTTTTCACAAAAATAAAAAAAAATACTAAAATTCATATGGAACAACAAAAAACTCCGAATAGCTAAAGCAATCTTGAGCAAGAGGAACAGAACTGTAGGCATTCCTAATTTCAATATATACTACAAAGTCACAGTATTCAAAACAGTAGGGTAATGGCATAAAAACAGACATATAGACCAATGGAATAGAAAAGAGAGCCCAGAAATAAATCCATGCTTGTACAGTCGACTGATCTTCAACAAGAGTGCTAAAGCTACATAATGGGGAAAGGACAATCTCTTCAACAAGTGGTGCTGGAAAAATTAGATGTCCACAGGCAGAAGAATGAAAATGTACCCTTAACTCACACTGTATACAAAAATCAACTCAAAATGTATTAAAGACTTACACATAAGACCCAAAACTATAAAACTACTAGAAGAAAGTACAGGGAGAAAAAACTTCTTGACATTGGTCTAAGCAATGATTTTTTTCTTTTTAATATGACCCCCACCGCACAGGCAACAAAAGCAAACATACACAAGTAAGATTGCATCTGACTAATAAGCTTCTACACAGTAAAGGAGACCATCAACAGAGTGAAGGGGCAACCTATAGAATGGGAGAAAATATTTGCAAATGTACATTTGGTTAATATCCAAAGTATGTCCTTTTTGGTCAGTATTTTCTTTTTTAATTGTGGGAAAATATACCTGACGTAAAATTTACCATCTCAACCATTTTTAAGGGTACAATTCAATGGTATTAAGTACATTCACAATGTTGTATAACCATCATCAGATTTTAGATTATTTAGTAAATGTTTTATGTAGATTTATTTTTCTGAGTCTATTTGCTGTGATGATGCGGACGTGTTCTGTTGATATTTGATTAAGAGTAACAGATAATAAATAAGGAAGATACATATATGTATGTATAAAAGACTAAATTTTGCAAACTGTCCAGTACTAAATTATTCAAGCAATATCTAAATATTTTACCTCTTGTGCTTCATGGGCTATTAACTGGTCCATTAACAGTCTCCGCCGTCTTTTCTCCCTTTGCTCTCGTGCAAAAGCATCCTCCTCAAGGCGCTTTTGGATTTTTTTAATATAGTCATCATCCGAATAAGTGTTTAACAAATCAGTAGTTTTCTGGCCGGCTGTATCTAAAGAAGTCTTGGAGGCACTAAGGATAATAGTTTTTATTTAGATTTTAAAAAAACAATGCAATCACATGCCACTACTTGTATCTATGAAGACCTCGGGAAATCCCTTGAATGCCCTGTTAATTTATTAATTCAAGCATTAAAGCAAATATTAGAACTTCATTGTGACATCCATAGCTTATCATTAGATTCCATTTGTCGCATTTCTAGACTCTACTTTGGGAGGTCATTAGCTTAGCCTTCTTTCTAAGCCTACTGCCTACTTGTTCTTTCACTTCTCATGATCTGGGTTTCTCTCCCTCTTCTGCCTGCTGTCTCTAGGCCTCTTGCCTCCCGTGTTTTGAGTCAAGAGTAAACACATTATTGATAACCAAAGTGTCAGGGAAGGCATACCTCTAGTCCTAACGTCAGGACACTGAGAGTACTTCCATCCATTACAACCCTCCTCTCCCTCATGCAAATGCAAGCTGCGTTATGAACTCCCAGTAACCTTCTGAATGCTTAGACCAATGGCCCAGCTCGTACTGGAAGGGCGGCAGCTGAAAAATGACTTGCTCGTCATGCCACACTGGCAAACACAAGACTGACCTAGCCTCTTGCCCAAGTCCTGGAAATCCAAGAAGACCTAGTTCGGTGCCTGTCCTACCTCATGTCCAAAATTAAAGGATCAGGAAGAGCCTGGTGGTGTTACCAACAGAAAGCAAATACACTCAATTTAGTGGGACAATGGTAGCTCAGTACAAGAATTTATAGGTTCATTCAAACGTTATCTTTAGGGGGCACCTGGGTGGCTCAGTCATTAAGCGTCTGCCTTCGGCTCAGGTCATGATCCCAGGGTCCTGGGATCAAGCCCCGCATTGGGCTCCCGCTAGGCGGGAAGCCTGCTTCTCCCTCTCCCACTCCCCCTGCTTATGTTCCCTCTCTTGCTGTGTCTCTCTCTGTCAAATAAATAAATAAAATCTTTAAAAAAAAAAGTTATCTTTAGAAGTAAAAGATACATTTTTATGTATATAAGGATCAAATAATCAATTCTCATCTGCATACCTCCTTACAAAATAAACAGAATACAATAGTACAATGGTACAAGATGTATCTTGTTACCTGCCAATAAATGTTTTAATATTATAAATATTTTTTTCATGTTGTAAGTTATTAATGTATTCAGTTTAAAATACAACTTACTATCTTATTCAAAAGTCAAGAACACATTAATATGGTATGTAGGAACTAAATTGTCATCAATTCCTATACAGAGCGAAGTATTCTTATAAAGCACAGTTAATTCATGTTTAATGAAGTAACAATTGCATGTCTATAGTATAGATCATATTGCGTTATAGTTCATTTTTTGTGCATTTGCTACTCCCAGATGAACTCTGAGCTCATAAGAAAAGTATCCTATTATACTCCGCTCTGTCCTGGTGCCTCATACTCCTGACATGTAGCTGATGTCTGCTCAACTTCAAATGATATGCTAAGAAGTATGATACAGAGTAATTCTTAAAAAAAAATCACACCCTGAAATTCTGTTTATTTTATCAACCAGGGCTCAACCTTCAGTTGTATTCTGTCACTAAAGAGTCTTTGAGCAGAAATTGTGTAGTTACCAAAGCCTCAGTAAGCTAAAATACAGAATTTAACCCTATTTATTAGTACAATTAAGTACTTATGAAAATTAGGGGGCATAACTTCTTAGATCATCCTTTAAAATTTGTATTATGTTTTTACTCAAACATTTTTTAAAGATCTTATTTATTTATTTGTCAGAAAGAGAGCAAGCACAAGCAGGGGGGAGAGGCAGGCAGCAGCAGAGGGAGAAGCAGGCTCCCCGCTGAGCAGGGAGCCTGATGCAGGACTCGATCCCAGGACCCTGGGATCATGACCTGAGCTGAAGGCAAGCACTTAACCAACTGAGCCACCCAGGCGTCCCTCAACTGTGCTGTTTAAAAGAATTTGCTTTGGATTGTACATGGCTTAATATACTTAACATGTTGCTTCTCCTTTATCAATCATTCTGTCCCCCACCCATCCATCTGCTGTCTCATTCCAATTAAGGGCTCAAGAAAGCTACACGATATTTACCTGAATAAATATTCGTTTTCCTAGATGTGGGTTTCTTGAGGGCAATTATTATGTTTTCTCTATATCTGCTTGTCAGGCCTCCACAGGGTTAGTAATTGGGTGTGTATGAATTACTAGTAATTGGAACCTTGGCCAAATTTGTGTATAAAGAGCAATGGCTAGGAAGAGTCTAAAGTAAATCTATGGATTCCAGTGTCACATTAGAGCAGGGGACAACCTCAGCTAAAAAAAAAAAAAAAGTAGCAGATAGCATTTATTATTTGTGTTAGAAAATAAAGACAGTAAGTATACAGGAGCTGTATTGTACACGTGGGGGGAAAGCAGCCATGGGAGCTCCTGCATTGCTCTCCCCGAGACAATGTTTCGTTCTTCCACAAAAGAAAGAAGATGGGACTTGGAGGTGACGTCCCTGAGGAACCGTTTCCGGAGCAGGCTGTGAAAGCGGCAGCTGCAGAAATTGCTCCTTGTGTTCAACTTATGAGATTTTAGTGCTTTCTGGAATCAAATAGTGTGAAGTTTTTGAAAGAGCCCAGAAGATGCTTGATTCTAAGCTAAAAATTCAGAATGCACTAATGCAGTGATTAATAAAGGGACTTAACAAAGGCCATACTGTACCATAACTTTTGTTTTCCTTAGAAGTTTGCTCCAGACCTATGCTTCCCAACATCCTTTATTTGGGGCCACCAGAGAAAATGCCTTTTGTGCAGCATACTGAGAGGGATTTGGAGTCCCAGATGAAGCTTCACAGTCACCGGTGACTGGTCCAGGGAGTCTGGCTGCCCCAGGCCCTATCCTGCTGTTCTGAGAATCAAAATGAGGATGTCTCTATTTCATGGCCTCCCAGTGCTAAGTCTCTGGTAAGACCAAGTGGAGGCTTCTGCAGAGAAAGAACCTGTGATAGACACCATCATTTCCTTCCCTTTTTCCTCAAAAAAACCTCAGAGCCCCAGGTTTATTCAGGAAAACAAAGTATCCAGCTAAAGACTACATTTCCCAGCCTCCCATTCTGCTAAGTGTGGCCATGTGACTGAACTCTGGCCAATAAAATGTAAGCACAAATGTTACCTGGGACTTCAGGGAAGGTTCTTAAAAGGAGCTATTTCAGCTATTTCAGATAACTACTTTTTGCCTATCTTCCTTCCTTATATCTAGAACATGGGCCAAATGGCCAGAGCCCCAGGAGCCATCTTGTATTATGAATGTGAATTTGAGGACAAAAACCACACAACAGGACAGTGGAGCTAAAGGAAACCCTCGGTCCTTGATGACTTTGGAGCTCCAACACATGCCCTGAGCTGCTTACATTCTCATTTCTATTACATGAGAGAGAGGTCAACTTTAACCTGCTCTTGTTTGGGGTTTCTAAAGCTAATTGATAGAAAGACCTAGGTTCAAGATGGGGGGCAAAGGCAGTAACGGTAAGCAGAGTGCATGTTTGCAGCTGTATTGTACAGGATGATCTTTAAATATTTAACAACTGACATGGCAAGGACACTAATCAATCAAAATGGGTGCTGGTGCAGGAATTAGAGGCCACTGCTGTGTTGGGTGTGAATTCTGGTTGCTAAATTGTGTGGAAATTGAGGGGTCCCAGGAAAGGGCTACAGGGAATACCATTCACCTACAAGTAACAGAAGTATTTCGGTATTTTAAGTTGGTTGCTCTGGTGGATACCATCTGCTTAACACTCCAGAGTGCATGGCAGGTGAGATGAGTGAAAGAGCTGGAAGAAATCCAGTGGTTTCATGGGCCAGTCCGGGGTGGGTGTGGTGGGGTTTGGGTGGTGGCTACTGGGTGGGTAGGCTTGGATTGTGTTTTCTTTAGTCTGGGGCAGAACGATAAATGGCAGTGGGAATCAGAGTAGGGCATCAAAAGTTTTTGCAGAGGGTAGAAGAAAATGTAATGTATGTATTCTTCATTTTGCTTTATTTTCCTTCCACGCCTGATTTCCTCACCACCTCTTCTTCTTTTTCTTATTTCTCCTCATTTGACTGTTTCTTTCCCTCAGAAATATTAATATGGAACTGATTTATATAGTTTGTGTCCGTTTTTCTTCTTTAACAGAGATTTAGTTCATATTCCACAAAACGTAAGTGAGTAGAATTTGGAAAGTTCCCATTTAAAAATGTGGAAGAACTCAAGTTTCTCCCACCTATGCAGACCTTACTCAATTATCTCCTGTGAGTCAGTGACCCCTAATAGGAAAGAAAAGGGGAGAGTATCTTTATCTTTAGGCAAATGAAGCCCATTAACCAGGCACTTTTTGCAATAAACTCACCGAACTGACCATTTCAGTGACAGTTAAACTCATTCGACAACTTTTTATTGCTGCTCCCTATGTAAAATGCTGAGCACACAACATGAAAGAAACCAACAAGCATCTAATAAAGGCTTTATGACAAATTTAAATTAGTGGTAACTTGAAGCAATTTTCATAAATGCATAAAAAGTGTGTGAACTTAGGATAGCAAGCATAGCATAGAAAAATAAAGTAACTTCCCATCTCATAGTAGCCACTTTCCCTCCTGATCTTTACAAAAGTTGTTCATGAACAATTAATCTGAATTTTAGTTCTTTTACCTTCTTTCATATACTCTCTTAATGAAGCTTCTACAAAGTAAAAAGATCTTTGGAGCAACTATTCCCCATAAACTCTTTCTAAGTATTTAAAAGTTACAGGTAGAATAGAATGTAGTTCTGTGATTGTTGAAGTAATTCACATCTCACCTTTCTTTGGCTTGGAGATTCTTTTTTATTAAGGCTTCAAACTTCTTAATCTCATTAGCCACATCCTTTAAAGAAAATTCATTATCAGTTTTCCACCTCTAAAAGCCATTGAAAATCTTCATTTACCATATTCACTTTACAAGTTTCCAAGGTGTTATGCACTACTAATTCAGGCTAATTAGGGGGCAAGATATGAAAAGCTGCATTCTAGAATATTTTTATAATTCTGATTCATTACTTTGAGACTAGGTTAAATATACCTAAAAGAGTGTGAAGCTGCCTTACCTGAATCATTCCATTCACAATTCTAGCTCTGACAGTATTTAACAAAGGACATTTAATGAGAATGAAGATATTCAAAGAGTCTCAGGCCATGGATTTTTATTTGCAATTCTTTTAAAGAAGAATAAGCATTTTTTCGGGGTATAAATACTTCTTCAAAAACTGTTGTCTTGCATGTTTTAAATATTTCTTGTGCAACCTTATTTATGCTATTAATTTGCTCTCTGAAGATTAGTTTAGCTCATCCTTTGTCTACTGCAAATCCTTATTAATAAACTTTAATCACCTCAGAGAAATATAAGAATTAAATACTTCTCTAAAATTTGGATCTGAAAAAACCTCTATGGGTAATATTCTTTAGGATCCAAGTACAGGATATTTTTTAAATACTAAAAAATAAAGAAATGTGGATTAACATAAAATGTATTGGATTTAGATATCAGAGAGACCTGTCAATCTCTACTTTACTATCCTGTGGACCAGAGTGAAACATGGTGGCTTTCTAGGTCTCAGTTTCCTTATTTAGAAATTGGGGGAGGGCGCCTGGGTGGCTCAGTTAGTTAAGCGACTGCCTTCGGCTCAGGTCATGATCCTGGAGTCCCGGGATCGAGTCCCGCATCGGGCTCCCTACTCAGCAGGGAGTCTGCTTCTCCCTCTGATCCTCCCCCATCTCGTGTTTTCTCTCTCTGTCTCATTCTCTCTCTTAAATAAATAAATAAAATCTTTAAAAAAAAAAAAAAGAAATTGGGGGAAATAATACAGCTGACATATAGCAGACGCTCAATAAACGGTAGCTATTATTCTTTTCCTTAGGTCCCAGGAGAGAATACCATTAATAATTACTGTAGCAATATGCAATGTAGACTGCAGGAATTAGTGTCAAAATGTAGTATTGCACCCCTATGAAACATAAGCAGATGGTATCCTGCTGGAATGACTGACAGCTGGTATGGTGTAATAAAGTATCAGTAGTGTAGGTATCTTAAATTTAAATACACTGATAGCAAGCAAACCACTTAACATTTCTGGTACTCATAGAAAAATAGAGCAGCATGGTGAGAAGGAATTGAGTAAAACATATAGTAGGAATGGCATATATATGGTATGTGTACCTTGACTGACACCTCTGTACCCATGGGGATTATGACCCATCACGGCAGCACCATTCTAGAATATTTTTGTGGTGACCACAGAATCCGTCTCAACACAGGAGTCCAGACTGGTACTGTCATTTAATAGGAGTTTCTTATCCCTGACCTACAGCTACATTCTCTCATTCTGAACAAATAACAGTATGATATGGATTAGATATGCACACAGTGGAGGGGTTTTGAATGAGAAGGAACAATGCCACCAATAATCTGAAAAGGAACTAAGAAGTTGGGGGCATTCTCTCTATATGTTTTAGAGAAAGATCATTCTTTCATTAAGACTAACATAACACCAAATTAAAGGATTATCACTTACCTCTGCCTCTTTTTTCTTTTTCATCATTTTTTGGGCCTCAAGTGCTCTCAAAGTACGATTTGATGCAGGTTTAGGAATCTGTATGATAGCTGCTTGGATTTTGGCCATTATTTCATTTTGTCGTCTTCTGCTCAAGCGTTGCTGAATATCCCATAGTTAGTTTAGTTATTCCACTCATCAGAATAACAGGCCATGTTACACACTCACAGGTACACATATATACATTTTTTAGAACTCAGCAATTTACCAATGGACTAGGTGTCACAACTGTGTAATGTTAGAAAGCAGGTATCAATATGACTCATTTTGAAAAGTATGTATTAAAACACAATTTTGGGAGGCACCTGGGTGGCTCACTCGGTTAAGCATCTGCCTTCAGCTCAGGTCATGATCTCAGGGTCCTGGGATCGAGCCCCACATGGGGCTCTCTGCTCAGCGGGGAGCCTGCTTCTCCCTCTCCCTCTGCCTGCCACTCCCCCCTGCTTGTGCTCTCTCTCTCACTCTCTCTCTGTCAAATAAACAAATAAATAAATCTTTAAAAAAAACAACCCACAATTTTGGAATCCTCAAATTATGCCTATCAGATGCGTGTATCTTCATTCTAGGTGATGACACTAAAAGAATAATAAAGGTGCCTCAGATACAAAGAATATAATTCTTTCCCAATTCTACCTTCTGACCTACCCCATAATGTAAAGAGAAAATGCTGTCTCTAAAGATGGTCTGAAGAGAAAATTCCATTTAGGAGATGGTTTCTAGGAGGACTTCTGGGGAACCCAGGAGACATGACAAACTTCCCCAAAATTTAGTCACACTTAAACAATGAGCTCAGAGACTGCTTCAAATATTGAATTAAATGCTGAATTATGTGATCCCATTATCAGACCATCTCTTCTCTACCCGGGAGTAATTATTTTAAGTAGAACATAAGCAGAAGTGAAAGAAAAAATAGTGAAAATCAGACAAAATATTTTAAAGAATAGATGATTTAAGAAGTAACATGTAAAACTAATCATGATTTTACTACTAAAATATTATATTAGAACTAATAAGATCATTTCTTCCTATATCCAAAGAAACTTTAACCACTAAAAAGTCAAAAATTATAAATAACTTAATTTTTTTCTTCATTTTACTTTCTAAAATATGAATTTTTTTGTAGTTGCAATATGTTGATCTTTTCTTAAGAAAACCAGGAAGACATAGGCTCTCTCTTTTGTCTTATTTGCTCCCTACCATTTTTTTTTTAAAGATTTTATTTATTTATTTGAAAGAGAGAATGAGAGAGAGCACATGAGAGGGGTTAGGGTCAGAGGGAGAAGCAGACTCCCTGCCGAGCAGGGAGCCTGATGCGGGACTTGATCCAGGGACTCCAGGATCATGACCTGAGCTGAAGGCAGTCACTTAACCAACTGAGCCACCCAGGCGCCCCCCTACCATTTTTTTTAAGTGAGAGAGAGAGAGAGCACAAGCAGGGGTTTGGGGGGGTGGGGGAAGGAGCAGAGAGAGAGAGGGAGAGAATCTTAAGCAGGTTGCACACCCAGCATGGAACCCGCCATGGGGCTTGATCTCACCACCCTGAGATCATGACCTGGGCTGAAATTAAGAGTCGGATGTTTAACTAACCAAGCCACCCAGGCGCCCCTGCTTCTTATCATTTTTAACATAATTTATTTCAGATTTAATGGTTTCATATTTCCTTTTTCCCAACTTTCTTCGGACACTTTCTGCATTACACTTAGGACATCAAAGTCAGACAGGCTGGTTCCTTCAAAATTAGAGTCCCAGCATTTGGTCTTGACTTAAACACTACTTTAAGAGTGCCTTGTCTCCTTACCATGCAATGCAAGGGGAAGCCCGGTGCTTTATCTACTCTCTGGCAAGTAATGAGATCATTCCAGAGTTTGTCTCTCATCTTTCCCTCCCTCTGCACAGGGGGCTGACTACATTCAGGATATGTTCATTTCTTATAATTCTAAATATATGAATTTAAAAAGTGATTTATAGTGCAAGGAGAAGAACTATAATTCTTTTGCCTGAGTTTACACATTCCATATATGTAGTCACCTGAAATTCTCTTGAAAATCTTTAATGATTCCACACACCATCACGTTCTCATGTACTTAAAGGCATAGGAGATCATTAAAGATTTTCAGAGAAATTTAAGAAGCAGTGGGGAGTTAGTCAAAGCAAGAAGGGCCAGAAAGAAGGCAAGAGATGTTTAAGGGGTTTGGAAAAGGAAGCAAGCAGGGTATGACCCCACATTGCCAGGATGAGAAAAATGAGGCAGGACAGGAAAACCAAGGGATTGCAAAAGAGGGAACACAGAGGGGGAATGCCCACTGTACACCCCTTAGTGGGGACAACCGTCCTAAGCCTTCACTGGAGTGGTTAGTAGCAACCCCCCATCGCTGATGCCTCTGAAGCATTAATTTCTACTGGACAACTTGAAAAGAAATCAAGTCGTCCTGCCACTCCAGAGAATGGCAGTTCTTGTTCTTGGTCACAAGGAGTGCTGATGGCACAAGTGGGAATGGAGGGAGAGTGAGGGAGAGAAAGGTGAGAGCAGGGTGGAGCCTGAGCAAAGGAACATGCAACTTGCACTATATTAATGCTTATGTAATGTGTACTATAGGCATAAATCGCAAACTGTATACACTATGCACTAATGAGTTTCTGGAAAAATCGTACTATAAAACCTTTTCAATATTAAAACATCTTTGTTCTTCCTTGAGTTTTTGAAATTTTTCAAGTTTCTAAAATGCATGCGGACAAGATCTTCTTTCATGTGTTTATATTTTTCTCGAAACCTGTGTGTAACCCGCATCAGATTGAAATCAGTTTGAAATCAGTGGTATCAGGTTTGTAAGTCTCTAAATGGAGAAAGCAGTTCAAAATATTTCATTATTAGAAAATAAAATGTATATTGTCATTAAAAGCACACATAAAATTTGTCTTCAAAATAAAATTTCTATGAATTACTGTTGTTGATGGTTAAAATAAATTCAAGCCCCATACTAGTCACTCATATCTTTAATTTACATGAAAACAATAAAAACATGATCTGAATCCTTTCTTATAAAATAGTTTCGTATATACTTTTACATTTTTTTGCCCTGAGTTTAATTTTTATTTTTTTCCTGGGTTTAATTTTTAATGAATGGTATTTGAATTCTTAGAGAAGTACATTTTCACAAAAATAATTTTATAAAACCAATCCAACATATAAGAGATAATATAAGAGCCAGATTCCTTCTATAACTTAAGCTACATCCTAGTAAAAAGTGAAGAAACATTAAAACTTCCAGGCCACTGGAAATGAGAGTCTAACGGTATAAGAAAATGAACTTCAAAGATGATTATAAAATGGGGCACAGAGCAACATGGCTAATGGATTTAACAAAAACTTGTATATCTAAAAGTAATCTCCTTAAAAGCTGAAAGACTTACTAAATTTTTTGTTCAAATGGAACTGTTGCTCAAACCATTTTTGGTTCTTGTCTTCTAAAGCCACCTCAGCAGATACAGGCACTTACTCAGAAGATCATTTAAGGACCTTTCAGATGACTTTGAGCCCTTACTCACCTTCCTGCTCTTCTCATCATTAAAAATGGCCTGGCCGCCATCTTCACAGAGGCAACAAAAGATGTAAGGTCTTTGAACATCCTACTCCTCTACTTCAACACATATCTATATCTTCGGCTTAATTATTATCCTCCCCCAACCCAGGAAATACCCACTGAGATATGGTGTAGCCTACGGTTAAGCGTGTGGCTCCAGAGTCACTCTGCCTAGGTTTGTTGCAACTTTACCACCTATTAGCTGCATTAAGTTGAGCAAGTTACAGAACTCTTCTGCACCTCAGTTTCATTATCTGTAAAATGGGAATAATAAAAGATAGGTAGCTTATAAGGCTATTGTGAAGATCAAAGGAGATAATATATATACACTACCTGGAACAGGGCTTTGCACCTCACTACGTACAACCAATAAATTTGAGTCATAACTATTATTATGTAAGACACCTGCATTTTCCTCCATCTGGTATCAAAGAAAAAGGCACGCCTAGTTCTTTCCTAAGATACCTCCTCCTCCACCTGGACCATCAGCTGCATCCTCCTTTCTTCTCCCAAGGACCTTGTTCCACTTGGCTCTCACACCAGTCATCTCCCGCCACTGGTTCTTTTTCTCAACCAGCCAGTTGTCCCAGTCTCTATGTCCATAAAGGAAACAAATAACTGCACATTTCTCATGAACTTCTCTCTTGTAGCCACCGTTCTTACCTCCACATTCCTTGAATAAACAGTCTATGCTCCTGGCTGCCTCATCTCAATTTAGTCTTCACCTCACCACGTTCCACACTACTCCACTGAAATATTTTTCTCTCCTGAGTATGGAAGCTCTAAGGGGATGGAGACTTTTCTTGTGTTGATTGTTGTGCAAATGCCTGACATACAATAGGAGCCCAATAAATATTTGTTCAACAAATGAATGATTGACTCTGGAAGGTCACCATGGCCAACATTAAACACAACGGTTTCTTGTTGGCCTCAACTACATAGCTCTTTACTGCACTTGCTCCTGTTGACTGTTTTACATTTTACAAAGAATTTTCTCGTATATTGTTTCCTTAAAACTATATATTAAAAAAAAAAGCCTAACCCCGGGGCAGGTAGAGATAATCAATCTTGTTTCAGCATCTGGGAAAATGGAGGCTGAGAGTGTTCCAGGGATTGGCCCAAAGTTACTCAGCTTTGCAAGTGAAGGAGGCAGAAGGCAAGACCAAGTTCTTTGGCTGTAAACCTAATCTGATTTCCAGCTCTCTGTGGGTGCTGAGCTCCTTCTGCCACCAGGCTCGTAAGGACATCCACTAAGAATAGACAAATCTGAAAGTGGAGATGGCCCTCACATCTATTATGTCATTGTGTCTTCAGAAGTTCAATTTAAACATTTAATTATTTCCATTTCTATTTAATGCATTGGATCAGTGCAGCACTCCCCTTTATCCTAGAGGCCTGGAAAAGTTAATGCACTTCATTTGTCATAAGGAAATAACAACAGGAATTGGAGAGAACTGTCAACTAAAAAGTTGTACCAATCAGTCAAAACACACTTGATGAGTATTTGCAACGTTCAAAGCATTGTACCAGGCATATTCCTTGAACTGGAGGGACTAAAAATCTTGTGAGGCCACATGACAGATAAATCATGAGAGTTAGCCACTCTGAGCAGCAGAAGGCTATCACCAGAGAGCGAGAACTACCTGTGCCCTAGGAGTTCCACAGGAAGAATCCATGTGTGCTGGGAAGGTTGCACAGCAGCGGATGGAGAGAAGTTTGTGGGAAGAGGAGAGATGAGAAGTGTGAGCTTGGGTGAAAGGGAGGGAAGAGCGGAAATATACAAGAGCTATTCAAGGACAGGCTGAGGATCAGTGTAGAAAAAACAAAGACTCGGGCGCCTGGGTGGCTCAGTCGGTTAAGTGTCTGCCTTCAGCTCAGGTCATGATCCTCAGGGTCCTGGGATTGAGTCCTGCATCTCCCTCTGTTTGTGCTCTCTCTCTGACAAATAAATAAATAATATCTTAAAAAAAAAAAAAAAGAAAGAAAAAACAGACTTTATCCTGAGGACTATGAAGAAACACAGAAAGACAGATTGAGCCCGTTTAGTGAAAGATCTTGAATGTCAGTCCAGGTTGGAGAGAGGATATAGGCAAAATGGAAGGTTTCTGAGCAAAAGAGCCCCATGCAAGTGGAATTTAGGAAAGATTCATCTAGCAGTCGATTGAGCTCTGGCAGGAAGCCGGAAGCCCGAGAGACATGTTAGGAGGTTGCTGCAGTAGTTCATGCAGGGATCTCAGCAGACAGGACAGGGCCAGAAATGGAAAGAGAGGAGCAAGGCATAAAAACACTGCAGATTAGGAACAAACAGAATTTGAGAAACTATTGGTAATGTGGATAGGATGGAGGGAGACATCAAAAATGGGTAAATGAATTGAAAATATTAATACAAAACAAAATCTAAGTATGGCCAAGAACATCCATAAGGGATGCCATAGCTACCCAATGGGGCTTCTTTGAGAAGGCAAAGTCACTGTCATTTTTCTTAACACTATGATACGCTTCTGTCTCTTTGTGTACTTACATCTTGAAAAGCCTCACTTTTCATGCTTTGCTGTCTGATGTTTGCCGGGGGTTGCATGGATTGTATTTCCACTCCAGTCAGTCCACTTTTCTTCTTTTTCTGAAGAACAATGTACAACTGATACAAAAGTTTTGTTGCCGCCCCAGGCTTTTCCGTGATGATGTTGTGGGCCACATTCTGATCAAACTGCACACCCAGAAGGTGAAGTGTTGGCTCCAGGCGAGAAAAATTATTAAGTTTGGCATTTGAAACTCTAGGCATTAAAACAGTTTCCATAATTAGACACCGCCACTGAATTAAAAACAAACAACAAATATCAGAGGCATTATCATGATTTACTATTATGAATTATTCCATGTTCTTTTCAATACACCATTCCTCTCTAAAACCACTCAGGCATGTAAATACATTGAGATTTTCTACTATCCTGAACTCCACCCATTTATTTCTCTTGAATGGTGAAACTAAAACTCATTTTATACATTTTTCTGCTTAAATACATGCTAGAATTTTTATAAGAGGTCAATACAAAAACAGATAACTAAGTGCCTTCTTCTAAACGGAAAAACAACTATGGTTTTGAAAAATATTTTACTCAGAAGGCAAAACTGTAATTTAAATTTCCATTTCTTTAAATGACATTATTACTGGAGTCTGAAAATAGCCCTAAATGTTGCACTGACGACTTTAACAATGATCCTCTCAGGCACCGTCAGAAATATTTAATTAAATAATATTAGCTAGGCAATCACACGAATTCCGTAATCTTCAGTTTAAAGTTGATATTACTACTTTAAGAATCAGTAAAGACTTTCTAATTTTAAGTTATTTTTGAGTCACCTATGAAATTTTAATAAGTTTATTAAAGTCTTACAAAGATGAATAGGATGCAGTCCCTGCCCTTGCAGGGTTCACAGCAGGAAAAACAGATGAGTAAACAAGAAGTGGTAAACTGAGGTTAAGTGTTGGAATACAGGTCTCAAATGATCTAGGGCTGTTAATAAGTTTATGAATCCAGTGACAGAAGGAAAATGTTGGATGCATTTTCAATTCTTGTGCCTTTCCGTGTTCCAACTAGAAGCAAATATCAATTTTAACCACTGGCCTATTTCCTCCTTACTTTAACTTCCTAACATTCAGTGTCATTCTTTCACGGAAAAACTATACTGAATATACTCGAATATAAGTGAAAGTCCCACTACATGCCCCTCCCCCAAAAAACCATACTTTAGAAAAGAGGGGTTTGGCCCATATTGGGCAGAATTTCTGATAATAGGGTTATTCATTTGGTAACTTCATTTTGAACTGTAAAATTATTTGGGGAAGACACGATGATCTTCATGACCTCAGTTAAGTTTTTAGATGTTTATAGAGATTGTTTCACACTTAAACTTTATATACTGTTGCTAGTATACTGTTTCTCAAGAGGCTGCTGTTTTTGTTTTTTGTTTTGTTACCACAGATACCACTGAAAATCTGATGAGAGCCATGGAACCTGGTCCACAGGAAAGAAAACACACACCCGGGCAGAGACACAAAATATGTAGGTCATTTTCAGATGTTTGTGAACCTCCTAAAATCTAGCCTAAAAGTGCCCATTCACCACAAACTAAAACCCATGGTGCAAAAAGAGGTGGGCCTGTGGGACTATATGAATGATTTCTAAACATGAATGAGGAGTCAATATCATGGGAAGGCCAATGTCAACAAAAATAGTGATGCAACAACTTGAATTCCTCTTCCAGGTATGTGGTTTAATTTACTTCCTATTTCCTCTGTTTACTGTTATTGTTTTAACAGAAATATTTGGTAAAGTGTACCTGGCATATCAAACTACATCAGTAAACTCTGAATAAAATATTTTAAATTAATTAAAAAAAGAAGCAGGTCTCAGAGGGGAATGAGAAGAAATAATAAATGCTACAGAAAATCTCACAACAAGAGTAAACATTTTTTTAGGTTTTCTTATGTCCAGGTTTGCAGTTTGTTCCCCCACAAGTGACCTTGCAGTTTGACATAACACACATCTGCCTAAAATGTGGGGGATAAAGCAGACCATGTTTGAAAAGTACAGCTCTGAAAGACCAGTGAGATCCATGACTTGTGCTTGCCTTCCCTGGACAGGCACCTGACACCCCGTCTTGCTCTTCCATCACAGGTATTCTTTCACGCCTTCCCTATCCTCAAAGTCCCGTGTCTTGCCCACCACACATATTTGGACAGACGGCCAGAGAGCCGCTTGTCAGACCTTTGGCCTGGGTCATAACCTTGGGCTACAGAGATGAGGGGCGTCAAAATGCTGGAGGGAAAATCCAAAAGCAAACACTATCCGTTTCCAGATGTTATCAGAACCTAGCCCTGCACCCAATAAAAATGGAGAACACTTCCTCTCCTCTTACTTGTTTTTACACAGCCCCAAGAATGCAGTGTGAGCCTGTTAGTATGAGGGATCAGCCACACATTAGGGTTTAAAATGGCTGTTACAAACTGGCTGACGTACCAGGTATAACAGTACTTCTCTCTGCAGGTTTTTAATATATATTCCAGATTTCTAAGCTATCAAAATTGTAAGAATGTAACTGGTGTGTAAATTGGTGGAAGTCCACTCTTGTCATAGCAGGTGCCCCATCAGTATAGCATGATAATCAACAGTTGTTTTTGTATCTGGAGAAACCATGAAGACATCTTTGCTCTGGAGACAGAGTACGGGATGTAAATAATAACCTCTGCGGGAATAAGGAATACATTCTGGGAGAAGTCTTCTCCTTCTTTATGTGCAGTGTTTGTTTGTTTTTTAGCATTTGATGACTCATTTTTCTTAGAGCAAATTCCCAGATTTTGTGTGTATGTTGCACAGAGGGTAGTGAGTGGGCAAGGGGAGAGGAAGGGGGTTGTCTTTTTTTTTTTTCTTTCTTTGTTGACTGGCCAAAAACATGCCACTGGTAATTTGAGCGTGGAAAGGTTTTCCCTTTCATAAAAGGTGGAAGGAAAATAATCAAGAACAAAAAATCTCATTTGAGGCAAATCCCATCCACTGTATTATTTTTCTCACGGGCAAGCAATGCTATTTGTAGTATATAACATAAAAAAACAAATTAATAAGTTCATGGTAACTGATGTGACATGTTTGTTCATGATGATTTTTAGCATTGTATTCATTGTGTCTCACATTTTGGTTGCCACAATTCTTAACTCATTAGTTTTTATTTTTTGTTTATTCCTATTCTAGGACTTAGAGGAAAAATCATATTTTCTTGTGATTTTTCTAAGACATAAAACATTCTTAGGATTATTTTATTTTTTTAAGATTTATTTATTGATTTGAGAAAGAGAGAGAGCGTGTGCAGTGCACAGGGGGGAGGGGCAAAGGGAGAGGGAGAATCCCAAGCAGACTCCCCACCGAGCACAGTGTGGGGCTGTATCCCATGATCACGAGATCAAAACCTGAGCCAAAATCAAGAGTTGGACACTTAACTGACTGAGTCACCCAGGCGCTCCCATTCTTAGGAGTACTTAAATTATTTTAAGTATCTGATACTTGTAGTTTTTATTTGCCCAGAGATTACCTATCTTCTCTCCTCCTTGCCACCTGCTGAGGGAACACATCTTACAAGGTAAGTAGAAGCTGTCCCCCCAGGAATATCCATGCTCCTTTACTTTTTATTCTTTTATCCTATTATTCTCTAAGGCAAATAACTTCAGTTACAAGCAACGTTTATATTTTAGACTAAAAAAACTAAAACTATTAGACAAAATCCCCAAATCATGAGCCCTAGCATTAGACATCTGCCTAAAAAATAGCTTTGACAAAGAAGGATCCTTTTCCCCACAAAGTACACTACTACAAAGGTGATATCCGTGGATTTACTGATCCTTCTTTAAAAGACCATGTGCCCCTGGAAAAATAGTGTGTTGTTCCAAGAATTCAAGATGAATGGAATTTGGTTGTCAGAACAAGTAGGTCCCTCTTCTCACATTAAGGAATGCAGTGACTCTCAGTGGGATAGAAAGTTAGTTCTTTGCACTGGGTGAAAAGCAAGGCTGTTGCACATGATGTTAGTCAGGGCACACCCCTGTGCAAAGGTGGGGCAAGAGTGTGAAGCTGCCTTGTGCTCAGCTTGCCACGCCTTATGCCTGATACGAGGCCGTTTCATACAAAAAGGGGTTCCTCTCCTTAGCACAAAGGCCTCTCTGTTTACTGAGCCCTGTGTCTTCACAGCTGTGTCCATCCAGATGAGGTCCCTTTTTCCATTTAACACAAAGGGTCTCTATGGCCCTGCTGACAAAAGTTAATTTAGTATACCTGAAATTCTACATACATCATCTGGTCAGAATGGTGCTTTAAGTTTCCTAAACAGGTATACTTTCTGACATCATTCATTTATTCAATAAAGAAACATAACTGTGTGTCAGCTATAGGCCAGGGACAATGCTGGGAGCACAAGGAATCCACACACAAACATACTCCGCAACTTTCAAGAACGGTAATTTAAAACAACGAGATACCACTATACTCCTATTAGAATGGCCAAAATCCAAAATACTGACAACACTAAAAGCTGGCGAGGACGTGAAGCAACAAGAACTCTCATTCATTGCTGGGAGGAATGCAAAATGGCACAGCCACTTTGGAAGACAGTTTGGTGGTTTCCCTACAAAACTAAATATACTTTTACCATATGATCCAACAATTGTGCCCCCTGTTATTTACCCAAAGGACCTGAAATTTTATGTTCATACAAAACCTGCACATGGATGTTTACAGCAGCTTTATTTATGATTGCCAGAACTTGGAAGCAACCAAGATGTCCTTCAGCATGTGAATGGATAAATAAACTGTGGTACATCCAGACAATGAAATACTTCTCAGTGCTAAAAAGAAATGAGCTACCAAGCCATGAGAAGCCATGGAGGAAATTTAAATGCATATTTCTAAGTGAAAGAAGCCAGCAGTTCCAACTATATGACATTCTAGAAGAGGCAAAACTATGAAGATAGTAAAAAAAAAAAAAAAAAAAAAAAAAATCAGTGGTTGCCAGGGTTGAGGTAAGGGAGGATGACTGATGGAGCATAGAGGATTTAGGACAGTGAAAATACTATATATGATACTGTAATGGTAGATACAAGTCATTCTCCATTTGTCCAAACCCATAGAATGTACAACCCTAAGAATGAACCCTAATGTAAACTATTTACTTTGAGTAAACATGTATCATTATAGGTTCATCAGCTGTAACAAATGCACCACTCTGGTTGGGGAGTGGATACTGGAGGAGGCTATGAATGTGTCAGGGCAGGAGGTTAATAGGGAATCTCTGTGCTTTCTTCTCAATTTTTCTGTCAATCTGAAACTGCTTTAAAAAATAAAATTTAAAAGAAAATAGGCAAGGATTGCATAACATTTCCCCAGTGAAGCTATACAAATGACTAATAAGCACACGAAAAGATGCTTACCATCATTACTCATTCGGGACATGCAAATCAAAATCACAAGAGATACTGCCTCATGCTGACTAGACAACTATAATCAAAAAGACCATAACAAGTATTGATGAGGATGTGGAAAAATGAAACCTTACATTACTAGCGTGAATGTAAATGATAATGGGCACTTTGGAAAGCAATTTGGGTGTTCCTCAAAATTGTAAACATAGATCATGTAACCCAACAATTTAACTCCTAGGTGTACACCCAAGATGAATGAAAACATTTCCATGTAAAAACACAATGTTCATAGCAGTGCTGTTCATAATAACCAATAACTCGTATCCACCAATTAATGAATTGATAAATGAAATGTGATATATCCAATTGAAAGTATTCAGCAACTAAATAGGAATTAAGAAGTACTAATACATGCTATAATATGGATAAGCCTTGAAAACATTATCCTAAGTGGAAGGAACTAATCACAAAATAACACATATTGTACAATCCCACTGATATGAAATGTGTAAAATAGGCAAATCCATAGAGACAGAAAATAGATAAGTGGGTACCAGGGGCCAGATGGTTAGTGGTGATGGTTGTGAATATACTAAATATGTAAATATGTTTAAAACCACTGAACTGTATGCTTTAAACTGGTAAATCATGGTCTGTGAATTAGATCTCAACATAGCTGCTATAAACAAAAAATATTACAGGGTTTTTGTTTTTGTTTTTTTTTGTTTTTGTTTTTGTTTTTGGCCAGGATACAGTAAGTTGCTTCATTTCTCTTAAAAGAAAGAAGAACCAATTAACAAAGTTATAGCTCACTATCCTTTAACTTTGGGAACTAAAGCCATCCAAATGCCAAAGGAATTGACCCTTTTTAGGAAAGAATTTAGGAAAGAATTTAGGAAAGCACTAACCTGCTTTCTGAAAATTCTGAAAAATCACCCTGAAGTTCAAACTTGTGCAGAATTTCTCCAATTAGATAACCACTGGAAAATGACTTTGCAAATGACTTGGGACCTGAATTTTGAAACATAAAAATGAAGAAGTAAATTATAATGTTCCATATAGAGCACAATTATTTTCATTTTATATGCATAGAGTAAAACACCATACCATAACTTGAACTCAAAATGCCATGAAAATACTTCTAGAAACATCCTTTAATAATCAAACAAAAAGACTGAAGTTTAATAGATGATGTCTTATAAAGATCCTTAAATAAATATAAATCGATACGTGAAGATACAAGAAATTTTGAAAGAAACACAACTTTGACCAAATTGAACAAAATACAACCAATAAAATTTATCTAAACAACCTTAGATCTAAAGTCAAGCCTTCAATTTATTTTACAAAATTACACTCTAATACCTTAGTTATCAATACAATCTATGGATGATGATAGCATATTCTAGCCAAGCGAGGTGCAATCTAACTTTAGTAAACTTTAAGACTTTATTTTAACCTTTTTACAGTGGAAATTTTACAAAAACCATCTATCTGCACCTTCTCAAAAACAAACAAACAAACAAACAAAAAAAACCTACTGAGCATAATCAGGCTTTCCCTTGGTAGTTCCAGAGGTTACTCTGATCTAGTTGTCCCGCGCAATGACAGCGATAGCCCAGAGGAAAATAGAGTTTGGAGCCAGGGACATCTGCATTGGAATCTTGACTCTGCCCCTTACTAGTTGTGCAACCTCTGGCAAGCTGCTAACCTCCCTCAGTTCCTATCTCCTCATCTCTACGAGATAACCATATCTCTACCTCTCCTGAAGAGCTATTTTCAAGATTAGAGGTAATGTATGGGAATTGCTTGGTACCACGCCTGCCACAGAGGAAGCACATAATGACAGTGCAGAAAAAAATGTGTTAATAAAATTTGCTTTTTACAAAATGTCCTTAGTGGTGGGTCACTTCTATTTTTCTTATAAAGTGAAGAATATCAGGTTACATGTTATTCAAGGATGATATGCAAAGTTGATACACAAAATAAATTATGCTATCATTTCTCAAATGATTTCAAAATCCTCCCAAAACCTTCAACTTGTTTCTATCAGGGTCTTTTAGGCAACAGCAGTCCAAGCACTAAATATCACTGAGGTATGGCAAGCTCATTTATACCAGATTGTTCTCTTTTATCTCTTTGACCAGTAATAAGGTGGCCAATTGATTATGAAGAAATAACATCTTTTCCTGATTTGTAGAAATGGAACTTGGTGTGTGGTTCTGGGGGTGGTGACATGAGTCACTCCACAAGGCCACTGCCCAGAGGCCTTACTCAGCATACTACATGTTCTCATAAGAACAAAACTCTTGCATATCCGACACCAGCCCACAATTTTGCCCAAAGCTCTCCTAATATTTGTTCTCAAAGTATTTTATACTCTTAATAATACCCCAATTCTCAGGTTGAATCAATATATAATAAAGTAGTTAAAAATGATGTCAACTATGACCATGGATTCTGTCTACTTAGGGTGAACTCCAGAATCATCCAGCATCAGAATCTACTGACTGTGTCTTCTGGCATCAGAAAGTAGTAGTATTTGAAGCAAATGAAATCCAAATGGCTCCTTCCATGTCCAAAGGGCAGAGGTGTGCTATCTCCTCCTCCTGAGTCATTGCTGCTTCCTCCTTTCCTCAAAGACCTGATGCTGTTGGCCACCAATGCTGTCACCTGGTCTTGGCTGCCATCACTGTCCTTACTGTGCCATCTGGGATGCTCTCGCTGCATCCTGCACCTCTTCCGTCATTGCTTCCTTCTTTCTGGGTTGTTTATTTCCCCCTTTCTCTCTTCCCTAGTCCACCCTTATTTTCCTCTCAGCTTTCTGAGGAGCCATTGGAAATACAGCCATTGTCAGACTATGGGTATCTATTTATAGTCCAAAGACTCTTGCTTTGCATTCAGAAGCTGTTGCTCCATCACCTTCAGGTAGTTTTCATTCCTTCTCTTCCTCCCTCTGGATTTTGCACTATGTCCGCTGTTCCGTAGACTGAATGCCTGAAGTCTAGCCCATGAAGAACCGGGGAATATCTGTATCCTGTTCTGTCACCCTCAATGTAGTAGGCAAATGGCCTTTAGTAAACTGTTTGCTAGACAAAGGTCACAGAAAAATAAAATCATAATCCATTGCCTTTGAAATGCATGACCTATTAATAAGGCAATTCTGATATGAGTAAAATAGAGGCATTTGTGGGTATAAAGAATAAAGAACAGTAAACACTTCTTATTTCATTGTCAAATAGTTTACTACCAATAAACAAGTACAAAAACATCTGTCTGTCTGCAGCTTTATATGCATAGGACACTTCAGAATTACTGTTGCTGCATAAGCAGAAAACAGAACAGTGAGTTCTCCCATAAGAGCAAATGGGAAAACCTGTAGAAAAAAATAAAAGAAGAGGAAAAGATGACTACCTGAAAGAAATTAGACAGGAAAGAAGATGATGAACATATATTAGCTAGGAATATACAGATTAAAAAGTACGAGAAGACAGAGAGGAAGCTAGAGAGAGAGAAAGAAAAAGAGAAAGGGGGAGGGGTGTGGGAAAGAAACAAGGAAAAAAAGAAAAAAGCAAAGGACAGTTTATTTTTGTTATATTTTTTCTTCCCAGTAAATGTTCCTGGCTACCATGATTAATTCCACGATGGCCACCTCTATATGTTCATTTGCACTAACAACTGGAATTTCCTGTGGGAAAGAAGAGGCAGGTTGACTCTAGGACAAGATCAATGAATAATCTGAGAAATAAATAAACCATGGGAGCCCAGTGATATCCTTCATCCTGAGCTCTAAAGTCATTTACATCTGGGACCAGGTCATTCAGCAACAACTCAACCCTGCCTCCGATTTTCCACACTGCACGCCTGATCCCTATCACAATGGTTTTCTTTTGCTGAAATCTTTGATGTGGGCCTTTCTGGAAGGTCTGTATGAGGAAGGATACAACAAATGAAATGGCCCGTGTGCTTCCCACCAAAATGACCCTGAGCCAGTTGGAGAAAGCACATAAAGGAGATGAGCCTTCTGTATTCCAAAATTATGGTAAGAAGGAAATCAAAGTCTCTGGAGAAAGATTCTCTGGGTTTGACTCCTTGTTCATTTACAAGCCGCTGGATTTTGGGCAATTATAAAAGCCTCGGTTTCTTGTCTTGAAAAGAGGGAGAGTGATGTGTTCTACCTCATAAGAGTTGGTTTGAGAATTAAAGGAGATATTGCATGTAAATGCTTAGCATAATTCCTGGCATATAGTTAAGTGCTCAGTGACAAATTTTTATTGTTATTATCAATGCTTCCCAATTTAAGATAACATGTCATATTAATTACACAATCTCTAAGCTCAATGACTACAGTACAAACATCCTTATTTAAAAAGTAATTCAATACTCAGAGGGCAAATATTTGACATTGTCTTTAAAGTCAAGTACAAGCTCCACCCCCCTTAGGTCCAGACCAGGTATATCACTCCCATCAGAAGTACGTGTAATCAAACATAGTTGATTCCTACAGCAAAACATTTCAATGGGAGAAATAATGAGTAAACAGCATGACAGCATTTCTGGTTAAGTTTTGCCACCAAATGAATAAAGAGATACTTGAATTATGGAATTGTAAATAAAGGTCTATAGACCTATACATTCTATGCTTAGTGGTCTTCACTCTTCCTTTACTAGAAAAGCAAAGATCTAGTCTGCATTATCCACCACATTTGAAAAGCCAAACAAATTTACTTCCATTTGAGAGAGAGAAAAGCAGCTGCTGATAGCTTGGCACTGACCTGGCCCCATCAGGCCTTGGTGTTCCTAGGAGTTGGCCCGCATTCACAGCTAGGCCTTGGCATTCTCATGCTGAACATAATCAATTTCATAGCACACCAACACCAGACAAGGCCACTCTGTGACCCTGATAGATCAAGACAAAAACAAAGTTCCTTTGTAATCATGTCTGTATTCAGACCAAAACAGTATTGTCCAAAACTCAGAAATGTCGCCAATATGAGTGTTTGCTGCTCTTTTACTAATCATGGCTTTGTCTTGCTCTATTCTCTCCACTTCCTAGATAAGACTTACTGAAATACACAGTCGTAGAGTTGCCTATGCTTCTTGGCATGGTCCAATTCAGAGCAAAGCACTCTTCCTTGAACCCTCCTCAAAAAACACCTAACACAAGCCAAGGTGCTTTAAGTCCTTTCTAACACCCGCTTACTGAATGACCGACAGCTCTCCATGGTATGTGTTTTCTCTTGTTGGCCACAAGTCAATAAACCCAACTTTGTTCAACGATGGGTGTGTGTGTCCTGTGGTCTCTGGCTGGAGGACAACATTGACAATTTATTTTCCTCCAGTATAACAACAGGATGATCAATCCTCTCCTTTGAAGACATTAGCATAATTCTCAAGATGTACTACGTGAAACAAAAACTCTATATCATTCTAATTTTCTTTGATGGTTAAAACATTGGGTGGCATTCTTTTCTTGGGACTTGATATTTTAAAAATTTTGACATTGATTTACACAACAGCCTTCAGGTATCAGATTTGGTGTCTCAATTTTTAGGCAATGGAAGCCAAATTTTCATCAAGGAAAATGCTGCTGAGCTGGCCAGGAAATACCAAAATCTGTTGTATTATGAGAAACAATATATTTCCTAAGGACTCTGAGGGAGGAAAATGTGTGGTTTAATGACACCAGGTTAAATGAGGAATGAAGTAAAAGTGAGCAGGCCCAGAATCTATTGGTAACTTGCCACTACCTAGCTGTAAAACCCTAAACAAATCTCTGAACACATCTGATTTAATTACCTCATATGCCAAAGAAGAATTAAATGATGTCTAAGATTCTTTTCCCTATCTAAAGTTATGAGTCTAGGATATGGTAAGGTCACAGGCCAATAACAGGTCACCATAATACATTATGAAATATTATATATAAATAAATATTCAGTAGGATACTTTAACATCTCTGTTGTGTTTCTCAAAATAAAATTTGATGCTTTTGAAAGGTCTGGACATAAGACCTAATCAACAAAGTATAATTAGTGCACAAGAGGGCCCAAATAAAGGATGTCCCTAAAATTTGGTACAAATAGAAAATATGACTCTCTAAAAAACTACTAAGATTTAATATAAAAGGATAAAATTAGCCACCTATGGAAACCCACTTGTAAAACAAAATTAACAAGGAGCATAGATTATTTCTTTTTATTATTATTATTATGTTAGCAAATCTCTATTCTGAATAAGGTTAATTAATATATCCCGAGATTATTAGCTACCTGATGTGTGAAAAATTTAAATAGGTAAATTGTGAGCTTTAAGAAATAATCTATGCAAGAATGAAGCATAGATTGTTTCTTAAAGCTCACAATTTACCTATTGTGAGCTTTAAGCTATGAACTATGAACTATGAACCTATCACAGCTACATAGATAAAAATATCTCTAGAGCAGAGAAGTAAAACACATCCAATATTAGTTGATTTGAAGGTTCTTTTGGTAATATCTAATTTCTGATTATCAATGAGAAATCTGACATAAATATGATCTTCTTCTGGGTGTATCAGCCCATCAAAATGATACATCAAGTACAATTGCCAGTATAAGTTATTTTGCTATTTTTTTCCTCAGGATAAATGGGTATCCTGATTTATAAAATCAAAATGTAATCTCAGTTAGTATGAAACAATTCCTAAAAAATTGCTTAAAGTAATAAAACAGAGCTTCTGAAATCACAAAGATGGGGATCAAAGTACTCAGGGTGACGTTCTCAAGAGGAACAAATCCATAAAGTTCAGCCTAAAATAATACTTTACTTTGCCTCACTGGCACACTCTCATGTAATAAACAATTAGTTACTAAATACCTATTATAGGACAGGCATGATAGTAGGCATTATCCTAAAGTAAGAGACAGAAGAAAAGTTGAAATAATATTCATTGAGTATCTAGATCTAGTTTAGATGTTAGGCACTGTGGTAGGTGTTTTCCATTTCCAATCTCATTTCATATCCTTCCAAACATGGATAATTTTTTCCATTTTTCAATTGAAGTATAGTTGACACACAATGTTACATTAGTTTCAGGCACACAACATAATGATCTGACTACTTTATGCCTTATGCCGGACTCACCCCAAGTGTAGCTACCATCTGTCACCACACATCACTGTTAAATACCATTGACTATTTTCCCTGTGTTGTACCTTTCATCCCCATGACTCATTCATTCCATAATTGGAACTAGAACAACTATTATTCTTACTTCTCGGGGCATAAAAATGGGACCTAAAGACAATTATTTATATTTCAGATGCTACAAAATTGATAGAGAAACTTAACTGTCCCAAATCCAATTTTCTCTTTATTATACCTGTTATTATTGACAACAATGTTTAAGATTATTGAAACAATTAAAATATGCATAATAAGGTATTTACAATTTTCAATATAACCACACCCAGAATTCAAAAGAATATGGATTATCTTGTATATACCCATGTTTACAAAAGACCTGATCTGTACAATACATAGAATTCAAATGTTTCTACTCATTTTGGGAGAATGTTCAGTTACGACACTCCATTGCTAGTTTCCTCATATAGTGAATTCATAAGAGTTTTGTAAAACAGAGGCAATGCTTATTCTTGAAAATAATTAGGAGCTCCTAAAGAATTTTACAGCAAATCTCTTAGTAACATTACTCTACATTACTTTTTTTTTTTTTTTCATTATAGAAACAACTGCTTGAAAACAACTGCTTGAATTTCAGATGTAATTTTGGGTTGAGCAACTTTTTGTATTCCAAGACATTTTATTACCATATACATCTAAGCACCATTCTCTAGGAGAAATGGTCTAGTTAAATTAAATTCACTGGAGATCCTGAGCTTTAGTAACAAAGCTTTGAATCTTCATATGTTGAGACTAATCAAGTCTCTGGTGACTCCCAGAAACCTCATTAAGTGGAGGGAGACGATTCTCAATTGAGGATCATTGGAATTTGTTTTCTTTACTGCTGACACTCAGGGTAGTCCAGGCAACAGGAAATTCAGTATAGTATGCTTTATTCAAACTGACTTCTACCTTTCAGAATAATGCAGAAATCAATCAGCCTTAGCTGCCTTGCCAATGACTGAACCATTACCCAGCCTCACCAAGACAGTGTAAATGCACTCACTTGCCATTCTCATTGTTTTCTTTGTCCTAGCAAGCAACATATGGACTGAACCGCTTCTAAACCAACACTAATAAATCCACCTTAGCCATTTACCCATCTAGGAATTAGGTTATACCTTGTGAAGTTACAACATGCCTGGGTGGTTGAATTTGTGTACTTCTTAGAACTTCAAACTGAACAGCAATCCTTATTAAAAGGAGCTCAAATGAATACACTTGAGAAAGTTGAGGTTTTAAAAAAATATATTCCCTCACTGTAAATTGCAATATACAATATACTGCGTAAGAGCACAAGTCAAAGATCTAGCTTCAAATTCCAGCTATAGGATCCACTAGATTTGTGACCCTGAACAAATAACCAAGCATCTTAGCTTCTTTTACTCATCTTTACAGCTGGGACAATGCCTCTTAGGGCCTTCGTTTAGAATTCAAAAACAAACAAACAAAAACCTATGTAAAGGGCTTAGCATAGGGTCTGGTGTAAGTGCCTAAGTGTCTAATAATATTTTTGTTTATTATTTTTTATTATTTTTGCATTTATAAAATTCATTTAAGAAAATAATTCTTATGTAATCCTCCCTAATACCTTATTAGAAGATGTTACTAATTTCAGTTAAAAGATGGTAAACACCTTTTTCTCCTAATTTGTCATATGAAGTTTGATCTTTTTTGATTTTCTATTGGTAATGCTATGTTGAATTTTCCTTTCAAAATATGAAGGCAATGCAAGCAACAAGCCAAGTAACACTGATGTATAAAGAAAAGCCAGCAATCTTCTCCTTTCCCAGGGTAACCAGTATCAAAACACTAGTTTATATCCTCCCACACTTTTCTCCATGCTTACAAAAACAGACAATATGAAGATTCATGTATATAGTCTCTCCATATATCTCTCTGTGCTAATATAAACAGATAGATGTGTGTTTGTGTGTGTGTCTGTGTGTGTGTGTGTGTCTGTGTATCTGTATTTCCTAGTTGGTACAAAAATGGAATTATACTCATCACAATAAGCTATAACTTTTATTTTTTACTTGACAGAAATACGTGACTATCCTGTAGGTCAAAAGTTATAGCACTAACTCATTCTTTCTAATAATTGTATAACAATCCATAGCATGAGTACAGCATCATTTATCCAAGTATGCTACTACTGAAGCATATTCAGATTGGTTTCCATTTTTTGATTTTATCCCTACAATCCATGTAGCAATAAACATCCTTGTTCAAATATCCTGACATACTGGTGATTTTATTGTAGTATGATAGCTTCTGAAAAGTGAGATTTAGCATTTATTATGTCCCAAGCATCATTCTAAATGCTTTACATTTATTATCTCATTTAATCTTGACACAACTCGATGAGCTATTATTATTACTCCTATTTTGAGTATCATGACATTTAGGTAAATAAATTGCCCAAGGTCACCAGCGAGTAAGTGGTGGATAAGTGATTCCAACCCAGGCAGTCTGGTTTCCAAATCCTTCCTCTTAACAGGGCCCTTATAGAGAAAGTTGCTATATTACTTTCTCCAGAGGTTGTTGCCACGTATAGTCCTTCCCTGATAGTTCCTCTGAACAGTTCTGAGCTTTCCACAGTACACCATAAAATGTCTTATCTAATGACCAGAATCAACAACTGGCAGTGTGCTTCCTCAGGTGCACAAATTCTATCTTGTTTGTTTCCAAACGCATTTGAGTGTGTTTCCTATAATCTGAAACGCCTTTTACAATATGGAATCTGGTTACATCAGGGACTGTCTCTTTAGACTCCGGTTAGCAGTTAGGATCAAGAAATAAGTATGTATTCCTAATGAATGGGATGCAGAGTATCGTAGCCATCTCTGCTAACAACCTCAGGGAAGCAGACATCAGGAATTTTCCATTCATAGCTTATGTTGTTAAAATTCTTACTTAAAATGTCCCCAGTCTTTTAATCTTCACAGAAAGAAGTAATTCTTCCTCTTCCTCTCAAAACCAAAATCCCAAAAACTGATTACAATTATAATTACAACTAATGCAATTACAATGGCGTACTGCTGTTATGTTTCTTATTAATTTTATTTACTTTTCTCAAAAGTGTTTCAATATGCAATAGAGTCTTGGGGACTTGACCAAAGGGTGTGTTTTTTTTTACTAACCAAGTAAATGAACCAAATTAAACTCAGCAACCCGTAACTGCTTTTCTTTGGAAGAGTGTAACTTAAGGGAATTATATTGCACTTTGGCTCCACTGGTAAAAACGGAATTAAAAAAAGTGCTAAACATTGTGCTGTGATCAGCATCATATTTTAAGTGAGAAACAGTGACAAAATGGGATGATCATAGAATCCTGTGAAAGAATATATTGCAGTTCCCAGGGAGTGCGTGCGGTGTGGTTTGGCAAAGAAAAAGACTAGGGTTTATGCCTCAAGAAATGCAACTGGAGGTGCTCCAACATTAAGGAGCCTAATGCTGACGACGAATATCTTGCTGCTTCAGAAACACTACTAGTCTAGCAAATTCCACGGTTGACCTAAGGTCGGGTAGGCACTATTGCCCCTCTGGTACCAGCTGGGCGTTATGCAAGGGTGCTTTTGCGAAAACAGGCTGAAATGATTGGGGCTGAAAATCTCTTGCCTTGAGCAAAAACCAGACCAGCTGGAAAACGAAGTGCTGAAGAAACAAGAGAAAGAAGCTGAGCGGGAGGATAGTGCTCTGCTGGAATTACTCGGCTGTCACAGAAATCGCCAGCATGTACAACTGCCTGTGTGGTTGTGGGAGTTAGAAACTTTGGACGGCTGCGATAATCAGATTAGTGAATAAGGTCAGCTTTAGCCAAGAGTGAAGAGTGGTCGGAAATAGCTAATGTTTGTAAATTTTGAGCTAAAACTGCTGCATTAACCCGTTTCACACACGCCCCCTCTCCCGCTAGGTCGGTAGGTACGGAGAGTGTGATCGGATCTATTTTATACTGGAGGAAACACACTCAGAGAAGGTATTGTAACTTGTCCGGGGGCACACATCTAGTAGTTGGCTTTTTTTTTTTTTTTAAGATTTTATTTATTTATTTGAGACAGAGAGCACACGAGAGGGGGGAGGGTCAGAGGGAGAATTAGGCTCCCCGCCGAGCAGGGAGCCCGATGCGGGACTCGATCCCGGGACTCCAGGATCATGACCTGAGCCGAAGGCAGTCGCTTAACCGACTGAGCCACCCAGGCGCCCTAGTAGTTGGCTTTAGGGCTTCATATTTCATGGGCTTGCCAGCCTACCATGCTTCTAAGGATGTGAAGGGAATAATGTCAGGGCCATATTATTGAGTCCAGCAAATTCTTCTCTCCATAGGAACGAAGGATACCTCCCTAAACCCTCTGATGGCTTAGAAGCGCACCGTAGATCAGAAACTGCGGGCTTGGGCCCACCGTGATGATGGATAACTCGGGAGCGGCAGGATGGGGATGGGAGAGGCTGAGGTGACTGGGGCCACCAGACGGGCCTGGGGCGCTGCCGGGCCCCGCGGGCACCTGGACTGCACAGCTCGCGCCTCCCCCGCCACCTTCCATCCGCACGCCGCGCTCCGGGGCTCTGCGCCCCGCTCGCCCCTAGGCCGCTCTCCCCGGGCTGTGTCACTCACTCACGGTCTGGGACACCTTCACCTCCTGGTTGAGCCACTGGCACAGAATCTCCGACATGGTTCGGCCTGCGCCTTCTACGGTAAGCAGGTGTAGGACGGCGCGGGAAACCCAGCCAAGGGCCCCGCGTCCTCCTGTTGCCAAAGGCAACCCGTTGCTAAGGAAGCGTATCCAGGCGGGAGCCTGGGGGGAAAGGCTGGGGCAAGAGGGGCGCCAGAGTCCAGGCGCGGAGGACAGAAAACCGTGGCCTGCCCCCTGCCGGCGGGGGAGCCGGGGACGTGCGCAGGCGCCGGGGCCTCCGCGGTGGTGGTGCCGGCGGGGAGCGGGAAGAGGGGCTGAGAGGTGGGCGAGCAATGGTGGGTGGGCCGAGGGAGCGAGGCCGGGAGGCCACGGCCTGAGCGGGGCTTCTCGGACGAGCAGAAAAAGAAGGCAGGAGTCTTGATTGAAGGGGGATTCTTTTTCTTCCTGCTTGTCCTTTAAGGAAATCTACAGAAAATCTTCTTTAATGGCAGCCGTTTTGTAATTGATTTACAAATTGCCTGTTCTAATTGCTGTATTGTGTGGCTAACCTGGCAAGAACAGATTGTGTCTTAAGTATGTTTTAGTCCCAGACCTGGTATAGGGCCTGACACCCAGAAGCATTCAATAATTTTTGTTCTTAGTGGCAGCACTAACAATTAGGGTAATTCCTATCTCCGCGGTGTTTTGAGAGGTGAAGACTTAATGAGGTGATTTTCTAATCAATTTTTCCTTCCAGATAATTATTTTTAAATGTATTTGGACAAACACTCTTACCTTGAGCGAACCCGAGTCAGGCTTGTTGGAATCTTCTGGAGGCTCAAATCTTGAGCTCTGTCCTTAGCCCCCTTATTCAATTTTAGCAAGAATCCTGCTCTGCGGTGTCTGTTTAAGGACCCCCCCCTTCCATATTGATCAAATTCTGCATCCCTCACCTTTGATATCTGCTCCCCCGGCCTGCCTTCAGCAAGAATCCTTCAAGTCAGTTTAGCCAGAATCCCCTTGGCCCTGATGTTTCCTCTTAGAAATTTTCCATCCACTGACCCCAGCCCTGCTCCTTGGCTATAAATCCCCACTTTTCTTTGTTGTGTTCAGAATGGAGCCCCAACTCACGCCCCTGTTGTAAAACCCACTTGCAATGGTCCCTTGAATAAAGTCTTCCTTACTGTCTTTAACAAAGGTCAGAAAAATTTTCCTTTAGCAATTTCTAAAGTTTAGATGGAGTTATAGAAAAAATTATATGCATTTGTATTATGTATACTTAATCTTATATGTATGATAAATAATACATAGTAGTGCATTTATGTATGTCACAAAGAATTTCCCCTCAAAGGCCTGGATACATCAAATTATGATTCTTTTTTTTTTTTTTTTAAGATTTTATTTATTTATTTGACAGAGACACAGCGAGAGAGGGAACACAAGCAAGGGGAATGGGAGAGGGAGAAGTGCGCTCCCCACCAAGCAGGGAGCCCGATGCTGGGCTCGATCCCAGAACCCTGGGATCATGACCTGAGCCAAGGCAGATGCTTAACAACTGAGCCACCCCGGCGCCCCAAATTATGATTCTTTTAAACTGTATGCACAATAACAGTGATAACCTACTAGAATAAACGACTCTTAAGATTGATCTGAAATTGATCCATGTGTCCTGATTGGCTAAAAGTTTAATACCATTTCACTTAACTTTTAAATCTCCCATCCCATGAACTTCCTCACACCCAATGCAGCAGACATGACTGCGATGGAACAATGGAAATTCTGAGGGAGATTTATTACTAACAGAACTGGGGCCTGATACACTTGATATGTCTCACCTCAGAGTTGTCCAAATTTGGAAGATCAAATGATTGGAAAAGTCTCTATAGCAAGAGGAATATATCTAATAAGGCTTTATCTGTTGGAAACATGTCATCTCTGAAAAGATTTCTAGTAATGTCCGCAATAGCCAAACTGTGGAAAGAGCCTAGATGCCCTTCAACAGACGAATGGATAAAGAGGATGTTGTCCATATATACAATGGAATATTACTTGGCCACCAGAAAGGATGAATATCCAACTTTTACATTAACATGGATGAGACGGGAGGAGATTATGCTAAGTGAAATAAGTCAAGCAGAGAAAGTCAATTATCATATGGTTTCACTTATTTGTGGAACATAAGGAATAGCATGGAGGACATTAGGAGAAGGAAGGGAAAAATGAAGGGGGGGAAATCAGAGGGGGAGATGAATCAGAGACTATGGACTCTGAGAAACCAACCGAGGGTTCTAGAGGGGAGGGGGTGGGGGGATGGGTTAGCCCAGTGATGGGTATTATGGAGGGCACGTACTACATGGAGCACTGGGTGTTATACGAAAACAATGAATCATGGATCACTACATCAAAAACTAACGATGTATTGTATGGTGACTAACATAACATAATAAAATAAAATAAAGATTTCTAATGGTGCATATGTGCCTAGAAATCACTGCTGAGGCACTTGTGTTTTTTGTCATCCTGGTAGTATATTTATTTATTTGAGAGAGAGAGAGAGCACGCAAGGGGGAGGGTGTCGCTAGGGGTAGAGGAAGGGAGAGAATCTTATGCAGGCTCCAGGCCCAACATGGAGCATGATGCAGGGCTCCATCTCACGACCCTGAGATCATGACCAGAGCCAAAATCAAGAGTCAGACACTTAACCAACTGAGCCACCCAGGGACCCCATTTAAATTGATGACTAGTGCTACAGTTAATAACAGGTTCCAAGCTTTAATTTCAGTCTGTGGGACCCAAAAGATAGAAAACAATGTCTTCTGGATTGCTGAGAAAATTGCTTTTGAGTGTTCATCAAACTCCACAGGTGCACCAGAAGAGAATGCCTGAGCTCGTGCTCCACCTACAGATAGGGGTTTACCCCCACATCAAGGCAAAATATCTCTGTGCCTGTCCATAGGAACTGTTCAGTTGTTTGTTTGTTTCCAAGGGTTATTGGTAGTGTTTGTCTTTGGAACCCAGAACAAACAGCACAAACTGCCCACGTGATATTTAGGAAAACAAGTTTATATACAGGAGTTAGTTACATGGGATAGACACTTTACAAAATAAAAGGTGAAGTTCTTCATTTCACAAAAAGGGCATGATATTTTCCTCAGTTCCTAAGGCATCAAACTTGAAAATGATCTGACATTAAAATATTAGTGAAAATTTGAGCTGTTACTTAAATGTTTGCCTTTTACTTATTCATTTTTTTTCTTGAAATTGCTACTTTAGTTATTAGTCCAAGTTTAACATTTAATCTGTTTCTTTTCTATTGAAATCCAAGCTCTGGGTAAAATTTCTAGCACCTCCCATGTTGGTATTTTGTGTTAATATGATAAATAACTTGTTTGTTCCCCACGTGGAATCAGTTGGGGGAGGGAATAATTAAAGGCATGAATAGTTTCCCATCTGTTTCTGAAATGGCTTCCCTATTGTTTTTTAATTAAAGTTTTTAGAATATTTGGCTCCTGCATCCAATTGTAACTACTACAGCAATTTTAAAACTAAATAAAAAATTATTTTTAAGGCATTACCTGTCATTTAATTATAATTCTTTATTTCTCCTCTGTAAATAGTCAAGGGCAGATTATTAAGAGTTCTTTTGAGCCCACAAGTTGGTTTGAAAAGTTGTGCTGCGTATTGAAATGGAATACACCTTATTCTTTTAGAAAATAATTGTAACATTTTTCATAATTGACCCAAGCTTTAGAATCAGAACACCTGGGTCCAGATGTCCGCTTTTGCTCTGACTAGCTCTTAAAAAACAAACTTCTCTGAGCCTCAGTTTCCTTATTTGTAGGATAAGCACATCAATATTTGTTTGACAGGGTTGTGAGGACCAAACAAGAAATTGCATACCTGACTCTCAGTAGATGCCTAAACAAATGTTTCTTTCCTTTTCTCCTGAGGTAGTATGAATTTTTCCATTGCATTACCGGTGAGCTTAGTTTTGAGTAGCTTAGATTTGCTTATAACACTTCAAACAATTTTTGAGGCAATTATTTCATATAGCTTCTTTGATTTTATGTATGACTAGTTCAATGTCTATACATAAATACATATACACTGATGGATTTTTAAAAAATCTTATTTGGTCCTCCATGTACATCTTGCATGCATTTCTTCATTTCCCCTCTCATCACTCTTAAATCATTCTCTAATTCCCTCTCAGCACGTTTTGCAATGGCCCTACTCTCTCTACATTCATTAATTCAACAAACGTTTTTCCCAGTGTCCACAACAACTACTCAAGCTACATTTTCCTGTCTCTTCCCCTCTAGTCACCCTGTGCAAACAGTCTAGTCCATTTTCCCAAAGTCCTCTTCTATTCCTTAGCTTACACACGTTCATGAATTTCACCAAAACAGTGTGTACCGACTGTGGGTCTTGATCTCTTAACAGGATATGTATGTAATTCCATTGGTGGGCCATGACAGAATTCTTTATAAATGAAATATGAAGGTTAAAATGGGATAGAAAATCTCAGAGGGGCGGCTGGGTGGCTCAGTCCGGTAAGCGTCCCACTCCTGATTTCGGCTCAGGTCATGATCTTGGGGTCCTGGGATGGAGCCCCTCCTCAGGCTCCATGCTCAGTGGCGAGTTGGCTTGGAGATTCTCTCCCTCTGCCCCTCCCCTTGCTCATACCCTCTCTCTAAAATAAATAAATAAATCTTAAAAAAACAAAAAAGAAAACGCCAGGGAGCATTAATAAGAAGGGTAAGTATGTGGGGTTCTTTGGGGAAACATTTCTGGAGCCACTATCTTAGAGGATGAAGAGCCCATAGAAGGTCCTTTACAGTCTAGCCTCAATCCAACCTTAACCGTAAGCCACAAATTCCCTTTGCTCAACTTGCCCACATTTCTTTACCAGGTCCCAACTTTCCTACCTCTACATCCTTCCTTTGCAAAAAATAAAAAAATAAGGGGGGTGCTGCTTCCTGTCTCAGCCAATCCTACCTGTCCTTCGCGGTCCAGGGCATCAGTCACCACCTTCCCCAAACCTCGTACTCCCTCCATCTTTCCACCCTCTTCTCCCTTCTGAGAGATCGAAATTGCTAGTTTCCTTTTAACTCTTGTTCAAGACTCCGGACTCTTACCAGCCACCCCCAGCTTGGCCAGAAACTCAATTTTGCGAACTTCCAATGTCTTCCTCAACACATTTCCAAATGAGTGTTGATTTAGGCTTTTTCAGCTCTTGTTATTTATGGCAAATAACAATACAACCGTAAAAGGTTGGTTCTACTGCAAAATATCTGAAGTCTTTTCTGTTGAAGCAGATCTGACTTCTTCTTTTATGGTGTCTTGTATTCCAGGCCCACATGATTTGTGTTATGTATGAATTGCATCTTTCTCAGGCAAACATTTAAATTTCTGATCTTAGAGAGCAATCAGATTTGAAACAAAATCAAGTTAAAAACAAAACAAAATAAAACAAAGAACTTGGTACCATATGAGAAAAAGGGAGTCATACGTTCTCTGAGACAGATAAGCCAGATTTCCTTTATCAGAATTCTTTGCTTTAATTTCTTATTTTCCCATCCTGATGTTTTCAGAGAAGACAAGTCCTACTTTAGTATCTTAAATTTATTTTTCATATGCCTAACAACAGAACCTGGCAGAACTAAGAAACATTATAATGATATAAAATTAAAATACATAGTACATAAATTTTAATTGGAGATTTTAACACCTCACTCTCAGTAACTTTATCTCAACTGATAAAGTCGATAAGATATTCATTAAGGATATAGAAAACTTAAAAAACACTGTGCCAACCAAATTAGCATAATTGGTATTTATAAAACAATACCTAAAATATACATGCACTGCCCACTTTAAAAGGAAGCAGGCACTGAAGCCTGATTATTTAACTACGCAGTGGTACCGCTAAGAGCTAGAGATACTGTGGAAGATTAAGTTGGCTCTTTGGTTACTTCGAAAATCCTATGGAGAAAGTTACTTTTTATTTTTCTTCCTACCGTGAATCTGTATTGTCATCATGATATATTAGGTCCTATTCAGCTAAGCTCTCATTGATTTTTGAACTTATCTGTTCACATTGTAAGTTTTTTATTGGTACATTTTCAAATATATTACATAAAAATTGTATTTTATAACCATTTTCCAAGATTACTAAAGAAGTTTATATAATTATATGATATTTTTATATCAAGGAAAATCACTAATTTTATAGGGAACATGGGATTAGACAAAGAAATATGGTATCTTAGTAGCATGTTAGCCATTTAAGTACTCCATGAAATAAGATATAATTATACTATAGGTACATTCCCTCTTGTTTGCTTGTTTGTTTGCTTATTTTTGTAGATAAAGTAGAGAACGAGCCTCTCTGAATGGCCAGAACAATAACGTAAAATTGTCTATGGAGTGGCTGGTAAAATCAGACTGATAACTCCCTTTCATTCAGCAGGAATGAAGGGAGTGTGTGTACTTCATTCTGGGTACTGATTTCCAGACTTTCGCATTCTACCAGGTGGTAATTTTCCAAAAGCAAATTTGATAGCTAGTGTAAGGTTGCCAATTTTCTTTTTTTTTTTCCAAGTAAGAACATAAAAACAAATACTGCATCTTCTCTGGAGATCATTTCACATAAGAAGGAACACCTTACACTGAAAGAAATAGGAAGCATAAAATTTATGAAGAACAATAGTTTAAGCTGAAGAAGAGGGTTTATGAAAAGCCCACAGTATCTAAATAGGCCTGTGAATGTCCTTATAGATTGGACCTATTTTGCCAAGCTCTGTCCCAGAACCTGACACCTAGGCAGGCCCACTTGATTATGAATCCTGTTTCCATGGTATTTGCAACCCTTCCACACTGGAATGTCAGAAAGCTGAAGGTGTGTGTGTGTGTGTGTGTGTGCGTGTGTTGAGGGTAAAGTATCTATGGATGTCTTATTTTCAGCCTAAGCCATTTTTTAGGGTATCATCTATCTTTTTATGCCTCTGAAAGAATATAGAGTCATATTTGGGGGGAAATAGTTTTAAGGCCTCGATGGAGATTACAAACTTTAATAGAATTTGAAGGTCTTCTTCTATAGAATCTATGGAATCCACATGCACAGTTTTCATCCTAGAGTTCCACAGTATAGGAGGGAATTGTCTTTAATAAGTCAAATTCCCTAGAAGAAAAAAAAATTTCCTTCAGATTACATGACCCCTAGGAGATGGCTGAATTCTCAAGGTAATAACCTGGATCCTGGATGCTTTAAATCATGCTATTTTCAATTTTATCAGGAAGTCAAATCCAAAGTAAGGCTTATATTTGTTCTAACTACTAGCAATTTCCATACCACATTCTTATATACCCGATCTGAGCATGTGATTAAGTTATCAGATTCTTTAAAAGTTTGAGAAGACTGGGGCACATGGGTGGCTCAGTCAGTTAAGTGTCTGCATTTGGCTCAGGTCTTGATCTCAGGGTCCTGGGATCGAGCCCTACATCTGGCTCCTTGCTCAATGAGGAGTATGCTTCTTCCTCTCCCTCTGCCCCTCCTCCCACTTGTGCTCTCTCTCTCTCACTCTCTCTCTCTCAAATAAATAAATCTTTAAAAAAAAGAAGTTTGAGAAGACTGGATCAAACTGTACCAAAAAGAGATCCAGAGACACTTCAATAAGCATGAAGTCAATGTCAGTTTCTTTTTTTTCTTTTTCTTTTTTTTTGAACTTTTAAACATTTTGTAATTTAAATTCAATTAATTAACATATAATGTATTATTGGTTTCAGAGGGACAGGCCTATGATTCATCAGTCTTATATAATACCCAGTGCTCATTACATCACATGCCCTCCTTAATGTCCATCACCCAGTTACCCCATCTGCCCACCCACCTCCCTTCAAACAACCCTCAGCTTGTTTCCTATGATTAACAGTCTCTTATGGTTTGTCTTTACTTAGTTATTACCTACTGTATTTCACCTCACTGATACTAGGTCTTCAAAGTTTTATTTATTCTAAACCACTCAAATGTGACAAGGCAACCTGTGATGAAATATAATAGAAATGCACCTATACTTATTAAGAAATTTGATTTCTTATGTCTAATACGTTTTTGGAAAGTGGAACTCAATGTTCAAATATTACTAATTTCATATATCTACTAGGTGGATCTCTTTTTATATGAAATTCCTGTTAAGCTCACCAAATAATCCTTACTAAAGATACTTAGGTCATTTCCAAAGACAAGGCAAGTTTAACAACTACCAGGAAATTAATGATTGTAATGTATACTAAAATAGTGATGAAATGATGACCAATAATTATATTAAGCTCTATTATGTTGAAAGTACCTTTATCAGTCAAAATGGAATTTTTATTCTGACAGAAGTTTCATGAGGACAAGTCTATTGGATGGGAATTTAAATAATTTGTCAGTCAAATAATAGAAATATTCTGTATCAGAAAGGAATATACAAAGAAAGGCCTATATTTATTATATACCTATGTACTTTATTTATATACAAATTTATATACCACATTCTCTGATATGCATGTATATGTATGTACATATATAGAGATATATACATATATATGCATTTACATGTGTGTGTATAAAAATTGCACAAAAAAGGAAGAGGAAATCTTTGGCTTTACTTCTATTACAGGTTGAAAATGCATGAGCATTTGGAAGCACTGTTGTTTATAAACAGAATAGGTCACCATTACATAAGAAGCTTATTTTAAGAACCCAGTGTGTATCATTTAACTCCAAAAGCTGCTATTCTTTGAATCTTCTTTTGGAAATTGTACGTTCTTTATTAACATGAAGTTTTTTGGAAGGCAGGAGCCCTCTATTAACAGAAAGGCCATTGGAGACTTAAGGGATCACATCTTGCATCTTATTCTACAGCATAATCATCTGTTACATCTTGAAAGAGATCAGCAGGAATGGGATGCAGGAACTTGTAGATGATCTGAACAGAGCAAAAGGAATAACTATTCTGGAAATGGAAGGCGGACTGATGAAGGGAAGGTGGGAGAGGATGGATAAACTTTTATTTCTTCCAAAATTTACATGAAGTTAAGCATGACCTTTAGGATGACATCTGGGGATAAGAGGCATTACATAAGGGAAAAATCAAAGAAATTCTGAATAAAAAAATATCAGGACTTGTAGAATTGATACTTATTGAGTATGGAGTGGGAAGGAAGCCAAAGAACTTTCTGAAAAGGAATGGGCAAAAAACCTTAATAATAAGTGATATTATATACCTCATTCTCCATGATAGCCACAAATACAAGAGTGACAAATACGGCTAAAGAGCTAATAGCCAAGAACCAGGTGGAGAAAAAAAACTGTTTTTTAAAACATCACCTAATTACAATGTGATGTTGACTTGGTGTTTTTCTTAGATGCCTTACTCATATTATAGAAATAGCGAGTGGGGGAAAAGACCATAGATGGAAATTTAATACAGGTGATTTCCTTTGGTTAAAATATCGGTCAATAATCATCATCAATAGAAAATGCCAAGTGCCTGAATTTCTCTTTACTTTATTGTTTCCAAAATTATGATTTGATATGACTAGTAAGTACCTAGATTTGTGGCTGAGGGTCATTTGTTAATGGGTGTACAAAAGATAGAAACACTATAGAAAAATGAAAATTCTTTTGAGCTCAAGGGGAATAAGAGAGCAGAAATAACAGGCTTTCCAAATATGTTGAAGATTTCAGTACAATCTGGACCAAGAGCTGAGGCATTGAAAGCTAGATTGACACAGACTTCCTAGGAAAGCAGATTCTGAAGAGATACAGGTCAAATGTGATCATGCAGATGGTTGCATTAATGAATATTTAAAAAAAATAAGGAATTCAGTAACTGCATAAAAATAGACCTGGTATCTAATCCCAGAGTTCATATTTGCTCACCTAGCCACTGTTCCTAAAAATGTTACCATCCTTATTACTGCCGACCTCACCTTGCTATACCTCAATTCCCTTTTCTGTATGTGGACTGTGTTGGTCTGGATGACTTCAAAGCTCTTTTTCAACTCTATCCCTTTGTGAATCCATTAGTTTTTATTGAATTCAAGATTCCACTTGAGAATGTTTTGGTCTCATGAAGATTGTTATGGGGAAGGTATCAGAGATAAGCAGAGGGCTGGTCATCGTACCAACAGCAACACAAATCTCAAGAAAGGGCAGAAAAGATGGAAACTGGAGCATCTCCTCACTTAGCACAGGTGAGCAGGGTCAGGGCGGACAATGTCTTGCTTGATAATAGAAGGAATTAGAAAGTAATGGAGAATTGATTGGCGTTTCAGCACCTTGGCAGTTGTGCTGTTGCCCAATATTAAAATGCGATGTTTTTGAGGGAAACCATGTGGAAAAGGAAAATTCTCCTCTATCTTCTTGGGTTCTCCCAGTGGTTCTGAGAAATAAACTGACAATGGACAGATTAACAAGGCAAAAATCATACAAATTTATTTGATGTTGTTTTACATGGCACAGAGGAGCTTTACAAAGAGAAGAGAAATCCCGCAAAGAAACTGCTAGGTGTGGAGTCTTTTTTTTTTTTTTTTTTTGAAGATTTATTTATTTGTTTGAAAGAGAGAGAGAGAGCTTACAATCATAAGCGGGGGAAGAGAGAGAGAGAATCCTCAAGGGGATTCCTTGCTAAGCATGGAGCCCATGCAGGGCTCTATCCCAGGACCCTGAGATCATGACCTGAGCCAAAATCAAGAGTCGGGGGCGCCTGGGTGGCTCAGTCGGTTAAGCGACTGCCTTCGGCTCAGGTCATGATCCTGGAGTCCCGGGATCAAGTCCCGCATCGGGCTCCCTGCTTGGCAGGGAGTCTGCTTCTCCCTCTGCCCCTCCCCCCCCCTCGTGTGCTCTCTCTCTCCTCTCATCCTCTCTCTCAAATAAATAAATAAAATCTTTAAAAAAAAAAAAATCAAGAGTCGGCCACTTAACCGACTGAGCCATCCAGGTGCCCCAGCTTGGAGGCTTTTAAATCATTTTGACAGAGGAGGATAAATATATAGGGAAGTGACAAAACAAAAAAAAAGGGACTTTGAGTTTCCAGGAGTGACAAATTGTAAGAAGACATATATATGGGAAACTAATGGTATGTAGGGGCTAGTTAGTAGGTCATACACATTCAGTCCATATTAATATGTCTTTAGGGAATTTTAATTTAAAACAATGAGGTACCATTACACATCCAAAATCCAAAACACAGACAACACTAAACACTAGCAAAGATGTGAAGCTACAGAAACTATCATTCATTGCTAGGAAGAATGCAAAATGATAGAGTCACTTTGGAAGATAGTTTGGTGGTTTCTTACAAAACTAAATATACTTTTACCATATGATCCAACCATCATGCTCCTTGTTATTTACCCAAAGGAGCTGAGATATTATGTCCAAACAAAAACCTGCATACAAATGTTTATTGCAACTTTATTCATTATTACCAAACCTTGAAAGCAACCAAGATGTCATTCAGTAGGTAAATGGATAAATAAACTGTGGTACATCCAAACAATGTAATATTATTTTAGTACTAAAAAGAAATGAGCTGTCAAGCCAGAAAAGATATGGAGAAAACTTAAATGAATATTGCTAAGTGAAAAAAGCCAATCTGAAAAGGCTAAATACGATGTGATCTAAATATATGACATTCTAGAAAAGGCAAAACTATGGAGACAGTAAAGAGATCAGTGGTTGCCAGGCATTAGCGGGGAAGGAAGATGAAACACAGAGGATTGAGGGGCAGTGAAAATGCTCTGTGTGACTTCATAATGGAGGATATATATTATTACATGTTTATTCAAACTCATAGAATGTACAGCACCAAAAGTAAACTCTCATGTAAAATATGGACTTTAGCTGAGAAACAAACAAAAACAAAAACAAAATAAACAAGCCCTTTCCCCACAAACATGTGAAAATTAACCAGAGGTGAGTATGTGCGCACGCACGCGCACACACACACACACACACACACGTTGTACTTCTATATAATCAATGCATTGGAGACAAAATCACAGCAAAAATTATGAAATATTTGGAACTAAGCAGCAATTAAAGTACTATATATAATAATTTGTGGGGTGTAAGTAAAAAAATATATATCAGAAAATGAACATGTCAGCAAATAAGAAATTTGAAAATCAGTGAGCTAAGTTCTTTCTCAAGAAATTAGAAATAAGCAGCAGAGTTTTAACAAACAAAAAAGAAAATAGTGTGTTAGAATAGAAATTATTTTTCAAAATGGAGCAGACCAAATTAGAAGAGTGCATGGCATCGAGGAAGGGCTCTGTAACTGTGAGCTATTATTATAGTTAATTAAGTGCAGGGAGGTAATAAAAACATTCATCTACTAAGGGTCTGGAAATCTGTTTTCTAGTCCTTTTTTTTTCTCTTTGAAAGAGAAACCATATGGTTGTGTTACCTGTGGTGAGTCACATCACCCCCCCGGACCTTGGTTACTTAATATGCAAAATGAGAAGTTTGGATGAAAAGTTATGCCCAGTTCCGTGTCTCTGGGATTCTACTTTTACAGGACCCTAGTGGAGGCAAAAATTTGCCTTATATAAAATTCAACTTGTAGACTGCTGTTACCATATGAACCACTAGTGCCTGGGTGGGATTCTAGAAGAGATGAAACAGTGAGTTACATCTAAATTGTGCATAACTATTATGATTAGTAGTAGTAGGATTAGTATTAGTAGTACGAAACTTATAGCAAAGTTGACCCCCTTGCTACTATTATTTCCTTTTAGGGTGGTCACAGTTAAGTCGTGACTAAATTCCCAACACAAAAACCAAAACCCTTTTCTCTCTTGAGAATAATTTTTCTCAGGAAATTTTGTAACTCTCTTCTAAGGCATGTTACAGAGGTTGCAAGCTGCTGCTAAGAGTTCCTAGCTTGTTAAATCAATATCATGTTCATTTACTCAAGGAGATTCTGGTCTGAAAGAAAAGTAAGGCAGGCACTTTCATTTCACTTACAAGTAGAAATGAAATAGAAAATCCTTTCTTTTTCAAAGTTGGGAGAAAAAGGTCATGGTGCATTTTTTCCCACAGTACAGGGAAGTCTTTCTTAGCTTACTCTTGATATTTCCCTTCTGGTGCGTTGCAAAAAAGATGACTGATAGCTAGGAACAGGACCAGAGGAACCACTGTTCCTCCCTTTATCTGCTCTCTCTAAACCAGTGGTCCCCAAAATGTTGTCAGAGACCCTTCCAGGGGGTCTGTACCATCCAAATTATTTTCCTAGTAACATGAAAACATTATTTGCCTTTTTCACTGCCATTCTTTCTTGTGTCTACAGTGGGGTAGGAAAATCAGACACCAAGCTTTGGGATTAAACTGAATCCACAGACAGACCCTGCATCAAGTCATCAAAGCTCGATGAGAAGAAGAGACTTTAAGCTGAGAGGGGAAGGGGTTGGTCAAGATAAGCTCTCAGGAGAAATGTTTCACAGAGACTGAACGTCTTGAAGGTTTGATGGAGGCTTTATCCATAAAATCTGACTTCCTCAGGTATGGAGACACAACCCTCCGAACCCAAGCATCTACTCCCCTGGCTCTCCATCACCACCACTTGATGGCAGTACATTCAAATCACACATACAAACATGTAGCCACTTTACATTGCTGGATCATTTCCAAATGCTATCCTAATGCACTTAAAAAAGTATTTGAAATTGAAATTTGAGACTCAAGGAAGGCAGAGAATTAAAAAAAAAAAAGGGTCATACCACATTTTTAATTTAATTAGATTTGCAAAAAAGGAAATTTCACTTACTCTGGCATTTCTATTAATCTGTTCTAATACCATTAAGTAATCCAAATGCTTTTGAAAGCACCCTTGTTAAGTACTTTATAATAGTTAAATGTTAATTAAATGTATTATTTATTTACTAATCTTGTTCAAAAATAAGGCCTTGTGTATATTAAATGTATAATCCACATTATGGCACATATGGTTGTATAATTCATTTTAAATAACAAGGACTTTTAACTGTCATGTATTCTGAAGTAAAGAATAGGTTTAATATTTTAAAGTTGGAAACAATTTAATCTATAATTAAATATGTTACAATAGCTAAACTTCAGAGTTGCAGTGGAAATTCCTTTGTTTCTGTGAAGCTTTAGATAATTGAGGGAGGAGGAATGATTCTCTGAATGCAAAGTACCCTATTGGCTTTTCCATCCAAATCCAAGATGAAGTCACCCTCTTTAAACTTGTTATATAACTTCAGAATTGCAGGAGTAAACTTTTGGGGAATGATTAGCTTGCTAGTCATGCTAGAAATGTATAGATAATGATTATAATGGGTGCTCTTCTTCTGGAAGCAAAGTAAGAGAGCATAGCCTTTCGAAAATTCCAAACAAATCTCTTCTCTGTGGTATTATATAAGGGAACACTGGTGCCAAGCTAGCGAGTGGCTTTGCTTTCTCCTGTTCTTTTTCAAGAACAATGGGTAAAAGTTAAATAAACATATTAGCTTTTGTTGAGAGATTAACTGGAAGTGATTACTCGTACTTTTCATGTGACATCTCAGGTGGAGAGCTTGTGAAGTATTTCGTATATATAAATTTTCAGGCAGCCTGTGGAATGAAACAGGATTATAAAGGTTATAGACATGCTCCTTGATTCTTTCAAAGGAAAATGTTTATAGAGAGCTTACTAATGCATACATAAACCTGAGGAGAAAGTTAATTTTTTTGTAAAGGATGCTTTGAAAAAGGAGATCTCTGAGAACATAGTAAGTCTTTCACTTTCCATGTCAATCAGCCCATTTCAAACAGGCAAGATCGAACAGCCTGGTGATCCCAGATCACAGCTCAGTTAGAAATGAAGCCAGATTATCACATAAATCTTCCCACAGTGCTTGGCACATAGTGAGCCAATATATGTGATTAATTATTCTTTTAGAAGGTAAAGTCTGAGGGAGTACCTGAACCTCTTTCCCATTCCTTCCTATCCCCTAACTACCTTTCCACCTACTTCCTTGCTTAAGTGGTGTTAATTCATTTATTTAACAAGTATTTACAGGGGGCCTATGGTATGGCAGGTACTGTTTTAGGCACTAGCCGACAAAGCCAAACTTTACTCAGCCTGGAAAACAGTGAGGGCTGCAGCTAGACCTGTATGTGCATTGAGACCCAGTGGAGGAAGTGGGCAGGGATGGATGCCAAAAGTCTGGCACCAGAAACCTCTCCCCAGGGATGGTAGGACAATGCAGGGCCTGGAGCTTAGGGGTATCCCAGGGAGAAGAGGGGTGGAGGGATCAAAGCAGACCTGATTTCACTAAATTCATGCCAGACACAACTGAGACAAAATCCACTTACCCTGAATTGATCAAACTAGTTTTTCCACTATCAGGTGAAATGTGATCTTAAATAGAGGTTAAGATTTCACTCGCTCATCACAGTGGTCTGAAATATCAAACTTGTTTCTTTATTTTACAGTATTAATTTTTTTTAGTATTAATAAACAGGGAAGCCATCCCATAGCATTGCTCTGTTTCTCTGATTCCAGATGTTTTTCCCAGAATCTGGCAGAACGCCTCTGGTCAGCTCTTCAATTTGGGGTATTCAGTACACATCTCTTGTTTGGCTATTAGTTTTCTTGTGTCTTCCTCATGAAATTTCCTTTTGGGGTATCCCCTCACCTTAGCCAGCCAGAAGGGAACATATGCCTTTTAGTGAAGGAGAATGAAAAATTCAATAATCTCACCAGTGTTATTGCACAACTCTGGGGGGAAGATAGTTAGCTTGTAGTTGACATGGAAACAGCAATTCCTTGAGTTGTGCAATGCAAATTTCACCCCACAGGCTGCCCCTCTTCAATGATCTGGGTATATTTTCTTCCACCCAGCATTTCTGTTTGCCTGTCTTATACTCTCTGAAAACATAGTTTTAGTCCTTGCTCAATAATTTTAATACATCTGCCATAATTTACATACTTTCTTTAAATTTTTAGACAATTAGTATGTTTGCAAGATCTTGCTATTAAAAATATAAATGGATAAACTCTCATGTACAATTATTCACATTTTGAGTTGTTGCTTTAGGATAAATTCTCAGAAATAGGTCAAAGGGTACAGACATTATTGAGGCTCATTCTACTCAGCTAAAAATTGTTTTCCGGGAATATTGCTCTGATTTACTCTCCCATTCACTGTACATGAGAGTGGATTTTTCCAAGTAACTTTGCCAGTTTATCAAATGGTAAACTAGCAGAGATTAAGGTAGTGAGTGAGCTGGAGGGAGTCAAGTTTTGTGCATTTTGGAAAGACAATTCCTCATTGACATTAATGTATGCAAGGACATTAGAAACATACTCACCATTTGAACTAGTAAACAAAAGTTTTTCATAAGAAAAAATGGTGAAGGGGGAAAAGATGACAGAGGAGTAGGGGACCCTATTCGAACCGGTCCCCAGAATTGAGCTGAAAACCTACCAGACAACCCTGAACACCCACGAAATCAGCCTGAGATGTAAGAAGATAGATCTGGATCTCTACAAACAGAATATTGCAGGCAGTTGGTTTCGAGGTATGAAGCAGGGAGCCATGATTCCGCAGGCAGATATCCAAGGATAAATGGCAGCGGGAGGGAGGCTGGCCATGGGGATTCTACACTGCCAGTGAGCAATAGCCTCCTGCACTGGGGACGGGGCACCGATGTGCAGACCAGTAGTGGTGGGGAAAGGACTTTAGAGCAGCCCCCCAGGTGGATACCCGGAGCAGCGAGGTCACACCTACGAACTAGGGGCGGCTGGTAGTTTCAGAAGCACAAAGGGCAGACATGCCTGACCTGGAGGCAAGGACTGGGAGTGCTGCTGAGGGGTGCACAACCCAGGACGCTGCAGTTCATAGCAGCACAGACAGAAATGGAGATAGTGTGGCCTGGAGAGCTCACTGAAGAACAGACTGCAATCTCTCTGCTCTGAGACAGAGGGTTGGAAACGGTCTCTTCTGCTCTGACTCTTAGAAGAGATGCGGAAAGCCACCATGGAAAGCAGCCAGAGAACAAAACCCCCCAAAAATCGGTTTTCACTGAGCCCATCCCCCGCCACAGGGGGCAGGGCAACTCTGCCCAAACAGGGTTGCCTGAATAACAGCATTGCAGGCCTCTTCCCCAGAAGACAGGCTGGGAGAAAAAGAGGCCAGCAACCCTAAGGTCCCTAGAAAACAGGTGCATCTTGCTTGGGTTGTGGTCAATAATTTGGACTCTATACATTCCTTCAACCACCCCTCAACAGAATGACTAGGAGGACGAACCCCCAAAATAGGAAAGACTTAGAGACTATGATTTACGCCACAGATTTACAAATGGATTCAGATATAACCAAGATGTTGGAGATGGAATTCAGTGTAGCAATTGTGAAGACAATAGCTAGAATGGAGAAATCGATTAATGGCAACACAGAGTCTCTAAGGGCAGAAATGAAAGCTGAATTGGCAGAACTTAAAAATGCTGTCAGTGAGATCCAATCCAATCTAGATAATCTAACAGCTATGGTAAGTGAGGCAGAAGAACGAATTGGGGATTTAGAAGACCAATTAATAGGCAAGAAGGGAAAAGAGGAGGTCAGGGAAAAACAACTCAGAATCCACGAAAATAGAATCAGAGAAATAAGAGACACCATGAAACATTTCAATGTCAGAATTATTGGGATCCTTGAGGAGGTGGAGAGAGAGAGGACTAGAAGATATATTTGAGCAAATCGTAGCTGAGAACTTCCCTAATCTGGGAAATGAAACAAACATTCGAGTCCTAGAGGCAAAGAGGACCCCTCCCAAGATCAAGGAAAACAGGCCAACGCCCCGGCATGTAATAGTAAAACTCGCAAATCTTAGAACCAAGGAAACCATCCTGAGGGCAGTTGGGGGGAAGAGATTCCTTATGTACAGAGGGAGGAACATCAGAATAACGTCAGACCTATCCACAGAGACCTGGCAAGCCAGAAAGGCCTGGCAAGACATATTCAGGGTACTAAATGAGAAGAACATGCAGCCAAGAATACTTTATCCAGCAAGGCCATCATTTAGAATGGATGGAGAGATGCAGAGCTTCCAAGACTGGCAGAAACTGAAAGAATATGTGACCATTAAGCCAGCCCTGCAAGAAATATTATGGGGGGTTCTATAAAAGGAGAAAGACCCCAAGAATGATATAGAACAGAAATTTACAGGGACAATCTATAAAAACAAGGTCTTCACAGGCAACATGATGACAATAAATCCATATCTTTCAATAATCACTCTCAATGTAAATGGCCTAAATGCTCCCATAAAACGGTACAGGGTTGCAGATTGGATAAAAAGACAGGACCCATCCATATGCTGTCTACAAAAGACTCATTTTGAACCTAAAGATACATCCAGACTGAAAGTGAAGGTATGGAGATCCATCTTCCATGCCAACGGACCTCAAAAGAAAGCTGGGGTAGCAATTCTTATATCAGACAAATTAGATTTTAAACTAAAGACTGTAGTTAAAGACACAGGAGGACACTATATCATTCTTAAAAGGTCTATCCAACAAGAAGATCTAACAATTGTAAACATCTACACCCCCAACATGGGAGCAGCCATCTACATAAGCCAACTGTTAACCAAAATAAAGTTATATTGATAACAATACGTTAATTGTAGGAGACCTCAATACTCCACTCTCAGCAATGGACAGATTATCTAAGCAGAAAATTAACAAAGAAACAAGAGCTTTGAATGACACACTGGACCAGATGGACCTCATAGATATATACAGAACAGTCCACCCTAAAACAACAAAATACACATTCTTCTCGAGCGCACATGGAACTTTCTCCAGAATAGACCACATACTGGGTCACAAATCAGGTCTCAACTGATACCAAAAGACTGAGATTATTCCCTGCATATTCTCAGACCACAATGCTTTAAAACGGAAACTCAGTCACAAGAAAAAATTTGGCAGAAATTCAAACACTTGGAAACGAAAGACCACTCTGCTCAAGAATGTTTGGGTCAACCAGGAAATCAAAGAAGAACTTAAACAATTCACGGAAACCAATGAGAACAAAAACACATCGGTCCAAAACCTATGGGATACTGCAAAGGCAGTCCTAAGGGGGAAATATATAGCCATCCAAGCCTCACTCAAAAAAACAGAAAAATCCTGAATTCACCAATTTTACACCTTAAAGAACTAGAGAAAAAACAACAAACGATGCCTGAGCCATGCATTAGAAGAGAAATAATTAAGATTAGAGCAGAGATCAATGAATTAGAAACCAGAAACACAGTAGATCTGATCAACAAAACTAGAAGTTGGTTCTTTGAAAGAATTAATAAGTCAATAAACCACTGGCCAGACTTATCCAAAAGAAAAGAGAAAGGACCGAAATTAATAAAATTATGAATGAAAGGGGAGAGATCATGTTTAACACCAAGGAAATAGAAACAATTATTAGAAATTATTATCAACAACTATATGCCAACAAGCTGAGTAACCTGGATGAAATGGATGCCTTCCTGGAAACCTATAAACTCCCAAGACTGAAACAGGAAGAAACTGACAACCTGAATAGGCCAATAACTAGTAATGAGATTGAAGCAGTGATTAAAAACCTCCCAAAAAGCAAGAGTCCTGGGCCTGATGGATTCCCTGGGGAATTCTACCAAACATTCAAAGAAGAAATAATAGCTATTCTCCTGAAGCTGTTTCAAAAATAAAAACAGAAGGAAAGCTTCCAGACTCATTGTATGAGGCCAGCATTACCTTGATCCCCAAACCAGGCAAAGACCCCATCAAAAAAGAGAATTTCAGACCAATATCCCTGATGAATATGGATTCCAATATCATCAATAAAATCCTAGGTAATAGGATCCAACAATACATCAAAAGGACCATCCACCACGACCAAGTGGGATTTATGCCTGGGATGCAAGAGTGGTTCAACATTTGCAAATCAATCAATGTGATAGAATAGATTAATAAGAGGAGAGAGAAGAACCATATGGTCCTCTCAATTGATGCAGAAAAAGCATTTGACAAAATACAGCATCCTTTCCTGATTAAAACTCTTCAGAGTATAGGGATAGAGGGAACATTCCTCAAGTTCATAAAATCCATCTATGAAAATCCCACAGCAAATATCATCCTCAATGGGGAAAAGCTGAGAACATTTCCCTTAAGATCAGGAACATGACAAGGATGCCCACTCTCACCACTATCGTTCAACATAGTACTAGAAGTCCTAGCAACAGCAATCAGACAACAAAAAGAAAAGAAAGGTATTCAAATTGGCAAAGAAGAAATCAAACTCTCTCTTTGCAGATGACATGATACTTTATGTGAAAAATCCAAAAGACTCCACCCCCAAATTACTAGAACTCATACAGCAATTCAGTAATGTGGCAGGATACAAAATCAATGCACAGAAATCAGTTGCTTTCTTATACACTAACAATGCAACTGTAGAAAGAGAAATTAGAGAAACGATTCCATTTACAATAGCACCAAAAACCATAAGATACCTCGGAATAAATCTAACCAAAGAGGTAAAGGATCTATACTCTAGGAACTACAGAACATTCATGAAAGAAATTGAAGAAGACGCAAAAAGATGGAAAAACTTTCCATGCTCATGGATGGGAAGACTAAACATTGTTAAAATGTCTATGCTACCCAGTGCAATCTATACCTTCAATGCCATCCCAATCAAAATTCCAATGACATTTTTCAAAGTGCTGGAACAAACAATCCTAAAATTTGTATGGAATCAGAAAAGACCCCGAATCACCAAGGAAATGTTGAAAAAGAAAAACAAAGCTGGGGGCATCACGTTGCCTGATTTCAAGCTATATTACAAAGCAGTGATCACCAAGACAGCATGGTACTGGCACAAAAACAGACATATAGACCAATGGAACAGAATAGAGAGCCCAGATATGGACCCTCAACTCTATGGTCAACTAATCTTCGACAAAGCAGGAAAAAATACGCAATGGAAAAAAGACAGTCTCTTCAATAAATGATGCTGAGAAAACTGGACAGCTCTATACAGAAGAATGAAACTCAACCATTCTCTAACACCATATACAAAGATAAAACTCAAAATGGATGAAAGACCTCAATGTGAGACAGGAATCCATCAAAATCCTAGAGGACAACATAGGCAGTAACCTCTTTGACATCGCCCACAGCAACTTCTTTCAAGATTCATCTCCAAAGGCTAGTGAAACAAAAGCAAAAATGAACTTTTGGGACTTCATCAAGATAAAAAGCTTCTGCACAGCCAAGGAAACAGTCAACAAAACAAAGAGGCAATGCACAGAAAGGGAGAAGATATTTGAAAGTGACACTACAGATAAAGGGCTGGTATCCAAGATCTATAAAGAACTTCTCAAACTCAATACCCAAAAAACAAATAATCAAGTCAAAAAATGGGCAGAAGACATGAACAGACACTTCTCCAAAGAAGACATACAAATGGCTAACAGACACGTGAAAAAATGTTCATCATCATTAGCCATCAGGGACATTCAAATCAAAACCACATTGAGGGGCGCCTGGGTGGCTCAGTCGGTTAAGCGGCTGCCTTCGGCTCAGGTCATGATCCTGGAGTCCTGGGATCGAGTCCCGCATCGGGCTCCCTGCTCAGCGGGGAGTCTGCTTCTCCCTCTGACCCTCCCCCCCTCTCATGTGCTCGCTCTCTCTCTCAAATAAATAAATAAAATCTTTAAAAAAATAAATAAATAAAATAAACCACATTGAGATACCACCTTACACCAGTTAGAATGGCAAAAATTGACAAGGCAAGAAACAACACATGTTGGAGAGATTGTGGAGAAAGGGGAACCCTCTTACACTGTTGGTGGGAATGCAAGTTGGTACAGCCACTTTGGAAAACAGCATGGAGGCGTCTCAAAAAATTAAAAATAGAGCTACCCTATGACCCAGCAATTGCACTACTCGGTATTTACCCCAAAGACACAGATGTAGTGAAAAGAAGGACCATATGCACCCCAACGTTCATAGCAGTAATGTCCACAATAGCCAAACTGTAGAAAGAGCCGAGATGCCCTTTAACAGATGAATGGATAAAGATGATGGGGTCCATATATACAATGGAATATTACTCAGCCATCAGAAAGGATGAAAACCCAACTTTTACATCAACATGGATGGGACTGGAAGAGATTATGCGAGGTGAAATAAGTCAAGCAGAGAAAGTCAATTATCATATGGTTTCACTTATTTGTGGAACATAAGGAATAGCATGAAGGACATTAGGAGAAGGAAGGGAAAAATGAAGGGGAGGAAATCGGAGGGGGATACGAACCATGAGAGACTATGGACTCCGAGAAACAAACTGAGGGTTTTAGAGGGGAGGGGGAAGGGGGGAAGGGTTAGTCTGGTGATGGCTATTAAGGAGGACACGTACTGCATGGAGCACTGGGTGTTATACGAAAACAATGAATCGTGGATCACTACATCAAAAACTAATGATGTATTGTATGGTGACTAACATAACATAATAAAATAAAATTTTAAAAAGTTAAAAAAATGGAAAACGTACAAAAATAAGCATTTTTGGATGTTTATTATGGTGTTGCAAAATAATAAAAAATAGAAGTAACTTAAAAAATAAATTTATTGAATAAATTATGAAATACTTGCATAAGGAAGCATTATAATCACCTAAAAATGTTGTAGTAAAATATTTACTATGGAATGGTAATGAGATTTTAAGTAAAAAATCAACTAACTACTTATGTTAAAAAAACATTTTTGAATTTTTAAAAACTAGACATTGATTTAAAAAAAATTATGGAAAAATACCAAAATATTAACGGTAGATTTCTGGGTACTTTTAGATTGTTTGGTTTGTTTTTCTCAATATGCTTTATTTTATATTTCATATTGTAAAATATATACTTTAAAGAAAGAGCATATAAAATCTTTATGCCTCTAAAACTATAATCATTGGTCCAGAAATTTGGCAAAATCCACTATAATGAACATTAGCATTTTAAATGATTTTTGCAGTATCAGTCAGAACCATTTATCGGAATCAGCTTTGTTTTTATTCTCTGGAAAAATTGAAGTCCTTCCTCAGCTATCCTAATGTGTTGAATATTTTTTGTCATGCACTTAACTGTAACTATGAGTGAAGGCTTTGTATTTCCCATAATTTTTCATTAAAACTCATAATAAAACAAAACATGACACTGTTTCCATATGTATTTTCATATATTTCACCATTGATAAAGATTGGCCAAAGTTTTAAAAATCACCAATTTTAAGATGTGTTAAATGTGTTACTCTTGGAAGCCCAGCTGCACAGATAGGCAGTTAGGCTAGCTCTCTTTCCCAACGTGTCCCACCTGTTCTAATCATTGCTAAGTTAGTGAACTCCTTTGCTGCTCAAAATGCGGGCATTGACATCTTCTGGGAGTTTTTGCAAATGCAAAAATCTCCAGCCCCTTTCAAGACTTACTTGATCTAGAAACCACAGATTCATTTCTCCGTTTAATTTCTACACACGTTAATGTTTGGGAGGCACTGGGCCAGGAGTGATGACAATAAACACTTTCAATTACCTTCCCCTTTTGTTGGTTTTGATTTGTTGAACTTTATTTAAACATCACCTTGAAGGTGAAAACAGCTGTTATATATAGCACTCTTCTGCCCAGCCTGAAGTGAATTTTTTTTTTTTCCTTTGGGGGCAAATGCCACTGCATGATTTCAAACCAAACAAATCAGAATAAAGTTTTCCTGGAAAATTCAAAGGGAGAAAAAAAAATCATAAACAATTGCGTAGTGTACTGTCCCAACTAGACATATTGTTCGAGCGATAAGATTCCTTCTTTTTGTCCACAGGTCATATCAAACAAAAACATAGACTCCTTTATATAAACAGTTACTGCGTCAGAGTTTTATGAATGACATTTTCTACTGACAGATTATTTTCGATGAAAGTGGGTTCTTTCAGAATTGCACTTTAAAAAATGAATATTTGTCTTAGAACAATTCAGAAAAATAACATGACACTTACACTCAATACATCTGGTAGAAAATAATATCACTGGTTTAAAAGAGCAGATGGAAAATTTTCTTCTGAAAAACCACTGTTAATAAGACCATCTCTTCAATCCTTGCAAGAATTGCACAATGTGTACACCTGTAAACAGAGTAACAGGGGGAAAAAAGGATTATTGTTTTTTCTATGAGCCCGGGCGAAATAATCACTCTCCTCATTTAACCTGTGAGGAATAGATAGGTGAAAGTCTCTAAAACAAATATTTCCACTTATTGTTATATCTTTCCTCAGAGAGATTCTCCTGAGCATTCTAAGAGGCTGAAGTTTAGGTAGCTAGTCAGCCAACTTTTAGTCAATAGAGATGGCCCTAAGTTCTTTGACATTCCTCCTTTCAAGAGGTTGGGTCTAATGGCCCTCTCTTTGCACCAGGGGTGGCCTCATAAGGGACAGAATGCAGGGAAAGTGACACAGTGTGACGTCCAGGGCTAGATCGGAAGGTCAGGAGGCAGCCCTTGCCTTGCATCTTGGAATGCAGCCTATTCGGATGTTTCACATTTGACACTCCTCTCAGGACCCCGCAGCCATGCTGCAAGGAGCCCAGGCCAAGTGCAAATGCTTGGGTGACCGCCTCTGGAGACAGCCCTGTGAGAGTCACTGTGACATCCACTGCTGCTAAGTCTTCAGATGCTTGGGGGCCCCAGACAACGTCTGACTGCCACAACGTAGGAGGCCACAAGTGAGAATCGCCACCTGAATGCTTCCTGAATTCCTGACCACAAAATTCCTGACCACAAAATAAAATGGGTGCTTTAAGATGCTAAGTTTTTAGGTAATTTCTTCTACAGCAATAGATAAAACGCCAAGAAACACCCACAATCCCTGAACACAGAGACTGTGTTTTCCTATCCTTTGCCCTCTAAATCCCATAGCAATGACTATTTCTTCAGCACTAACATTTACCATAGCTTTGTCTGGTCATCAATAACTTGACGATCTTGGATTACTAAAATGTCCTTCGCCTAATTTCATTTTGTTTTTCAAAGCTTAATAACCCAGTTAAGTGGCATGATAACAAAAAATAAATTTAGAGAGTGTTGTTGCTAGGACTGGATTTGTAACATGAAGACAATAGCTCTGGGCACTTGAGCCCATGAAAAAGCTAGGTACGATCTAAGAGCAGTATCTAAGAAGCAAGCAAAACCTGATGAATGAGAGAGCAAAAACATTGTTGGCTACTTTTGGAGTTCTCGACTTAAACCATAACTTATCAGAAGAAAGGATCTCAATCACTTTATGCCATTTTTAACCAGAGTTATATGTATCTTTCCTACCCCTGCAAGTTGGCTTTATTTGGGTCCTCTACTCTCTAAATACAAGATATAGTAGAAGTTTACAATCTAAAACTGTTTCTTCTTTGGGTACCCACGCAAGCCATGTTTTGGCACATTCAAATAGGGCACAGGAATCCCAGCTACTGGGACTGGATATGTGTCCTTTTTAGGGCTGAGAGGTGAAGGGCTTTCAAAACGTTATGATGCTCACAAGATCCAGAATAGCTGATTTCTATTGTGTGGTCTGTTGCCTTGTTTTCTCCAATGAGGATCCTGTGATATATACTCAGTGGGACAAGGACAAAAGGGAAATCAGATCCTCATTTTATTCTTTTTTTTTTTTTTAAAGATTTTATTTATTTATTTGACAGAGACAGAGATAGCGAGAGCAGGAACACAAGCAGCGGGAGTGGGAGAGGGAGAAGCAGGCTTCCCCTCGAGGAGGGAGCCTGATGTGGGACTCAATCCCAGGACCCTGGGATCATGACCTGAGCCGAAGGCAGACGCTTAACGACTGAGCCACCCAGGCACCCCCTCATTTTATTCTTAGCTGGATTACAGCCTGCTACCAGAATATAAGAATCCCCCCATAAGGTGCAACTTGGGCTTCAGACCCAAGCAGCCCTCTTTTTTTCCCACAGGACCCCTAAATGTGCTGCCAATCCTAGAGTAATGCAATCTCCCCAGGACCTGAATGATGTTTAAAAAAAGGAAAGAGGAAGCATGGTGACTAGGCCCTTACGTTAATTTATCAATCTTACTGCATATATGCAAGACAGTAGAACAGGAATGAGAGTAAGATTTGGGTTCATGCCAACTCACGTTCATTAAGCACACAGAAGCTGGAACCCAAAGGCCACAAGCTACCACCATATGTTCATTCACAGTGGCCAGGCCACCTGGGAAACTTGGCTCAACTGTGTAAGTAACTCCAGTCATGTTATCCCCCATACCTCCCGCAAGATATGGCAGAGTAACAAGAAGAAGATGGGGAAAGAGAAGCTTTCCCAGTTGTCTTCCTGTTAGATAAGGTTTTCCTCCTCCTAAACTGGTGAAGCCAGAACTGGTATATTGATCCTCCTCTTCACCTGATAAATGAAGGTAAGAAAATCTAGATAGCACAGCTGTGAAAATCCGCTTTGTTAGAGGAGTTCACGTCTGTGACAACTTAAGCTTCAGAGGGAGTTTCTTTGATTAAAATATCGATTTGATTGTAACAAGAAAGTTCTTAAAAGTACACATTTAAGGAAATGAGTATTTTTTTCATAGATGGTTAATTATCCTGACCACATAAGCATTAATGGCTGGTGTTGCTAAGGGTATATGATGTTCCGCACAGTCCCTCAGTCTGCTAACGTTTTCACTTGTCCACCTCCTCCCATCAGTCTTGAATCTAATCCAGTCAGGTTTTTGCCATGCTTGTCCACGGATGCTTCTCTTGTCGAGGTCACCAGTGAATGCCAGTTTGTCAAACCCAGGTCCAGTGGAAGTTCTGTGCCAATGTGGGGCCACTGCAGTAAAGCAATAAATGGGTAGCATTTAGCATGGGGAGGACCTAAGGTAACCCCGAGCTTGGTTCCCCTTGTTCCTGCAAGGCAGAAAACAGATCCAAAAAGTCCTTCTGTGGGGCAGAGAGAAGGAGGTAAGGCAGGATATGGAAAATAACTCAGAATTAAGAGTCAGCATAGTTGGAGTGGTGTAGGTGAGGGAACCCTATAGTAGGGCTGTGGAATGGACAGGCCAAGGGCTAGTGCAGCTGAGTCTTTGAGGTTCAAGGGAGGTAGGAAAGAAGTGCAGGCAGTAGGGGGAAATGGCCTTCTTTTCCTGCTTCATGTCTCCATGAGCAGACCTCCCCTAGAATCACTTTCCTGGCCCCTCTCCACCTCATCACTTTTCACCAGGAAAGGAGAAGGAACTGATAACAATGCTGAATTGGGGAGAGAGAATTGAGAAAATGTAGTGCCTTTCCTCCCTCCCTCTCTGGATCTTTCTACCTGCAGAGCACACATTTTGCTCTTCTCTCTTGAGGTAAATAGGGCCTGTCTCTGTGGGGGGTTGGGGGGGAGTGTATTTGCCTACTTGTTGTGCCAATGACGGAATGTCAGCCTGTCCAATTAGGTAGAGAATATTAGCCAACTTGTGGGCCACAAGACCTAAGCTATGTTCTCCCATATCCTTTTGGTCAGCAATCTCAATTTCCCTAAGTCCTCTGTTTTTTTCTTAACTGGATCTCAACTGGAGCAGGAAGTTTACTAGTTTACTAGTCTTTTCAAATCCCAATAGAGATGCTAGATGGCACTCTCAATACTTTTGTTATACAGGCAACAAGCAATATGACAATAGAATGAAGGGAAATATGGGGTCAGTGTGTGTGTGTGTGTGTGTGTGTGTATGTGCATGAGTGTTTAATAGGAATTATTATAGAGTATTTGTAGGTAATAAGATTATCCAATAGTAAGGGACAAATAATAGAAGATACAGGGAACAGATGATAATTGCAGGGGCAAAGCCCTTCCATTAGACAAAAGGAGCACATGGAAGCTTGTGCACAGGTGGAGTGGCCACCCTCAGAGGAGAGCAGGGGCTAAATGCCCATGGTAATAGGAAGGAAAACAGAGATTATGGGTTCAGATATAATCAACCATGTGGGAGGACAGGGAAATTCTCTTCTGATTGCTTCCATTTTCTCAGTGAGATGGAAAAACAGGATCATCTGTTATTAAAATATGGACCAAAATGTAAATATTTGGATCTAGGTTTGTTGATTCCATCTAATAATAATTCAGTTTCACCCAGTGGCCATGTGATCTCTTCAACATCTAACTAAACCTGAAGCCTCTTACCCCTGTATGGAGTCTGGTCTTTCTGGTTTTATTTTTAATTTTTTTTATGAATATTTATTCTTTTTTTAAATTATGTTATGTTAATCACCATATATTACATCATTAGTTTTTGATGTAGTGTTCCATGATTCATTGTTTGTGTATAACACCCAGTGCTCCATGCCCTCTTTAATACCCACCACCAGGCTAACCCATCCCCCCACCCCCCTCCCCTCTAGAACCCTCAGTTTGTTTCTCAGAGTCCATAGTCTCTCATGGTTCGTCTCCCCCTCCGATTTCTCCCCGCAAACAACTTCAAATTCTTTGCAGATGCAGAATTGATAAGTAAATAAACAGATGTATAATGGATGAACAAGTAAATAAAATAAATGCACACTAATTGCAAAATATTCTAGCTATTCTTTACCATAAGATTATTATTAAACTATCAGGGAAGAAGTTTTGCATTCCATCATATTTCCCTGAGTGGAATTTGAGACCAGTGTAGTCCTATTTGTAGGTCAGAGCTAACGACATAGAACCAAAGACAAATTTAGCCATCTTTTCAATATCCTGACACTGGACCTATCACAAAGGGTCTACTTAAAATACTACAATGTTTCTTAAACAAACATTTTAGAATGATAAGCATTTTACTTCTTATTTTGATGAAGAGCAACACAGACAAGGGATAGCCAAGAAGCCTGCTCTGTGTTTTATAATATATAAAACAGGGGAAAGAATTTTGAAACAAATCAAAGACATCTGTCAAAGTCATAAGAGGCTAAATCCTCTTTGTCTCCCATCCTACCGTGATCTTATATACTAGTATGCAAGTTATTTAAGGGAAAAGTAACAGATTAGCAAAAGTGACAAAACCGAACATTAAATAATTCTCAGTTGCAAGAGTCAAAATTATGAAAGGACAAGTGAAAACAGAACAAATCAGGCAATAATTGAACATCATATCCCATTAGGGACACCAGCCATGTTTATATGATCAGTCATCTATGATAAAAAAGACATATCCTGTAGGAGAAGGGTGAAGAGCAAAGGTATTTATTTCCCTGTAGGGATATGAACTAGGTAGAAGGGGAAGGGACTCTCAGAAGCATAACTTAAAGCAATGCTCCCAAATTACTAATGACCAGGAAATTGTAACACTTTTGAAAATGGGAAAAGGGATTTACTCAATTAAGACACTGCCTTCATATCAGTGAGTCAGAGACAGAGTCACAAAGAGTGAACTCAAATATATAGGTGACAGGTATATTGAACATGCAAAGAACTTTCCATTTATACTTGCCTTAAGTTCAGATGCTAACTCACTTGTTTTTGAATATAATGGCCCATAAAACAAAAATGAAGAAAAATGCAAGAGGTAATATAAGAGAATAATAAAATGATTCAATTTTCAAAATCTGTTTTGTTCCCTGATATTCTTAATATAAATAATAATCTCTAAACATTATATTTTATATTGTCTATGGAGATATCCAACTCGGACTTCATTGACATTTGATGAAGTAATAGTGTCATGTGAAACATTAAATGGGCGAAGTAGTTGATAACTTAGACTGTCTACAGAATCAGAATAACACATTCTCTTCCACTTTTGGGTAAACAATATATTTGCCCCATCTTCTCAGGTCCACAGGCCCACTTCTGTTTATAGGATGAAACTGTCCATTTGATCTTGTCAACTTGTAAACAATTCCTTGTAAATAGTCTTTTTTGGGCTTTTGTTTTTCAATGCTTACTCATCAAACCTCTCTATTTTTCAGTATATCCATGACTTGATCTTCCCTTTAGCATGTTCAAAGAATGAATATCTTAATCTGAAGCCAGGGAGGATTTGTTTTCAATAATTGCATCATTCACATTTGTGGATGTGGCTGGCTGTCTCTTAGGTTCCTAAAGTTGTTCAGCTGTGCCTTGATTCACATAAAGCGTGCTGTGAAGGTGATTTAAACATCTCCTGGTTTCCTGTCACAAATTAGAGGTGGTAACATCATGCTCATTGAAGTTTCCTGTACCCCCAACCACAAAAAGGCTGAGGGGAAGGGAAGTATGGACAATAATGCTGCCCATTCTTTCCAGGGCCAAGCTGGGGTTTGGGGTGGGAGAAGGCCAAGAGCCTCAGAAGATGGGACAAACACAATTCACTTCATCTACATTGCTGGTGTGGAGAGACTTCCAGGATGTACCTTGCAAATGTTTTAGGCTTTCTGTAGAATTTCTTATCTGCCAACAAGACACAACAGTGTACAAGGGAAGATTTCAAAAACCACGTGTTTTGTCCTGGCTTTGCCTTCACTAGCTCTGAATTTGGGCAAAGCACTTGTGTATTTAGCCCTGTTTTCCCATGAATTGGAATGTTCACACATAACCATGTCCCTACTCCTATTTTTGTTCAACTGTTTTCAAGCTATGTTCTTTAGGAGCAGCTGAGCTTCTGGCTTGGTCTAAAGAGATCCTGGTAATTGCATGGCTCTGCTGGAGATTGTTTTGGAGATGCACATGTTACCCCATTTCTAGCCAAAAAGACATAAAGGAGTTCAGCCTAGAACGAGGAGGACATTTTCCTTGGCCTTGAAACAGCTACTCCTGCCAGTGCCCACCACTGTAGAAGGGTATGATTTTTAGAAATGCACTAAACCCTCTTGTGGGCAGAAAGGGTCAAGCTAGAACAACCAAAGTCCACATGGCAAGAACAGAAGAAGGAAGAGCCCGTGGAGATATCCTTGAGTTAGTGCATTAACAGAGCTTGAGACTTCTTATTATGGGAAATAATAAATTCTTATTGTATAAGTCAGTTGGATTAGTTTTCCTATGAAACTTGATACCAAAGCCTCTTACCAGATGGACCAATTCTATAAAATTGGAATTTGAACACCTATATCAGAGATTTGGGGAAAAGAATAGGAGTATGTATAAGTATTTCACATGGTGCTGGTCATATTGCATGTGCTTGGTAAATTTTACCATTGTCATAACTGACAGAGTTGTTATTATCTCCTAATATTTCAGAGTAGGAAAGTTCAAACTAGACAAGTTAAGTGATTTGCCCAAGGTCACATAGTGAGCAAGTAGTAAAGCAACAAAGAGTCTCAAATTTTTAGACTCCTGCAAGACAATATGCTTTTTTGCCTCATTGTGTAGGCCTCCTATGTTAGAAAGTATCTCTACTCATCACCATCACCTTCATGGGCCCTAAATTTTATACAGAGTTACTTTCTCACTTTCTAAAATAATGGAACACTAGATAGTCTTTTGATTTAATTTCTCTCTCCTTGTAAGAAGTTTGTTTTACTTTTCACATGCTTACATTCATCTTCATGTTTTCTCCTGAGGAAGTAGTAAAACAAAACACTCCATTTTAAGAGCTGGGAAATCAAAAGCAAAAAAGTAAAGGCTACATATTTTGTTGTTTCACATAATAAATGCTAAGTCTTCAGGTCAACTCATTTCTTTTCCATTTCACTATGTGTATTTTTGTACAATGAGAAGAGAGCCAGAAATTGTGGCACTATATCCCAAGGGTAGAGCTTAGACTATGGGGAGAGGTAGGTGAAAGAACATTAGGAAAGAAACTACCCCATGTTGTCACTTCATTTGCTCCAATTTTCTAACTTTTCCACAAATTGAAGCAGCTGCTAAGTTTTAGTGTTCCTGATGATGTCCTAGATGTCTGGAAAAATTCATTTCACATGAGTTTTGTTTATAATAGTTTGAGTTTCTTTGATTTTTATGTTTTGTCTTGACCTTATGGTTTCAGGACAAGCCTGGTTGTTAAATCTCACAGAATTTCCTAGTATATTTGTGCTTTGCAAAGAAACGAAGCTTTCTCTGTCAACTTAACTATGTGTCACTGTGCAGTGGAAATCATGAAATGTGGCATTATTCTTTTGTAGAGTCATCTCCCAAAGAAGTAGTGTTCTTTCATTAAAATTTTAAAAAATTGCTTTAGAGACTTAGGACTTTGGAGTTGCCTGAGAATTAGACGAGCTGGAAAACTGTTTCTCTAAAATTACCAAGAGCTTATTCAGTTAAATAAGCTAATGTGTCCTCATCACAGTTCCCTGCAATTTCAGATTCAGGGTGGTAGGACACAGAAATTCACCTACCAGTGCCCCATGCCAAGTAAACCATGGGAAAAATTAAATCCTCCTACAAAGCTGATTACATCCACTCATATCTGTAATGGTTTGAATGATTGATTCCCCCAAATCATTCCATCTCAGATACATAGTCTAAGGTAGTATTTCCCTCACCAGTGGTTGGTCTAGTCATGGGTATGTGAAGCAAATGAGGCAGGAGGGGAAGCTGGGGGAAGATGGGGGTGATTCTGGGATGAGCTCCAGACATTTTATCTTAGTCTGAGTTCCCTAAAGAATTGACAAAGAATTCGATGTGGACCTTTATGAAAGATATTTACTGAGAGGGAGCTCTCTGGAGAGTGGTAATGAGAGAAGCAGAAAAAAGTGTAGAAGAAAAGCTAAGCAAGAATGTGTTCTCAGCGGGTGAATGGCTTCAGCATTGTCCTACAGGAAAACCTGGAACAAAAATTGCACCTGAAGTTGGTTCTACCTTGAGGCAAAGGGCTGACCTTTTGTTCTCCCTTGTGAGTCAGTCATTAGCTGCTGGTTGCCACTTTCTCTTACCCTGCCCTGGAATGAAGGGGCATTACCTCCTAGACAGGGTGCCTTCTATTTGGCCAAATGCAATTCCCACAGCAGCTTGGGGACAAGTGTGAAGGGGATCTGAGCAAGACATCAGCAGCATTACCTACTGATATGACAGGCAAACCTGCTGTGGGTCTGAGGATACCCACACATAGGAGAGGGCAGGTCCAATTCACCACATGGAAATGGGACAGACCTTTGGCAGACTCAACATACTCCAGACTTCCTTTTATATGAGATAAATTGCAGAAGCCACCTAGGCTTATCTTCTGTTCCTTGTCATCAAAATATTCTGGCTTAATACATATAAAGAGGTGATGTTTCACATATTACTATTGTAATAGGTGTACTTGGAAATAAAACATTCAAAGGGCAGACAGATATAAATCAAAATATGTCTTCTCCCTGTCCCCCACCCATAGCCATCTCCTCAGATAAGTTGACTATTTCGATTCTTCTCATCTTTTCTCCATAACACAAAGGATTATGCTTATTATATTTCTATTTCTTTATAGTATCTATTGACCTCTTGCCATTCAACATGAGAAATTTAGCTCATTGATATTACCTCTACTTTCCTGCTCATCTGCCTAATGTTTATCAGTTATGTGTATTTCTTATGTCTTTATTTTCTTATGTTGGGACTTAAAAAATAAATTTATTGCTCTTCAATGGATTCATTAACTTCAGATGGTTTCTGATTCCCCAGATATAATATGTGGCAAGGTGTGTGTCTGCACCTCTTCCTTGACCCTTCTCCTTGCTCTAGATCAAAAGTTTGCTCTGTTCTACCATTTTCCTGTTGTTAAGGTTTATAACAGTCCTATTTCTCCATAACCTTTATAGCAGTCCTTGTTTAAGCCCACCGCTCCTGGTCACTGTATACTTCTAGAGGTCAGAAGTCCAAATAAATAAATTTAATTAAATATTATATTAAATTTTAATAAATAAATCTTCTGTTGCAGATAGAAGAATGGATTTAAGGGGAGGTGACCAGAATGAGGACTTGTCCAGTGAGGATTTGAACCAATGGGAGAATAAATGGGAACATAGCATAAAGAGTAAAGAAGGAGAGAGAGATTTAAGGAACAGTTAGGAAATGAAATCAGCAAAACATGGTCATTGATGAAAGTGGAGTTAAGTGAAAAGGAGGAAATAAATAATATCCCAAGGTGTCTAGCCTGTTGACTGCCGTAGCCACTGATGGACCAAAGGCCAACAGGAGATGGAAGGGACAAGCAGAGTTGATAAGTTCAAATTGGGAGATCCAGAGTTTATGGTATCTGTGGGGTATTTAAGAAGAAATAGACAACAAACACTTGGGGAAAAAAATCAAGATTTTTATAAATACAAGTTATTTCATAAAGTAATCTGAATCTGAAATTAGATAAAAATAGCTAATGGAAGCAGAATTGTTCTCACATAAGGAAGCATAAAAGTTGATGGTGAGGTTAGAAGGCTGTAAAAGGAAAAAGAGAGGATCAATAACATTGGGATACCCTGCTTCTTGTCTTATCCTAGGCTCTCCCGCAGGAAAGGGGAAGGAAGGAGCAAGAATTCAGAAGAGTGGGAAGCTAACCTTTGAGGAATGCATTTCTCAGCAGGACATTTTTAGAGGCTGCTAGGATGACACTCTGTGGGAAATCATCACAGCTGGAGGGAGTTCCTGGGGAACAATAAAGCTGGGCTGCTTCTCAAGCACGGGGCCAGCCCGAAGCACCAGGGCGTGGCCAGGAAAGGAACAGCAACTCTAAGTACATCCAACAGAACAAGCTCCAGGCATATGCTGATCAGATGTGCTTTAGACAGGAGTTAAAATAAGAGAAACATAGCTGTGAATGAATAACAGAGACACTTAAGCTTTAATATTCTTCCTCCAATCTGCTTTCTAGAGTCCTTTATTTTTACTCTTCAATGTGTATGCCTTCATTTTGTTTCAAAATAATGAACAGAACTATGAAAACAGGGAGTCAACTTGAAAAAATAAGTCAATTGAAAAGATAAGGATATCACCAAGACACCTCCTTTCTTCTGTTCACAGTAGACTGTAATTATCAGTGAAGTAACACATAGTTCCTTGAATATTTATTAGTTTGCTATGACTGCTGGCATTTCTTGGCTTGTGGCCACATCACTCCATTATCTGCCTCTGTGTTCACCATCCTTTCTCCTCTTCTGTCTGTTTCCCTGCTGCCTCCGTCTTACAAGAATACACATAACTGCATTTAAGGCCCTTTGGCTGATCTGATCTCAAAATCCTTTACTTAACTACATCTGCAAAGACCCTTTCTCCAAATCAGGTCACATTTACAAGTCCCAGGGAGTAGGTGCTTGGGGGACATAATTCCAGCTATTACATATTTACAGTTTGCAAAACTAAAAATATTACACAATGATGGTAAATACTCAAGGTAGTATTGTGTGGTGTTACATAAAGTTAGGTCTAGAATCATCAGACTTGGGTTCAAGGTCCTGCTCTCTAGATATCACCTATGTGACTTTGAGCAGGTGATTTCATAGATCTGTACCTCACTGTCCTCATCAGTAAGATGGGGCCAATATTACCACCTCCATGGAGGGGTTTCAGGGAGGAATAAGTGAAATAATGCACTTAAAATATTTAGCAAGTGATTTGCAATTAGCAAGCTTTCAATATCACCTATTGATAAAATTAGTAAGAACAGCGGTGGAAAAGCTCTGTGAAATTTCCAATATTATCACCAGTTATGTTCTTTTATATTTAAAATTACTTCCTCTTGAATTACAGAAAAAAAAGGTAGAGTACTTTTAGTCTGAAGAAAAGACATCAGAATAACCTTTATAAAATAATAGGATCAATACACCAGAAGTAAGAGGTGCCACGGACAGAGATACTGAATATGAACACATGGGGACTTCAGCCTCAATCGTTTGCCTCACAGCAACACAAATACAGAATCAGTTTCCAAGAAAAAGTACAAAAGCAAATCACAGAAATGCTTTTAAACCAGTAGACTTTAATTGCTTAAAGGATGACTAAAGGAAAAGCCATAATTTTAGATTAAAATGGAAAAAAATGATATGATTGTTAGTCTAAGCAGCCCTTTTAGTGCCCACAGTCATTACATTTTTTAAGATAATAAGAAATACTATCACTGTAGAGAAAGATCCTGTAGAATTCTGTCACTTCTTTAAGGCATCAATTTGTGAAGCAACCCAGGATGGAGCATGTTCTCATCAGCAGGCAGAAGTGTATGGTGATTTCATGCTGGTGAAATCGATTTCTTACCCATTCTTTTATTTTTCATTTAGAGTTGAAGAAAATTTTGAGAGAAAGACAGGGGTTCAAATCTATTTCAAATCAACTGTAAATTTGCTTTTGGAGAAGAGTGTGGGTGAAGTTTGGTGAATATATAGGAAGTCAGTTTTAGGGGAAGAATTCACCAGAAGCACACAACAGTTACTCAGAATGACCAAATCAGCTAAATATCTCTCCTTATCAACTTTACATACAAAGGGGTTGCATTCAACATGAAGTCTGGTTTTTTCCCCTGAAATTATGTGTGAATGGCAGTGTTTTGCAGAACAGGATCTCTGTGGGAAGCTTTATTTGCCCCTTGCTGATGTAAGAATCAGCAATCCCACTCCCATTCCAGCCTTACCTTTAGCAGCTCTTCTCAATTTCCTTGTTAATTTCCTTGTCAACCACAATCACTTCCCTGACGCCAGCTTCTAATGGGATTCTTCTTGTTGCTTCCCTGTAACTGAGTTATTGAAAAACCTCCTGTTGTAACCATCAGCACGCCTTTTTATTAGAGTCAACATTATTATTTGTCCTAACAGAGGAGGCCAGATTGTGAAAAAAACCTTGTAACAACAATTTCCCGTGTTCGGAGAGTTTGATTCAGCAGCTTTGCTATAAGGCTCAGGAATCTGGATTTCTTAAAATCTCTCTAGTAACTTGATTTATATGATGTTTTCTAGTCATTTACGTAAATCAACGTGCAGGTTGTATAAGAACCTTTTCCCTAGAAGAGTGAAAGGCACTTTGATTCTGCACCTTGTGACTTCTAGTGCCTGGACGTGGTAATATTTATACCTTGTGTGTGTGTGCGTGTGTGTGTGTGAGCACATCTACGTATTTTAGAGTGTGTGTAATAATGCCTATTTATTTCTAGATAGTTGGAAAAATCTTGATTTAGACTGTTAGTGAAAATAAGGAAGCAAAAAGTAAGCCCCCTAAAAACTCAAGAGCTTTAAAATTATTTGAGAATTGATTCCAGTGACAAAGATAGATTGTTAGAGACACAGAAAAAATAACAAAGGATGAATCTGTCTAGAATATCATAACCACCCATGTTCTTAATCTTTTTCACTTCCTTCTATGCATGCTATTTTATGGATTCCATATATTTTTGAAGCTCTCAATTCTTTTTTAGAGCAGAGTTGCCAGTAACTAACAATGATAAGATTAGTAATGACACTAGCAACAGTTGACATCATCTGTTAAATTGAACGTCTGTTAAGTTCCAGACATTATGGCAAGCACTTTACATATAATATATCTAAAGTCACAACTACCTTATCAGAAGGATATCATTACTCTTCCCATTTTACTGAAGAGGAAACTGAGTATGGAGCTTCTCAAAAGTTAAGTCATGCAACTGAAAAGTGGTTGGTCTGGGTCAATCCCTTGAAATCTGATTTCAACTTTTACTGCTTCTATTAAATGAATAAAATCATTTATATTTAAAGAAATGGCCTTTTAGGGGCATCTGTGTGGCTCAGTCAGTCGAGCAACCGACTCTTGATTTCGGCTCAGGTCCTGATCTCAGGGTTGTGCGATCAAGCCCCTCATCAGGCTCCGGGCTCAGTGGGGAGTCTGCTTGAGGATTCTCTCCCTCATTCTCCCTCTGCCTCTGCTCCCTCTCCCTCAAACACATGCTCGCTCTCTCGCTCAAATAAAAAAAAAATCTTATAAAAAAAAAAGAAATGGCATTTTAGAGCCCAGGTTTATTTGCAACTTGGCAAAGTTTTGCCTAAGGACATAATGCCATGAGACCAGATTTTTGTTATGGCATACATTATTTATACTATGTCTGCTTCCCAAAGGAATTTGGGCTGGTTTACAAGAACAGACACATATATGCTAAAGGAAAACAATCTAAGAATGAGAATCTTTAACAGAAGGGAGAATGAATAGTTCCCGCCAGAAGACCTACTTGAAATGAAACCACTGTGATTCAAAACTAAGTCTTGACCACTGAGACACAAGAGTGATCAACATGAGTTTGCAGATTAACTTTCTTTTTTCCTTTTTTTTTTTGGTTTTTGTTTTTTGTTTTCTGAATGTAGTGAGAAGATTTCTTGAGATATTAATCTTGGAAATGCTTCTTTTTTTCGAAATTTCGCTATGGGAATGATCAGAAAGAGAAGAGAATCGGGTCGCATCTCTGGGTGGCTGCACAATGGCCTTTGGGGGATGGGCATCACGAACACAGAGGAGGTCACGGGTCTCAGAGAGAAGGTCCTGCCTGATGCAGCCACGTGAAACCTGGGGACTTCCCTCTGCTCCTATACAAAGGAACCATGTCCACCTTCTGATTTGGGCTGCCTGCATGTCTTCTATGGTACATCCAGCAGAAGGTCCCCTGCCTGTGTTGCTGGAAACTAGTCCCGTGAGAGCAACAACTTTGCCAACAACCTGGGACACGAGGCAGACTCCTTGATCTTTCGAGGGGGTGGGAATGGTGTGGGATAAAAAGCCCCAGCACAAAAATGAAAGGGAAACCAATCCTACACTATCACTGACATAGGAGGAGCTTAGTGCTTCAACACACACACACACACACACACAGAGTGATTTTTTTTTAGAAGACATTGAATATTGCCATAAGAAATATATCCTTTCATATTTCATTTTTCATTTAAAAAATCACTTTCACATGGGGTATGGATAGTGTAATAGAAATTTTTTAAAGGATGCAGAAACACATTTCAATAAATAGTTTCTGATTCCCTATTTTGAACTGTAGTTCACTGGAGGCCTTTGTATGATAAATTAAATCAGAGCAGTTCAGATATGTTTTTTCGGGCTACCCAGCTTAATGAGAAGTTACCACCTAGGGCAGCAATTGTGCATTAGAATCTCCTGGGAGGCTTGTAAAACCAGCTTGCCAGGCCCCACCTCCAAATTCAGTAGGTCTGGGGTGGGGCCCAATAATATACATTTCTGACAAGTTCCCAGATGCTGTTGCTTCTGCTGGTCTGGGACCACACTTCGAGAAGCATTGACTTGGGGAACTTAAGAACTTGAATTTTTAGCATATCCCTTAAGATTTGTCACAAATGCTGATGGCCTCACTTTGAACGGACACTTCACAAAGGCTGGGGTTAAGCAAACACACATAAGTATTTTCTCGGGGTTAAGCAGTGGCCTAGGTTATGCGCTTAATCCTTACAACTATCCCATCAAGTAGGGTAGTATTATTAGCCTCATTTTGCCGACTGGGGAGCAGAGGCACAGAGAGGTTAAGTGACTTGCCCACGGTAATAGTCGTCAGATGACAGAACTAGGATTTGAGGCCAGATTTTCTCTTTGTTTCTTGTAACTATGATACACTGCCAGCCACTGAAGTCCCTAACCAGTCCTGGAACTGCAAGTATTTTCTCTGAGTACTTTAGATAAAGAGTATGTAGTTGGGAAGTTGGCCTCTTGCTATGATAAATTACTACAGCATTTGGGATGGGAATTAAACCAACTGGTACACCAACCCCCACAGAGAGATGTGACCCAGAAGGCTTGTAGGCAAGAGCAAACTTCCCACGTTTAGAATTGTACACCACTCTCTCCTGGGACTAGAAATCTTCCAAGGCTTCCCTTCACACTTAGACCATGATCCCAACCCTCCCTCAACCTGATCTGACTTCCCCTCAACCCCACTCATCCCCACCCTGCACCTGTCCATTCTGTTTGCCTGCAGACCCCCTCTTTCCACATTCCCTGCTCTGCTCTTGCCTTGGCTGGCTTCTACCTGAATCTTGCCAGTGGATGGCACTGGGGGGAGAGAAGGAAAGGGGGTGTTGGAATATTCACCCCTGATTTCTCTGACCTGTCTCCTCCATGGCTCCTGCCCTTGTCAGGAAGTCCAACTTCTGCGGCATGGTACTTCCTGGGCCCTGGTACCCCTGCAGACTCCCTTAGTGCTCACAGCTTGCAGCTGCTAAAGGCTTCTTGCCATTTCTAATCTTCAGGTTGCCTCACCATCCCATCTGGATTCTCAGCTCTCCTACCACCCATGCAACCAGTTCTACACATTAATTTCCTCTATTTTAAATGCATTAAGTGTTTATTACTTTCCTCATTAGACTGTGACTGGTACATCCTCATTCATCTGTACCAGCCACCTGGATGTCTTTCTTCTCCTTAGACACAGTGAGTTTCTGTCCCAGGAGGTTTGTGCTATTGTTCCCTCTATAAAAAGCCCTTCTCTCAACTGGTCTCATGGCTTACTCTCACATGCTATTCCAGTCTTGGTAGAAATGTCACTTCCTCAGAGAGCTTATCTAATCATCCTGTCTAAAGTAAATTACCTGGTCTCACTTTATCAGATTTTTCTCTTTAATTTTCTCAGAACACTCAGCACTAACTAAAGTGATATGGCTTACTTAGTTGTTTACTTATTTACTGATCATCTTTCCACAATAGGATGTAAGCTCCACGAGAGTGGGTCTCTTGGCTGTCTCATTTATTACTGTGCTTTGATATAATGGGTACAGCAATGTCTGGCACTTAATAAATAGCTTTTGATGGACGGACTAAACAGCTGATACCCAAGTGGTTGAATGAATAAATGAATGTTGCTTCAGTGTGATGACCCTAGGAGGGCAAATAGGTAATGCCTTGAATGCCAACTCCGATCAATTAGTCATGTCTATACAGAATACAAAACAGCCTAGCCCAGAGGATTTTGAGGTTAGGTCTTAACAATGACCAAATTGAATCTTAAAAGAATTTTAATTTGATGCCTGGAGCAGGTTGGATTCTGAATGGTCTGTTAACACAATATGCACGACGGTCTGCATTAACCAGAGAATGTATCCAGGATGGCTGAATGACTTAGTGACCTTAGCTATTTAACACTGTCCACCTAAATGCTAGAGAATGTCTGCCTGCCTCAAAAGAATGGTTTGGGTTTTAGATATTGGATATTGTACTGCTCTTTCTGACAGTGACTGGGGTGAAGTTTCAACTGATGAAACAAAGAAAGGTCTGTATCTTCTGTTTTACTGCTGAAGCAGAGAATGTGCATGATGTTTGTTCAAAAGTGATCTATATTTCATGGCAGAAAGTTTAGAAAATGCATAAATCTTAAAAGAGGAGAATTACCCAGAGAAAATCACTGCTAATGATTTAGTATGAAAACTTCCAGTATCCTTCCACGCACACATATGCATTATTTTCACAAAAACTGGTTCTTTTGTACATACTGTTTTATATCTTGCATTTTTTCACTATAATATATTACGTCCATTTCCCCATATTATTGGATAGTCTTCTAGCATGCTGCCCTAAGATCTTTACTATATTTCGTCATAATGCCATATGGATCATTGGATTTAATTATTTTTCTGTGTGGATTTATAAAGGTATTTTTATTTTTTAATGTAATATATAGATCTTTAACATTCTCTTAGCTATAGATCTGCACAAGTGCATACTCATGTCTTTGGAACATATTACTTATGGAGCAATTACTGTCTTCTTCATTAATAACTTTTGTAATTTCCATTGAGCTGTGCATTCACGTTAAAATAATTCAAATATGTTTTAAACATTAGTTTTCATGTTCTATGCCTTTCCTCTAAAGGCATTCTTCATGAACTTAATTTTATTTCTTTTTCTTTTTTTTTTTAAGACTTTATTTATTTATTTGAGAGAGAGAGACAGAGAGCACAAGCACAGGGAGTGGCAGAGGGAGAGGGAGAAGCAGACTCCCCGCCGAGCAGGGAGCCTGATGCAGGTCTCCATCCCAGGACTCCAGGATCATGACCTGAGCCGAAGGCAGACGCTTAACGGACTGAGCCACCCAGGTGCCTCTCATTTTATTTGTTGATTATTGGATGAATGTCTTCTAGCCATTAAAGAATGGTGAATACATGGGTGACATACTTTATGAGCCCTTCCAAATGTGAGTGTGGGTTCTAATTGCCCTTATAATTGATATTCAGTTGGGCCTGGGACAACATGTTTGGTCACGTTTCCCAAATTGCCTTAGAATTTTCTTGCCTATGGTTCTGCAGAAGAAAAAGCTTGACTTAACCTGAATTTTGGCTACTTACAGGTTATGGATATAGATGTAGATACAGATACAGACATAGACAAGATACGTGTAGTTTTCGATATAATCATAACTATATGTTTTCGTCTAGAGGTTCTGCAGACTATTTTTCTAATCTTTGCAAATAAAAGTCTTATTAGATGTATTTTGATGTAGATTTCTTTTCATGCATTCTGCCTGTAGGATGGATAAATTAAAAATGCACCTGTAGATATGTTTAGCTCTGGGAAAGTTTCTGATCATTGTTTCAGAGTTTTTGTTCTTCCTTATGAATTAGTCATTTTCTTTCTCTGAGATTTTCTTTCTCTCCATTCCATGTCTGTCCTCCTTACTTTCTTTGCATTTCAGGAGAACATCCTAGCTGTCGATTTCAGCTTTTCACATCATGTTTTTCATTCCCTATCATGTGGGTTTTAATTCCTTTATGACGTGTCTAGTTTTTTGAAAAATTTTCACTCCCTATTCTTCTCTTTCTTCATCTTGAACTGTTCCTTTTTATTTTGGTAGGTTTTTTTCATATGTCTGTCTATTTCTGGTTCAAAGAAGTCATCTCAACTTCTATTTGATTAAAGTGCCAGCATCTTCTAAAAATGTTCTCAGATTATTAATTCGTGATTTTCCACAAATGTGCTTTGCTTCTCAGTCTTTAGAAAACTTTTTGTTTTTCTTTTTCTCCTCCATTAGACCAAGGGTATGGACTTTTCTTCTGTGGTTTCTTTCAGCTTTTGTGCTGATCAAAATCCATCCTCAGATTCGTATCTGGAGGCCAAGATGCCAAGACAAGTTCCAGTCCGACTACCAAGTTTTGGCAGATAACCACTTTTTCCCCCAAATTTTGTCCTATTCTCTTTCTTTTTCCATAAATGATTATTTGATACACTGAACAATTGAAATAGATGAAACACTATGCATAGTTACTGGATGTTCTTCCTGTCTTTAACCTAATGCAGGAGCTTTTACACCTGGAGACCATATTTAAATTTGCATTGATTTGCATTTAAATGTACCTAGAAAGGAAGAGGGTGGAGGAAAAACACAATTCTCTCTATCTTTTAAAAGGCAAAATCTTCAAGGAAGAGAAAACAACCCTATCCCAGTCATCTGGTTAAAACAGTGTCTGGTGACCCGAATCTAAGGGCACACAGTGAGAGATGTTAAAAACATTTTTATCCTGGGTTACCTATATTTCAAGAGGGAAAACTGTACATACCATTTCCTTTTGGAGGCTCTAGGGAAGCATCCATTCTGGCACCTTTTCCAGTTTCTGGAGGCCACCTGCATTTCTTGATTCCTGACTCTTCATCTTTAAAGCATGTCACTCCAACCTTTCCTTCCAATGTCACATCTCCTTTTCTGACTCTGATTCCCTTACCTCCACTTCCTAATGACCCTCACAATTACATTGGGCCCACTTGGATAATCCAGGATATCTCCCCATGTTGAGAATCTTAATTTAATTACACCTGCAGAATCCCTTTGGCCAAGTAAAAAAACCTATTCACAGGTTCCATGAATTAGAACATGGACATCCTGGTGGGGACACTTTTCTATCTACTTCAACCCCTTTGCCTTAATTTTCTAGGTAAAATTATGCATAGAATATTTTCAAATATACCCTTTCCCCAAATCTCACTGTTGGTAAAACTGTATTAGCTACCTGTTGTTACATCACAATTATTAAGGGAACAAAAGGTACAATAGCAAAAAAAAAAAAAAGGAGTTGGAAGTTTGAAGATAGAAGGCACAAAATGATAAACATGCTCACCCCAGTTAAAGTCAAGGTGTGAAATATGGAGAGGTTAAAGAATAAAAGACAACATAAAGATTATAACCATTCTTAAATCTAAATGTGAGTAAAATGAATTTTATACTAGCTGTGTTGGTTAGAGGTTTGAAGAGAAGAATGAAATGTTTTAAATTTAAGGAAAAGCTACTTAAATAGGGGCATTTCAACTTGTTAAGAGAGAGGGTATGGGGAAAAGAGATCATGCATCTATATTATGTGTTTAAGAAACTTTGCAGGTTTTTTTTTTTAATTGAAATGTTTGGTCTGTTCTTATATTGTGTCTGCTATTTACATCACTTCTTGAATCATTCAGGCCATCCTTAAACCCCTGCAGGCACATGGCAGTATGTTCTTTAGGAGAAAGTGACTCTGTAATAATACATGGCTTCTATAGAATCAGTTTACCCTGTAACTTCAGTCAGTAAGTTCTTGTTGCCTTATTGGGTTGTAAATATACCTTTCTAGGGAATGGACTCCTATGACCTAATTTGAATCAGGTATTCTTTGGCTAATCCTCTGTGGCTATGTGTGGGGAGAGGGGGGACAGTCACACCACATTTAAAATGGGCACCATCAACCGTATAAATGAAGTGAGGAGAGGAAGTTGAATTGAAAGGGTTGATTTCTAGGAAAAAGAGTCTCAGAACCCAGAACAAAAGTAATATGAAATAAATAAAACCAAAATTTCCAGTATAGCATAATACCTTTAAAATATCTGAAGATAATTATCAGCCTTCCTATGAGTCTTCCCCTTCCTAATTTTTATACCATGAGATTTTTTTTAAAGATTTACATATTTATTTATTTTAGAGAGGAAGAGAGAGTGAGAACGAGAGTGCAGGGATAGGGGCAGAGGGAGAGGGAGAGAAAGAATCCTCAAGCAGATTCCCTGCTGAGCGTGGAGACCGACATGGAGCTCCATCCCAGGACCCTGAGATCGTGACCGGAGCCGAAATCAAGAGTTGGCTCCTTAACCGAATGAGTCACCCAGGTGCCCCTAAACCATGAGATTTTTAAAAACATCTTCTTATGATTCTGAAGCCCTCATCTTTTTAAATTTGTGAATTTTATATATATAAAACATTACAGCTTACTTTTGTCTGGTTTTTTTTTTTGAGCTTTGTATAATGGATTTATACAGTATACAGATCCATTTGTGCCTTGATTCCTTTGCTCAACATGCTATTTACAAAATTGATGCTACTGTTGTGTGTAACTATAATTTTTTTTTATATTGTGTGCCAGTGAAAGAATAGGGCACTTTTCTTCTTTTTTTTTATTATGTTATGTTAATCACCATACATTACATCATTAGTTTGTGATGTAGTGTTCCATGATTCATTGTTTGCATATAACACCCAGTGCTCCATTCAATATGTGCCCTCTTTAATACCCATCACCAGGCTTAAAGTCATGGTAATGCTGAGGCACATTGGAAATCTCCCCAGTAGGGTAGTATTATGCACAGTGGTGCTGTGAACCTTCCGGATCATGTACCCTGGTACAGAACAGTATGTGTTTCTCTAGGGTGTATACCAAGGAGCTGCAATGCTATGTCGTAGGCTATGCATGTCCTTAGTTTTACTAGATAAGATCAAAATGCCTTCTAAAGAGGTTACCCCAGTTTACATCATCAACCCCTGGTAGGATGTAAGAGTTCCTCTTGCTCCACATATTCACTATGATTTAGTTATGCTCACGTTTTCAACCTCTTCTTTGTGGTTGTATTTTACAAATGTTCCCATCTTAAATCGTGGCCCTTGGAATTGTACCCAATACTTCAGGTGTGATCTAACCAGAGCACTGTTAACTCACTTGTTATTAAATAGTATCCCTCTATGATTAACCTAATCACATCAATTTTGGACTTTTCTAAACCCTGAAGTCTTTTATTGGTAAGTCATGTCTCTCTCATTGTGTATTTTTGCAGCTGATTTTTAATAGAGCTTCAATACTTTATACTTACTTTTCTTCATCTTAGTAAATTTGACTTATGGTTCTACTTATCAAGATTATTGAAGATAATTTTTCTGTCACCAAAAATATTAGCCATCTCTCAGCTTCTAGCAAGTTTCACCTAATTCATTAGTCTCTCAGTGTAAGTCACTGATACATTGAGAACAGGGCACAATCTTGGAAACTGTACCAAAAAATTTCCCTCAGGTTAACTCCCAGCTGCTTCTCAGGACTCTCATAGTTTGGCTAATTAATCGGTTGCAAAAGCATCCCTGTTATTTTATTATCCAGAAGTTTTCACAGTCAGCCTATATTCACTAACTTTCAACTGCTAGCCTTTCCTTCTGCTTATAATATAAGGTATAAGGACCCACTTTTTGTGTGTATGTAAACTCTCCCACCCAAGATTCAGATCATTCTGAATTTTGGCCACCCTGAGGCTTTTCTGTAGGACTATAGAACCATCGACATTCTCCTTTGGTTATTTGCCCCTGTTTTTATCTTGTACACAAGTGTTTGAAATTTGACCCCATCTTGAAGAATCAGCATGTTTTCTTTTTCATATACCCGCTCCTCATTTTCTCACCTGCAATTATGACATCAGAATTAAATTGTCAAGAACTTCCCAACTCTCTGAAATTGAGGTTCCATGGTTTCATAGATTCATGTCATGAAGTCATGCCTACTTTTTCTCTGATTCTTTTTTATGCCCATCTTTCTAAAATCGAGGGCATACCTTTCATTGACTACCATGAACTATGAAATGAATGTTTTCTCCCAGGCCTGCCATTTCTCCTTTGGTAAGTGAAGAAATTATTCCTATTGGTAGGCCCTGCTTTATGTGTCGTTACACCGAGTCCTATGCTCAGAAAGGTCCCACATTTTTCGAGTGCTCTGCTGTCACCATCTTGAAATTCTTAATAAGTTTTAAACAAAAGGCCTACATTTTCACTTTGCATGGAGTTCTGAAAATTATGTAGCTCTTCCTGCTTTCATAATAGAAAATCACCCATTTGCTGTCATTTCCTAGGAGATAAAGTGGATTATAAAACAAGTTAGGACATTTTCAGGGTTTTTTTGTTTAACAATACTTGCGGAGATGTTTACTATGTTTAGCAACTTATTCCTATAATCATGCTTCAGAGCTTTTCATCAAAATTTATCTGCAAAATATTTCCTTTAAAAAAATCAAAATTGTGGGATGCCTGGGGGGCTCAGTCGGCTAAGCATCTGCCTTTGGCTTAGGTCATGATCCTGGGGTGCTGGGATCGAGCCCCACATCGGGCTTCTTGCTCAGCAGGGAGCCTGCTTCTCCCTCTGTTTGCAGCTCCCCCTGCTTGCACTCTCACGCATGTTCTCTCTCTCTCTCTCATGCGTGCTCTCTCTAGCAAATAAATAAAAATAAATTAAAAATCTTTAAAAAAAAATCAAAATTGCTTCCAACAAAAGAATAACACATATTTATTGCAAGAAAATTGGAAAGTATGAATAAGACATTTCTACAATTCATAAACAAATGGCTTTCATATTTTACTAGACTTTTTAATGATCTGGATCTTAACATAATTATGATTAGTCAGCATCTATCAAGTTTTGTAAATTAATATTTTAAATGGTATTATTTTATTATAAAAATACATATTCTTGATTTTTAAAAAATGAATCCAGAAGATGGCAAAATTTATTTTATTTTATTTAAAGATTTATTTATTTATTTGAGAGAAAGAGAGCACAAGTGAGAGGGGCAGAGGGAGAGGGAGAGAGAATCTCAAGCAGACTCTGCACCCTGAGATTATGACCTCAGCAGAAACCAAGAGTCAGAAGCTTAACTGACTGAGCCACCAAGGCACCCCATAAAAATATACATTTTTAAAGTTGAAAAAAATTCCAGTGAATCCTCCACTCAGAAATAGCAACCCTGATAATTTTGAATATTTTTCCTAGATACCTTTTATCTCTGTATTTTTCATAGATGAAATTATACTGTATAACTGATTTCTATGCAAATAAATATTCACAAATTACAAATTAGAAAGCATCTGAGAGGGCCTCAGTAACCGATTACACTCCTCCACCCTTCAATCCCACCCTTCAATATCCAGGTTCCTAATTGCTACTGCTATTCTCTTTGCTCTCTTACTTACATACTCCTAACTCACGTTTTGAGACACATCATGTCTCCACAGGCATCTAGGAGCTTGAGGCCGGAGATGTGCTAAATATTTTGCAATGCACATGAGAGTCCACTCCTCCCCCAACAGTAAAAACTATCCAACCCAAAATGCCAGTAGTGCTGAAACTGAAAAACTAGTTTAATATAATTCTGGATGTCCTCAAAATACAATTACAAAGGAAAAAGAAATAAGAAGTATAAATATTGGAAAGAAGACACTTTTTTTTTTTTTTTTTTTTTTGCAGAAGATGTGATGATGCACTAGTCAAACCAAGGAAGCCATTTGGAACACTATTGATTAATTATAATGTATAACAGAAAAAGGAAGTGTACTAAAAACACAAAAAGGTAATGTTCATTACAGCTTATGATATTTTAAGGTGTCAACGGCAAACCAAATGTGTATAAATAATGAGAAAATACAAGTATTTATTTTGTTTATAGCTTGTTACCTTTTGCAATCATTTTAATTTTTAATCAAATCTATTTTTTTTGTCAACAAATGTGGTTTGGAATTAAGTTTTCTGCAAGAATATGCTCTGATGATGCAGAGGACAACATTCTCAAGTAGTTACCCAGATTAAGAAGCTGTGCTGTCTTGTAAATCAACATATTGCCTCCTTCCCTGACAAAGTCTGCTATGAAAAATATCAGCTGACTTACAGGAAATGACAGATGTTGGCGGGGATGCGGAGAAAGGGGAACCCTCCTACATTGTTGGTGGAAATGCAAGCTGTTGCAGCCACTCTGGAAAACAGTATGGAGGTTCCTCAAAAAGTTGAAAATAGAGCTACCATATGATCCAGCAATTGCACTACTGGGTATTTATCCCAAAGATACAAAAGTAGGGATCCGAAAGGGTACATGCACCCCAATGTTTATAGCAGCAATGTCCACAATAGCCAAACTGTGGAAAGAGCCAAGATGTCCATCGACAGATGAATGGATAAAGAAGATGTGGTATATATATACAATGGAATATTATGCAGCCATCAAAAGGAATGAGATCTTGCCATTTGCAACGACATGGATGGAACTGGAGGGTATTATGTTGAGTGAAATAAGTCAAACAGAGAAAGACATGTATCATATGACCTCACTGATATGAGGAATTCTTAATCGCAGGAAACAAACTGAGGGTTGCTGGAGTGGGGGTGGGGTGGGAGGGATGGGGTGACTGGGTGATAGACACTGGGGAGGGTATGTGCTCTGGTAAGCGCTGTGAATTGTGCAAGACTGTTGAATCTCAGATCTGTACCTTTGAAACAAATAATGCAATATATGTTAAGAAAAAAAAAAAAGAAGAAGAAGAAGAAGAAGGTAGCAGGAGGGGAAGAATGAAGGGGGGGAAATTGGAGGGATAGACGAACCATGAGAGACGATGGACTCTGAAAAACAAACTGAGGGTTCTAGAGGGGAGGGGGGTAAGAGTATGGGTTAGCCTGGTGATGGGTATTGAGGAGGACACATTCTGCATGGAGCACTGAGTGTTATGCACAAACAATGAATCATGGAGCACTACATCTAAAACTAACGATGTAATGTATGGGGATAATATAAGAATAAAAAAATTTTTTAAAAAATCAGCTGACTTAAACAGTGTGCTTACTGATGCTGTAAAAATTGTGAATTACATAAAGGCTAATGCATTAGTTTTGAGAATATTCTCTTTATTCTATTTACCATATGAGTTGATCATAAATAAGTGTCATTGCATGGTGACATACAAGGGTGGGTTCTCAAGGGGAAAAATTCTATTGAGAATACTTGAGCTATAGAAAAATCTCTTTTTGCTTTTGGTCCCAACATTTTAATGATGCAGAATGGACATCCAGACTTACTTTTCCCTAATATCTTCTGTATTTTAATAACTGTAATACTTTTATGCAGGAAAAGGATGCAACAAGTTTTGCAATGACAGTTAAAAGAGCAAAAAAGAAAGTAAAAAGCTTCCAAAACTGGTTTCTACAGATCATTCTGAACTTTTTCATCATTTAACTATAATTAACCATGAAGTAAGTGATCATCTCAATATTGCACACTTGCAAAAAGCAACCACTGAAAACTTTCCAGATTTGATAAGATGCTTTGAATTTTATTTTCTTTCAAAAGATCCATTCTAGGAAATTTACTAGTTTTGAATACACTTCTTTAACAGAAGATACTGCAAATTTATAATCTTTAAGGATAAGCTGTTGGAACTGAATACAGATGAAAATTGAAGATGGTTTTTGAAAATACAGCTTCACTTTGAGAAAAAGTAATAAATGAATATTGAGAACTTGATGACATTTCTTTAACTTCTCATTGCCACTCCCTTGAGCATACTTCTGAGAGATGAGTTTCTCTACTATGAATGTTATTAAAACAGTTTAGATACAATGAATCATGGAACACTACATCAAAAACCAATGATGTACTGTATGGTGACTAACATAACATAATAAAAAAAAAACCCAATCTTAAATAAATAGAGCCAAAAATAATAAAGCAGTTTAGATATATTTGTCCCTCTGTGAGTAGGGTTATTGTCAATCCAACCTAGAGAACATATATGCAAAAAAAAAATTCTGTTGGTCACATTCAAAACCTTAAATATTTGTATATATGGTCATTCAAGGTATGTGCATAGGTATCTGATGTGAGAAATAAACTATGGTGCAGGACTAATTTTTTTTTAAATAAAGCACTGATCTAAAAAGAGGAAAAAAATAAGAAAGTTATTAAAGAGACTTTTTCTCTAAATGTGTTAGGTCCAAGTGGTTTTCAGATGAGTTCTTTTAAACTTGTAAAGAAGCAATGATTGGCATAATATTTAAATAGTTCCAGAGCATAGAGAGAAAGGAATCACCCCATTCTTAACCAACTGAGCCACCCAGGCGCCCAGGAATCACCCCATTCTTTATTATGAGATCACAATAATGCTGATGCGAAAACAAAGAAGACAAAATAGAAAATTATATTTTAAAAAGTATACAAGAAATCTCACATGATATGATTGTAGGCACATATTAAAACAATTTCAGAATGTAAGGATCATTCAATAATAGAAAAACTATTAATTTCAATAATAATATTCATGTACCATATTTTTTTAAATTTTTTTTTAAGATTTTATTTATTTATTTGAGACAGAGAATGAGATAGAGCATGAGAGGGAGGAGGGTCAGAGGGAGAAGCAGACTCCCTGCCAAGCAGGGAGCCCGATGCGGGACTCGATCCCGGGACTCCAGGATCATGACCTGAGCCGAAGGCAGTCGCTTAACCGACTGAGCCACCCAGGCGCCCCTCATGTACCATATTAATAGGTCAAAGGGGAAAAACACACAAGCATTATAGTAGATGCCAAACAGACACTGGAGAATGTTGAACATCCATTGTTGATGTTTAAAAATTAGAAAATAAAGATAAAAGGATACTTTTTGATATTCCTATATTAACAGGAAAATCAGGCAGTCAGACACACACACACAAATCTCAGGTTGAAAGTCAGCACCATGCTGAATGATGAAATACTAAAGCTATTCTCATAAACCAGGAACAAATCAAGATCTCCTATCACCCTTATTGTTTAATGTCATTTCCATAAATCTCTCTTGGAGAGATTTAAAGCTCTAATATATATGTGAGTGTGGCAAATTGGACAATGGGTCCCTAAAGATATTCTTTGAAGCTGTGGAGACGTTATATTGGCAAAAGGGAATATACAGATGTGATTAAGGTAACAGAACTTAAATGGGATGATTATCCTGGATTATAGATGGGCTCAGTCTAATCACACGAGCTCTTAAAAAACACAGAACAAAAAGTCAGAGATTTCAAGTGCAAGCAGGATTTGACACACTGCTGCTGGTTCTAAGATGGAGGGGCCCATATGCAAGGGCCTGAGAGAGATTTCTAGGTGCTAAGAGTGGCTCCCAAATAACAGCCAGCAAGGAGACAGGGAATTGCAACTTCAAGGAACTAGATTCTACTGACAATGAGCCGGGAAGCAGACATTCCCTAGACCTTTCCATAAGAACCCAGCAGGACAACACCATGATACCATCTTCATGAGACCCATAGAGGAGAAACCAACCCAAACCTCTGACCCACAGAACTGTGAGATAATACATTTGTGCTGTTTGAAGCTGCTAAATTTGTTTAATTTGCTCCTTCAATGTTACGGACTGAATTGTATTCCCCAAAAGTCCTATGTTGAAGGCCTAACCCCCAAGGTGACTGTGTTTGGAAATAGGGTCTTTAAGGAAGTAACTAAGGTTAATTTGTGTGCATAAGAGGGGGATCCTAATCTTTATAGGAAGAAGAAGAGACACCAGATCCTCATCCCACCCCTGCCGTTGAGTAAAGGTCTTGTGAGGACAGGAGAGAAAATAGCCATCTGCAAACCAAGGAGAGAGGTCTCAACAGACACCTTGATCTTGGACTTCTAGCCTCAAGAACTGTGAGAAAAGACATTTCTGTGGTTAAGCCCCCGATTCAGTTGTGGTATTCCGTTGTGGCAGCCCTAGCGCGTTCCTGCAGGCAAGTAATAGAAAACTAATGTGGTTAGCGAGAGGGTCCCAGAGGGGACTGACCCTTACAGTGTGAGATATCTGGGTTTGTCAGTTTATTTAGTTAGTCGACAATATATTTTTGTAATTTCAAAATCTTATCTAGGTGATCAAATGTATCAGTCTTTTATGGCTCTGGATTTTATGTCTTCGAAAGGCCATCGGATCTCTCCACCCACCATTCCTTACTGTCTCTAGAATTTGCTTTTCAGTGTTAGGATGCATAATGGGTGTTCGTCCCCTACCCAACCTTGTTTTGTTTTTAAAGCTCTCTTCTATTAACTTTCTCTTTCCTGTTTACCAGTTTCCCTGAATACCAAGAAAAGCCCATGGTATGTGATAGGCACAAAATAAATTGTCTTGACTAAATGCAGTTACTTTTGAGCGATGCTTTATCTAGTTGCCTTGTCTCGATTTCTGTTGGTTCTTTTGTGAGATGTTTTTTCTCCCCACTGACTATTGCAGGCAAGAAGGAAAATTCCACCATATACATATTAACTAATTAACTAATGATTATTGTGTTGATAGAATGTTAATATTTACATGTTGGGTGGACATTAACTAATGATTGTTATGTTGATAGAATGTTAATATTTACTAATGATTGTTAACTAACGATTGTTAAATGATAGAATGTTAATATTTATGTGTTGGGTGGACAGCTCAACTACTTATATGCCATGCATTATGTGACTGATTAAAGCAAAAAGGCCTTTCTTGAACACTCCAATCCTGTTCAAAGCAATACCCAAGACAGTTCTTTACTTCTCTTTACTTTTGGCTGTTATTTCAGATTTTCATACTACTTTTTTTTTTTTTAACTACAATTCATTCATGGTTCTTTTGACTCCTTTTCATGCAGTGATGTAGGTACTATCTTACCTCAGATCACAGGTAGTGGAACCCCCTTGCAGCAGCTCATAAGAGCTAAATGTTTGCCTCTTTTCCCAACACTACGTTTAGTGAGGTCAACTTAGTCACTTGAAATTAGTCAAGGTGAGAGTATTGACAGAAACTGGCAAATGCTAGAAATCAGTCTTTTCCCAGAAAGTGCTGGCTCTAGGATTCAAACTATAACGTCTTCCCCGTGCCCTGCAGTCACACCTGTCCCTGGGAGAGATCAGGGGACAAGGAACTAAAATAATTTTCTTGCACTGTCATTAAATAATATTTGAAAAGATTACTTAGAAGAAGATTTGGATGCCCCCTGGAAGGCCCTTTTCAATGCTTGGATTTTTGCAATCTTATGTTTGAAAAATTGTTAGTTAGCTTTTTTTTTAAATAAAGATCAGAAAGAATGGTTTTTATTTCAGTAAAATAATTAAAAACTCTGAGCTTAAAATTTTATACAAGGTCATTTAAATAAACTAAATGTCTATTAATAAGGTAATGTTAAATAACTTATGTTAAGCCCATACAAAGGAATATTATACAGTGGTATAATAAGTGTGTATGTTCTTGGCATAAAAATTATTGTTAATTGGAAAAAGTAAACAGCAAAAAATGTGTATCTAATGATTGCACTTATGTACAAAAATTATTGAGAAGAGACATTTGGGGGACCTCTAAGGTGCTGCTGATGTTTTATTTCTTGATTTGGATGGTGATTATATTGGGATGCTCAGTTTGTAGCAATTCATTATGCTATAAAATTATGATATGCCTACCTTTATAAGTGTGTGTTATACTTTCATTTAAAAGCTTACTTAAGAATAGTATCTAAAGGCATGTATATAGATATCTGTGGGTATAATTTCTTAGAAGAAAATTTAGAAATAAACAATCAATTACTCATAGTGGCTTCCTCTGGTGAGAGGGGTGGCATTTGGGAACACTAGCAAAAGGGATTCTTACTTTTTACCCTTTATATTTTGTATTGTCTGAATATTTTGCAATGAGTATATATTATTTTGTAGGGAGAAAAAAAAGTCTCCCTAAAGAACTATTTAAAAAATTAGCTACACATCTATTCACTTTACCTTAAAAATTGATTTTGTACTTTCCACATTCAGCTGCTTTTGTTCTACTTGAAATTCCAGGTGGTGGGAGGACTACATCCTCCCCTGTGATTTATAAACACATTAACAAAGGTGACACATTTGAAATGTAAAATCTGTGTGACAGCCTTCTTCCTTTCCCTGAGAAAGGAAGGGGTAAGCAAAGCCATCCTCCTTTCTGAGGAGAAGGATGAAAAGCTCTGGTCCAACCCTACCAGGGTACACATTGTATTTCCCTAGGCATGGAGGTAGAGTGGTCGAGAAAAACAAGAACTCTTCTGTGTCCTCACCCTTCTATCATTCTATGTTTTGAGGTATTGGGAGATTGAGCTATGGGGTGTGTTATGATTCTCATCTCCCTGCCTTTCATATGTGGCTGCAGGAATTCTCTGGATGACTGTCATGGACCAGAAAATGTGTGCCCAACTCAGAGAAGGCATGGGTTCCTGCTTTGCCACTGAGCATGCTCCTGCATCTGTACCTGGCCACCCCAAGATTTCCCCATGTGGGGAAGGGCACTGGGCATTGGTAGGAAACTTAAGAAGATGGTCAACAGCACTGTATGGCAGGTGGGAAGGTGGGTGGGTATTCATACTCCCTTGAGGACAGCTGCGCCATCTCTACCCCAGTATTGATGTTGACAACTTCTGAGAGGCTGGGTCTAGGTCTCTAGGTTACTTTTATCTCTGCCTCCCCAACTCTGTATGTTTACTTCAGGCAAACTTTCCTTCTCCCTCAGTTACAACAAACCCCTTCCAAGTCATTAAACCCTCAGTCTTTAGTTCATCCTGCTACGCCTGAAAACCAATCTGTCCAGTTTGTAGTTCACACCAAATGCTTCTCCTGAAGTGCAGTCAGAAGACTTCATTTTAGTTCTCTGCAGTTCTTTAAAAACCTCTTGCTGCAATTTCAAAAGCCACAAATTTGAAGGTTTGAAAGTGAAAATTTAATAGTCAAGAATTCTAGTATTTCAATAAAATTTGACTAAACCATCCAAAAAATAAATAATCCAGTTGAGAAATGGGCAGAAGACATGAATAGACACTTTTCCAAAGAAGACATCCAGATGGCTAACAGACACTTGAAAAGATGCTCAACATCACTCGGCATCAGGGAAATACAAATCAAAAACATAATGAGATACCACCTCACACCTGCCAGAATGGCTAAAATTAACAACTCATGAAACAATAGATGTGGGCAAGGATGAGGAGAAAGAGGAACAATTTTTCATTGTTGGTAGGAATGCAAACTGAGCCACTCTGAAAAACAGTACAGAGGTTCCTTAAAAAGTTAAAAATGGAGGGGCACCTGGGTGGCTCAGTCGTTAAGCGTCTGCCTTCGGCTCAGGTCATGATCCCAGGGTCCTGGGATCGAGCCCCATATCAGGTTCCCTGCCTGGTGGGAAGCCTGCTTCTCCCTCTCCGACTCTCACTCGCCCTGCTTGTGTTCCTTCTCTTGCTTTGTCTTTCTCTGTCAAATAAACAAATAAAATCTTTTAAAAAAAAATAGAACTACCTTATGACCCAGAAATTGTACTACAGATATTTATCTAAAGGATACAAAAATGGTGATTCAAAGGGGCACATGCACCCCAGAGTTTATAGCAATACTATCAACAATAGCCAAATTATGGAAAGAGCCCAAATGTCCATTGGCTGATGAATGGGTAAAGAAGATGTGGTATATATATACAACAGAATATTACTAGGTGATCAAAAAAAATGAACTCTTGCCATCTGCAACAATGTGGATGGAACTAGAGTGTATTATGCTAAGTAAAGTAAGTCAGTTAGAGAAAGATAAATATCATAAGATTTCACTCATATGTGGATTTAAGGAACAAAACAGATGAACATAAGGGAAGGGAAGGAAAAATGGAGACAAACCATAAGAGACTCTTAAATATAGAGAACAAAATGAGGGCTGCTGGAGGGGAGGTGGGTGGAGGGATGGGCTAAATGGGTAATGGGCATCAAGGAGGGCACTTGTTGGGATGAGCACTGGGGGTATATGTAAGTGATGAATCACTAAATCTACTTCTGAAACCAATGCTACACTACATGTTAACTAACTTGATTTTAAATTAAAAAAAAAAACTTGACCAAAGCATACATTATAAATGTTTATACACAGTGCTCACAAATACTTTTTAACTCCCATATTTTCTCTGATTTTTTAAAAGGTTTTATTTATTTATTTGAGAGAGGGAGAGAGAAAGAGAGAAATTGAGAGTATGAGCGGGGGGAGGGGCAGAGGGAGAAGCAAACTCCCTGCTAAGCGAGGATCCTGATGCAGGGCTCCATCCCAGGACCCTGAGATCATGACCTGAGCCGAAGGCAGACACTTAATCAACTGAGCCACCCAGGCACTCCTCTCTGATTTGTTTTAAAGATTTGTTTACTTAAATAATTTCTACACCCAACATGGGGCTTGAATTCACAACCCTGAGATCAAGAGTTGCATGCTCTATTGACTGAGCCAGACAGGTGCCCCTTCTCTGATTTTTAAATGACAGCATTCTATAAAGATAATTAATTCTGTAGTAATAAAACTCTCTTCCTCCCCTGACTTAATTCTTCTCATCTACGAAAGCTTTTCACTAGTTTTAGAGTTTGTTTCCTTATATGTAAAGGGAAGGTGTAATATACCTACCTTAAAGATTTCTTTTGAGAATCAAATGAAATGGCAGGTGTAGTATATCTGGCACAAAGCAGATGTCCAGTAAAGGTTAGTTCCCCTAATCTGCCCTGGCCCAGGAATAATTCTGCTTACATTACTTTCTTTCTTTTTTTAAGATTTTTATTTATTTATTTGACAGAGAAAGACACAGTGAGAGAGGGAACACAAGCAGGGGGAGTGGGAGAGGGAGAAGCAGATTGCCTGCCAAGCAGGGAGCCCGGCGTGGGACTCGATCCCGGGACTCCAGGATCATGACCTGAGCCGAAGGCAGTCGCTTAACCAACTGAGCCACCCAGGCGCCCTGCTTACATTACTTTCTAAGTAAAGGAAATAGATAATGATTTTGCATATTTCTAGGTACTTCATCCATCAGTGACACTGTCATTTCTCACCATCAGTATGTTGACTTACCCAAAGCTAGGCTTCAAACAGTGATTAAAGTTCATTGGAATCCATTGTTTTATATTCTTTCTTTGACTGAAGTTTAATAACTTTTATCTAGACATCAGTCCACCCTCACATCCTAAAACTGCTTGATTTATAGTAATTGAAGAACTTCATTCACTGCTCTTTAACAAATAAATAGTATTTAGGAAAAAAGGCTTTTCTCAGTTTTCTTTTCAAAATTAAGAGTGAAAGAATTATGGGAGAAAAGGTACAAAAAGGGTAAGTATGATACTTACTTTAAATACAAGTAAGAAAATGTTAAAAGTAATTATGATCTTAATATATTGTGAGCAAAGTGAAAAACTGACATTCTTATCTTGTTAAAGCAAATTGACTTTAGATTTTCATTCTTAATCACCTCTGTAGTTCAAAGCAGAGGAGAGTACCCTGGGATACCAGGAGAGCCCAGCATTGAGTGCTTTAATGTGTACAATCAACATTTAAATACATTTAAATACTACTGATTTTTAAAAATATTTTAAAGAGAGCCACATGGATACAACCAAAGTTCTGATTTTTATTTTTCTCATTTTGCCTTCTTTTTCATGACATCCAAATGGATTATCTAAGCTCACTTCTCCACACTCAAGACAGCTCAGTTTATCGGTTTCCTTTGTTGGCTTTGTAAGTCTAAGATACTTCCATTTTTATTCCATTTTAAGACAGCAATTTTATTAGAAACTTTCAAATAAATAAATATATGAGAAACAAATTAGGACAGGTAGGTAGTTTTCACAAGTACACAGATCACCTATCATCCAAAGTTGCCTCTGGTCAGGTCCCACAGTGAGGCTGGTGGAGGTTAAATGTTTGCATATTAAAGATCTCCATGCCTTCCAGATGTTCCACCAGGATAGGGCTTCAGCTGCTCTCTTCATTCCCTTTATTCAAATGCTCTGTATGTAAGAGTGCTGATTCCCTTTCTTAAAATAATGAAGTTACTGCATGATATGGAACTGCACTGGGAGTGGATAAATGAGAAGTCATTAAAAGGTCTGATTCAGCAGCCCTCAGACAAAGGTCAAGTCCATTTTTCTACAAGCAATGCTGAAAGCATAAATGGCTAAATTATTGATGCCAAAGTGATCCACTCTTACTAACAATAATATTAGTCTGTTAACAGATTCTTGTAAAACAAACATTTGCTTCTCTAGAGAAGCAGAAAGAGTTGCTGCATTCAAATGTCCAGTCTTTTGATAGAAGATTATTTAGGGAGTGGGAGTGGTTTCAACAAAGCCACTGTATGAATTTATTCCATTAAGATTTTTTTAAGATAGATGATAGATGATGGATAGATAGATGATAGATAAATGAAATAGGAGAGAAGATATACACTTAAATAGATCAGTATATAAATCTAGATATTGAGAGAGAGAGAGAGAGACTGTATAAAGTATATGAACATACATGTATGTGCCAAAAACATTCAAAATACATACAAGAATTTTTGTTCATTCCATTCATCTATTGGTGGACATTTAGGTTACTTCAGTCTCTTGTTTATTATGAATAATGCTGCAATATACATCAGTGTGCAGGGGCGCCTGGGTGGCTCAGTCAGTTAAGCATCTGGCTCTTGGTTTTGGCTCAGGTCATGATCTCATGGGTCATGGGATTGAGCCCCCTGTCTGGCTCCATGCTCAGCGAGGAGTCTGCTTGAAGACTGTCTCCCTCTGCCTCTGCCCCTCCCCACACTCATGCACTCACTCTCTCTCTAAAATAAAATAAATAAATCTTTTAAAAAATCAGTGTGCAAGTATCTCTTTGAGATCTTGTTTTCAATTATTTTGGATAAATACACAGAAGTTGGACTACTATTTTGTATGGTAATTGAGTTGTTTGAGGAATTTCCATACAGTTTTTCATAGTGGCTATACCATTTCAGATTTCCACCAACAGTACACAAGGGTTAGGATGTCTCCACATCTTCACCAATACCTATCATTTTCTGGGGTTTGTTTCGTTTTGCTGATGATGGCTATCATAGCAAGTGTTGCATGTGTCTCATTTTTGATTTGTATTTTTCTGATAACTAATGATGTGGAACATCTATTCATATGCTTGGACACTTGTATATCTTCTTTGAAGATATGTCTAATCAGTTCCTCTGCCCATTTTTAAATCGGATTATTTAGAGTTTTGTTGTTGAGTTGTGGGAATTTTTTAAATATATTATGAATAGTAGTCCTTTATCAGATATATGGTTCACAAATATCTTCTCCTATTCCATAGGTTGCATTTTCCTTCTGTTGATTGTTTCCTTTGCTTAGTCCCATTTGTCTATTTTTGCTTTTGTTTCCTGTGCCTTTGGTTTCATATCCAAGAAAGCATTGCCAAATCCAATGTCATGAAGATTTTCATCTGCGTTTTCTACTAGGAGTTTTATAGTTTCAGGTCTTATGTTTAGATCTTTAATCTCTTTTGAGTTGCTTTTTGTATATGGTGTAAGGTAAAGGCTGAGCTTCATTCATTTGCATGTGGATATCCAGTTTCTCAACACCATTTGTTGAAGAGACTATTCTTTCCCTAATGTATGGTCTTGGAATCCTTGTCAAAGATCATTCTACCATATACATGAGGGTTTGTTTCTAGGCTCTCTATTCTGTTCAATCAGTTTATATGTCTCTCTCTATGCCAGTACCATACTGTTTTAATTACTATACCTTTTCAATATGTTTTGAAACCAAGAAGTTTAAGTTCTTCAGCTTTATTTTTCATTGTTTTGACTATTTTTGTTCTTTGGAGATTCTGTATTAATTTTAGGGTGTTTTTCCTAGTTCTGAAAAAAAAATACCATTGATGTTTTGGTAGGAATTGCATGAACTTATAGATTGCTTTGGCTAGTATAAACAGTTTAACAATATTAAGTCTTCCAAACCATGAACACAGGACATCTTTCAATTTATTTATGTCTTTAACTTTTTTTAATAAGATTTTGTTTATTTATTAGTCCAATAGAGAGAGAGAGCACAAGCAGGGGGAGTAGCAGGTAGAGGCAAAGGGAGAAGCAGGCTCCCCGCTGAGCAAGGAGCCCAATGTGGGGTTTGATTCAGGATTCCAGGATCATGACCTGAGCTGAAGGCAGATACTTAATTGACTGAGCCACTCAGGCATCCTGTCTTTAACTTCTTTCAGTGATGTTTTGTAGTTTTCAGTATACAAGTCTTTCTCCTCCTTGGTTAAGTTTATTCCTAATTACTGTGTTCCTTTTGATGCTATTGTAAATGGGATTGTTTTCATTTCCTTTTTGGATTGTTCATTATTAGTGCACAGAAGCCAAGCTGATTTTGGTGTGTTGAGTTTGTATTCTGGGACTTGGCTGAATCTGATTCTTAGTTTTAACAGATTTTTTTGTGTGTGAAATCTTTAGGGCTTTCTACATATAAGATCATAGTATTTGTGAACAGAGAAAATTTTACTTCTTTCCTTCCAATTTGAATGATTTTTGTTGTTTTTTCTTGCCTAATTGCTCTGGCTAGTACTTCCAGACTATGTTGAATAGAAGTGGCAAGAGCACTTGACTTGTCTTACAAAGAAAGTTTTTAGTTTTTCAACTTGAGTATAATGTTAGCTGTGGGGTTTTCACATATGGATTTTATTATGTGGACATAATTTCCTTCTATTCCTAGCTTATTGAGTGTTTTTCACATGAAAACATGTTGAATTTGGTTGAACGTTTTTTCTGCATCAATTAAGAGGGTCATATGGTTTTTGTTTTGTTTTGTTTTGGTTTTGTTTTTGCATTCATTCTGTTAATGCAGTGTGGTACATTAAACTTGCAGTCCAATAATAAATTCCACTTGGTCTTGATGTAGAATGTTTTCAATGTGTTGTTGAATTCTGTTTGCTAGTATTTTGTTGAGGACTTTTGTATTAATATTCATCAAGGATATTGTTCTATAGTTTTCTTATAGTATCTTTGTTTGCCTGATTTTGGTATCAGGGTAATGCTGGTAATGAGTTTGGAAGTATTCCCTCATCTTATATTTTTGGAAGAGTTTTAGAAGGATTTGTGTTAATTCTTCTTTAAATGTTTGGTAGAATTCTTTAGTGAAGCCATTTGGTCTTGGGCTTTTCTTTTCTCTCTATACACTAAATTTTTGATCACTGATTCAATCTCCTTACTTGTTATAGGTCCATTCATATTTCTTCACGATTCAGTCTTGGTAAATTGTATGTTTCTAGGAATTTAACCATTCCTTCTAGCTTATCCAGTTTGTTAGCATATAATTGTTCCTAGTAGTCTCTTATGGTCCTGTGTATTTCTGTGGTGTCATTTGTAATGTTTCCTCTTTCATTTCTGATTTTATTTATTTGAATCTTTCTTTTTTACTTAGCTAAACTTTTGTTGATTTTGTTTATCTTTTCAAAAAACTTAGTTTTATTGATTTTTATTATTATTATTTTTTAATTTCTCTTTCAACTTGAAGGACTCCTTTTAGCAATTCTTGTAAGGCAGATTTGGAAAGGCCTTACTTCTCCATCATTTGCTGAATATAGTATTTTTGGTTTACAGTTTTTTCTTTTAGCACTTGGAGTATGCCATCCCACTTCTGAGACAGACACACACATACATACACAACACATACATACAGAGAGAGAGATATGAGGGAAGAGAAAGAGAGAGAGATTATTAGAAGGAATTGACTCACACAATCATGGAGGCTGAGAAGTCCTATGATCTGCCATTGTTAAGCTGGAGATCCAGGAGAGCTGCTATGTAGTGCCAGTCAGAGTCTGAAGCCTGAGAACCAGGAGAGCTGATGATATGTTGTAGTCTAAAAATCAGCAAGCTTGAGATCCAAGAGGAGCCAATGCTTCAGCCTGAGTCTGAAGGCCAGAAAAGACCAATATCCCACCTCAAGCACTGAGGCAGGAGAGGTTCCCTCTTACTCAGTCTTTTTGTTCTATCCAGATCTTCAGTTGATTGAATGAGGCCCATTCCTATTAGGGATAAAAATCTGCTTTACTAAGTCTAGACAAGAAGACATATAAAGGAGCTGACCACAATTTGGGGAATGTGTTTAACCCTAAAAGGAAAACTTTCCTAATTCATGGCAAAGGTTCATGGGCAGCATACCAGGTAATAATCTTTCAATGAAAGTCATGACCAAGATGCCATCAGTCATATTGCTCCTAACCTGGTCAGCAGATACTGTAAGATTGCTGTTTATTAAAATATGACCAAAGGATTATCTGAATGAGACTCACCTGGGTGAATTAAGAACACAGATATCAGGACCTAACTCTAGACCTATTGCATCAGCATCTCCATGGGAGGCTCTGAAGTATGCTGAACCTTATATATATTTCTGACTTTTGAAAGTAAAAATAATTTATTTTTTGGACTTCCATTCCAAACATGGCTTCAGGGAAATAGGTAGAGGCTTGTCTAAAAGCTCTGAACCAAATTCCCTCTGATTGTTCAAGAGTGGTGGGTGATACCAATCTCACTTGACAGTGAATGGAGAAGAGCATAAATTGGGTATTCAGAAAGTCTTGCTCCATAAATTGAATTCTGAATATCTTTTCAGTAAGTGGGTTTACTAAATAAAATGAATCATTGGGCACTTTTGCTTCTTGGCACCTATTGAGTTAGCAGAGTCATCTGTTCTTTTGTGCTGTTCTTACCTCTGGTTTCTCAAGTTCTGAGAAAAATGAAAAGAAAAGAACCTAATAATTACTGAGTTCTTAAAATACACCATGCTTTATATTAGGTATAATAACTTTCATTTTGCTGATGTAATCCTCACAGAAGCCCAATGGAATAAGATATTATTAAAACTCCATGAAACTCAGAGATTCACTTTTCTTGTCCAAGGCCACACACGTAACAAGTTAAAGAGCCACAAATTGAATCCAAGACAATCTAACATAAGGCCCAGGTTCTTTATGTATTGCATCTTGTCCTCTTAGGTTAGAGCACAAGCTAGTTTGCAGAACATTTATAGAGAACTCAATCCAGAACTATAATTCTCTTCATGTAAAGAGAGCTCTTGAATTGGTGAATGAATATACAAATGTCTGTGTATGGTGGGGAGGTCTTCTGGACTATTTCTATAGATTTACTGGGTATTTGTTCACTGTCACATCTTTTAAGGTACTTGGGTGAAAGCCTGTGAGAAACTCTGCCCTAAACTATTTCCAGTGTTGTCAACTAAAACCCAGACACCCTATAGAAGTACTCAGAAGTGCAAAAAACTCCTTGAAACAACTGCATGTGAACTGATTTATACCCATTGTTCTTCTTTAATTAGATGTGTACTTCCATATAATGAAAGTCAGAAAGAAGGATTACTATTTTATGAGATCTGCCTTCGGGAATAAGACAGGCAGCAGAAGTTAAAGGGCAGTTCTAGCTATAACATGCAGGGAGTAAAACTAATAAACCATAGCTACAAAAATTTTGTAAAATGCATGAAATTCTGTAACTTCCTATAGTATGAGAATTTGCTTTTGATTTCTTTTAGCTGTTTCTCCACAATGACTAGTAAGAAAATTCATAAAAGACAAAAGATCTGTGTACTTGTCTAGTCTATACTACAATAGCTTCAAAAATTCTGACCATTACAACCCTGAGCTTCTGCTCCAAGAGAATGTCTAATGATGCTTTCATTGGAAACAGCCCCCTTTATGGTTTCTTTCCAAAGCACTCAGGATGGACTCCAAAGGTACTCTTCTTACGCAAAGGAGAATAATTTTAAAGAAGTGCATAAGCAAAGCCTAGGAACGTTTTTTAGGTCATTGCAAAGGCTCTGAGTAAGGAAGAACATGCCATTGCAGTTTGGTGGGAGCAGAGAATAGTGTAGAATCCAAAGAAGATCAGTGAAACTCAGACCAGAAAAATCACAGACACTACTTTCTTAAGTGTCTTCACCAATTTGTTGTCCTCTTAGATTAGAGCACAAGGTAGTTATGAGAACATTTATAGAGAACTCAATCTAAAAAATATAATTCTCTTCATGTTAAGAGAGCTCTTGAGTTGGTGAATGAATATACAAATGCCTATGAGGGGATTGTAAATTAATATCAAATGACTACTATTTTGAATGTATGTTAAACATAATTATTCAGCATAAGTTTACCATAAAGATAGAAAACCTACAGAGTTCTCTTTTGTTGCCTTTAAAATGTCTTGAGTTGAAGCACCCCTCCAGGTATCATTATAGATTATGTGACCTGCTTTTTATGCTTGTGTAAAAAACCATAAACAGTAATCCTACAAAATGTTGTCTTAATGGGTTTAATTGTGCCTGGTTATGCTGTACCTTTTTCCAAGGCAAAAAAGAAAATTAGAAACTAGAGAAAGTATGTCTGCCTGTACCCAATATTCCAGAATAGAGTTGAAGTCAGAATCCCAAGAAATAAAATGACTCAGGTCAGCATTACAGAAGGTGGGAAAAGCAGAGTGTGTTTCTAGGGTAAGATTTTGGGAAAGGAAATAAATGCAAAAGGAGTTGTTCTGGACCTGAAGGTGACTTCATGAACCTAACAATAGAATGGTCATTGGAGGTTCCAGACACATTAGAGATGACCAAATAAACACAGATGGATTTTAAGGTATATTTGGGTAAGTCAAATATTTTGATATTTTTCACAGTGCTGAAATAAATGGAGTATTACTAGACTCTTACATATCATCATCAGTAGATTCTTACCAATGAGTTCAGGTTTTTCTTCTCATACTCCACTGACAAAAGGTGGGCACAGACCAAGAATTTATTCACTAGGCAAATTTGGGTAAAGAACTCATGACCCAATGACTCAGCTTAGGTCAAGTGCCCATCGCCCAGTGGTAATCAGGAAAGAGAGGATCACAATGTATGAACTTGGCTTTAATCCTAACAACGAGGATGCGGGGGGGAGCATTTTTTCTGTGTTGCCAAAAAGGCAGAGCCACAGGTGTCCAATATAGCACATGTGATGTTTTCCTCAGATGTCCAGATATTGCATTTTCCTATCATTGATCTATCATCTTTGTAAATATAGGTTCATGCAAATACCTTTCAAATATTGAGAAAGTGTTTGTTGAGTGAATTACGAATGACTTCACCTTTTCCTGTGCCAACTTTATAATCTGAATTTCAAAGATAATATAAATACCGTTCACCTGGACCTGCATTTGTAGTGGAGTCCCCAGTAGAATAACATTTTGTCTTCTCTCTACCCTTTCTTTCTCTCAGTGATCTCATCTATTTCTATGACCATATATATATGTATGTATATATATATATATATATATATATATATATATATATATATCAGTGATTCCTGAATGTATATCTAGCAGAGATCTCATCCCCGAACATAAAAGCAGGATGAAAAGTATTTGAATGAGGTGAGTGAATAATATGAGAAAGAAGATTGGAAAAGGACAGGGGAACCTGAGTGGCTCAGTCAGTTAAGTGCCCAACTATTGATTTCAGCTCAGGTCATGATCTCAAGGTTGTGAGATCAAACCCCACACTGGGTTCCGTGCTGCACATGGAGCTTGCTTAAGAGTCTGTCTCTCCCTGTTCCTCTGCTCCTCCTCCCCTCAAAAAAAAAAAAAAAAAGACAAAGTTCTGGGGAAGAACACTATTTGGGGCACCTTATACCAATTGGTAATAGCCCCCAGATCACTGCACTCTGAGGAGTTCTGATCCTGCATCCAGGCTCTGAAGGAAAGTGTGCCAGGTAGAGGGAAGGGCGAGAAACTGAGATCACTTGTACCACCTGTTCGAGCCACCCAGTAGTCATCTCCAATGAAAGGCTGCATGCGGGGAGATAAGCCAGCAAAGGAGGCTGGGATAGAATAACTAGGTAGGAAGAGAATTAGGATAGAGTCAAGTCAAGGAAAAAGGCAAAAAGGAAGGCTAATAATATGAAACAGCTTAAAGTGATCAAATATTATGAGGTCAAAAGAGATGTCTCTGTATTGGCAAATAAGCCATTGAGAATAGCTGTTGAGGTACAGTGTTCATTGTGCAAACCTGAAAAGTGGATGGAAGATGAGAAAATGTAAACAACAGTTGTAGTCTACTCGAGAAGCTGCCTGTGTATGACAAGGGAAGCCGGTGACTAGACTGGGCTACTGAATGGAAAGAAAGTTGTATTTTTTAATAGGACAGAGTGAGCATGTTTGAAGCCTGCGCAGGAACAGGAGTTCAATGGCTCAAGCAGTGCAGGAAAAATGTACTAAGATTTTCACTGCAGCGTTGTTTGTAATAGCAAAAAAAAACACAAAAAAATAGAAATGACTTAAATACCCAACAATAAAAAAAAGATAAATGCTGTACAATCATCCAGACACACACACACCATTTAATGTTGCATTTCTAGCACCTAGAACAGTATTCTATACTTATAACAATATTTTATAATTTTATGAAATAATTATATACTAAAAATTAGTATTTACTAATCTAAATGATAATCATGTCTGTCTCTATCTGTAAGGGAAGGGATTTTTGTCTCTATGTGTTCACTGTGATATCCCTAGTACCTAGAACAATACCTGGCATATAGTACAAATATCCATTAAATGGTTAGTGTGAAAATGAAAGAACCAGAGCTCCACAGATGAATATGGATGAATTACATAAATATAATTTTGAATGAAAAGAATAACTTTCAAAAGAAATGATGCCATTTTTATAAAAGTTAAACTTTAAAAAAAAAAAAAGGTTAAGCTTTTGCACAGTGGTACCATATACTGTTTTGAGATATATACATATATCCCAAAAACGTATATATAGATACATGCATATACAAATATAAGTATGGATATACAAACACATACACAGCTGTGTGTATATACATGTAATACATGTATGTATATACAGTCAATTTTCATTATTTACAATACTTATGTTCTCTAAGATACCACAAACACTAAATTAACAAATTCTGAACCATTGCTCCTAGGGAGAATTCAGGGTTAGGTTCTTGTGAGGCTCAGGCCACATTTTTGTCAACTGGTCAATACATAACCTTGTTTTATGTATGTTTCCATTTAAAGACACCTTATTTACTATATATTATTGACTCATTAACATTGAACTCATGGCCAACAGCACTATAATTCAGACCTGAATGAAGCACATCTAATGGGTGTTTCCTCTGTAAGTCACATCACAGCCTTCTTGCACTTATGAACACTAGACAGCATTTCAGGCCTATGTCTGGAATTTGTTGTAAACAGCGAAACCACAAAGAAAAAGCACAAAAACGCAAAAAGCATAGCACTAAACAGAACACTAAAAGGATTCTTCTTTATAGTTTAAGAGCTGAAATGAAAAACACAGAGTTTCCCTGCTCAACCTGAGATAGGAACATAGGGGGTCTAACGACTCAAAATTTATCCTGTTCTCTGCATACCCATGAATGACTTTAAAAGCACTGGTAATATTAACTTGGGGACCACAAATAATTTTAGCTGGTAGGCAAATTCCCAAATATGATGAAATCTGTGAATAATGAGGATTGACTATATATTCATATATTTTGCTAGTCAGTACTTTTGAAGTCAGGCAAGGTGGGATAACTGAATTATGGGAAAGGAAGGGAAGGGAATGTGAATTATGTAAGCAATGAAGTGGAGTGGGAGATAAGCAGTTATCCATTGTATCATGTAAATCTTTCTTTTGCTTGTCTGTATTATTCTATAATAAATTTAAAAGTTATTTTATTTTTAAAGCAAGAGAAAATAGGTGAAAGTTTCATAATTCTCTTATTAAAAGCAATGACCTACTTCCATTCCCACCCAGAATCTTACTTCCTAGAAGTGATCCTGTTCAGCTCAGCTTTTTCTTCTAGAATTTTACCCCACTTAGAAAAACAAAATACCCAGTTCTGGATCTTATATAGAATTTAGAATTCCATACAATGAATGCATCACCAAATCAAGAGTGTAGATTCACCTTAAGAGAAATGGAGTCCATTGCCATTGTAGAGTTGCAGTTTAGGTTCCTCACCAGTTAAATTTCAGACCAATACTAGCCTTGGGAATCTAAACTGAGTGACATACACAACAAACTCCTTACTATATTTTAAAGATTGAGCCAAATACAAGAGTGAGAAAAAAGGGTCTTGCAGATCTGATAGTGGTGGGAAGTCTGGAGAGAAGTTTGATGTTTGAGAGGCATGAAAGGAAATCAGACAGCAATGATTATGATAAAGATGGTAACAATGAAATGTACACAAAAAGGTGGCCTATGGAACATATTCCCAAATTACAATGTATAGATTTGTCTGTCTCCCCCCACTTTTTAAAAATATTTTATTTATTTATTTATTTATTTATTTGAGAGAAAGTGTGAGAGAGAGAGAGAGAGTGCACAGAAGGAGAAGGAGAAGCAGACTCCCCGCCGAACAGAGAGCCCGAGGTGGGACTCGATCCACGACCCCAAGATCATGACCCCAGCCAAAGGCAGCTGCTTGACCGACTGAGCCACCCAGGCACCTCTGTCTCCACCCACATAATGAAAACATGGGTATGTCTGCTGTGTTCATTAATTCTTGCCACCTGGTAAGCACTTAATAAATATTTGTTGAATTAACAAGTGAGTGAATACAAGATTGGCAAATATAAAAGGATAAGATAATACAATGCTATGGATGGTTTCCCCTGAAAAACCCTTTCATGTTTAAACTGAAAACATTTCTCATCCAGGTTGGAAAGCTAACAAAGAGTGAAATTTGTGCCTCCAGCCCCTTCACATCACTGGGGCTCCATGGATGTCTGATGGTCCAAGTCAAGGCATGGCTTCCCCTTTCTCAGGAAGTTACGGTCAGAAGAACCCATTTTCAAAAGTAGCTATTGATAAGAATTCACTTAAAATGACAGGGAAGCTTCCTTTGGGGAGAACAGGGGAATTCTCTGGGGTACTCATTTTTAAAAGCCGATATTTAAATCTTCTATTTATCTCCGCTCAAGAATCCATTTGTTTTGTTTCTTCCTTTTCTATAACTTCCCCACACATTTTGGCTGATATCTTCACACTTGAGTCATTTTAATTATTTTCAGAAGAACCTAATGCTGAAGTTTCATTAGTATGTTAGTTTTATGGGGCTTTTTTATGTGTTACATCCTGGGAGTTCTCACTATATTGTGCTAGTTAACTTATCAGCCATCATTCATCACCAGGATTTGAATTAGCAAACATATTCTTTTGTTTAGTATCGCTTTATATCTCTTATTCCTCTGTCTTAATTTTGAATCACAAATGCATTATAGTGCTTTATTCTTTTGGTTCTAACCCACTGACAACATAACTATAAAGACCCACAAATTCCTGGGTGCCTGGGTGGCTCAGTCGTTAAGCGTCTGCCTTCAGCTCAGATCATGATCCCAGGGTCCTGGGATCGAGTCCCACATCGGGCTTCCTGCTCAGTGGGAAGCCTGCTTCTCACTCTCCCACTCCCCCTGCTTGTGTTCCTGCTCTCGCTGTCTCTCTCTCTGTCAAATAAATAAATAAAATCTTTAAATAAAAAAAAAGACCCACAAATTCCTTGTTCTTGTTTTTGTGATGGTCAAAATTCCATTATTTCATTACATGCCATAGCATATTGTTAAAAGAGTAGAGGTTAGAAGCCCTGACTTTTAATCCATTTTCTGCAATTTATTAGCTCTATGGGTTTAAGCAAATCATTCAAACCCTCTGTGCCTTAGTTTCTTTATCCATCCAACAAGTATAATAATACTATTTTTATAGGATTGTTCTCAAACCAACTGAAACACAAGGCTGATACTGTCTTCTAGAATGCACAAAACACTTTATCAATCTAAGAAACTATTGTTAGAGGTACCTTTCCAATCAGATCTCCGTGGTCACTGTTTTAAGGGTGCTGGCCCCAAAATAGCTTCTGTTCATGACAGGTAAAATCACAGCCAACCATCTCCGTAGAAGTCAATTATTAAGTCATTCTTAATATATAGAGAGAGCACTAGCTGTGTGCCTGACACTTTTTGAGGAGTTACCAATACAGTGGTCAGTGATACAGGTAAAGTCTTTACTCTCATGAGCTTATATAAACATCTTCCCTTTGGAGTCAGCATAAGATTATATGAAAAGGATAGTTGATACGAAATAAAAAACATATATGTACAGAAATATTTATATTCATAATGCAGAAGTGATGGCATGTTGCAAATTTGTCGCATACATTTGTTGCAAATTATACATATAAATAAGCCCCCCCACAAAAAAACCCTCTCATTCTTACTGTGTATGTACATACCTTAAAAACTCACAGGCATTCATAAGAAAACCAAGGTGATATTCAGGGTGGAGATAGGGGGAATGCTCACTCCCTGAGGCAGGTGTCTTCATTAACAACTTTACAGGAAGGTCATTCTCCCATCTCAGATACAGCCACCTTCTCTCCATCCTGACAGCCCTCTTCTTTTTTTGTGGGAGAAGAGGATTTTGCTTCTGACCCATGAAAGACTTTTTCCTCCACAATCTCCATCACCCAATTAATGTAGACGACTGTGTCATACTATAAACATCCCTGCACCTCATCCCACCCTAGGGACTGTATATTAATCCGCTTTGGATTAATTTAATCCTTTTGGTGGAAGGTAAAGGCTAGTTCATGCTTTGTCCTTACAATGTGGCATAGTGGTGGAGGATACATGGGTGGACAGCTCAGATCCCAAACATACTTCTTAGTAGCTGTGCAAGTTTGGGCAAGAGATTTAGTTCTGTGCCTCAGTTTCTTCATCTGAAAGATGAGATAACAAAATTACTCATCTCACAATGTTTTTTGTAGGAGTTAAATGAGATAATGCATGTAATGTACTCTTCAGTACAGAGTGGTCACTCAATAATATATAAAATTATTATTTCTTGACAAGGTAATTAATTTTGGTGTTTCCATAATCTTCTAAGAGAGAGCCTAGTGTCTCTGAGAAAATGAATAAAGGTTTATTGGATAAATATAAAGTCAGGTTGGATAATTATTTAATAGTAGGAAGCTATATAACAGGTGCAAAGTTTTGGACCCTGGTATCTATGGTGGCAGTTAACTTAATTTCTCTGAGGGGGTCATATATTTCTCGCCAATAACACAAAAGGATTGGCTTCAGTTCATCTCAAGTTGCAAAAATGATCTGAGAAGGAATAATTACAGAAAAAACTGTAGTGAGGACTTAAAATTATTCAGAGAAGAGGCATGAATAAGAATCAAGTGGAAAAGGTTTTGAGTCAATGCAGACAGGAGGAACAGAGAAGAGTAGCTCTTGAGTCCCATTAATTGACATAAACCAATGACCTAAACAGAAAAGGTAACCTGAAAGGCTTCTGGGTCATGGGAACCATAAAGGATAGAACAATTAGCTCTAAGTGCCAATTTCCTGGATTGTTGAGTGGGTGAAACGACAATTTTAAAGTGCTTTGAAAAAGGTAAAAGTGATTTAAAAATATGGGGACATTTAATAATGAGTGGATAAGCTCCTTCAATAATGGATACTTACAACTGAAAACAGGACCTTGGGCTGTGTTCATTCCATCAGTGTCCTGTTAGTTTTAGTTGATTTAAGGCATGAGATATAGAGTCTGTCATTCTCTGTCATAAATTTAACATCCAAAGTAACTTATTTTGCTTAAATATTCTTCCTTCTCTTCTTTTAAACAGAATTTTTGACTTTTGCTGTTGTTAGAGAATTGAAAACAAATTCTTTCCAATGCAACTAAAGTATGGTTGCTCCTTACTCCCATGTCATTCTACAGATGGGAAAAGTTGGACTTATTCTTGAAATAAATTTCCATAATGGTACAAGGAAGGAGTTGGAGAAGTCAATGAAGACAATTGCCACAGGACACTGAAAAGGCCAAGACACTTCACTAGATGAAAAAAAAATTATCACTATTTTGATAGTCGCACATTCTACAAATTATTCGATGCCAACTCACTTTTATGTCTTAAAATAGCTGCAAACATTGTCAACAGTGGTGTTCAGTGAGGTTTGGTTATAACCAAAAAGATCTGATTATGCTGTTCTTGCAAGATAAAGTTTTCCGTTGCTAGGACAGCATTCTGCCCCCCCAGAAGCCTTATGCTTTGATCTTTAGTAAATAACTAATATCAAGATGTCTAAAGATAGCTCTTGAAAATCATCCAGATATAGGAGGCCATGAAAGGAGATTTCCTAAAGATATGAGAAAAAAACTTGAAAAATAAAAAGCAAAAATCTAATCTTGTCAAACTGTGATAGTATTTAAAATAATTTTTTTATCTGTATTATGCCTTGGATTACCCTTCCATGTCCCCTCATCGTGTTCTATTTTAGTCTAATACACATGGGATCAGACTTTGCTTTCCCCCTAAAGTAAGGTTATATAGATGTGAAAGAAATCAAGAGAGAATGAGGTTTCCCATAACTTCTAAATCATTTAGGGAAAAAAATAAATCATATAACTTGAGTCCTGCTGTCAAGGAACTAAGACTGCAAATGGGAGAGAAGATTAATACAGAAGAGTGTCAAATGATGTTTGCAGTAGGCAGCCTCCCAGATGGCCCCCAACGATGGCTCCTCCTAGTATTCACACCCTTGTATTGTCCCCTCCACATCATACCAGGGTCAATCTGTGTTACCAGCACTATATGACAGGGTGATGGTACATCACCTCTGAGATTAGGTTATAAAAGGTAAGGTTGCTTCCATCTTAGTCACTCGCTCTCTCCGCCTCTTAGATAATTCCCTAGAAGTGGAGTCAGATGTCATGTTGTGAGCTGCCCTATGGAGAAGCCCATAAGTAAGACTGACAAGGACCCGAGGCAAGGCTCTGAGGCCTAAAGCCAATAGCCACGAGGGTGAATTTGTAAAAGGATTCCACGACCAGGCAAGTCTTCCGAAGACTGCAGCTTAGCCAGCATCTTGACTGTAACCTCCTGAGTCTGTGAGTCAGAACCAGCCAGCCCTCAGAAACAGTGAGGTAACACATGTTTGTGGGTTTAAGCCTCTAAGTTTGGAAGTAATTTCTTATGCATCAATATACATCTAATGCAGTGTTCTTCAGACTGAAACTGCTCTCAGAATCAGGAAAAGAGGGAGGCCGGTGAGGCCTCAGCTCACATGGATAAGCAGCTCGGACAAAGTGTGGCACAAGTGTGGGCATTTCAAATATTGAGAACAATCTTCCCCCTGCCTCTCTGTCCCAGCCCCATAGTTCCTCTCTCCAGCAAAGTCAGTTACTTGCTCCTTGTGTATCTTTCTGACATATTCTGAGAATTTCTGATGTTGATTTGAACATCTTTGATCTACATAAATACTATGAATTTTTCCTTCATATATATGGAGGAGAGAAGCATGTAGGCTTGTGAAAACTTTGTACTATGTTCTGAACCCATCTGCAAAGGGCATTGTTTATCAATCCTAATGTTTAACATCTAGTGTTTGAACTTACTTCCTTTTTATTCTGCTTTTCTATTTTGCTCAAATCCATAGAACAGACTATTTAAAATGCATTTGCATTTGGGACTATTTAAAAATCACTTGAATAATAAACTATTCTAAATGGTTCTACCATTTCTGTAGCAGACTAGTTCCCATCAGTTAGTCTTTCCTTTCTTTGTGGAGATATTTAGCTTTCATTAATAATTTATTATCTGTTTTAAACAAATGTGCAGTTGGTGTTCATTAACATTTCATTATTTGGTTGAACACTATGCTCAGCTCAGGGTCCTTGAATGTTAAATTTACAGCCTTTTAGAATTGTGAAGATTTCTTGCTCCGGATGAAATTCACACATTAATTATTAGGGTTTTATTCTTGTTTATGAGCCTCAGAAGCTCCTGAGACTTTCCAAACACAATCTGTCCATGAAGTTTTATTTTCCTTCTTGGGGTTGGAATCATGTTGCCTACATTCTGCTTCTTTTTTAAGTTTAACTGAAAAAAATGTAAGTGACTATCTGAACTAATATTTGAAGATTCAATGAAAATTTATTTCAGTCTCAGGTACACAAAAATGAATTTATTTTCACTTACTAACAATTTTTTCCTTCAAATGTAACATTTCTAGATCACCATTTCCATAGTCATGTTTTTATATCTTCTTTTATATCTTCTTTCTTACCTTTTGGCATGTGCTTCACCTCATTTCAGAGTTGACTGCAAAGTTTATTTTTTAACGCCAGACCACAGAATATATTCACACATCACACACACACACACACACACACACACACACACACACACTGATTAAAATATTCTAAAATCCATAAAAGTTATAGCAGTCATATTTAAAACCTGGTCAACTGAATATACTTATTTTTATGGTTATTTTCCAGAAGTTCTGTTTCTGCCCTTAGCTATGTATTCCTAGACCTTTTTTCCCTTGCTGTAGTTAATTTTTAACATGGCTTTGCAGAATATGCAATAAGTATATATTGTAAATACAATTTACAGAAATTTTCTCCAGCTTGCCCTCATTTCCTCTGCGATGGTGCAATAGTGACCATTTGCTGCTGGGGCTCTCTAATTTCCTCCATCCAAACTTAATTGACTTCCTCTTTTTTGGTTGCTTGGGCCCTGCCCTGTGAGGCCAACCCCTAAAGTTTACTGCTTAGGATTTTCCAGCTTTTCCAACTTCATTTTATTTGTCTTAACATTCACCGTTGTTCAATTTTGTCCATCTATAGTCTACCATACAATGCAAGTCTATCATCCTATGTGAAAACTTTCTGACTGGAACACACACTGGGGTTTGATAAACTAATATCTTAAAAAAAAAAAAAGCAGTAAATAGTAAGAGAAAGTTAATCTAATAAGGAAATATTACATCAGTACAAACTCAGAAACGGACCCTGTTCCTGGATTCTTGGAAGTTATCACAAAGATGGCACACATTGAGAGAAAACTCACAGATTAGTAGTTCTCCAAGGTCAGTATGCTTAACAAAACACCACCTGGGATGCTTGTAAGGGTTGTAAGTTCTAGGCCCCACTCCCAGAGAATCCGATTTGCCAAGTCTGAGGTGGGATCCAAGAATCTGTGCTCTGCAAGATTTCTATGAAATCAGGTTTAGTCTCATGCTTTGAGGGAGATTGCAATGAGAAACACAGAAAGCTCATACCAGATCAATATGTGTATGTTCATAGTATTGAAACAAGGAGGAAGATGAAGTAAGTGTTTACCATGCATGGGAAATTATCATCCCTCTTTCAGATTTTCTAGAAGAATCTTTAGGGAAGGTATAATTAAAGGAATCATTCAAGTAAACCAGGAAAAAATATATTTATGGGAAATTGTCTTAAGAAGAGTTTAAGGAAACTATTTGAACTTGCTTTGAAACCTGAAAAGACAGAAACAAAGGAAAGTAGGCATTTTTGACAAAGTAGAAAAATTAGAAACAACTAAGATGGAGGCTAATTTAAACTTTACAAGATCCATTAATTCTAATGATTCTGTCTGCTTTATTACAAATTTATGGACATACGGTTGACTCCTATTTAAAATGGAAAGATAGGGCGCCTGGGTGGCTCAGTTGGTTAAGCGACTGCCTTCGGCTCAGGTCATGATCCTGGAGTCCCTGGATCGAGTCCCGCATCGGGCTCCCTGCTTGGCAGGGAGTCTGCTTCTCCCTCTCCCACTCCCCCCTCTTGTGCTCTCTCTCTCTCTCACTCTCTCTCTCAAATAAATAAATAAATAAAATCTTTAAAATAAATAAATAAATAAATAAATAAATAAATAAATAAATAAATAAAATGGAAAGGTATTTGAAATAGGCCTTTGCCTGTAGAGCAGTGACTCTTCTTCCTGACTGCACGATAGAATTACCTGGAAGCTTTAATAAATATTTACATCTGGGACCCACCCCCTATATATTGGGTTTTAATGAGTCTTGGGCATAGCCTGTGCATCAGGATTGCTAAAAACTTTTCAGATGATCTTAATGTGCAGACAAGGTTAATAACTACTGTTCCAGTGAACCTGGCAAGGTTCCGGTAAGCTATCTGAGATGGACTGATTGACCAGAGTAATGCACGCACAGTAGACAGCGCTTTGCAGTTCATCATTAGCTAAAAGCTCAAAACTCTGTACTTGTTTCCAATGTTAAGTGTTATTAGAGAAGGCAGTTAGATGCAAGTTGTGTTTCAGTAACAGAATATAAAGATTAGTGTTTGTATTTTTATTTATGTGATTTATTTGGCAAATTAGTCCGTACCTGGGAGGGAAATAAGCCTAAAGTCAGATATGAATATCCTGATCTTCACATTCACTTAGACCTTAGACCTGTGGTAGGTGAAATAATAACCCCAAAGGTGGGTCTTAATTGCCAGAACCTGAATTGCATGAACAGAGCAAAGGGGATTTAAGGTGGCAGATGGATTTAAGGTTGCTAATTAGCAGATTTAAAGATAGGAAGATTGTCCTGGGTTATCCATTTGGGTCCAATATCATCATAAGAGTCTTTAAATGTGGAAGAGAGAGGCAAAAGAAGAGTCAGAGGAAGGGATATGGCAACATATGCAGGTGAGAGGGATGTGAGGTGCGAAGTCAATCCACTGGTACTGGCTTTGAAGAAGAAGGAAGAAGGACATGAGCCATGGAATGTGGTACCCTTTAGAAGCTGGAAAAGTCAAGGAAATGAACTGTCCCCTAGAACCTTTAGGAAAGGAACCCAGCACTCTACCAACACCTCGACTGTAGCCAAGTGAGTCCATTTTGGACTCTGACCTTCCAAACCATAAGATAATAAATTTGTGTTGTGTTAAGCCACTAAGTTTGTGGTCATTTGTTACAGCAACAATAGGAAAGTAATACGACTTACCTATTACATATAAAAAAGAAAAACCCACGAAATGTGAAAACACCCTTTTGAGATCAGCTCTTCGGTGGTCCCAGGGCTCGGGAATACATACCAGCATTCTCATGTCATATACACCACCCAGGAGGACTATATTTCCTATACCTGGGTATTGGATGATGCCTAGCTTCCTTAGTGAAAGCATAGCCTCTCAGTCCACAAATCCTCAGATGGTTATGGTGACCAGTATGTGCAAGGCAGTGAGGAAGACGTGCCCAGCAGAGGGAACAGCACCGAGAATAAGCAAGATCTCTCCGGTACTGCTCATCATGCCCAGTATTGTCAGTGTTTCCCAGACTTCAAAAGAAACAAAGCTATATTTTTGAGGACTTGTCACCCTACTGATGATGAGAGTTTTTCTTTGTTGTTTCATGTGTCTCTTTGTAATTACATTGTTCCACAACAACTGCCCGATCTTTCACAGTGAGGCTCTTAATTCTGTTTTCAAAAAATTCTTCCTTGAAGTCTCTATTCTGTGGACTTCCCTTTCCACTCAGCCATGAACGTATACAATATTAGGTCAATAAAAACAAGGCAATCACTTTAATTTTTGACAGAAGGATATAATATGAAAGGAAAATGAAAGTTTTAGTTGTGCAGGGCAAATGCTGAACTTCCTGGTGAAAATTTCAATTTCCTGATTGCACAATATCTGTATCATCTCATTTTTTACTACTACTTTCTCCTTGTTTATTCTGCAAATATCTGAATAATTACCATGTCACTTTAGGATACAATGACGAACAAGACAGGCATGACCTCCTCTCTCTTGGAAGTTAAAATCTAGTAGATGTTACAGAAAACAGAAAATTCCAGTATTGGCTTATTAATGTGTTTATCCACGCACCAATTATTTATGAAGTACTTATACTGAGCTAGCGCCAGGAAAAGAAGAATGAGACCCAAGGCTACACTTTAGTTACTTAAATGAGGATGGTGGGAAGCCCCTTCCACAAAAGTTTAATGTTTACGGAATATACTTAAACATACAGAGATTTCATAAAACTGACTGCCATTAGCCCTTGAGGACGGTTGTGGAGTGGCTGGTACATTTGTGTGGCAGGCCCTTCTTTCTAAATCCTCAGCAGGGCCCACTTAGCACTTCAGTTTTTTATTCTGAGATTCTTCCAGACTAAGAATTTAAGAATCCATTTGGAGCCTTTTTTCCTAAAAACTTGGAATTGTTCCCAAAAGAAATAAATCAAAATCCTAAGATGACTTTGCAACTAAGTAACCTTAGAAGAAGGGGTTTTCTTGGCCACATTAAAATCATCTGGGAACACTTGAAATTCCTACTGAATTATAATCTCAGTGCCTGACACTCTGGAACCTGCATTTTTAACATAGACCCCAGGACTAAAGTATGATCATTACTGCCTTAGAGGATCCTCAGTCTATCCCACATTGTCATATTTCTTTACCGATTTTGAATAGTTGGGTCTGACTTGACTCTTAGGTCAAAAGGTTTCCTTAGGGATTTTGAATAAGGTTACCCTCTTAAACCAGTAAATCCCATACATCCTACATGAGATGACATTAGTAGAAGTAAATGAGCTCTTATCTATAAGAGCTTGTTTAAAAACATTTGATCTGAGGAGAAGGGAAAAAGTTCAACTATCCAAGGTAACTTGGATGCAATTCAGGTTGGCAAGCAGAATAGGTTAGTAATCAAAATATTGAAACCTAATCAAATGCATTATAGCAGGTCTTAGAAAAACTTGTTAACAGAAGGCTACTCATTCCTTCAATGTCTCTCTCTCTCTTTTCAGTCTTACTGTTGTCTAAAATAAAAGACTGATAGTGTTACCCAGCACAGTTGAAGGGGTCAGGGTGGTTTGAGAGGGAAAGAGGGGGAGGGAGACTGGATTTGGGAGAGAATAAACAACTGATCATCAGAGAAACCTTTTATTTTCTCAGTTAGAGATGCGTCAACAGGCGTCACCATAAACTGAAGGAAGAACTCTCAAGACTATCTCAAGAGTCTTGGCTCTGGGTCCATAATCCCAGCTGTTTTCTGGCTGTCATCTGGAGATGTCACTACAGAGAGAGTACATTGGCCAGAAAAACCTGTGCACCCCCGTGTCCTTAATCTTTATTTTTCTCATTGTATATTCACATGTTGATTTGTAGTATATGATTCTTCCTCTGTTGAGCCTGGAGAGTTGAGCTCCGTGGTCCCAATGACCCCTCTAATTATGGTGTCAAAGTAGTTTCTTGACTGCTAAATTGAGAGTCAAGACTCTGGGAGACTCCGCTTAAATGAGCAGCTGGATTTTTCTCAATAACATCTCCAGGTTGTTTCTAAACAACTGTAAAATACTTTAGAGACTCTTTAGAGCTGTTAGGAGTCAATATTTTACAAAGAAGGAAACAGGCTCAAAGAAGTGAAGTGACAGGCCGAGGACACAGGGCAAGAACATGGATGGGTAGAGACACAGATGTCTTAAATATAAGGGCAACATTGCTTTCCACACATTGCAGCATCTCTCACACTGTTGGGCACAAGGACTTTGTTTTCATCCACTTATATGCCCACTGGGATTTTAATGACAATACACCTTTGTTAGAAAGCAGATCCTTCCACAGAGAAAAAGACTTCATGATTATAGAAGCGTCACGTATAGAGTAATTTTTCCCAAGGCGTTTTGGCTTCCAAAACCAATATATGTCGATGCATGATGATACACTTCTTAAGCCTGGTATGGATTTCTTCCTCTCTTTCTAGTCATCCAAAAGTACCCCTGCCTAAGCATACTAAAAATGAGGTAGAAGGAGATACATGAAACTCCCTTGCTTGAAAATTCAGTCTTCTCATTTTGAAAAGAACTCCTAAGCTTTGACAAAATGTTTATGTTCTATGAAAAACACAGTCATCTGTCAAACTTGGTTTTATACTTAACAATTAAAAGGGGAGGTCAGGATGCCCCACAGATGTGATTTACATCCTTAGGCATGTTTAGACAGACCTCTGGCGCACAGGATTGCCTTCCAATGTAATAGCCATATAAAGTTCACTTGTTTTATTTGTTATGCTGTGTTTGCCCAGTGCTTCCAGGGCTAGAGAATAACAGAAACCAGACCAGAAATCATTGCATTTTCTCTGGGCCCGAAATATCATGTGCCAGAACAGTCACTGGACTGCCACCAGTCTGTGGATTGGATTCAGATTATGACCTCCCCATTTGTTCCATTTAAATTACCATGAAGGTATGAGCTCAACAGTGCTCTGAAATGGTGTTGACATATGCCGTGTAAACAGCCCATGCTCAGACCTCAGGAACGCTTCACCAATAGCCTAGGAAACCTCTATTACAAAACAGCTTATAGGTTTGAACTATATAGGTTTGAAGTCTCCTTTGTTTGTTTGTTTGTTTTTATTTGACGCAGAGAGAGAGACAGCGAGAGAGAGAACACAAGCAGGGGGATTGGGAGAGGGAGAAGCAGGCTTCCTGCTGAGCAGGGAGCCCGATGCAGGGCTCGATCCCAGGACCCTGGGATCATGACCTGAGCCGAAGGCAGAGGATCAACGTCTGAGCCACCCAGGCATCCCTGAAGCCCCCTTTGGAAAATCTAAGTGGCGGCCGGGTTCTCAGAGCACGGTCTGCTTCCTATGGCCATCACCCTTCAGCCCGCTCTGGGCAAGAAGTGTCTCCTCATCAGCAGACGAGGGATGGATATTAAAAGATATACAAATAATGTTTATATCCCATGGTTGTCATGAGGATTAAGTGATATAGTTCACTTAGTATGTGAGCTACATATTCATAAGATTATTTATATAATCAGCCTTTAAGTGTTCTCACTGAACCTGGTACATGGAAATCCTTAAAATACCATTTATCCTTTCATTTTCAGGTACCTCTCCTCTTTGGTACTTAGACTCTTGAACACTAATAGCAAGAAGAAAGGAGAGACAAGACAGAGAAATGCAATACAACTTTCCATCTTTTTTTTTCACTCTCTCTTATTCTGGGTAAGAAGAAATTGAATGGGAACCATGGGAAATTATTATTGTTGAAGGAGTAAAATAAACCAAAATGAACCTCGGAAAATCAGAAAAGTGTGTATGGTTCACATCATAAACAGACAAGCTTTTCAGCTTGGTCAGATGGGTTGACCTGAAGTCGAATTCACACAGACAGAAAAATGGGGAGAAGAGAAGAGGTAGCACTCAACACACGTCAGGGTGAGAAACATCCTTTCCCACCAAAAAAATGAGTCTTTCTCTGCTTGAATCATCAACAAGGAAGGGGGGGAAGAAATGCTGAGGGACGGAAAGCCTGGGCAGGAGCTGATCTGTGCTCCTGGCTGAAGTCCTCATGGGCTTACTCATTCTGTTATTGGTACGGTCCCCGTCCCCGCATCGCACCGATTCCAGGAACCTCTCAAGGTCACTAGTAAGGGAGCAAATTATCTGCAGCAGGTGGTGATTGCCTCTACAATGACACTCTGCTCCAGACTATTACAGAAGACTCCCTTTGCCTTCTTGCTGCACCCCTCATGCGGGGAGCAATCGCCCCACTCCCTGCGGGCAGAGGCAGCCTCGAGAGGCTTGCAGGTTGACGAGATGGTAACCCGGGCTAGCTGACAAATCGCTGATTCTTGGAATTGTTTGGCAGGGTGGATTTGCCGAACAATCAATTTCCCCTAACGTGAAAACAAGATGGGAACAGAGGAACAGCTGAGAAGCCCAGTGGTGGTGGCTTCCTAGATTATAAAGGAAGGCCACTCGGGGCCTCGGCGTTGTGCCTCCCAGAGTAGATGCTGCCATGGGCAGAGCAGACTGGAGTCTGAAACCTGGGAGGGGAGGGCCGTCTAGGTACCTGCTGCACACCCTGGGGTTGTGCCCTGAATAGCCACGCTGTCCTCTCCCACTGAATACCAAACACGTTTGTGAAAACTGGGGAATTGGCCTTAGTTTTTAAAAGGGCCTGTTTAGTTGTCAGTTTGCTCATCCCTTTATCAGGGTTTGGCATTGGAATGAGCATGTGATTCCCATGAGGCACGGAATGTCAGCCGTGCTCTCGGTGCAAGGGGCATCGGGCCACAGTGGATGGTGGATGGCAAAGGGGAGGCTGAGCTCTGCTTAAATTGCTAGAGCAAACCTGGAGTGGGCATACCTTCCTATGAGACCTAATAAATGTCTTTGTTAGTTCTGTTTGAGTTTAGTTTTCTTACTTGCTGCCGAAACATCCCCCAAATACAATAATCTACCTAAAATACATAATTTGTCCTTTAAATTATTACACTTTAATGTAAACATATAGGGTCAGCTGTCTAAGGAACACAATTTCAAATGAACGAACGAATGAATGAATGAATGAATTTACTCTTAAAAGCTGGTCTAATTATCACATTTTATTCACTAATTCTATAAGCCTTAGTTAAATGTCCACTCTGTGTCTAGCGCTATGCTTGACCGTGAAGGTAAGTGGATAAATATGACCCTGCTGAAAGATACAGAAGCAAAAATGAACATGGAAAAATACAATGTGATAAATGTGATGATAAAGCTGTGTCACTATTCCCAGGTTCCAAAGAAGGGCTGATGCCAGAGCTGTGTTTCACCGGGTAACAGCGAGCAAAGTCAGGTAGAGGGGAAGCAAATGAGTATTCTGGGCATAGGAGATGTGAACAAAGTCAGGGCATCATCACTCAGACTGTAATGTGAGTGATAAACCTTAGAGTTGTCCAATGCACAACATACACTACTGTATATAGCAACCCTCAATAAAGACAAAGGAAAATGCAAAATGGTGTGAGAATTCACAGAACTACAAACTGTCATTCTTGCTGCAATGGCAGACAGGACATCACAGGAGATGAGGTTGGAGAGACACTCAGAAACGTGCATTCTTCTTGGAGAATCACCTATGTAGCACGTTAAGGAAACTGAGCTTTATCCCTTACATAGGTTATTTCTCCTCCAGTATGTGTGTTAGCATCGCCTGGTGAACATTTTTCAAGTGCAGACTTGCAGGCCCATCTCCCAGAGATTGATATCACAAGTCTGGGGTGAGGCCAGGTACCTGTATGTTTAACCAGATCTCCAACTGATTCTTCTTCCTCCTAAATTTGAAAAAACAGTGGTGGAGAAGCAGTGTCACTGAAGGACGTCGGCCAATGGAGGGACATGGCCCCATTGGTTTCAGAAAATGGCCATTCTGGCGGCTGTTTGAGGAATGGGAGGGAAGCTGGTGCACTGGAGGTGGCTGGGAAGACGGGCAGCCATTCCTATGAAACATGAGGAGACAAAGACGGTGGGGATAGGAAGGAGGCCGAAGATCCATGCAGCTCTTCGCCAGGCCAGATGGCCTCAAGGCCAGAGGAACACTATGACCCTCACTTGTCTTCTGGTTGGAGAGCCTGATTTAGGAAACTCCTTGTGAGTGGGCAGAGAACGCCAGAAGCCTGTGTGGCATCTCCTGAAGGTGTTGCCACAATTGACTCTATGGTTCTTGCTGAGGAGATGCCTGTTCCAACAGCTAAGGTGAGGGAGTTGTTGAGCAGTTGGTTCCCAAAGAAACCACAACAGAAAATCACACACTTATCCTGAGTAATCTTGCATTTGCAGGAGGAGAGAAAACATATGACCCCAAATATTTGCAAAATATTCCTTCAACTGTCAAGTGTTGACAGTGAACTAAGTCAGTGTTGTGAAGAGGCGAGGCACCAAGAAAGGAAAGAAAGGGGGGTGGGGAGATATGTAGAGGTGCAAAACCCACGGTTTTCCTCAGACCTTTTGTATTCCACCCAGGAATCTGGTCAAGTGGTTGAGGAGATGAATGGGCTCATTCAATAACCTAAAACTTAGTGTTTCCACACAAGTCCAAATGCTCCTCGGCCTCATGCTAAATGTCTGGCCTGAGGTGAGTTATCTAATTCTTGTTTCCTCATCTGTAAAATGGGGATAATAATTGTACTACCTCAGAAGATGGCCATGAGTAGTAAATGAGTTCACATTTGAAAAGCTCTTAGAAGAATGTGAGCACTCTGTATAACAACAGTGCAACACCTAGCAAGCTCTTAGAATACTTACTTAAATGGGGGCAACTAGGTGGCTCAGTTGTTAAGCGTCTGCCTTCGGCTCAGGTCATGATCCCAGGGTCCCGGGATCGAGTCCCGCATCGGGCTCCCTGCTCAGCGGGGAGCCTGCTTCTCCCTCTCCCTCTGCCTCTGCTCCCCTTGCTTGTGCTCTTTCTCTGTCAAATGAATAAATAAAAATCTAAAAAAAAGAAAGAATACTTATTTAAATGTAATTTAATGAATTATATTTAAGATAAATTAAATTCAAATTTGAATTAAAATGTGTGTGCTGGCCAGGACCTGTATTGAGACAGGGTCTCTGCATTCAAGACTTTATCTCCCTGCTGGGACAGATGCAGTGACTTGGTAGGCACACACACAGCTGTGACCCTAGCCTCGGAGAAATCTGTGCCCACATTCACAGTTCTGTTGTGCGGCCTCTTCCAGAGGCTCCAGGGTCATTACTCCTTAACGTTGTTGAAAGCACCTGACTCTCATTTCCCCCATGGCTTCTTGTATTGTAGCCTGTGATTGCCAGGCTTTTTTTTCACTGATTTAATTTCTAAACATACAGGAAAAGAATATTGGTCAATATACTTGTTGTTGCAACCTCCAAAATGAGCTTTTCTATTCTCCCTTCCGCAGTGATATTTTTATAGAAAACTATTAATATTATTTCTGTCTATGGTTCTACCCAAGGGATAAGAGTTTCACTTATGTGTGTGAGGCTCTGCAAGACTTTAGAAGAAAAAAAAATGCCCTCTAGAAAAAAATGCCCGGTAGACTAGAGCCTTAATTTTAAAAGTTTATTTCTTAATGGACTCTGAGAAACAAACTGAGGGTTCTAGAGGGGAGGGGGGTGGGGGATGGGTTAGCCTGGTGATGGGTATTAAAGAGGGCACGTACTGCATGGAGCACTGGGTGTTATACGCAAACAATGAATCATGGAACACTACATCAAAAACTAATGATGTATGGTGATTAACATAACATAATAAAATTTAAAAAAAGAAAAGAAAAAAAAGTTTATTTCTTAATTCCATTCCAAAGAACTATGAGCTGGATGATAGTTAATACCCATATTTCTGAAGATACTGTCTAGCCAAGCTACACTTGACTTTATGAGTGTATTTTATAACAGTAAAGAAACATCAGTGAGAATGATCTTCTCTTTTATAGACTGAAAGACATTTGGTGCTCTGCACAGGAGCACTCCATAGAACAAGGTTTCTCAGAGCATGGTTTTTGGACCATGTACATCAGAAACTCCTCAAGTATTTATCAAAATTTCAAAGGCTGTACCATAAACCTAAGAAAGCCATCTTGGGGTAGATCCAAAGCCCCTGATATCCAGGCTTCTCTGCTAATTTTATGCATACAGAAGTTTCTGAACATGCTAATGAAGACTCCAACAGAGGTCACATTCATGGCTCTGACACTTAGACTGAGGAAAGTAGTTAGAGCCATAGTTTCAGAAATTGGGGTAATCTTGGCACAAAGAAATCTCTGTTCCTAAAGTATTGGTGTATAAATAAGCATTAAGTTTAAGGAAATTATAATCCAAGAAGGCAGACCCATAACAGGTATGGGCCACTTTAGGGTTGAATCATATAAACTTTGGGGATCACCTTCCTCACAAAATATCCCTTGGAGATGCTGTCAGAAATAGAGGCCAAGGATGCTCATATTTGGTATTTGAAGATATAGCAAAGTTAATACTATGTCATATTCCCCTATTAGATTATAAATTCTCAAGGACAGACTCTGGCCCTTCTGTATTCTTTGCATCTCTGAGGACTAACACCATGCCTGTTAAGATAGATAATAACAGACATCAGCAACTACTGAGCAAATGTTTGCTGAAATGAACTGGGGAAGGATCACTGTATTGAGAAGAGTCTACTGAAAAGGAGAAAGCTCAACATAGTTTAAAGAGATCCGAGGATGAATTTACAAAATCATGTGCATTGTTGTTATTGAATGTATCCCTGATATTTCAGTAAAAGTAGCAACATCATATTTTCTCATTCTGTCCCGACCGTATTCCATGCAATTTTGTTTACAAAACTTTGTCATTGGCTGTCTCTGTGTTTCTGTCCCTTTAGGCTACCCAGAATTTTGCTAACTTCCAACTAATTTAGTAATACAATATATTGAATTTTCATAATACTGAAGTCTAATTTATAAAGTACACTTTAAATAAACTTCTCTGTCTTGATTAATTTTGATCTCTAGGGCTATTTTTCAGTTTATTTCAAAATAAATATGGCTTTAAAATATTTCTTCAAAATGAGGTTTGTTTGGGTTTTTTTTCCCCTATGGATCAGTTCCACAGCAATATTAAGAAACAAAAGATCTTCCGCTGGTTGTAACAGTCTCTGACATCTAGCGTGCCGACATTTTCACAAATAAAATGATCCACGAAAGAACAGCGAAATCATATATGTTAAGGAAAAGAGAAAACAAACTTTGGCTAGTTTTATCTCCCATAGTACTTGATCCCTTTTTGGGAGTTCAAGGGATTAGAGGAGGATTTTAGTTTCAATATTCTTGCAAAACCCTCACTTCTCTTTCTAAAAGAGGCATTTGGAAAAACAGCTTTTACACATTGCAATAGCTTTTAACAATGTTATGAATTACATAATAATATAAGCTAAGGGTAAATGAATGAAAAACACATAAATATCAATCCTGTTGATTATAGATGTGTTTGAAATTTAAGAGAAAAAATATGTTGTGACACAATACACGTTGGGTTTTTACAGAGCCAAGACTGTGGAATGTAATTGACAGTGTTCGGGAAGCCCTTAGGATAAAGGCTTTCAGTACTATTTCCACAGCTTATAATTTGTAGACAAACACAACATAAGCCTTCTTATTACATAAGCATGCAAAATATGGTTATTTTTGCAGCAAGAATAATCTAAACAAATCAAACTTACTTAGAGTTTATTAAGTAGACCTACCAAAGTGAAATGGACAATGAGATCATAAGCTGCCACACTGGAAAAGCCTCTCGAGATTATTGCCGATCCTCTCATATTGAGCTGGGGCTGAGGATGATAAATTACTTGCCAATCACCCAGCAGGTAAAAATTAGCATTAAGTCTAGTTCAAAACTCCTTATTTTAGTTCCTGACAGAAAAGAATGATTAGGCAAGGAAAATGTTGGAAATGCTTGCTGTTCCTCAAAGTTGTATCTACTCAGACCAAAGATTTATCTGTAATAGTTCATAAATTCTGTAGCAGGTATTTAACTAAATTAAAATCTTACACTTATGAGAAGCTATATGATGCAAATAGCTTTTTTAGACTTACTATATTATAAAATAGCTCTGAATATCTAGTATTTTAGGACTTGATACTGGGTCAAAGGCAAATGGAAGGACTTGAATGAATATACAAGATGGACCAAAAAGACGAATTCTATTCTAAAAGAAGAATGAGGAGCATGGGAACTGAAAGGAGAGAAAGCCAGGTTGCCACTCACTACCAGTACGATCTGGGACAAGGCATCGCTTTGAGTCTCAAATTTCTTGTACCACCTCCTAGGATGGAAACATTGGATGGAAAACCATTCTAAAAAGCATTCGTGTAATAGATGTAGTATCATTGCTATTATTATGCTAATTAGATAGGTCTGTATTATACTAATGAATAGCATACCGTATCCTAGTTAGCATAATATAAATGTCAGTAATACTACTACTGTTTTAAATGTTTTTACAGTCAATATTTTTGTGGTTAGAGTGCCCATCATAGTAGTAACTACACAGAAATCATTGTGCAGAGGTGCCCTGTTTAAAGAATCCCAGGAGACTAATGAGATGTCCAAGGGTAGAGAGTGGGGAGCCAGAGTTCTACCCAAAAGACTCTTCCCCTCTCTAGTTACAACTTTTGCTAATCTGTCATCCACCTGTCCTTCAATTTTTCCAAACCCCTTCAGCATCTTTCCACTTAAATGCCCCATTAGCTCAGTGTCGCCATGTATGAAACTTCATTTCCTCTTTGTTCTCTGAACTCACATCTCCTGGTGTTATTCATGATATTATCGGTTGCCCATGCACTCAGCTGGAAACCTACCTTGGCTTTGTCTTCCTCTTTACCCTGTCCTCTGCTCTTCTAGGCCTAATTCATCACCAAGTTCTACTGCTTTTTTGAAATTGAAGTGAAATTCATAGAACATACAATGAACCATTTTAAAGCATATATTTCAGTAGCATTTAGAACATTCATCTTTAGCAAGTTCCCAAGCACTTTCATCACCCCAAAGAGAATCCACATACCTATTAAGCAGTCACCTCCATTCCCCTCATCCCCGGCCCCTGGCAACCACCAATCTGCTTTCTGTCTCTATGGATTTCCCTATTCTGGATATTTCAGATAAATGGAGTCATATAAGAGCTTTTGTATCTTCTTTCATTTAGCATAAGTTTCTGAGGTTCACCCATGTTGTAGGATGTATCAGTGTTTCATCTCTTTGTGTGGCTAAACAATACTCCATTGTATGGATTACCATGTTTTGTGTAGCCATTCATCTGTTGATGAGCATTTGGCCTGTTTCTACCTTTAGGCTCTCATGAATAGTGCTGCTAGGAACATTCCTGCACAAGTATTTGTTTGAGTGTCTGTTTTCAATTCTTTTGGGTGTATACTATTGTAGAGTTCTCCAGAGAAATTAAACCAATAGGTTCTCTCTATATATGGACATATATATGTAGAGAGAGATTAATTTTAAAGAATTAGTTCACATGATTATGGGAGTTGGGAAGTCTGAAATTTGTAGGCCAGGCCAGGAGGTTGGAAGTTCAGGTAAGGGTTGTAGTTTTGAGTCTAAATTTTGCAGGCTGACAGACTGGAAACTCAGGTGAAGCTTGTTTCTATGTTGCCTACTTGAGGAGAATTCTCTCTTCTTTGGGAATCCTCTTTGTTCTTAAGGCCTTCAAATGATTAAATGACTCTCTCTCTCTCTGACAAATAAATAAAAACAACAACAACAATAATAATAAAATTAAAAAAACATGACTCCTGGGTGGCTCAGTCAGTTAAGTGTCTGCCTTTGACTCAGCTCATGATCCCAGAGTTCTGGGATCAAGTCCCGCATCGGGCTCCTTGCGTAGCAGGAAGCCTGCTTCTCCCTCTGCCTGCCACTACCCCTGCTTGTGCTCTCTCTCTCTCCCTCTGACAAATAAATTAAAAAATAATAATAAAAAAAAACCCAAATGATTGAATGAGGTCCACTCGCATTATGAAGGGTAATCTGTTTTACTTGGTTTGCTGATTTCAATGTTAATTACATTTTAAAAATACCTTCACAGCAACATCTAGACTGGCATTTGGCTAAATAATAGAGCACCATAGCCTAGCCAAGTTGACACATAAAATGAGCCATCACTTATACCTAGGACTATAACTAATAGATCATATGGTAATTCTGTTTAACTTTTTGAGGAACTGCCTCATTTGGATGTTCTAGGACCAATTTGCAATTGGTCAATTTGCAACAGACATGGCAGCTCCCCACACCAACAAATAATTCTTGGATACCAGCAGGGTGTCCAAGAATTCAGCTCAATTCTGACACTATCTACCCAGAGGTAGCATCAGATTCCACAGGTTAAGGGTTCAATCCTACGATACTGTCTGCCTTCCCTCCTTCAGATATCAGTCACAAGTTGTATTGTATGGATGGAGGTTTCTGTGATCTGTCCTGGATAGCCAGCCACCCCGACCTGCACATGCGCAGGCAAGCTAAAGAATGTTGTTTGTGGGGCGCCTAAGTGGTTCAGTCAGTTAAGTGTCTGCCTTCGGTTCAGGTCATGATCTTGGAATCCCAGGATCCTAGGTTGGAGCCCCACATCAGGCTCCCTGTTCAGCAAGGAGTCTGCTTCTCCCTCTGACCCTCCCCCATCTTGTGTTCTCTCTCTCTCTCTCTCAAATAAATAAATAAAATCTTAAAAAAAAAAAAAAAAGAATGTTGTTTGAGACCTGTGCTGCATAAGTGACCTTGGGAGCCTGATTAGTTGACACTGGGGGACTCCAGGTCAGAATTAGCCCTTCTTGTCTGGATGCCAAGAGCTATAAATCTTGCCTTACACCCCCTCTGGCTCCAGGCTGGGCTGGCCCCCCAGAATGGAATCTGGGAGGGGAGGCAAACACACCTAGCCCAGACTCCTTGAAGATGTAAAGACATGATAACATAGAAATGCAGCTCACTCCAAACTGCACATAGGCAAACAGATGTTTAACTTCACACCCTGTCTTTTGCCCTATAAATACAGCCCTTATGGGGATGCTCAGTTGGAAGTCTCACCTGAGGGGAGGATGCTCCGCCAAGGCCTCTCAATGAGGACTCCAGCCTGGCTGTCTCCACAGGGTTTCCCCACCTAAGGAGGTTGGATGTTGTAGGTACCCGATTTGTTGTAACTCTCTTACTCTCCTTTACTGCTTACAATCGCCCTCATCTATGCACACATTTCTCTTTTCTTCTTTCTGTCTCTATTAAGATTTTTATAATATCAATAAAGTGTTCTTTCTCCTTCAAAACTAAGAGTATGGCTATTGTGAATCTTATCTTCAGAACGCAAGTCCAAGTTGTTACCTGTCCTTCTGACCAACTGGTCAGAAGGCTATAAGGCTATAAATCAGAGGTTCCCATGACCCTCTTCTCGGGTTCAATTAATTTGCTAGAGAAGAATCATTTTAGTTACTAGATTACTAGGTTGGTTATTTGTTTTTAAAAATTTTATTTATTTGGGGCGCCTGGGTGGCTCAGTCGTTAAGCGTCTGCCTTCGGCTCTGGTCATGATCCCAGGGTCCTGGGATCGAGCCCCGCATCGGGCTCCCTGCTCGGCGGGAAGCCTGCTTCTCCCTCTCCCACTCCCCCTGCTTGTGTTCCCTCTCTCGCTGTGTCTCTCTCTGTCAAATAAATAAATAGAATCTTTAAAAAAAAATTTTTTATTTATTTATTTATTTCACAGAGAGAGAGTGTGAGCATGAGTGGGGGAGGGGCAGAGGGAGAGGGAGAAGACTCCCCACTGAGCAAGGAGTCTGATGAGGGCTCCAGCCCAGGACCCTGGGATCATGACCAGAGCAGAAGGCAGACACTTAACCAACTGAACTACCCAGGTGCCCCAGGATCACTGGTTTTTTATAAAATGATATAACTCAAGAGCCAGATGGAAGAGATGCATAGGGCAAGGTATGAAGAAAGGGGTGGAGAGCTTCCATGCCCCCTCTGGGCATGCCACTCTGTCCCCACCTCCATGTGTTTATTCACCTGGAAGCTCTCCAAAACCCTGTCTTTTGGGGGTTTTATGGAGGATTCATTACAGTCAGGACTGATAAAATCATTGGTCATTGGCCATTGGTGATTCAACCTTGAGGCTCCTTCTTCTCCCTGGAGGTTGGGTGATGGGATTGAAAGTTCCAACCTTCTAATCACATGGTTGGTTCTCCTGGCAACCAGCCCCCATTTTTAGACAGGATCCAAAATTCACCTCATTAACTTAACAAGAGACAGCTTTGTTGCTCTCAACATTTAGGAAATTCCAAGGTTTTTAGGAGCTCTATGCCAGAAATGGGACAAAGACCAAATATATAGTTATTATAAACCACAATATCACACCATGAAATTGTCTTCCACAGTAGCTGCACCATTTTGCATTCTCACCAGCAATGCACAATGGTTAAATTTCTCCACATCCTCTCCAGCACATGTTATTTTTTGTAGTTTTCATTAAAGCCGTCCTATTGAGTGGAAAAATTATTTTTTATTATATCTTTGGAATCACTAAATATGTATTCTTGGAATTCCACTAAACAGGATAACTACCTTTTTCATAACATAGGAGGTTCTGGGGACCTGGACTGGATGAACTCTTTGAGTTGTTAATTCAAGTATCCTTTGGTGAGATTACATTTCAAAAATTATTGCAGTATATATGGTGAGCTGGGAAGCACTTCTTCCTAACTTCTGATGTTTCTTACCATGTAGGGGAACTTCACATGAGTTAATACTATAAGCCATTCTGCACACTCTCAGACATAACTGATGATTGCCCTTGAATTGAGGAAGGAGACATGGGTCACTGAGATCCTGCCTTTGCTTTTTTCTTAGGAGCTAACTGCCTGTGGAGAATCAGTCTTGACTCTGCTCTTCTGGGGAAGGGCCTCATCCCTGAAGGTTGAGAGTTATTTCCAGTCCCATGCTGATTTGTAAGTCTGTCTAATCTGTGGTTCAGTATGCGAAATCCACGCTTACAAATCTCTGTTACAAAGGAGTTATTTTGGTCTCTAACTGCTGATCCTTTTGTCTTATCTCAATTATTTTAGAACATAGTTTGGGAAATGGAATGTCCTTTATTGTATCCATTACCTGAAGACATTTCTATAAATATAATTCAAATCATTATATTATGTTTATTCTGTGATTAATCTGATCTTGCTATAATGCAAGAATACATGCATTTGTTGGATATACTTTATAGATGTGAGAGCTCCACCATGTTGTTTGATACTATTGAACAAAGAATTGATTCCTAGGTGCTGAAGCTGTTTGCTTAAAGCAATTATTATTCAAAGATGGATCAGCTCTGATTTGTACAAGAATTACAGTTATAATTGTTTAACTTTTAAAATCTAATTTTGTGGGGTTAGGGAAAGACCTGGTATGAGATTTTTCTTCATTAAAATCAAAATGCTGCTTTTCTGAAACAAAGTAAAGAATATAGGAAACATTTTTAAATGAAAGAATTCACAAGATTTGTGGGCAGGGGGAGGAAACTTGGAAGAAAGAAGTGGATTTGATAGGTAAATCTTTGATTTATTCTGTTTGAATGGATCTTTCATAATGTTGCTCAAAACAATTGTAATTTTATAAGAACTGTTCTTTCACATTCCCTCATATCATTATATTTTCTCTTCCCACTAATTATGCTTTTCTGGTCCTTTCATAATCCTCCTAACTTGATGAATATGTGCGCCTCTTTCCCCTGAGGCAAATTTTTTATTGTGACAGGTATTTATTTAAATAAGATAATTTATTCTCTAGACAGATCATTAGCAATGTGCAATGGCTGTGTGTGCTGCAGAATACCCAGATGGTCAGGCATCTGATTGTGAATTTTCCTGCAAAACTTCAAGTTCAGGTTTCTAAACAGATAAACACATTTCTTAGAGCCAGCTGGTCTGCATATTTGGGTCCCATGTGTATATGCCTGTCGCACATTCTGGATTCTTCTATTTCAAGGCCATTATAATTTTGCACCCTGAATATCTGAAGCATGAGATTACAAAAATTTTGTTCCAGGGACACCTTCAGCCTAGGAATTAATTATAGACAAAACAAAAAATAAAACAAAAAACCTTCACTTAGAGGCATGTACATATATTGAATGCAATCTATCATTGTTAAGAGGGTGTCTCCATTTAGGTTATTAGCCATTCCCTCTTATTTATTTTGAGGTTTGAATTTTACTTTTATAATATATTATTAAGTTATTTGGTTAGTGTATTAAGGAATAATAATAGAACCAACTTTGTCACTTTATAGTAAGGATTTAATTTAATTTAAAATACATGTATCTAAATACATTTATTTAGAACACTTTGGCTACGATTATTATTACAATTATTATTATTTGTCTTAGTTTTGGAGAATAGATTATATTATCTTTATTTAATCTTGAAGTTAAAAGTATGAGCCTGGGTTTTACCCAGACTTATGGCTACATGGGTGTATTACTCAGCTTGGGCTGCCATAACCAAAACAGATTGGATGGCTTAAACAATAGACATTTATTTTCTCACAGTTCTGGAAGCTGGAACCCCAAGATCAGGGTGCCAGCATGGTTGGTTTCTGATGAGATCACTCTTACTGGCTTGTAGATAGCTACCTTCTTCATATGTGCTCATATGACATCTTCTTTGTTAGAGCTCCGAGAGAGAGACAGAGACAGAGACAGACAGACACAGAGACACAGAGAGAGACAGAGTTCTCTGATGTCTCTTCTTATTGGAGCACGAATCTCAACAGACCAGGAGCCCCCTCTCATGACCTCATCTAAACCTACCTTCCAAAGGCCCCACCTCCAAGCACCACCACACTGGGGGGTGCATCCACATACAAATTTTGTGAGGGACCTACACTGGGGTGTATGCATCCACATACAAATTTTGTGAGGGACACAATTCAGTCCATATCAACAAACCTCATGATATTTACCCTCTCTACGCTGAATTGCTCAATTTGTAAATTGAGAATTAGAAGACAACAGAGTCATTGTGAAGCTTAAATGATTATTTTCATCTTCTGCTTATTTGTGTCATTTTGTGAGGATTACCCCCTCACCAGAACCATATTGTTTCTGTCATAAGAACAATTATGACACATCTCCTAAGAGAAAAAAAAAAGTGTCTCTTCTATTCCTGTTGGAGTTTTGTTCTGTCTGTTTTGCTTTCCAATTCCTTCCTGGTGGAGTAGCCTCAGCCTATCTTTTCAGCCATGTAGTACCCTCTATTTGCCCCACATGAAGTATCTTCCAGCCAGATCAGACTGCTCTTTGCCTTGTGCTCTGTTTGCCTAGAATACGCTATTTAACCAAATTTATAAAACTTTTTAAATATCTCTCTAGAAATAAAGTTTCTTCCTAGAGCACCAACAGTTCTTTGGGCCGTTCTTGTAGATATTTTTTTTTCATCTGTTTTGTATTATAGTTAGTTAGGTGCAATCGTAGCTTATGTCCTCATTGGCGAAAAGCTCTTTGAGTAAAAGATGAATCAGATTATTTCCCACAGACTTAGCACATAGTGACCATTCACTTCATAAATGAATTGAAACAACAGAAGGGGCAGGTGCCGAATTTAAATTTTCCTTTGTACTTTTAATGTAAAAAGAGATGGTTATATTCATTATGATAAAGAAAAGGCCATGAAGGGGGTGGCCCACTCAAGAGAAACAACTTTTGAGTACTCAAGAAGCAGTAATTATATACACAAAGTTGATGTGTTAATTTATTTTTTTAAAGATGTATTTATCCATTTTAGAGAGAGAGAGGGAGCATGTGTGCATGAGTAGGAGATGCAAATGGAGAGAGAGAGAGAATCTCAAGCAGACCCCATGTCCAGCATGGAGCCCGACTGGGGGCTCGATCTCACAACCATGAAATCACAACCCGAGCCGAAACCAAGAGTTGGGCGTTCAACCGACTGCACCACCCACGTGTCCCGATTTGTTAACTTAAATTATAGTCAACTATTCATTAAAGTAAATTCCCTAAGCTCAGTACCAGGCAAATGCTCATCAGTTTCGGTTACTACTCCATATACTTGAATATAATACGAATACATTACATATACCTAGCACTTTAGAGACTACAAATATTTCCATGGACATGATCTCATTTGTTCATTACATCAGTTCTGTGAAATGGACAAAATAATTATTTTTAAATCACCTCTACAGAATGAAAATCCAAGTTTAAAAGGATGTGACCTGTCCAAGGTCACAAGCTAAAACACGCTGAAACCAGGACTAAATTACAAATCTTCTTGCTCCTAGTCTGCTCTCTGTGAAACATATTATCTCCCACCACACAGCATGCCTTAAAAATTATTCCATAATCCATATATTTTAATAGATCAGACTAGGATCTTCTGCCACCTTCCTCCCCTTAGTTGGTATGTGGTTTTTTACTACACTCTGAGTTTTCATTTGATTAAGGCTTCAGTGGAACAGATTGTATTTGATTGCAAAATGCTCAGGGAAAACCGTAATATGATTAGGCCAATCCTTTTTTTCCAGTGTGTTTTTCTATTACTTAAGTAAACTGCTGTACTACATTTACCCAGTGTATTCAATCTATTTTAAAAATCATCTTCCTATTAATTCCCTGTTTATTTAAAATAAAAAAACCTTTGAAATCCAGCTAAACAGTTTAAATTGCTTAATTTCACAAAAATTGTAACATTGCTTCCTTGCAGAACACATCAGTTAAAATGAACTTGGATGACATACAACACACTAGTTTGTTTCTTATTAAATATTTAACAATATTTGATCAAAGCATCTAAATTTCATAGACTTTAAGCATTTCTTATTGGTATATTTGCTAATAATTGGTTTGCTTGGCTCTGGGCTATTGTTTCTTTTTATTTTTCCTTATAAAATGGTGGTCAAGTTTGCAATTAAAAAACCCGCTAGTTTAGTAAGTAATACTAATTATAATTTCCCCTGAGTGATGACTTTGATTCTATTCTCCAAGGAAAACTCACCAGTATTTACGATTTTTTTTTTTTTTTTAGAATCCTTAAACTACCCCAATTAACTACACACAGATGGAATTCATTAGGTGATTCTCTATAGAAGAAAATGTTTATTTCACTTATATTATAGTGAAGGCAATGTTTGATTCCATTTTGTGTGACTCTGTGTTTTTATGAGTATGACCCTCTTTGCTTGAAAAGGCTGTGCTAACCTTTTAGACATGCACCAGTATGGACAACTTCTTCTTGATGGTTAAGAGGCTTGCTCTGTATTAACAAGCCTTTGACTTGGCTTCTTGCCACGACATCAATTAGGGCTTGTTTCTTCAGTGTTGGTGACAGGATGCCATTTATGATAGGGAAAGAAAGCCCTTCAGATTATAAGTACTACCTCATTTAGATTCCAAGATCATACCTTTCCACTGACTTTCTTATGAAGTTTTATCTGCTGGACTCCAGAGCCAAAGCTCTTAGAGATGGAGTTCAAAGAGTTGATTACAAAAATAGTATAATGATACGTTTGGTAGTAAATGAAAATAGGTATGGCCCAACTTCTGGACATTATGAATGTTTTGTTGGATGACTTTAAAGGTGCCAAATAAACGCCCTATGAGAGCAATACATTATGGAAAGATGGAAAATTTAGGTTCTAATGATGTGGAGTAGTCAGGGTATCTGGAAAACTAATGTAGCAGACAGATCTGCTAACTGGGCATCAAGGCATCAGGATGACACTGAGCTAAAGAAGATGAATCTCAAGCAGCTTCTCATTCTGCAACTTAACAAGGGACTATCCTTTCCCACTTGGCTCCTTACTCCCAAAGGCTGCACTGAGTCACATAGGCTGAAAGCCTATTACACCAATCTTTCTAGTAGAACAGGAAAAGGTCCCTTGCAAACCAATTGTACCTAGAATACTATCACCTTAGAAATTTTGTTTAACTAAAACACCATTCTAAAAGAAAAGTGGATATAGGATTTCCACAAAATATAAATTTTTATTTATATTTTTATAAAATATAAACTCTTTTTAATTGTTGGGAAGACTACATGTGGACTGAAATATGATACCACACATACAGATGTGCAGTACGGAAATGCAGGTTGTCTGTTCTGTGTCATGGAAGCAAGCTCATTTCAACCAATTAAAAACAGCATGGACAGAAACGTTGCTTCCTGGGGACAGCAATCTATAGATTTTTATAGTTCTTTGAAAGAGGAAAATGTTCTTAATCTTTAAGGATGTTGCTGACAGGAATTTAAGACTGAACCACAAGCACACCTAACAATTTCAAGGTTACATGACTGAGGCTTGAGTCTTCTACTGTTACCTACATGAGAAAAAGAAAATGGTAAGAACACATGGAGTTTGGTTAGACTATAGTGCTGTCTCACAAGCCTTGGAAGGTCATAATGAATTCAATTCTGTAAGAGTCATACTTTGATATTCCAGCATGATTTTCATTACCAAGATGTTAACTGCTACTCAACCGTGTGTATAGATTATTGAAAGCCTTGAATGCCACTAGACGTGGTAGATCTCTAGTAAGGCCCCAGATGCCCTCCATGATGGCTGCAAGAAGGCCTCCAATGAACTTTGGCTCCTGGGACTCATGGATATTGTGGAAATGACCGCATGTGACTTCCAAGGATAGGTCGTTAAAAACAGTGGAGCATCTGCCTTGCTCTCTTGAATCACTCTGGGAAAAGCCATGTTATAAGGGCATTCAAGCAACCCTCTGGAGAAGTCCACATGATGAAAAACTGAGGCCTCTTGCCAACAAGCAGCATTAACTTGCCAGTCCTGTGAGTGAGTTACCTTGGAAGTGGGGTCCTCCAGCCCCTGGCACCTTCAGGTGACTGCAGGTCGCTTCCATCTTGACTGCAAACTCAGGAGAGACTCTCCACCAGATCTCCTCAGCAAAGGTGCTCCCTGATTCCTGACTCACAGAAATTGCCTGAGATAATACATATTTATGGTTTTAAGATACTATGTTCTGTGGTAACAGTTTGGGCAGCAACAGATAACTGATAATAGAAATGTGTAACGTATTGCTCTCCACAAAGCCGGTTTATCAAAAATTTGCTTCTGACCAAGATTCTCCCAGACCCTTTCCATGATGCCAGACCCAGGTGGAAAAAGAGAACTAATGGCAACCATGGGGATCATGAGGCATCATTCCAACTCCATCTTAATAACTTGGTCCTAGTGATTAAAGGAGCCAGAAACATCCTGCTGGTTACTCCACTCTCCTCTGTCTTTGTGGTTATGAACACCATTTAAATGGCATCTGAATTTCAAGGAGACTAGAAATTTTTGTTCTGCAATTAAATAAACATAATGTGTTCCAAACATTTTTGCTTGAGTGCCCTAAATTTCCAGCTACATCACTGGGAAACTCAGAGGTGAAAGGACCAGTGAGATGGTAAATATTTAACATCACACTGAAAATGGCTGAGGAAAGCAACATGAGAAGGGCTGAGTCAGGGCGCAAGATTTGAGAAGGTTGGCCCATTTCAAGCTCACAGCTGAGACCTGGGCCCTCGCCTCACGTCCTAGGTAGCACTCTTGCTGAGCTGCCATGCGTGGTATGGGGGCCAGGCCAGGTCGGGGTTGCAGGCACAATAGGCCATGTGGAGGGTGGGGGAGACATGCAGTGGAAAATCAAAGCCAAAAAGCACTTATTTTGGATTTGAGTAGTCCATCACTGAAAGAGGCATAAATTTGGAGAAGATTCTCCAGGGATGGCAGAAGAACATAGGCATTACCTGAAACATGGGAAGACTGTCACACATGCAGGTGCCAGGAGGAAAGAGTTCCAGAGTAGGCGGAGAGAAGGGGAAGGGAGTGTACAGGATCTGGTGAGAAGGGGTCACACCAGATGGGTGCTATGCACATATGGAGAACTTTAGAAACATCTGCGAGGAGAGCACAGGAAGAGTAGCTAGAGAAAACACAAGACAACATCCCAACAACCAGTGGGCTTAGACACTCACGGCACAGTGCTTATAAATCCCCAAAGGGGGTGCCTGGGTGGCTCAGTCGTTAAGCGTCTGCCTTCGGCTCCGGTCATGATCCCAAGGTCCTGGGATCGAGCCCAGCATCGGGCTCCCTGCTCAGCGGGAAGCCTGCTTCTCCCTCCCCCACTCCCCCTGCTTGTGTTCCCTCTCTCGCTGTGTCTCTCTCTGTCAAATAAATAAATAAAATCTTTAAAAATAAATAAATAGGGCCCCTGGGTGGCTCAGTTGGTTAAGCGACTGCCTTCGGCTCAGGTCATGATCCTGGAGTCCTGGGATCGAGTCCCGCATCGGGCTCCCTGCTCGGCGGGGAGTCTGCTTCATCCTCTGACCCTATCCCCTCTCATGTGTTCTCTCTCTCTCATTCTCTCTCTCTCAAGTAAATAAAATCTTTAAAAAAATAAAAATAATAAAAATAAAAATATAAATAAATAAATAAATAAATAAATAAATAAATCCCCAAAGGAAGATGCGTCTTCTAGGGTGAGAATGCTGGCTTTGAGGGGTCCCAGACAGATTTTCATCAAATGGCAGCCTTTCACTAGTCAAGCCTGTTGTATTAATTCAACAATACAAATAAAACAGAAACATCCTTGACAATGGCTATGAAGATGACAGATAATTCCTCCACATGGCTGAGAACTTCCTTAAGAGACAGAACTTGACTGTGGTATCTTTGGGTACCCAGCTGCCTGCCATAATCTCCAGAATATAGTCAGCATTCAATACGTATTTATGCAGACAGAAAAATGAATTGGAATCACTTGGTTGGTCAAATTATGCAATTGCTCTTTGTAACCCCCTGAGCGTCTCCGCAGCTACAGAATTTTTGCTTTGGGCTTTGGATTGCTTTGATGTGCTCTTTGCCACAGTTGCCGGAAACGTGCCAGCTGGAATAAACAATATTTTCTCTTCGCCCTTCGGGGCCTCAGATTGTTCACAAGGAACTAGATGATCTCTCCAGTCCCATGCAGCTCTGCTGTTAGTTCTGTGTAGTTGCTCCATTTTGCAAGTGGAAAAGCTGAGAATTTTCCCAGAGCACACAATTAGGGGAGAATGCAACTGTGTTCTAACACTGACTCCTTGGTTAGAACCCAGTCCTCTTTCTCTCCTACAACCTTATCAATAAACCCATATCTACAGGTAGCCATACTACTCATTCTGGCTTCAAAATCAGCGATAGGTGACCATGGGGCATGAGTTCTTTGTGAAATATCAGGCTGGAACATCAGTTGGTATCCTGCTAAGAACTGCCAAGTATGAAAATGGCTTGGAAGATGAACCGACCACCCTGGGAAATGGGACTTACTTTTGCATGCAGATGTTGGCACTGCGGATTCTAGTCTCCTTCTCCATGCCTTTCACTGACTGCAGATATGGGAGATGCACGCTTAGGGAAAAAGAAGAAAGGCCACTCTGCTGGTTAGTCTGTGTTTGCTGTTCCCCCACGCTACCCGCACCCCTGCAGATAAATCAGCTCTTCTCTGTCTTGCTTTGTGCCCTATGAAGCCTGCAATCCCTGGACGTCTTTGTCCTCTGGCTTCCCACTGGGTCTGGTGGGAGATCTGAGGGAAGAGGAGAGAGATTGGGGTAGCTTTCCCTGCTCCCTTCCTGATCCAGCACCAAATTCTGGCAGCTCCTGGCAAGTTGCCCTTCCTGCCATAGTTCCAGCTCTCACCAGGCTCTGGAAGTACGGTCTTTACCTCTTTGATTCTTCCTGCCTGGGAAGGCAACAGCTTTCTGCTATTGCTCACCTTGGGAGCCTCAGGATCACTTGCTGCTCTCCTGAAGCAGCTCATAGCTCTGTTTAATTCACTTCCAAGATTCCAGCTGAATGAGCCTTTTCTTCCCTTCCAGGACCTTGCCTAAGAAAGTCACTCTAAGAAAAATACCTGTCACAATATTAAAAAGACATGGCTTTATAATCAGGATTTCTCAACCTCAGCATTATTGATATTGGGGGCTGAATAATTCTTCGTGTGGGGCACTGACCTGTGTAGCATAGGATAGATGGCAGCATCCCTGGCCTGCCTACCCTTTAGATGCCAGCAGTACCCCTCCCACAATTGTGACAACTAAAAATGTCTTCAGACTTTGCCAAATGTCCCCTGGGTGGCAAAATTACCCTTAGTTAAGAACTTTGCATTAGTCTTTATATTAGTCTTGTCTCTTAGGGAGCTTTATCTCTTTATGTCTCGATTCCACTCCACAATTTATATTTGAGTCACTCGGTAATAATGATACTACCATTTACAATTCATTTTTCATATATTAACCCACTTGAACTTAGAAATCCTATAAAATAGGCCTACTTTAGTGCCATGTGAGACCAAAGGTCAAAGAAGTTAAGTGATTTCCCCAAGAGCATTCAGCGAATAATTGGGAGAAGTTGAACCGAATCCTAAACTTTGGACTGTAAGTCTCTTGCAGTGTCCTGGTGATTCTCAGCTTGGGGTGATTTTGCTCCCCCCCCCGCCCACCCAGGGGACACGTGTTCGTTTCTGGGGACATTTTTGGTCATCATAGGTGTGCGGAGGGTATCACTGGTGTCTATCAGGTAGAGGCCGGGGCTGCAGCTCAACATCCCACAATGCACAGGACAGCCACCCCCCACCCCCCGATGAAGAATTATCCTCCCAAAATGTCAGTACTGTTATGGTTGAGGAAGACTGATCTATCCACTGTGCTACATTGTCTCCTCAACCATCTAGTACTTTTCTCTGACTTTTTCCTACCCTTTGGCTGGCATGTTCTTTTGCATTTATAAAGCTATATTAAAGCCATGAATTGATAGTAGCTCACATTTCAAGGAACTTAAATCATGCTAAGTTTAATTTTTTAAGTGTAATAAGTCTGCCTCTCTTCTCTATTATTTTTAATGTACTTTCTTCCTTACAGTCTATGTTGGTGAAAGCAAAAGCATAGAGAGAAATTTTTATTTTCATAGTTAGATTTGGAAAGCAATTTTGGAATATGGGAATATCAAAAGGGAAAGAAAAAATGGTAAATACTTTGAAGTCTAAATAGAATTTTTATAACATGATTATTGATAAGATATTTATAAAATATCTTAGGACCAGTATAAAAGTTGTTTTTCAATTTTGACCTAGGGATACTGTAAACAGGAAGAACCCCAAAAAGAACTTTTTTAGTGAGTTTGGAGGGAGAAAAAGAACTTTTTTAATGAGGTCATACAAATTGAATCTTGGAATGGGTAACCTATTAACACTGCCTTATTTCACCTGTTAATATGCACTTAAGATTCACTAATAAAACTACCATAAACATTCACATTCAGGTTTTTCTGCATGCTTAAATTTCCAAGTCAGCTGGGTAAATACCCAAGATGAGAATTGCTGAATTATATAGTAAGACTATACGTAGCTCTGTCAAAATGTCTTCCAAAATGGCTTCACCGTTTTGCATTCCCACCAATGACGAATGTCTCTCCATATCTTCACTAACAATTGGGATTGTTGGTATTTTGAATTTTAACTATTCTGTATAGTGTGTATTATTCCTAATTCCTCTTTCTTGTCTCCTGTAGCATTATCATTCATTTCACTTCTCCTTAAGTGTTAATCACGCAATACATTGTTACTATTACTACTTTAAATAAACATATATTCTAGATTTATTAAGAATGAGAAAATCAAGATTTTATTTTACCTTCCTTTATTACTTCTCTGTTGCTCTTCCTTTGTTTAGGTAGATCCAAACCTCTGACCTATATCGTTTTCCTTCTGCCTAAAGAACAACTTCTAGCATTTCTTGCAGGCAGGTCTGCTGCTGACGAAGTCACTGTTTGAGTTGGTCTGAGAAAGTCTTCATTTCCTCTTTACTTTTGAAGGATGATTTTGCCAGAATGGAGACCTAAGTTGGGGTTTTTTTCTTTCAAGACTTAAAAATTTTCACCCATTCTCTTCTTTCTTTCAGTTATATTTATCCTGCTTCTATAACCTGAGGTTCCTGGATTTGTAGTTTGGGGGTCTGTTATTAATGTTGGAAAGTTCTTGGCCATTATTACCTCAAATATTTCTTCTTCTTCATTCTTTCCATCTCCTCCATCTGTTATTCCAAATGTGTGCATGTTTTATCTTTAGAAATTGTCTCACCGTTCTTGTATGTTCTATTTGCTAGAACATATTTGTTATTTTGTTTTATTTTTTTATTTTTTTAGTTTGCATCTCAGCTTCAGAAATTTCTGTTGACTTATCTTCAAACTCACTGATTTGAGTGAGGCAAATAATTATATTGATGAGCGCACCAAAGATATTCTTCATTTCTGGTACTCTGTTTTTGTTTTCTAGCATTTTCTTTTGATTATTTTTTAAAGTGTATATCTCTCTGCTTACATTACCCATCTGTTCTTGTATGTTGTTTACTTTTTCCAAAAGGGCCTTAATATATTTATTAGTTCAAATTCCTTGTCTTATAATTCTAAAATCTGTTACATAGCTGAGTTTGGTTTGATGATTTCTTTGTCTCTTCAGGCTGTGGTTTTTCTCTTGTCTTTTAGCATGTTTTGTAATTTCTTTTGAAAGCCAGTAAACTCTGATGTTTTCTAGCTGTGAGACCTTAGATGCTTTACTCAGCCATTCTGAACTCCAGGCACCTCATCTCTAAGACAAGGGGAAATAAAACAATATAAATTTGTTGTGAGGATTGCTTAAAAATGAGGTCCTATGCAGAGGGTGAGACTTACGGCAGCCAAGGTGAGGTACACGGTTTGATAATTCTTGGATGTCAGCCTGGCTGATCTTAGGAAGTGGCAAGTTTTCTCTCTCCTTCAGGTTTTCATGGTAGCTCTCTCTGTTTGGGGACGGCAGGCAGATGGAGGCAGTGTAGACAATATAGCATTAAGTCCTATGCACTTGTGAAAAAGAACTTAGCCTAATGGTCACATATAAAGCCTTCAATCAGCCACCATCCTTGACTGTGTTACTCTGTTTTCTCACACTAAGTGCCATTTCTTAGAGCTGTCAGAATACACATATATCTGAACAACATGAGGGCTTCTGTGCTAAAGACAAGTGGGATGCTACGGTTGTCCTGGTGGGGAATTTGGAGTCAGAAGAAAAGCAGATCAGGTACCACCCTCCAGTCTATGATCATTTGAATCAGATGCATCTGATGAAGAGTACAATCACAGGGAAAGATATTTTGCAAAAGAAAAGATTAAAAGAGCCTCTCAGAAAACACACAGACACACACACACACTCACACACACCCCAATCACAGTTATTTTAATTTCAAATTCCTTAATTTCAAATTCCTTAGCCTCTCAGAAAACACACAAAGACACACACACACACTCACACACACCCCAATCACAGTTAATTTAATTTCAAATTCCTTAGTTTGAATCTAAGTAATTTTAACATGCAGTTCCATTCTTCTATATTTCAGTGGAAAGAAAACTATGTTCGTTTCTGGGGACTCTTGAGAGTTTGGGGAAAGTCTATGGAAACAGTAGGTTATTTACCATCACAGACCACAACTGTGTCAACTTTTGCTAATGTTGAAAATAGTACCTGTGATAGGCAGCATCATGGCTCCCCAAAGACGTCTGTGTCTCAATCCCTGGATCCTGAGAATGTGTTGTCTTACATGGCAAAAAGAACTTTGCAAATGTGATTAAGTCAAGGAAATTGAGATGGAAGATTATCCAGAATTCCTGGTAAACCAAGTCTAACCGTGTGGGTCCTTAAAAGCAGAGAAGCTTTCCTGGTTGTGGCAAGAGAGAGCTGTGACTATGGAAGCATGGGCAGAGGGAGCTGATACCACTGGCCTTTAAGGTAAAGAAAGCTGGGTGCTTGGGTGGCTCAGTTGGTTAAGCGACTGCCTTCGGCTCAGGTCATGATCCCAGGGTACTGGGATCAAGGCCCACATCGGGCTCCCTGCTCAGCGGAGAGCCTGCTTCTCCCTCTGCCTCTGCTTGTGCTCTCTCTCTGCCAAAAAAATAAATAAATAAAATCTTAAAAAAAAAAGATGAAGCCAAGCAATGTGGATAGAAGCTGGAAAAGGCAGGAAAATGGATTCTCCTCGAGAGCCTTCAGAAAGTAATGCAGCTTGTTAACACCTGGATTTTAGCCCAGGGAGACCAGTCAGTGTCAGACTTCTAACCTATAGAATGGTAAGAATACATTTGCATTGTTTTAAGCCACTGAGTCTGTAGTAATTTGTTAGAACAGCCGTAGGAAATTAACACAGTACCCATTTTAGAAACAAATTATATGGTTTGTTACAGTCGGACCATTCTTCAAATGAGGGAGTGTTTGGAATTCTCCTTGCAGACTTCCAGATCCCAGGACAGTATGAGATAGGTTATCAATATGGCATCAATGTCCTAGAAGTCAGACTGGCCATGAGTTCAGTTTCAAATATTAAAAATTCTCCAGGAAAATATCAATCCTGGACCTCATGACAACCTCTCTGTTCACAGGTTTAGTAGTACACATATAGTAGCGAAAATGATTTCCAATTTGTAGCGGAAGAGACAGACAACCGAGACCTTAGATTTGCGCAAATGTGCATGCTCTCCTCTAGCAGTTTTGTAATTGTTTGCAGCCTGAGTCACCACATTTCTGCGTCTTCAGTAAGTCTTGTGGTTTACTGAGGAAAGTACAGAGAACAGAGCATTTTCTAGAGCTAAAAACAAACAGCAAACAAATGGGCTCAGGATCCTATTAATCATATCAGAGATCGGAGAGGGATAATATTTCAATGTAACTGGGGAAAAAAAAGCACACAATACTTTAAGAAAAAATGAAATTGTAGACCTTTAGGGTAAATAAAAAGGAAACTGTCCAGCATCTATCAGTCCAAAGAACTAAAAGTTAGAGTCACCCAAAAACTTCCTTACTTAGCTCTTGGAGCTTGAGGGTAGAAGGAAGGGAAGGTTTCAGTAAAACCTGCTCCAGGTTTTAAGAACATATGCCCACACCTCGAATGAGGGGCAACTTCATTTGTGGCGTATCCCCATGAAGGAGATGTTTTTTTAAAAATGTATTTCCCTTTTACAAAGATTTCTTCCGGAAGACAGTTACTACTAGAAGGATCCTTAGATTAGCACCAGAATTATGGTAACGGAAATCTCCTGCTATGAAAGATGTTTCTTAGGACAATTTGGCCCTGTGTGTTCTTTGGTATTGCTTTACAATTAGGGTAATTCAGTGACTTTTGCTTTAAAAAAAAAAAGTAGTCGAAAGCACATTTGAACTCAACAGGAAATGTGACAAAATAACCAGCAATTATTCTTCCCAAAATGCAGTAACTGCAAACATGAAAGCTTAAGTTTTTATAGCAAGGGGGGGGGGGGAATCTTTTTTTTATTGAGAACTCACAAGCAGTTCATTTGCAGTTTTGTATTGTATGTTTTTGCCAATGTCACTTTTCCTTTATGATTTTTAGCCTGCTTTTGAGTCTAGATGTAGATAATATTTCTCAATACCGTCAGATAAGTGTATGTTAAATCGTATGAAATCAATCTAGGAAAGTCTTAATCTTTCGCTGGATAATCAACAGTGAAGTATTTTAGAGAATTCATGTTAAAGATAAATAGAATCCAGCAAATCTAATACGCCTCATTTAGTTCTTGCCATGCTGCGTGGCTTCATCCAAAATGAATAGTGTTGGCACACCTTGAAAAAATAGAAGGAAATAATACAGGTCAGGGAAGAAGGTCTAGCAGAAATTAGACTATCGCCTGTAGGGGGCAGCAGAGAGAGCTTCCTTGTTAGCGATAACGTCAACTGGAAAGGTTCAAGCCACATTTATTCTCAAAGAAATCATGTGGTTGATTAAAATGTGATCACCACATAATGACTGAAGTTACAATGATCCCTAAGGAGAAACTCTCCTCCTTCCCTTTGTCGCCCTTCGCAGCCTATGGAACTTTGCAGTTATGTTTCCTTTCGAGAAATCTACAGCTGGGCTACAAGAGATTTGCAGTTATTAACAATTACACATATGTAAATGAAGGACAAATTTCAGAAAGCATGCCCTTCGACATTTAGTAATTGCAAAGTGAACACTTTTTCAGAGAAATGTAAACATTTTCTTTCATGCCTGGCTAACACTGATTGAGCATTTATTACGTGCAAAACTGTGTTCTAAGCACTTTATACTTACTTTTTATTACTCACAACAGCACTATGAGGTCTCATTTTGCAGATGAGGTAACTGTGAGTTCAAAATGATCGCCATTTGCCCGAGGTCATACCCCAACACACGGTAGAGCCAATAGGTATAATTCTAAATATCCTGTGTCTCAGTCACAACAGGAAACTGCCTGTGTGAAGTGGGGTGGAGGTAGGGGACTCAGTGGCCTTTTATTACTGCTGTCTCCATTTGTCTCAGCCACAGTGCTATAGCATATATTCACGGCCAGGAAACCCACATTAAATGTGACTTCTGTGAGATGCTGGTCTCAGAGAGCTCTTTAGTCCTTCATATTAACAAATCAACACAGAGTTCCAAGGAGCTGAGTGAATACAGAGAGAGCCGAACTTCTACATGTCCTATTTTTACAGCAGCTTAGCTATGAGCAATTTAAGAGAGAAATAAATGGAGGTTTTTCCTTTCCTTCCTTTATTCATCCGACAATTCAATAAACATTTATACAGACTTACTGTATGTCAGGAAATGTTATAGGTTCTAAAGATCCAGTGGTGGCTGAGAAACAGGTTCCGCCTTCAGAAAGCTCAAAATCTAGTGAGGAAGCGAGAGAGAAAGGGAGTTTATTTACAAAGATGTGCCGTAAGCCCCATGCTGCATGAAAGCACAATGCCAGGAGTACAGACAGGAAGAATGTCTCACCCAGTCTGGAGGATAAGAAAGGTGCCTTAGAAGGGATAAAAGGATTTTTAACTTCTGGCATTTTAAGGTACTTAGTGAAAAGAGGTAAAAATAGCAATGAACAATAAGAAAAAAAAAACTCAATTAGATTTTTGGAGACTTATACATGTTCTGCAGGCATGAATAAAAACTTGAATTACTAAAATCAATGAACAGATTGAGCCCTATGAGCTTCTCAAGGGAAGGGAGTGTGTCTCACCCAAATTCACACTGTCAGTGCCGAACACCCAGTGAGTTTGGGCAGCAGCTTCACTGCAGGAACTAAGTTCCCCCACACAGGTGGGCTTGTCCTTGAACCTGACCTGCATCACCCAAAGCTCTTTTGGGGAATATTAAAAAAACAAGAGTTGTTAGGAAAACTGACCCAATTTACACTTCTTTTTTCAGGTGACCATCATAACTCTAAAAAGTGTTTACAGAGAAGAACCACTTGCCTCCAAATCCAGGTTGAGAATGAAAACTTAGGCTAGACAGTGGAATTGAATCTGAGGTGAATTAGGGGGGAAAAAAAAAAGAAAAGAATTGACGTTTCAGGGTTCCTACTCAGTCTCAGTTGATTCACTTCTCTCTCTTCCTTCTTTCCAGTTTTTCTCCCAGTGGGAGATTTGGGAGTGGAAATGGAAGAACAGGGAAGAGGTCAAGTTTGAAAGGAGAAATGGTAGCACAGGAAAAGTCTCTACAGACTCATTGCGGAATTGAATGCCCACTACAGAACAGAAATGTCAAGACACAGCCCTATACCTCCCAGCCTGCTCCCACTGCCAACAAATGTAAACACTTATATTAAAAAGAAAGCTCTTGACAGTCCGTTAAATGCCAGAACTCTAAAGATCAAGGGCACCCTCTTGTTTTAAGTTACTACAAATAGTTATTGTGGGGGCAGAGGGAAAAGACCCCACACTAAAATAACTTTAACGTTTTCCTGTCTGTTTTTAATAATATTATGTGTTATTTTTAAAATTACTCAACTTTTTTCAGAAATAAAAGAGTGAAAAACAACTGAATTTTATAAAACAAATACCAGCTATGCTAAATTATCACAGAATCTTAGCCTCAGGACCCAGAGTAATTGAACCAAACCCAACATGCTCAGGAAAATAAACCATTTTAATAAGGATTTAAAGCATGTCCTCTAACATCCATTCAGCTGAAGAGCCACCACACATCTCACTGTGTGGGAAATGTATCAGGGAAATGTATCAGGGGAAATGTATCAGGGAA